>NC_134313.1:35829755-36469900 GCF_964195595.1 Calonectris borealis
AGTCAAGAAAGGAAAGGACGAATGTCTTGGAACCTCACAAAGACACTTTTCTTAAAAACAGACAATGCCTACGCCTGCAAGTGTAAAAATGTTATATTCCTAAATTGCTTTTACGTATATCAGAATATGTTAATGACTTGTTTCTCATTTCTGCAAGAGGATATCTCCTCACTATTTGAAAAATAAGGAGAATTTCAACATTTCATAATTTTAAAATGCAAAAAGTATCTGGCTGCTCATGGGGCATCCATTTCTATTACATCTCTTCAACACACTGTCAAAGAAAAAAAGAAAGACAATTCATAATTTTCACTTTCCATGTTGCTGATACCTATCCTCAGATTGATGATCTGATTGGTAAATTCTGCAAAACATGTTGTGATTTATTTTTTTTTCCCACAGAAAGCAATTACTGACTTCTTCCAAAGTCATCAGTAACATCTGTCAACACTTTACTGCATTTACTTTCCTTAAGAGTGATGTTACATTGTCTTTTTCTGATGACTCACTACTTCAAAAGTAAAAATAAAGTACATGCAGATAAAATGTTTATTTCCGTTTTCTTACAGGTAGACAAAAAGGACCGATTCAAGCAGTAGAATACCTCCCAAGTAAAAGAGATACTTAAATCAGTAATATCTTTAGAGCTGAAAAGGTAAATTGAAAACTAACATTTTAGTTGCCCCCACTAGAGACGCCACACCTGAGAAAGAATGACTGATACTGTCACTTGAAATTGCACCCCTTTGTAAATTGTTCTTAAAGTTCAGAATTTGAAAGAAGAGGAAGTTAAGATCCATTATTCCTGGCAAATATGGAAAGTGAGAAAAAAATATCAACCTACCCTTTGGTAATCTGGTTCTTCATTATGCAATGTGTGGAGAAAGGAGAAGTATTATTCAGATGGGGATGACCATTTAGCCAAGGATGACTTTCCATGAGAAAGCTGAAACATTTTTAATTTAATCTTTTTCCTGATTTCCTGATTTTCAGAGACAAAAATTAATCTGTTTTCAGATTAATCAGATACCTTTCCTGAAGTTCAGAATGCAGATTTCCAGTGACAAAAGAAAATATCTGACTTAGTATTGTTATATCTTTATGCATGCCTTGTTGTATGAGAGAGAGACATCATTACCGATGCAAATGGCAATGAACTCTCTCCTCTTCTCTGCAAGTACTCTGGAACGGTTATTAATGGCAAGAGCTAGCAAGAATTTGTGATCTAAATACAAAGGGAGCAGAATACACAGTGATACACTGTATTAATGCTTCTCTCATTCTGTGTGGATATCTGTGTGTAAACTGGATGTTTTTAGAAGCATTTAACTTTACAGCCCTCATTGTTGCAAAGAAAATATGAAAAAAATGTGAGAAGTAGGAGCGCTCCTTCCCTGAGAATGCCAGCAGACAGACTGCTAGATAGAAGATATGGGCTAACTGGGGAATCCATAAAGATACGTTTTTAACCTGGTAGCCTAGGGGGTCTGCTAATGATCATTCTAAAGTGTTCAAGCAACACAGAACCGTGCCTCCATTCTTATTTTGCCATCATAATCCTTAATCTTTCCTGGATCAGTTTTATTGCCAGTAGCAAGGAAGCTCCCCTCACTTGCACAAGAGTACAAGAGAACCTCAGCAGAGCATTGCTCTGAATATTTAATACCAGCAGCAGCCCTCAGTACTTTACTGTTGGTTTTGGTTTTTGTTTTGTAATATGACATATCAGCTAGGATAATATTCTGCATATTTCTCAGTGGTAAAACAAGTACTTTAAGCAAAACATACACCTCCTGGTCACTCACTACCCTCCTACGAATTCCCTGTGTGTCCATTGGGACATGCCATGACACCCACAGTGCGACTAGCCCCTCAGCTGGCTGCCACCGACTGTACAGCGGGAGTGACAAGCACCAGGTACAGGTTTGAGCACAAATCCAGAGCGAAAAGGTGAAGTATGCTGTTTTAATCACTCTCCTCTTCACCAGCTTCTTTACACGATTGCAGTTACGCGATAAGATTGCAAATGAAATGTTGGGATATGCAATTTGAATACCATTGCATGGCAACACTGTCACATTTTGCAGTAATAGAAAGTGGCAATTTGTTTGCCAGTTTTGGCATCTTATTTGTCATTAATATATGTTTACTGTGGACTCATATTAGCGTCTTTAGGTTGTTATTTGGCACAAACAAATCCACAGAGGCTCCTATGCACCTCAGAAAGGTGGCCTGAAAGACTTTCTTTTAGCAGTGATCAGTCAAAAAATTAACCTTTCTACCTCAGACTTCTGATTTTATTCTCCAGTAGCCCTGTGTTCCTGCTTGTTTGCCCAGCTGAAGATCAGAAGCTCTTACTTCCAGAATGGCAGCAAGTGGGAAAGAAGAAAACCTCAATTCAAGCGATTTCTTCCTGTGAGAAAACGGGAAGCTGAGGGATGAAATCCGACATCTCCAGCCCATCTGTGCAGCTGCACTCCACAGCTGCTAATGCAAGTCCCAGAGCAGATTAGCAGATGTAGGCTGCTACCCTCCAACATGCAGGTCTTGTCCTCATGGGTCATGCACCGGCCGTACTACTTGCACGTGCAGTGGCCATTTCTCAGAAATCCCCCAGCAGCGTGCAGGGCACACAGGAGTCCCTTGCACAACTTCTCCCCTTCTCTTTTGTATAGTCAAACCTGTAGCATTTTCAGGTTCAGAGACTTTCTGTAGGACCCCCCACCACGTCCACTACACCAAATCTGGCACAAAGCTTAATAAAACAACCTACCAGCCCTTCTGCCTGCATGCTTTTTCAGCAGAGCGACTGAAAGAGCCTCATCTCTTTGCCTTCACTTTTTTCAATACATACTGTGTGATGAAAACATATGAGCTCATTGGAATTTATAGACAGATTTGGCAAACTTTATATATTTATTTGGGCTCTGAGATCATTTGGACTCTAGGCTGTCTCTCTCTCTTTCTCTCTAAGAATATGAATACTTTTTGCTCTCAACTGCCACCTGTTAGAAATTTTACTGTGCATACTGTAATTGGTGCCTACCACATATGCAAGTCCTTTCTCAAATGCATTAGGTACTAACTAGAAAGTTTACACAGAAAATTGCCAAAGTCTACCCCCTAGAGAAAAAAATCTTGATGGGAATCACAGTTCAGTACTTCATTCTTTTGCAAATAAATAGAGGGTTAATACATCAAGCTGCTTGTCCGATATTCCACTGCAACTCAAAGTAAAATTGTGCAATGTTTTATAGTCAATTTACTCTCATATAATCAAACCTCCGAACATCTGATTCACAATTCTGAAGGGCCCAGTATTAGAAGGTCTGTCTTACAGTAATCAGGGCATCACCAGACAGATGTCCAAGAAACCTCATTGCCAGAAATTCTTTTCTTATGAAAATTCAAGTCTATATTTTATACAGAAGTTTATATTCCTGGGTGTCTATTTGGTCCAAATTCAAAGTGCTATCATTTGAAGCTTGACCACTGCTAATAGTCAATTTGTTTCTTCTTCTTCTTTGTCTGCATTTCTTTTCATGTTTGGCACCAGGCTTTTAAACAATAAGAAACAAAGAAAATTGGTAGGCTGTCAGATTTAATAACAATAAGCTTCCCTGATATGCTTATTATTTGTTTAGCTTTTGGAAAAGTTAAATATCAGAGCTACATATCTTAAAATATTCAGTGCTTTCCTAACCTACTGCAAGGCATATTTTAGTTGGCAAGAGCTTATCTCAGAAGTGGTAACAAAAAGGACCAAACTTTGTCTAGCCCCATGTCACCCTGACAATTGGTCATAAGTCTGAAGAGGAAGGTGTCTGACCTCTATCATTTTAAATATGATCAGAGCAAATTGCCTTTTCTTAAAACCACAAAATGTGAATGAAAAATGTAGTTCTTTTCCGGTGTTTTGTTTCTTTTCTATAAGAAAAAAATCCACATTTTTTACCTTTTTTGTTACTAACCACTGAAGTTTTTCATTAAAACAAAAAATGTTCTTAATTTCTTTAGAAGTTTTCAGAGAAAATACTTATTATTTTCTAAGTAGCTCTAACTGAAAGATATGGCAGCATGACACAAAAGAAAGCACATAGCAGCTTCTTCTTTCTGCAGGATAAAGAATAAGAACAATAGTTCTTTATTCTCAGAAGAAGAAAGCTCAATTTAAGATTCCTTCTCTTGATACAGATTAACAGATATCACTGTACAGATAGAGATGCAAAACCAGTTCATTCTCAGTTGAGTTAAAATGGACCTTAAACCCCATCCCAGGGCACCTGCAGATGCATTCATACATGGAGGTGCCTGTGCTGAATACAGTATTCTGTGTACAAAAAGCAAACAAGTGGTTATCCTGGGGTTTCCATCTTTTGGTGTCTTTAGGATACACATTTCCACAGACCTGGATAGACTATTCTTCTTTTCAGATTTTCTTTTCAGGTACGGAAAGAGGATAAAAATGTTGAGAGATTTAAGGTTACTATCATCTCCATTCATGTATGAAACAAAGTACTGTGTACTTTGGATCAAGACTCTTGTGAAAAATGCCCTGTCTCTGTTTTTTGCCAAGAAGTTCAAGAGGTGCTACATTTAATAATAAAGGAATGTCTAATTCCGAGGACTCTGGGCAGGCTGCTTTTCTATCTGAGACTTTACTAGGTTGTTTTTTGTTTGCTTAAACTCCTAGAAGGCTTTCTGTTAATACTAAATTTAAATAATGTAAATAATTCTCTTCTAAAACACTATCAAGATGGATGTTTTAAAAGTCTTATGCGTAAAACATTGGAAAGGAGCTCTAATACCAAAGTGAGTTTAACACAGTCATTCTTTATCACAATATTTATCAACAACAGCATTTTTGGGGAAGTTCTTCAGATTTTTCAAGGAGCGCTTTCCAGGAAAGGTCCTTTCTGTTCAACTCTTGAACAGGTCTTCTGTCATTCACTCTGAACGTAAATGATGACTTTTGTACTTCTCATAGCTAGCACCCACTTTGATTTGACCCTAGATGAACACCAGTTTAATTACTGAGACTGAATGGGGGTTCCTAGCCTTTTGTAGATGAAACTCTGCTAGAAAAATGGGCAGCATCCAATGAGTAGTACAGTGCTGTGAGGCAAAAGAGAGCTAGTTAATTCTATTGTGCCAAAATTAGCAGAAAGTGAGCTCCATCTACTCTTGCTCTCTTTCAGCTTACTGTCAGTTGCCATGTTTTGCCTCCGTTGCAGAAAAAGGCTGAGTATGCTGTATAATGACACCTTCCTTTCAAAGTTGTCATGCAGACAGACACCCCTAACTGTAACCAAGTAAGCCACATCAGTTCTTTCTGTTTTCTTCTAATTTTCTGAGAGGAATGATATTCCAGAATTCATTAGCCCATGATCTTCAGACACTCCTGGTGCTGGGTTATGGCATCAGGCAGAAGGGACATACTCAGTTGGCTAAACAGAAACACAAGTGGTAGAAAGGGGAAACTGGAACCAGTGAACACATTTCACCATTACACCCCTTCTCATTTGTCCTCACCTCACCTTTTAGGGTAGAGCAAGCTAAAAGCCATGGCAAACTGGGATAGGTGGACTACAGTGGGGAAGCTCCAAGCTCCTTGATATCTCTCCTCCCAGAAGACTGGAGTGGACTATACTTCCATTTACTTTGTGCTCTGGCATGATGAAAAGCAGATTAAGACCTTTGTACCCTGACTCATCATCTGATTACCTATTTCAACCTTCACTGTGTATATAGGATTTAAGAGAACATGGCTATTCAATGGAAAAAGGAGGCTGCCAGTAACTTCTAGAATAAATTCTCCATTGCATTATGACATTTGTGTCTTTAAACATGCATAGTTAAAACGATGGGCCTAATCTGCTTTGACATTTAAGGGTACTGTTCAGTGATTTAACAAAAGAGCTGTAAATGGAGTGCAACTGTAATTTGCTCCAATATGCAGAAGTATTGTAAGACACGCACATAGAAATTAAGGAAACGTTATGTGCATGCATGCATCTTAATTAATGCCAAGAAAACTGTCAGTAAATATGTAAAAAGTAATGTTTGAAATTAAAAAGGAGAGAAATGCTACTGGGCAGTTAAAAAGTGCATATAAAGATTAATTATCTGAGTTTTAGAGGGAAATATTTAGGTTAGACATTTGGAAATCATTTCTATTCCTAAGGTAAAATATTTGCCAAGAGATGTGACTGAGACAGCATCACTATATGTGTTCAGGAGTAGACAAGATGAAAACCATATGTATTTAATGCAGAAGGAAGTCCTGCAACAGGGCAGGGATAAACTACATGAATTAAGAGATCCTATCCAACTCATTAGACATAAATCTTGAAGGAACTAGCCCTGCAATCCTTATTCACAGACATGGATGATTTCAGTGGGACCATGTAGATGAGCCAGGGCAAACAACTCAAGAACAAAATGTCCTCTAAGATTTAGAATGGTTTGTAAGAAACCACACTGACAACAGCAAAAAATAGGTAAACAAGTTGAGAAGCTTATTTATTAGAAATGCTTCTGAATTGGAGAGAAAACCAAATTAACTCACTTTTTCCATGTCCATATGGAAGGCTTTAGGTATTAAATAGGACTTTGGAAAACTTGAAGAAGGTTTTCTTTTTTTCATTTTGCCTTACCCATCACCTATTGCATATTTACAGAGCATTTTTAAGATCACCTTGACAGCAAGAAAATTTTATCAAGACTTTCAAATTTAGGGGTGAAATAATAATGCAGTTATTTACATTTGTGACAACTAAGTGGGCTATTTTCTTGTTTCTCTGACCTGACTTTGTGTCTGCAGATCTTTGTGGACAGGAATCAAAGTCTCCAAATTCATCACCTCAGCAAAGTGGGTCACTCCTGGGCCATACAGAGTGCAGATATTTCTCCCATGACTCACAAGGACTCCCTCACATGACTACAGGAATTTATTTTGGAAGACAATTACTTTTATTTTAGAACAATAGTTCATTTCCTTTGTCTGTTTTATCATGGTCTTTCATGTGGATTTACTAGAAAATTAACAGGCTCAGATTCTCCATTCCCTTCCAGCTCCTCTGCCACCAGCTCATGAGAAACTATTTTTATGCTATGTTGCCATGAAATAACTCCTGGGTATCCAAACTAACTCATTTCAGGCTAACCTGGAAATCTTTTACTATTTTGAGTCCTACAAAGTGACATGTTCACCGAGGGGCAGATTTTCCCAAATATAAAAGTGCATTCATGCAATCACTGAACAAAAAGGAATTGAAACTATATCAGAAGATCTTCTATACATAAGCAGGCTCAAGTTTATCTAGAGCTTTTTTCTGCTCTTAAAAAAAGAGTCTTCAGACAGCATTCCACAAATATTCAGTTTCATGTTTTTGAGTGTGCAATCCTGCTCCATCTCTCATAGCTCAGACATGCTACTGCCAGTCTACTAATGATTATGCTGATCAGTACTGGGCTCAGGACTCACCCTTGCAGAACCCAGCTCTGCAAGCCAGCATTGAACTACTCTCGCATCTTGTCTTTCGGTATGGCTCATTAACGAGTTATTCAGATCACCTTAGAGTACTCTTAACTAGAACAGATTTTCCCACTTTGCCTATGGAAATGCCATGGAGGACAGTGTTCAATGCCCGTTAAGGCCCAGCTATACCAGATTTACTGCTTGGTGCACGTGAAACTGTAAAGAGCATGCCTGTAAGCACCAGGTTTTGCGTGCACACGGTTACAACAAAGACCACATGGACTTTTAAAAAACTGGCCTCAAGTGGGGATGATTGTAGAAAAGGTAAAAATAACATTTTATTCTCATAGGAATAGATATTTCATTAATGAATATTTTGGGACCCTAAAGGTAGTACCAATGCATACTAAATGACATGTTTTACAAGACTCAAATTTCAGCTGACAACATATTGCAGATCTTTACTGGCCTACCAAGTAGTTGAGATGTTCCAGAAAGGCAACACAGGTTTCTGTAGTACAGAATTAGCATTCATAGAAAGGGATTTGCTTGTTCACTGAATTCCCCTGTATTTGCAGATTTACATACCTTTCACACTAGAGAGCTGCAGGCAATTCTATACCTCACTTCTGAATCATGAATTTATGGAACCTTTCTGCTTTCTCCAGAAAAAGTATGGAAAGCCAAATGGATGATTTTCACCCTTTGCTAGGTCAAAAGGATGGTGTCATCTTTCTTTCTGCAGGTATGGCATCAGCTTTTAGAGCAGAAGCAAAGACTGAAGCATGATAATCTTAGGATGAAGAAGAATGAAGAATATCATAAGAAGACCCACATTACAAAAAGAGGTCATTACTTCTACATTATAGGCCTGAAAGTTCTTGTTTCTTTTCTCTTTCACTTTGCTTCACATGTGCACTGACTCTAGATTGGCACTTGCAGAGAAACTTCCAAATGAAGGCATCAGCAATACCAGAACCAGAACCAAAAGGAGGACTACTTTAAAGTCTTTCTCATAGGGTGCTAATATCCCAAGAGAAAGATTTCCCAAATCTCAAAGTCTCATTGGCATAAGACATGCCTGTTTCTTTTGCTAGGTATTGATAATAGACCAATGCCTCCCATCTTGCTTTTGACTCCCCAGCTGTCCACTTACATCGGGGACTGCATACAACAACAGGCTGGAGCAGCACTCAGACCCATCTCTCCCAAAGAGAATTAAAACAGTCCCCCAGCTCCGTTACTGCAGTGTTCATCTGAACCTCTCCTGCCTAACACGTGTGCATTCAAAGCCATTCTTCGAGACCTCTCATCCAAAGTCCTACAGCACACAAACTTTCAAGACAGTAGGGGTAGACAGAATAATGCCCAAGGAGTTCAAAGTATCTATAAATGCACTGAACGTGTGAGAAGCAGACTGCATCAGGGGAAGAAGCAGAATGTATCAAGGGGAAAAGCACAAAAAAAGGTGGGGTGTGGAGAACTGGAATCACAAGAACCAACCTGTACTGCTAAACCCTAACCTCTTATCAGTGGAAGAGAAAAAGCAAATGGAACTGTACAGAAGTGAGAATGTGATACAGCCATTCATGAGAAGAACAGAGTTCCTAACAGAATTAGGAAAATAGAACAAAACACAATTTAATATGATGAGATGAGAAAAAGATGAGAAAACATCTTTTTCTTGTGCTTCCAAACTGCTTAGTCCTTCCCTACTTCAACACACTTAGAAGAGGTTTCCACAGTCTACTGCATCTGTAAGTAATTCCAGCTCTCTGACATATGACATCCTTTTTAGTCATTGTTAGGGGAAATGGGAAAGGCCACTTTCATCACTACCACTGCACTTTTCCATAGTGTTCAGGACAGGAATGCACATTCTGTTACATTCTTTCAGCACAGTGTATGTTGTCTGCTGGTAATGACAGTGTGTTTGCTATCTTATTTACGAAAACAAGTATTGAGTAACACAACATCTTTTATATGTAACAGTGGCAATCTTATGTCCCCATAAGACACAACAGATGCTGTGCCATACACTGCAATTATACAGAGACCAAAGAATGGACTAAGCAAGTTCAAATGGGCATTACTGATACACGGGTCCCCAGTCTTGGTATGGCTTACACCACCATGTCGTCTTCAAGACCTTCCTACCAAAGCCTTTCTGTAGCCACAGAGATAACAGGTTGATGATGATAAATTTGCTGAAGTTGATAAATAAATGATGCTGTGGCTACAAACCAGACAGCAGAGCAAGCTATGTGTGATGTTGTTCACTGGGCTTTTTTTGCTCTGTAAAGTTACATGGGACACACACAGACTGACTAACTTCTGAAAGAGAATTGTGGGCAAAGGGGTTGGCTGCCACTTGGGGATCCAAGTTCAAGTTGCACTCTGGATCATTATGTATGTAGCTTGAGGTGCTACTCTGAATCTGCAGCATGAAGTCACAAAGTACTTTCAGACTGGGAAATCAAACGTAAAAGAAAGCCTTAGACCTTGCCCTTGAGACTGCTGATGGGGCTGATGCTGACAGGAACACAGGTACATCCTACGGCTGGTTGGTACTGGTAAAAGCAATAGTAAGAAGGGCAAGGAAAAGAATAGCATGCAAGCTGTAAAGAACATGGCTTCAGTCTTGATTTTGTTACCAAACCTTGCACAGTACCATTGCAAATGAAAGCTGCAGCAGAATACCCAACCAATATAGGTAAAATCTTGGCAGTTTATGCATATGAGTGCATTAAAATGGATTTAATCAAGGAAGATTGCTTTCTCTTTTGAAGTTTTGTTTTTTTTTTTTTACTGAACAGGCTAAGAACACTGCACTTACTTACAAAACTCTTGGGAATATCACAGGGTGCTGGCTTCACTTAAGCAAACTGCTGGAGCACATTTCTAAAACATACAAGCCAAGGAAGGGCATGGTAGGCTGCCATTCCCTCAGACATTACAACAAAGTTTATTTATGCAGAATCAAAGGAAACGTCAGTGGAGAGCACAGCAATGAAAATGATGACTGAGTTTGACTTCTGACCTCTGTGTTTTTTCTGTCTCTGACCTTTCCACTTAACCAAACTTCAAACTCAGCCTATGGTATGGTAACAAGCCTTCATCCTGCAACATTTTGAGTGCAATCAGCATTTTGAGGTGCTGCTGGGAGGTGCTAAGCAGATTACATGATCAAATCCAGATTTAGGTAACATCTGTGATAGCAAGATGTCCAAATTGTTAGTCACTAGCTGCTAAAAAGGAGGAGTTGTTATTACTATTATCCCCTTTTTATGTCAAGCTGATGGTGTCCTGTTCCTCAAACCTGTTAACTGTCTGTTGTCATATGAGAAACTCTGTGACTTTAAGCAGATATTATGGTGCTGACACAACTTGTCTGTGCTTTCAAAACAGTGTGAATATCTTACTTAGAAGGTAAAAAATTTTTTGCTTGGCCAACCTATGTTTAACATTTAGAGGTCCACAGTATGCATGCATTCAAAGTTGGAACACAAAATAGCAAACACGCTGCTTTAGCTAGTAGTGCCAAGTATGAAATCACAGTGAATGAATAACTTCTATCATACCTGCAGGAACAGATAATTCACATAATGAGTATTTGCCAATAAGTGGAAACGGTGCCTGCCACAAACATAATATTTTGAGCACACTGAAGTCCTACATACTAAAGAAACATTTAAAAGCAGCGTTGTATTTGATGGAAAAATAAAAGTATTTGGTGCACACAAACAATATGCAGTAAATAAAACACATGAACATGAGACAAACAGTGCGTCAGATGAATTACTTTGCAAACATGGTTTTACCATGTTGTCTCCAAAAGTACTATGTGCGAAAGAAATTAGAAATGTTCATTGGCCACCTTTTTGCATACATCAGGGCAATGACTTTCAGTGAACTCCACAAAAGCAATGGGGTTACTAATGATTAGCACTTTAAACACATGCAATCACATGTTGTGATCACATACTATTCTTCAGGCCAACAAGCAGTTAACTCACAACTTCATTTACTTGTGTCCCAGAAGCTTCATTGGGACTATTCATGGAAATGAAAATTCAACAGGGCAAGTCAGAGGTTCAGAGTTCAGTATTTAGCTTTTGCTTGCTTAAGTTAATGCAACTTAAAAAATGTGAGGAAAGAACATTTTAGTAAGCAATAGTAGTTAAAAATAATTCGTCTACTTAACTAAACCCTCACAATTTGTTTAAGAAAATGAAATCACTGACTTACAGTTTGGTTTACTCTGAAAAAAACAAAGTTCACTTACCATATATTCCATGTTGGAAGCAGGTGGGAAGACTTTGCCTCTGACTTGATTATGATAATCAAGAATGGCAATCATGTCATTCTGTGAAATGTAGCGCTTCCGCCTGGCTTTGGGAATTTTTGCAGAGTCCAGATGAGCTGCCAAAGCCGTCTCAATGTCAGTGAAATTATTGTTTGACAGGAGTAGGTCAGTGGAGTTGGGTAACACTAATGCACTTGTTTCACAGAGAATGGAAAATAAGAAAGCACAACTGATTGCAGCGATTACTGTCATTTTGGGGCCAAAGGAGAAAGATAGGCCACAGAGGTACTCTGCTTTAAGTCAGGGCAGTAGAAAACAGATCTGTAGAAGAGAAGATGTCAAAGATGTGATTCTGTACATCTGGGTAGCAAGACAAAGTGAATTGGCAGGCTGTGATCAGAAAAATTACTCTGTCTGTCAGCTCAATCATAAAAACAATCCAGTCAGAACACGTGTTACTAAGCAATTTTCAATAACCGTATTATCATTAAGAGATAATATGTTCTTACTACAAACACACCAAATGAAGTATCATTATACTATGAATTACATGATCAGAGCTAGTAGTATTCCTAAAATAGTGGCAGTGCTATCACACCAGATCAGTCCATAAACCACACCATAAATCTTAAATGGGAAGACTGCAAGAAACCTCACAGAATGTTTTCCACTGAAAATGAAAAATACATCCCAGGCTATGCCTATCCCATATGCATGGATTGTTTTCACACAGTGTGGCACAGATAAACTAGTATGCAAAAGACAACACATAAAGCATGAAAACAGGACATCTTAGAAATAGCATTCAAATCTTAACTTCAGCAAAATGTGATGAGCATTGATAAAACTGCATGCAAAGCAAACTTATTGAGCTGAATGGCTTACCTCTGGACAATACCAAAAAAGAATACAGCCTATTGTTCTCCCAATATATATAGCACTCTCCTATGTGATGCTAAGAACCTTTGTGAAGGAGTGTCTCTTGTTACAAACCCCCACAGAACAAAACTCTGCTGGTTTTGAAGCTTCTGGCCACAGGAGCTGCTAACAGCTTTTATATGTTACAGTCTGTATGAGCCAGAACAGGCAGTTTCTCTAAAGGTCTCTGCTTAGCCAAAACGAGAGGGGAGGAGTTCTGCAAAGCACACAGACAGCGATTGGGTGGCATCCCTGCAGTGTAGGTGGTTTGGATATTCAGTCACACCCCCACTTTCTATAGTACAAAGAGGCAACATGCAAGACTCCCTCTTTTCGGTACTTCCTACCTTTTTTTCTCCGTGTTTGGTTTTTTCCTCATTTCACGAGCATCATGCTGGCTTGGCAAACGTTCCTTTACGCAGCTCTCCGAGTACCCGACGAGCAACATGAAGCGCGAGGAGTTTGCCCCAGTCACAGGAAACGGAACCCATGCAACGCCGTCCCCCTCGTCCCTTCCCACGCCGCGCCGTCCCGCGGGGCAGCGTGGCGGGGCAGTCGGCCCCGGCGGGGCGGGGGGCTGCCCCCCTGGGCCGTGCCTGGCAGCGGGAGGGCCGACGAGAGGCAGCGAGGGCGAGCAGCCTCCGCTCCATGCATCGCCGAGCGCAGCGGATGCCCGGGGTGCTGCTCCTCCCTCCTCACCCGCCCGCAGCCCGCTTCGCTCCCGCTTCGTCCTCCGCCCTCGCCTGCTCGCCCGCAGAGGCACAGGCGCACAGGGCGAAGCTCGAGGCCGTTGTGGCTAGCCAACATCAGTTACCTGAACCTCTGCCCGTGAGAAACGGCGGGAGCAGCAGGACCGAAAGCTCTCGCCAGTGCCTGGGAGACATCTGTTTCGCATTAACTAGCATATAGCTGGAATTATTTAAGCACAGAATGGTCCAGCCACTCACACAGCAGAGCTAAGGGCATAACACTGAGGCCATGACGAAAGCTAGCAGAAAGGAGCAGCAGCAGCCAGCAATTGTGTACTGGGGACAGGGGATGGGAGTAACACAATGTCAGGCTGATCCCCCACCAGAGCTAGGTGACCTGGGGCAACCCGTAAAATGAGACCTTTAAAAACGTAATTACAATATTTTGCAACATCATAAAGGAGCTAGGAGAGAGAAGCACAACCGGTTTGATATTACACCAAAACCTATCGAGTGCTCAAAAGTTTCAGTAGCTTTATTAGAGAAGCAATACGGAAATTAAGTACTAAGGAAGTGCAGTCCAGTAGTTAGAGCACGGGGCTGGAAGCCAACACTCACGCTCTCCTTTTGGCTCTGCTACTCACTCGCTGTGTGGCCTAACCCAAGCCATTTAATCTCTGTGTGCAATCTCTACAATGGTATAATAGTCTTCTACAGACATGTTGTAAGGCTCAAATAACTGGTGTTTGGTAATGTACTTTGTGATGAAAGGTGTTAAGTAAGTATAAAGTATCATCACAAGTTATATTACTATACGTATACCCAGCCTGTCCAAAACTGCTGCTTACAATGCAGCTGCGGGTATTCCTTTACATGATTATACAAGAAACTTTAACACATCATTTGTCTTTGCAGGACTAGATGTTGGATGATTCGTTTCATCCAATTTTCTTTCTTCTGAAATGAAGCACATATTTGTTTATCTTAATGTCAAGAACTGTCCTCCCATTGTTTGAACACAACGGGAAGAATTCTCAGCTCCTTTGAATTGCCGCAGGTCCTTGGATTTCATCTGAGCTGCGATAAGTTATGAAAGGGAAGACACCAGCTTAACATCTCAGGAAGTTCAGAGGGTAGATTTTACTAGTTAGTCACATTTTAGATTGCTATAATTATTTCCTCATACTCCACCTGTGGCAGTACTTGGAGGCTGTTATGACATAGGGCTCTACACAGAACAGCTAGGATATACAAGCAAATGTTGTAAAATAGCCATAACGTTCAGAGCTGTAAAATTGAACTGTACTTCCCTAAGAACAGGCCAGCTTATGAGATTTCTTTTATTTCTATTGCTTGTGGATATTGCCTAATTATTTGTTTCCATGTCTAAGAGGCAGTCAATGTAATTACTCATTCAAATGTAGGAATAAAGGTTATGAGCAATACTAACAAGCACAGTAGCAAAAGGTATATTGTGAACATGAAAGGCCTTAGGGTGTGAGAGTGCCTTGACCCAAGGCTCTGTCACTGGTAAGTTCTCAAATAAGAAGCAGTGGCAAATAGTGAAAGAGCAATAGTAACTCTCAAGCTTGACAACTAAGATAGCTTAGACAATCACAGGCATGTGTGCATTCAGTTTTCTTCTGAAAGAAATGAGTCAATGACCTGACATGCAGTGAAAATTAGCAAGCAAGACCAATGAAGCCAGATGAAAGTCCTCATGAAGGTCCATGCCAAGCAGAGGAATGGATAAAATGAGGAAGAACGAAGAAAAGAAGCATCAAAGATGTCTGCAAACTCATCAGGAGAAAAATGAGGATTGGATGGAACCATCTGCAACATACACAAAAAGAACTATTTCCCGACACTTCAGTCCACTCAGAAAAGACTAAGAGAAAACAATCCATCAGACCAGTGACAAAAGATGATTACAGGCCAAAGAGAGACATTAGTGAGACCGTGGAACGAATCAAAATATCTGTAAACCTAATTAAGAACAGAATGTGCCAGCCGAGGTGGCCACAACACAGTTACTGAGCAGCCTGGGAAAAAAAAAAGGGCAATAATTCTTGTACTTAATGTCGGCAAATGGTACCAATGAAGAAAGTTATACAATCAAGAATGAGAAAAAATGTAGAAGAAACTAAGAAAGAAAAATAACTCAATTTATTTTCTGAAAAATTCAATTCTAGGAAATGGACTAGATTTTAAGGTTTGACTAGAAAATATCTACTTTTTCACAGAAACAGTGTTGACATATAGGAAAAAAGCAGAAACGGCAATACAGTATATTAGCATAAGATCTAGATTTTATCTGGGAGATAGGCTGTACAGAGGCATGGGTCAAAGAGAATAGGATATAAGTTTATGAAATACATCAGATGTATTGTGAATCAGATGGTGAAATACACCATCTTTATCTTCATTGCACAATAAAAGTGATGACTCACAACACTCCTGGTTCTTCTGCAGTGTATTGCTTGGATTAAGAATATAAATTCTGATCTTTTAATGATCCGTTACTCAACAAAGTAGCATGAACTTTATCATTTTGACTGACATTTATTTTAGTAAATTAATTATGACTGTATAGAAGCTTAATTATCATCATTTAAGAATAGTGTATTTACACCAAATTAATTTTATGCTGGTTGCTGACATTAGACAGTTAAGCTTTAAACATTTAGTATAATTTATTTTACTTCTAACTACCTTAGAAATACCTGCCTGGGATTCCAGATACTTTTGATAGTGTAACTTTAGTGCCAGACAATTCATTCATAAAATTAAAACCCAAAGTGCATATTTTTTCCTGTTCTGTATCTCCAGGCATAGTAAAGATCAAAAAGTCTCACACATTCAAATTTCTCCCTTCTATTTTTGATACTTCATCATACTGATAGCCATCGTACAGAGACAATGAAGCATTGAGAAGCTAAGTAGCATACTTACACTTGCTCAAGAATCATGTAGAAAGCAGTACCTTGACCTGAGCTCTGCCAGGTCCTAGACTACAGATCTACCTCTGGATCATCCTGGGAAAGAAGATAAGTTCCTACTGTATCTCAAGGACAAAAAAAACAAAACAAAACAAAAAAAACCACAGCCTTTTTAGCAGAGAGTGAACTGAGAATAGGAAACAAATTCTTCATTCAAGAATGCTTTTGCAATATCTACTTCTTTCTGGCAGTATAGTGACAGAAATGTCATCAACTACAGCAGTGTCATAGATGAAGTCTGAAATCACAAGCCAATCAGGCCTATAGTGGTAGTTTTCAATTTAAGATTATAACAACTAACTGTAAGTGTCCAAAGAGCTATCTAAGCTCCTGAAAAAATAATGGCAGCTGAGGAACAGTGGAGCCTAGAAACTATTTCAGCTTACCAAGATAGATTTTCTAATGCTTAGACATAGACTTCTAGTTTCATTTAAGGTGCCCAGACATTTGAGATATCTGCTTCACAGATATGACATGGGACTTAAGAAGATCTGCGCCTTTTTGAAGTACAGCAGGTGACCTGATGAGGACACCTCAAATTGCATCAGACACCCACTCTGGCACATTGCTTAAATAACTCTTTCAACATCATTGACTGTATTGACCATATCTTTGTTGACTACACTGGGTGCTTAAGCACTCAGCTTATATATAGACACTACTTTTGGTGTCTTCATCTTGAACTTAATCCTATCCAATATATCAACATGTACTAGATCCAAATTTCACCCAGAAGTCAAAGCTTTAAACAAAGAAGATAGAACTAGTACAATATGCACAACCATATTCTCAGTATTAAACATTTTTCCTGAATTTCCAAACAAGTTTGAAATATGACTTCCATCAAGCACAAGCATTAATATTCTTAATATACTGTGGAGCCAATGACACAGGATTGGGTGGCAACAGTAACAAAATTGGCATACGGAAGGCTCACGAAACAATTTGCTCTGTTTTGTCTATTGTTACTGGAAATATATCAACAGACTAGAAAAGAATTAGTAGAAAATGAGGAACAATTATTTATAATGGGAGGAAATGCTAATTACATGTAGCAAGAACACTGCTTAGCCAAGAAATTACTGCTGAGTAGAGTGGATGCTAAAGAGCTGTGCCAGGCATAATATAACATTTCTTAGAAATGAGATAATTAGCACACTTTGAGGCACTGATAAAATCACTATTTTTCTCACTAATACATCAGCAGAAACCACTGGCCACAGACAAGAGAAGCAGAATGGTTAAGAATTTACTAGGCTAAGTGTACTTGTCATATTAAGCATACATTTTCCAGATTTTCTTTTGGTTATTGTGTCACACTACTCTGGGCATCGCCATGGTGTTCTTTTAGGAATCTTATCATAACCAGCATAATGAAAACACATGAATGCATCAGCGATTAATTTATTTGGATAGATAAATTATAAAACAAAATCTCCCTAACCATCAGTGTAGCGTCTGCAGTGCTTGTCTTGTGGGCTCGTTATGACCAAACCTAAGCATTTTTTTGTGTTCTTTCATAGCTCCTTGATAATGTAGTCCCTTTAGATGGTGCTTTAAGCATCTTTATAATTGCAAATGCAGTTGAAAAATCCAGTGTATACCAATACTAAAAAAGGCAACATTTCTCATTCCAAGTGCAGAAGTTCACATTTCATTACTGCTGGATTGGAACATCCTTTCTAGAACTTTGAAGAGTACTGAAGTGAAAAAGAATAATATTTGGGTGGGTGTTCAACATCTGTCAACTGCAAATCAGGTTCTGATTCTAGCATTGTGTCATTTTCAACACTTTTAATATTTCTTTTTTTTAATGGAAAGATACATAGCAACTTGGCACCAGTTTTGAAGAATGGGTGTGTATATTCTGCAGTTTTTTTCCTGACCTTTGGAGGATTCATCTTCCTTCAAATGAAACTTCTGTGAGCAAAAGAACCTTCTGAATGATGTTTGACCTGAATATGCCCAAATGAACTTTGCGTAAGAAAATTAAATTTAAACCTGAAAAAGTTTCTAAATAATTACTTTGAAGGCAATATGGTTTAGGGACCAGTTCGCTGTATTGGAAGCAGAAAATGTAACATCAATTTCTGGATCGGTTGCTGACCTTCTTTGTGACTCTGGGCAATGTAGATTACTGTTTACAACTTCAGGCAAGAGTCTAAAACTGTGTCTCTAAAGGCCCTTCTGTCTTTTTTCTATCTCATCTATTTGCACTAAACAGGTAACCTTTTGAGACCTGAGGTAGAATATAGTATTATGTGAGTATTGCGATTTTTAACCATTTTTTTCTTGTGATAGAGGTCTGATTAGATCTCTCTCTTTCTCACCTTCACAACATTTTCATTTTTATGTTGCTAACTCGCTCAGCATTATATTGTCAGACATTCTGACGCAAGTTTCCCACAGACCACCATCTAAGGAAATGGAGGAAGAAACAGTTTCTCAAAACATGAAAGATGAAGTGGTGAGTTATTAAATGCCTAATAGCTAATAAGCTAAACATTTCAATGCAGTAAAAATTTCTTAGAAATGCAGCAGAAAAGTTGAGCATGGATTTAAACTCTTCATAAGGATGAATAAATCAAAAATAAAAAAAGGTAAGCAGAAGGTATTTTTTTTTATATATATATGTACTGTTGGGCCAGAAGTATGAGGAGCATTTATTATTCCAGAAAAGTGAAATGGCATAAAGCAGTTATCAGACTGTACTACAGATATTTTAGGAAAACAGAACTCCTAGAGAAAAAGAGCCTTTTGAAAGACATCAGTTTGCTATGAAAACTCAAAGAGAAGATGAAACTTTTCAAACATTTACAAGAGATTTGAGACTCTTGAGTTAAACATGTAATTTTGAGGTTTTATGGAATCCCTAATTCAAGACTAAATTGTAATAAGAATCAGAGACTCAAAATGGAGAATGAGATTGCTAGGAGAATGTGACTTTAACATAAATGGTAACTACTAAAATATGCCAACTGAAGCTAACAGACACAATAGTTTGCAGAGTAGTTTCCAGGCTCTTCTTCTAGATTTTCTGAGTCCTTCTTCTAATATCTTTGGGGACTTCTAGAAAGTCTTCTAGGAACATTGGAGTGACTGATGTTGCTGGGAAGGGGTAGCTACTCCACACTTTTTCTTCGACCAAATCTAGCAGTTTCTAAATACTTCTGTCAACTATTTATGGCCAAAAGGTGCATACATCTTTTATCTTCAGCTGCTTCCTGCTTTGGGAGTGTCAAGCAGTCATTCAACTAGTGCTAGGAAGAGACCCATATAACTGTCAGACCCTGACTGCAGCTGCAATTTATGCAGCTGGGTGAGCGGAGGGATGCTGGTAACTAAAGACGATGTGGCACTGGTAACCATAGGGCACCATCCCCAGCCCTATCTAGAGCAGCTACCTCTGGCACAGCAGAGGCCTTGACCCAGGCAGAGCTCTGGAGGGAGGATGTGGCCATCCACATCCTAGCCTACAGGCTGACATGGTGGGAGACTGTGTCCTCACTTGCAGGAGCCATGTTCTGGTTGAGGAGTCAGGTCACCACATTAAGGAGATGTGGGACAAAGAACAGACTACATAGCATCTGTCAAGATGACAGAGACCCAGCAGAGATGAGAGGCTGAACCGCAACTGCACAGAAGGAGGGGGAGCCCTGCTATGTTTGACTGATTGGAAGTGGAGAAGGTGAAAAATGTTGGAAAAATGGTAGACAGGCTGGAGGAATGAGCCAACAGGAACTCAGCAAGGACAAATGCCAAATCCTTCAGCTGGGCCTACTGGGATACTGGCAGGGAGCAGTTCTGTGGAAAAGGACCTGGGGCTTTGGTAGACAAAATGAATATGAGCCAGCAGTATGTCCTTGCTTCAAAGGCTGACAGCTTCCTGGGATGTATTAACAGAGGCAATTATTCACTTTTACTTGGCAGTTTTTAGACAACATCTAGAATACTGTAGTGCATCCAGTTTCCTCAGACACACCCCACCCAATACAAGAAAGACAGGAATAAGATGGAGTGACTTCAGCAGAGGGCCACCAAGATGATCAGGGGCTGGAGCATTTGCCCTGAGAAGAGGCTAAGAGTAGGCCTTGTTCAGCCTGGAGGAGAGATGGCTTTGGGGAAGACCTGATAGCAGTCTGGCAGAAGCTATGAGGAAATAACTAAGCAGATGGAGCCAATATCTTCACAGTGGTACACAGCAGAAGAAGAGAAAACAGATATAAATTGAAACAAGAGGTTCAGTCAGAATATATTAAGAAGCTTTTCCCTCATGTGGACAGTCCAGCAACAGAACAGGTTGCCCAGGGAGTTTGGACAATCTCTGTTCTTGGGGGGCTTTTAAGACCCAACTGGGCAAATCCCTAAGCAACCTGGTCTGAGCTCAGAGCTGACCCTGCTTTGAGACTCCTTCTAACCTGAGGTATTCTATGATTGCAGAACAAAGCCAGATCAATTTCTTGGAAGAAAAACAAGACAATACTACTGTAGACTGGACTTGTAAATCATAACCCCACAGGAATTTCCAGCATCAAGTCAAAAGCGACAGCTTCAAAGAGACTGTAAGACAAAAGCAAGTGAAGCAGGAAACGTAGTATGGAAGCAAGTATAGCCCAAAACTGTGTCCTGCTTTTGGACAGAGGTTTTATTTTGGAAATGTCTAGACTGCAGCTGTAAAGAAATAAGATTAGAAGTGCTCTAAACATGAAGACAGCATTTGCAATACTGGACAGAACTGAATGCAGCAGCAGAATGTCATTTCTTCTGCAACTGTCAAGAATTATTGCAGAGATAGTTACCTCCTGAGATTGGAACAATCCTTTGATGAAGCCTTTATACATTATAAGTGAGATGCAGTCACAGGTCACTGCTATATATGAAATTTAAAAAAAAAAAGTTTGAAAAAAATCCAAAATACTGGAACACAGTTAAAATTTAGTCATTTGTGAGGAAGATGATTCCTACTTACTAAATGTAAAGGTAAATCAAAATCTTAGAAAGGCAAGGCTTAGAATTGTTTCAGAAGATCTACCTCAAAGGTTTATAATAAAAAGTAAAGAAGATAGGGAGCAAAAAGTGTGGTTAAAGGCAAGTAAAACTGATTAAAGGTAGCAAGTGAAAAGCCAAAAGGACAGATGCCATAGAAGAAATTCTACGAAAATGTCAATGTTAAACTTCCGTACAAACTCAGAAAAAACTTCACAATGAAGAAATATTTGTTTAAGCACATGATAAAGAAAAGGTAGACTGGGAATCAGTGTGGAATGATAGCTTCTTGGAAGATTCTCCTCCTTCAGGATGTACAGTCATAAGGCAAGAACTTGGCTTTAGTGTTCAGTAACAAGACTGATGAGATCCAAATCCTTCCTTCTTCATCTTCCATGTCCATGGAGCTGCTCTCACCACACAAATACATTGACATCCTTCAGTTTCTGAGCTGACTTAAAGTGCAGTCTTTCAGCAGCGGAACACTCTCACCCTCAGAAAGGAAGGGAGAGCAGAGTCCCTGACTCTACTCTATCCTTTAAGAAAAACATTCATTGCTATTGAGCTGTTACTGACACTCACCATTAGTGTTTGTTTTGCTAAGAGAAGGTCAAAGATATTGACTTTGTCTGACTTTGAACTTCATCTCAACCCTATGATATATGACACTAGAACCCAGGGGAAAGAACCCTCTATCTACAGAAGGCTTCTTCCCATTTTAGGAAGAACTTGTTAACTCTCTTTGTACATAGGTCAAGTTACTCTGATTTCCAACATGATCTCATGTTTTGGTTCCCAAAACTTTTGAAGAGCCTGCTATGCTATGCTTCAGTGCTATGCTTTAGACTGACTAAAATTATTTGTTCACAATGTGGTATAGTTCAGTCCATAGACAAAGCAGTCAACATTAAAAACTGTTCATTTGAACCACTCTAAATGTAAAGCACCACTCCCATTTACTGGTTGTCAGTGAGAAAATATAGACTGCTTATCCAGCTACAATTATATTCTGTGAAGCTGCCATCTAAAGGACTTTTTTATAGAGGAAAAAGCAACTCTGCAGTTTTTGTTTGACACCTGTAACTATAGTTTAGCCTACTGTACATGCAACAAAGATGGTGAGAAATGTGAACACTTATCTTTTACAGAATACTGTATACTCTGTGATAAAGAGCAGGTTCACGTAAATTGGGTAATTTTTCTTCACTCTGAAGAAATTGGGTAATTTTTCTTCACTCTTCCTCTTTCCAAGGAAGGATTAGTAATCAGAAAGTTTTCAATTTTTTGTCCGCTTCCGAGGTGATATTGTTCCTGCTTCTGTCATTGTCACGTAAAGGTAAGATAAGCAATCACAGGCCTTTCGCATAAGGAATCCCCCTTTGTAGATGTGTGAAGGATAGCTGTCTGCAGCTTGTGCTCTATGTACTTTTCCCCTTTAATTTTATCTACTTCTCTATGGTTCAACTGTCATTGTGAAGTGAAAAAAAAACAATATTCAGCAAGGTATCAGATTTACATCAGAAGAAATATGACCCTCATGTTCTTCTTTTCCTGCTTATGGTTATATGTTGTCTTCTGTGAAGAAATGCTGTTATAAGCATTTCAAGCAAGTCCAACCCTAACGACATGGAGAGAAAGAGAAAACCATTAACATCAGACATATGTTTGATATTGGTTACCTCTGGAATTTTTGCCTACATGAATTTGTTCCTGAGTGTTGACATTTTTGGTGCAGATACCCCAATCACTTTGGATCCTGGGTAAATCAACTTTTTTTATTTGTTTCATATTTTCTATATAAACTGAAACATGCAGCCCATGGACCAAAAGTGGTTCACAAAGTGTTTTCTTAAACTATATATAAAAGCCCTTACTTTCAACAAAGAGGTGGAAAGTACACCATGTAGAAAGCAAACAACGTGTAGTGCTGCATTTGAACTAAGAGTCCTTTCATATTAAAGAACTTTCACATCTGTTTCTATGTTTCTTAATAAAATTGATAGAAGAAATGAAGCTCAGTCCTGTGATCTGCTTAGAAAACTGCGATGAACCAGCTCCATTTTGGGCAAGGCATGTGGGACTCACTGGTTTTTAGGAAGTTTGCAGCATCTTGATGTGAACATTCATTAGGGAAGAAAGATAAATGGCACTTTTTAGTTGTCAGTGAACTACTGACTGGAAGAATTCTGAGGAAACCACACCTTGTGAGGCAGACAGGATGGGTAAAAGGCATTTGCTACTGCTGAACAGAAATGGTGTCAATGGTTTTATTAAGCTTAGTCCCGATTTAAAGTTTTGGACTTGGGCAAAGATGTGTTTTTTATTGTTGATTTGTTTCAAGTAATTTTGTAGCACTTATTCCTTGGGGCTAAAAGATTTGAAGAGATGCATTTCAATTATTTATATCACCTGAATTAAAAATATTGTCACTGGAAGGGTAACTCTTTTACTGCTTCATTTTGAGATCACTCCTGTCATCAGTAGTTTTCCTCTAAACACATCTGCATTCAATTTGGAAAAAAATGGCAAAGACTAAAGGAGACACCTTCAACTCATGTCAATCTTCTACGTCCTGTTAGATTATTTACACTTTTATGAATACAGGCAATACAATGGCCTCTTTGACCTCAAGCAAAGATCTCTGACAAAGATGTCTGGTAATACAACTAGACAAAATATTTTAAAAAAGGGGAATGGTGGTGTTGAGTTTGTTTTTACAGCAGGTTTGCCAAGTGATGCAAATGCAAATTGGAATTCCACATTCTGTATTAACAAGACACAGAGCACAATATTATTCTTTGATGCCCTTCTGAATGTTTTTTTCCAGCTGTATACAACAATGCTGATCTTTTGGTAAGAAAATTACATTCCTTTCTTGATCAAAGTTCAAGTTCATAAAATATAATCAATTCTGATGTTAAAATCCTTTAATTTAGTAAAACAAAGCCCTTGTTTTATCAGACATTTTGATATAGTGTTAATCAGAGTGATTTCACAAAATTATTTTAAGCACTTGCATAAATGACTAAGTTCAATGAAAGTGGAGGTAAAAACAGCTCATATGAAATCAATTAAGTTCTACTGATTACACTGGGGTTTCATTTGGCCTCTATGTTTGCATGGTTACTGTGTGTGTTCTTTTTATTAATTTGCTAATAACTATTTTATACTGCATAATGACCCTAATCTAGGAAGATTATAAAGTGTTTTACAAGCTATGTACAGGAATAGATTCTCTCAGCACTGAAAAGCTGCCACTCTTATTTCAGTCCTTCTGTTGGCATTTTTGGCCCCTGAAGTCAGGCACTTCTACTGACTGCGAAACCCTAGGCTTTTAATAGCCAACACTGCATATGTTAAAGAATACAGTGATGTAAAGAAACATGGAAGAGCACATCTAGGCTACCTAAGCAAGGCTGAAAGTTATGTTGGCATATTAAATAACTGAAGTAGTTTAATCCATTTATAACAACAGCTTCCATTTGTACCTGGGGCTACACCTTGAATTGCCTTGATTACAACAGTCATAACCCTTTAATGAGCTACTCTTATACACTTATGTCTTACAGAATATCTTTTCTCTTCTGAAAGAAAAATTAAAGCAAATATTTCCTGAATGCTAGAAAAAATAACTGAGAATTGCTGATGCAGAAGTTAAAGAATCAGTGATGCTGTGACCTGCTGAGAGACACCGCTTGCTCGTTTTGTGCTTATGGAGAAAGCTAAATCCATAGGCACCATTCATGATCTCAAAATGTTCTAACACATGATCTCTAAATGTTCTTTCAACTCCAAGGCTAGCTGAAATTGTAACTTAATTTGTACCTATATAAAACAAATGTTATTGGCTTCTCATCTACTTTTACCCTCAAGACATGTTTAAGACTGGGAAGTAACACTGAAGTTAGGATGATATGATCTATTCCAGCATATATTAAGAACTGCAATCTGTATTTCAACAGAAGTCTTTAGAAAGGAGAGCATAGATCAGAAAATTTCACCTTATAAATGTTTTACAACTTGACTTTAACAGTTCTTCAAAACGTACAAAAGTGGCGGATCACAGTCAGTGTCAATACACTAGAGAGAAGACAGAGGCTTTATTTAAGCAAATTTCATGCTCTACATCAATTGAGAGAGACTTTCAGTAATACACAACATACCACAAACTGAACTATGTTGCCTTACCCTAATAGTACAAAACAGTTCTGGCCAACAGGAATGAAGGAAAGTTTTCGGAGGAACAGGGATAGTGCATCTTGTTCAGTCTTAAAGAGTCATCTCAATGGGTGTCTTCCAAATATTTTAACCCTTCAGACAAATTATTCCGCCTGCAATTTTGTTTATGATTTCAGTTAACATCAAAGGTATCTACACCACCTGAGTAACACTGAAAATTACTGAGACTAAAACTCCTAAGTCAGATACCAGTATAAATCATAGCAGCTAGATCTGCCAGAAAGTCAGCTATTGGTCAACAGTTGCAGGTGCAAACTCCAGATACAAATAGGAAGATGACCATCTTATTTTCATTAGCCTGCTAACCCCAAATATAAACCTGACAATCCACCACTATTATCTTGAACTGATTTTTCATCTCTTTGCGCCAAAGCCAGCTGTGCCCCTGTCAGCACAAAATACTTTCAGCTGAACACAGCAGAAAAAAAAGCCAAAACCAACAACAAAACAACCCCAATATATTAAAAACTAGAGCATTTCCTGTCAATCAGCAGGGGAAATATAAGAAGGCTGAATACAAGTATCCAAGTTAGAATACAGCTAAAACATCCAGGAAAATACCTCCACTCTTCTGCAGAGCTCAGTGTGATCTTTAATGACTATACTTAGTCAAGTACTCGGTTTCAAATTTTAAAGGAAAATCTGATCCTCCAAAATGATGCTGATTCATTACAGTGATTCATTACTGACTTAAAAGAACAAATGCAACTAGCTAAATCACCTTTTCATGTTCTACTTAATCTTACTTTGAACCTTTTTACATGCCTGTGCACTTTCTCTAGTGGTGAAAAAGCATTATACCAGGAGTTATATGGTGAGCATGCAGGTTCCTTTAGTTATTTTAAATTCTAGGGTTACAAGTTGCTGAGCAGCCCATTTTAGAGTCAGGGGCCTTATTTCTTAACAAATAGGCACAACACTGGTAGATGGTGCTGTGTCAGCTTAAAGATGGTATATTTAAGGACGTCTGAGGATAAGTGAAATCACTGCTGATGGGAATGATTAAGCTCTGACTGCTGTGTTTATAATCACTGTACTGCGCCATCAGTGAATTGTGGTGCCATAAATATAGTGACATAGAAAATGAGATTTTATGGGTATTTTTCTTACAACCTTTTCCATTCCAAAGCATCATTTGAAATTATGTTCATATTCAAGAAAGCATTTCTAGATTTGCAGCATGATTCTGGAAGGCTATAAAAATAAAAATGCTGCAGCACAGGTGCAGAAGAGGATGGGCTGGCCACAATGCAAGAACTTATGTAGTAAGGATGCAAAAATAAGTTTTTGCATTTTCTTTCTTTGCAGTTTTAGTGTTGTCCATTAAGAAAATAATCTGTACAAGCAAACACAGACTACTCCAATATATACTGTAACATCTTAGTTTCCAAGACATGAAAAAAGATCCAATTTTCACAGAACAGTCTTCAATCAACTCAAAGATTAAAAAGAGAGAGTGAAAACACGGTACTCCAACCCACATACAAATAATGTCTTCCCGCTACAGGCCTCAATCTTTATCCATCAGGATCTGATCTTGCGTCCACCTCCACCCCGTGGAGCAGATCATCAGCCAGGGTAAATTAGCAGTTCCAAAAGATTTTCCACAAAAAATACTACTGCTATACCCCAGCCATACTCACAAGACCTTATCCTGAAATTGGTTACTATCTCAGTGTAACCAGTAGTAGCAGAATTTTGCTCTAAGAACAGAGAAGACCATATGTTAATGATGTCGTCTGGGATACGTTGAAGTCAAAGGATGTCTGTTGTTAAATGTGATCATAGTTTCATTCCAGATATTTATGGTAAGTCTAGATATGGTATAGGGCAAAGAAGATGGAGGCCATTCATTCCCTAGTTCATTCTCAGATTAGCTTAATTTCTCTGTCTCACAATTTTTAAAGAAACTTATCAGCCCTGACAAAACAGAAGCCACGATCACTGCAAGTCTTAGATCCCTGCAACAAAAGATGGTAGTTAAATCTCTCAGAAAGTCAGTATTTGCAAGACTGTTTAATGCAATGCGGTGAGTGCTGGTACACAGAATGGTGTACTTGTTCATAAAGTAAATGCACGCAACTGTCCAGAAATCCTTGCCAGCTTTATATATTGCCAAGAGATGCACTTCAACAGATCATCATTTATATTAGCAGCTGGACAAATGAAAGCAGTATGACGCATGAACTGGCGTAGGGAGAAGCATCAACCTTTTACTAAGATTAACTGGAAATACTCCTTGTCATTTCATCCTAAAATGTTTCTAAATAGTTAATTTAGAATAATAAAAGGGTATTAACAAGCTGAAAAAGAGATAAATATCATTTATGTCACACCAAATTTTGTGCTGAAAATGATTTTTCTGCTCTTCCATGTTTTTATCTCTCTCTGAACCAGATGAAATCTGTCTTTCATCAAGCTCGCTGGTTTACCTTATTGAAGTTCAGTGCTGTTGCTCTCACACCTGGGTTAGCATCAGTAAGGAACAGGTCTTTTTGCTGCTGTTTTGGCACTTAATTGCAACTTTGCTGCTTCAAAAGCTGAAAAATACTTGACAAGACAGCTCAAACACACTCTGTAATGAGCTTAGCACAGTATTCATTAAAATCTGAAAAAACAATTATCCCAAACTAATACCAGCACTCAGGCCCATATTCAGATGTAAATTACATCAGCATTAAGTAGAGTAAATCGTTTGAAAATGATGATACGACTCTAACATTGCCAAGCGACAACTGGAAGGAGGTTTGATATGTTCAATCTCCATCCACAGGGAGAAACTGAGTGGCAAAAGTAGTCTGAAGTGAAGGTTTCCAAAGCTGGGTATCCCTGTGACACAAATGACATTTAATTTTCTGCTGAATGATACTTTAAATGACTGCTAAAGTTCCTTATTTAAAATTGCCTACTAAAACCCAGG
This sequence comes from Calonectris borealis, assembly GCF_964195595.1. NCBI lineage: Eukaryota > Metazoa > Chordata > Aves > Procellariiformes > Procellariidae > Calonectris > Calonectris borealis. The sequence goes on from NC_134313.1 coordinate 35,858,293, forward strand.
GAGTTATTATGGAAGAAACACTTCCCATCAACATCTGGGTATTTTTAACTGATCCATCTTTTTGTTGTTCATTTACTATAGTGAGCTCATCACAAAATTGCCACATCCTACTAAAGTAATGTTAGCTCTGTACAAAAGAAACTACTGGATGCCACTGTCAAAGTCTGCATCTCAGGTGAATTGTGTTGCTGTTCTACAATTTAGAGTGTATAGGTAGCAGACAATAATAACCAGAGCTGTGAAAAGCCGCCATTGCACTATCATTAACCTGTGGGAAATGCATCCTCAAACTGAGATTGTATTTATCAAACAGTTCATGAAACCTCTGAGTGAACCTGAGACCTATTTCTAAGGACTCTTTCTGCAATTCGTGTTTTCATTTCAAGTATGCTTTCCTCAAAAGTTTGCTTTTTACAGTGATTTTCAGTTAAGATGTTCTGACATTATTGCTTTCTGAGATTGTAAGGAAAATGCAGACTTTGAGAAGCTTTTTGAACAATAACTAAGAAGGTTCACAAATCCCTAGGGCTTACGTTGCTAATGTTCATTTCTTAATATTTCTCTTCAGAGGAAAATCTATTTACATGGGACTTAAAGATTTAAATCCTTTAAACTTAAGAAAAAAGCATACAGGAACAGAAAAGTGATCATATTTTAATGAATTACATCTGTGTAGCAGAAATGTTAGGTTTATACAGCCTAAAAGGAAATACTATAGTAAAAATACCATCCCCAATTTTTGCGATATAACTTTGCTGCAAAAGACAGTATGAGATTTCATGCTTATTAAATATCAATGACTTCTGAAGCAAGCATAAGCAGAAATACTGTCTATAACTGGCACTCTAGATACTCCTTAGATTCTAGATGAACTTTTCAATTTATGCTGGTTTTCTTCCAGCATCATCACTGGTAATGAAACTTCTTATGTGAAATTAAGTGATCAGAGGCACTTTTGTACCACTTCAGTTTTGTTGTAGGAAAGGAAGGGATAAATCTCAGATTTTATTTAAAAAGTGCCCAAACTGCTGCTTATTATAATGACAGAAAATATGATCCTCACAATCTCAAATTTGGGAAGGAAAAGATTGAACCAAATGTGCAGCTCTATCTTTCATATTTTTCTGGTTCTGGAGAAAGTAAAATGTAGCAAAATGTTATTTTTGTCAATAAACCAAGTAGAAATGATTCAAAATGCAAACACAGGAATCAGACCTATGACTAAGGCACCATTTTTAAACTCAAAGAAAGATAGTATTTTAATTGAAACTTTGTTACTTTATTGCTATTTTTCATCTGCACCGGATGCAATGTTTTCTTGGGGACTGATCCAAAAACATGGGAGTGAAACCCCCCTAACCTTATCATCACTGTCTTTTACACATCTCACTAAATTCTGCCAGGAGAACAAGACACATCTCTTTGACCTTAAAAACATAGGGCTCTAAATATTATTTTACCATGAGGGAAGGATGAATGAGAAAGAATATCATATATCATATCAACGTATCAACACGGGGTAGTTATATCGCCCAATTTCAGTGTTTATATATCTGTACTAGGAGCTTAGAAGGAGATTCACATAAGGTAACATAGTCTGGTGAGGCTCTTTGCCCTGGCTTCCCTTGATAGTCAATGGAGAGACAGCAACTTTTCAGAAGAGGAATCTAGTTTATCACCAATGATTTGAGAGGGAACCTCTGTAAAATTCCCCGTCTCTTCAGTCTCCTGAGTCTCCCAGTATATTCATTAGAGAAACACAGATTTTCAAGCTGCACCTAATGGGCCTTTCACCAGCAGTTATGTTCTCTCCTTCTGCTGATCCCAGGTGAGGGTGAGACTCAGAAGCCCACCAGCCCTCCCTAACCCTATGCTTTTCTTCTCTGTTTCCACAAAACCACTGGACAAGTGTCCTGGAAGCAACCTGCAGCACAGTGTGCCCAAGTCCCCAGTGGGGGTGACTCAGGAGCTCGGAGCCCAGTGTGAACTGTGACATATACTCACACTCCTTCTGGTCACAGTGCTGAATGAAGGCAATCTGAGAATATTAGTAGAGCTGAATCCTGCTAAGACCTCTTTGCATTGGCAAATTCCTTCCAAGTCTGCTACTTTGCTCTTCTACGTTTTTGTTATTATAGATTAATCCAAAAGAACCTTTTTCAAGAACAGTTCTTACTGCACTCTCACTGGAGGGCTTATTTTAGCCAGTACTAAAAGGTGAGGTATTTGCATAGACAAATAAAATTTAGCTTCGAACACTGTTTCTTTTGTATTTCATAACTGTACCTAAAGGATCTTACACTTTTTGTATGAGAATGTAGGCATAAGTATTTTGCTATATCACATTACATTAAGGTATTGCTGTTATTTAATATCTCTTTGGCACCTAACATGTTAAATAACATAAAATTAATTGACCTGAGATGACATACAACACTTGGATTACCAAGTTAGGCCAGAGAAAGAATTGTGAACGAGTATAAGAATTTGGTAGCATTTTTTGTCCTCTGGATAATGTTGTGGAAAGAATATGTCCATGTGAAAGATACAGGTCTTTATTAACATTTTTGCCCTCATTCTTCATAGATGGGATCATTATTTAAATCCTGAGTACTAGAAGTATGAAAAACCTGATGTACCATACCCTAGGTTATGAGAAAGCTTATGACACAGAGCTCAAATGGCAAATTCTACCTTTTCTCTCATTCTTGAGAGCACTTTGGAGAACTGTATCCAGAGAGCACTTGGGTGTTTTGGCCATCTGCTGGCAATCTTATGGAATTATAGGCTAAGGAGGGGAAAGCAGGAAACAAAATGGACCCAAATGTTTTGCCACTTAAATTACCAATGTTCCTGAAAAATCCCTGCTTAAAAAAAAAAAAAAAAAAAATCAGTTCTGTTGCAAACTGCAGACTCGCACAAGCTGGAAAGATAATTTCATCCGAGATTGTCGTCTCCTGCCAAACAAAAAAGTCAACCGAAAATATTTGGAATATATTTCTGGGTCTTCAAATGGAGAATTTGGGTTTTGATCTGTATTTATATGAACTAGACTTGTGGATAAAGAAGATAAAGGAATCAGATCTCAAGTCCAAGATTGTCTCAAGGGTTGACTGATTTCCAGACATCTAGCTAAGGAATCATTTTCTCTCCACTTACAATTTTCCCCTCTCTCTTCTAAAAAGTTCATTCATTTTTTTTTAAAAAGTAAAGAAAAAGGAAGTTGTAATATTTTGAGTTTTATTTGGAAGTTTGGTAATAAGATCAACTCTAGGGTATCCCAGGCTTATGTATGTTTGGTTTGGCTCCATACTGGCAGGGGCACAGGCATTTTCATCATGCACTGTGCTAGCCACGCCGGAAACATTAATAAACTATTTCCTTAGAGTCCAGGGTAGCCGTCACTGTACGATGTGACCCACTGAGGGATTTGGCAGCAGCTAGAGAATTAACCTAGGACCTGCCACCAGACTGATCTCTAAGTCAACCTCTACAAAAGCTCTTGCAGAGCTCTGAGAAATGTCTGATTTCATAAAATAAAGGTAAGAAATTTTCTCCTTTGCTTCGATGCAGGCCATTTCTTTCTTTTTTCATTTTAGGCCCTTATATTACCACCCCTCACAACAAACTTTGAGCTTATATACAGACAGAGCGCATATACGACATGGCAGGGTCTTCCAAAATGAAATAAAAGCTGTAGATATTTGCGTGATTACACCTTCATTTATTTATTAATGCTCTAATGACCAACTGTAGGATGGGATTTTATAGATTGCCCCTTACTCTCTTCGGGGGAATTTAACTCCTCTCTACTACTCCTCTGCACTGTGGACCAGTCTGAATAATTCTGCCAAACCATGTATCACATTTAATCTGTAGCCTATTCCAAATCTGAGCATCATGCTTGCTGCCTGGAATAAGGTTTTCTGCATGCTGACTGGCAGCGTTATGGACTAGAGCCAGTGGGGAAATGGTGTGTCCCTCTATTTGGCATGGCCCTGGCCATGGCACATTTTCTTCCTCTAATTTAACAGAAGACCCACAGCTATCTGTCCTGGTTTCATCTGGGATAGAGTTAAATTTCTTCCTAGTGCTGTGTTTTGGATTTAGGATGAGAAGAATGTTGATAACACACTGATGCCTTCAGTTGTTGCTAGGTACCCTGCTAGTCAAGGACATTCAGCTCAAGAAAACAAAGCAAAACAGAACAAGCGTTGGGAGGGAGCACAGCCAGGACAGCTAGCCCAGCTGGCCAACGGGGTATTCCATACCATGTGACATCATGCTCAGTATATAAATGGTAGGTGTGTTCCAGGAAGTAGCGATCACTACTTGGTTATCAGTCAGCACGGGTGGTGAGCAATTGCATTGTGCATCACTCATTTTGTATATTCTATCATTATCATTATTATTTTCCCTTTTCTGTTCTATTAAACTGTCTTTATCTCAACTGACGAGTTTTTCTCACTCTTACCCTTCCGATTCTCTCCCCATCCCGCTGGGCGGGGGGAGGGAGCGAACTAGCGGCTGCGTGGTATTTGGCTGCCTGCCAGGTTAAACCACGACAGTCCTCTTTGGTGCCCAACGTGGGGCTCGAAGGGTTGAGATAACGACACATCTGACCCGAACGGGTTAAAACAAATTTGTTATAAGCATTCATTTATATCAGTTTAGTACTCGCTGGTCACAATGTTGGTTTATTTGGTCTCAGAGTTGTTGGATCTGTTCTGGGAGTTTTGGTCTGTAGCACCTTACTGGCTGTCTATACTGCTGATTTCAGCATTTATGTGGGGTTTGTCATCTCTGGGAAATGGATTAAGGTCATCGCTTTGCTATACTGTGTGACACTGGCTTATGTTATGATAAAATTATTGATCAGGAGCCTGTATTCAGCACTGCCGTCATTCCTGTTCTTCAGGAGCTATCTCTCGGAAACTATTAATAATTACACTTTTTACCCCTTCTCCTTGGAGAGCCAATTTACAGGGGAGACATCTTCCTTCATCTTCCCCTTCTCCTCCAGGCTGATTACAGTAGCTCTTGAGGATTTAGAATATCCTTGGGATGTTCTAACCAGCGTATTCCTATTGCTATGTCTCCTGAATGTGTTTCAGGCCTTGTTTAAGGTTAAACAACTATTTAAGAATACCACCCAGAGATCTGCCCCGAGGCTGGATAGTTATGAGTGGCAGGGTGTGTGGGATAGTATGGGCAAGTGGTCACCTCCAATGTTTTGGAGCTTCACCCCTGAACAAGTGCAGAATCCTGAAAAACTTGTAAAATATTTGGAAAACATATGCTGTCACCCTGGCAATTACAGAGAGACCCAGATTACTGCAACGTGCTGGGGCCTGGCCCATGCCTACCGAGCCCTATTCAACACTATTCAGAACCCTCAAAGGGGAGAGAAGGTCTCTGGATCTGATGACAAAACAACGAGCACTGTGGCTACTCCAACCCCTGTAACCAAGCACTGCGGCTACTCCAACCCCTGTGATGGGCACTGCAGCTACTCCAACCCCCACGACGGGTACTACAGCTGAACCAGAGGACCAACCCTTGCTGGTATCTGTCGCCCCTGTACAGAAAAGGAAATCTTGGAAGCGGAAGTCAGGTCATTTAGAAAGGGATGATGGAAGAGCAGGGCCATCACAAGGAGGGGAGGAGGAAGAGGACGAACTCATAAACAAGACGGAAACCACCCGATCCCTATCCCTGAGTGAGCTGCGAGATATGCAGAAAGATTTCAGCTGTCGTCCAGGCGAGCGTATTGTTACCTGGCTGCTCCGATGCTGGGATAATGGGGCCAGTAGCCTGGAACTAGAAGGGAAGGAAGCCAAACAGGTTGGATCCCTTGCTAGGGAAGGGGGCATTGACAAAGCAATTGGAAAGGGACACAGGTCCTCAGCCTCTGGAGGTGACTGCTGTCAGGCGTGAAGGACAGGTATCCCTTCAAGGAAGATGTTATATATCGCCTAGGCAAGTGGACCACTATGGAGAGAGGTATCCAGTACCTGAGAGAATTAGGCATGCTGGAGGTGGTTTATAGCGACCTGGACAACGACCAAACGCTCAAAGATCCAGATGATGTCCAGTGCACGTGACACATGTGGCGGAAGTTGGTACGGAGCGCACCAGCGTAATATGCCAGTTCATTGGCAGTACTGTGCTGGAAAGAGGAAGAAGCACCAACAGTGGATGACGTGGTTAGCAGACTCCCAGATTTCGAAGAAACTATCTCCTCCTCCCTTGTCTCAGCTGTGGAGAAACTGTGCCAGGAGGTCCAGCAATTCAAAGAGGATATGTCCTATTCTCCACCTGTATGGACCAGTATCTCAGCCATTAGGCGTCAGCGTTCTTCTGCTCAAGAGAGGATATAGAAAGTACACACCACGGGGCACCCTGTGGTTTTACCTGCATGACCACGGAGAGGACATGAGGCAGTGGGATGGAAAACCTACCTTCACCCTAGAGGTACAGGTACATGAGTTGCAAGGAAAAACAATCACACAAGGGGGTTCTCCCAGGAAAAATGCTGCTCCAGTTTTCAGGAAAAACCTGTCTCACGATGGTCGAGTTTCCAGTGAACAGTTCCCCAGACAGAGTAGAAGGGCTGATCTTACTTTGGATTGTAATTGCAATGAAGAAATTCTTAACTCACGTTTGCAAGAAGTGAGAGATGGATACTATGACCAGAACTAGAGGGGCCCTGCCTCCGGCCAGGTGGAGGAAAGGGACAACCGGGTTTACTGGACTGTGTGGATTCGATGGCCTGGCACATCAGACCCACAGGAGTATAAGGCTCTCGTAGACACCGGTGCACAGTGCACCCTAATGCCATCAAGCTATAAAGGGGCAGAACCCATTTGTATTTCTGGAGTGACAGGGGGATCCCAAGAGTTAACTGTATTGGAGGCCGAAGTGAGCCTAACCGGGAATGAGTGGCAGAAGCACCCCATTGTGACTGGCCCAGAGGCTCCGTGCATCCTTGGCATAGACTACCTCAGGAGAGGGTATTTCAAGGACCCAAAAGGGTATCGGTGGGCTTTTGATATAGCTGCCCTGGAAACGGAGGAAATTAAACAGCTGTCCACCTTGCCTGATCTCTCGGAGGACCCTTCTGTTGTGGGATTGTTGAAGGTCAGAGAACAACAGGTACCAATTGCTACCATAACAGTGCACCGGCGGCAATATCGCACCAACCGAGACTCCCTGCTTCCCATCCATAAGCTGATTTGTCAACTGGAGAGCCAAGGAGTGATCAGCAAGACTCACTCACCCTTTAACAGTCCCATATGGCCAGTGCAAAAGTCCAATGGAGAGTGGAGACTAACAGTAGACTATCGTGGCCTGAACGAAGTCACGCCACCACTGAGTGCTGCTGTGCCGGACATGCTAGAACTCCAACACGAACTGGAGTCAAAGGCAGCCAAGTCGTACGCCACAATTTATCGCTAATGCGTTCTTCTCCATCCCTTTGGCGGCAGAGTGCAGGCCACAGTTTGCTTTCACTTGGAGGAGCGTCCAGTACACCTGGAACCGACTGCCCCAGGAGTGGAAACACAGCCCTACCATTTGCCATGGACTGACCCACACCGCACTGGAACAGGGTGAGGCTCCGGAACACCTGCAATACATTGATGACATCATCGTATGGGGCAACACAGCAGAAGTTTTTGAGAAAGGGAAGAAAATAATTCAAATCCTTCTGAAGGCCGGTTTTGCCATAAAACAAAGTAAGGTCAAAGGACCTGCACAGGAGATCCAGTTTTTAGGAATAAAATGGCAAGATGGACGTCATCAGATCCCAATGACTGTGATCAACAAAATAACAACCATGTCCCCACCAACTAACAAAAAGGAAACACAAGCTTTCTTAGGTGTTGTGGTTTTTTGGAGAATGCATATTCCAGATTACAGCCTGATTGTAAGCCCCCTCTATCAAGTGACCCAGAAGAAAAACAATTTCAAATGGGGCCCTGAGCAACAACAAGCCTTTGAACAAATTAAACGGGAGATAGTTCAGGCAGTAGCCCTTGGGCCAGTCCGGGCAGGACAAGATGTAAAGAATGTGCTCTACACTGCAGCCAGGGAGAATGGCCCTACCTGGAGCCTCTGGCAGAAAGCACAAGGGGAGATTCAAAGTCAACCCTTAGGGTTCTGGAGTCGGGGATACAGAGGATCCGAGGCCCGCTACACTCCAACTGAGAAGGAGATATTGGCAGCATATGCAGGGATTCGAGCTGCTTCGGAAGTGGTTGGTACTGAAGCACAGCTCCTCCTGGCACCCCGACTGCCGGTGCTGGGCTGGATGTTCAAAGGGAGCGTCCCCTCTACACATCATGCAACCGATGCTACGTGGAGTAAGTGGGTCGCACTGATCACACAACGGGCCCAAATAGGAAACCCCAGTTGCCCAGGAATCTTGGAGGTGATCACGAACTGGCCAGAAGGCAAAGATTTTGGAATATCCCCAGAGGAGGAGGTGACGCGTGCTGAAGAGTATAATAAACTACCAGAAAATGTGAAGCAATATGCCCTGTTCACTGATGGGTCCTGTCACCTTGTGGGAAAACATCGGAGGTGGAAAGCTGCTGTATGGAATCCTACACGCCAAGTTGCAGAAACTGCTGAAGGAGAAGGTGAATCGAGCCAGTTTGCAGAGGTGAAAGCCATCCAGCTGGCCTTGGACATTGCTGAATGAGGAAAATGGCCAGTACTTTATCTTTATACTGACTCATGGATGGTGGCAAATGCCCTGTGGGGGTGGTTGCAGCAGTGGAAGCAGAACAACTGGCAGCGCAGAGGTAAACCCATCTGGGCTGCCGCATTGTGGCAAGATATTGCTGCCCAGGTAGAGAACCTGACTGTAAAAGTATGTCACGTAGATGCTCACGTACCCAAGAGTCGGGCCACTGAAGAACATCAAAACAACCAACAGGTGGACCAGGCTGCTAAGATTGAAGTGGCTCAGGTGGATCTGGACTGGCAACATAAGGGTGAATTATTTATAGCTTGGTGGGCCCATGACACCTCAGGCCATCAAGGAAGAGATGCAACATATAGATGGGCTCGTGATCGAGGGGTGGACTTAACCATGGACGCTATTGCACAGGTTATCCATGAATGTGAAACGTGCGCTGCAATTAAGCAAGCCAAGCGAGTAAGGCCTCTTTGGTATGGAGGACGATGGTTGAAATACAAATATGGGGAGGCCTGGTAGATTGATTATATCACACTCCCACAAACCCACCACAGTAAGTACTATGTGTTCACCATGGTGGAAGCAACCACCGGCTGGCTAGAAACATACCCTGTGCCCCATGCCACTGCCCGGAACACCATCCTGGGCGTTGAAAAGCAAGTTCTGTGGCAACATGGCACCCCCAGAAAGAATTGAGTCAGACAACGGGACTCATTTCTGAAACACTCTCATAGACACCTGGGCCAAAGAGCATGGCATTGCTTGGGTCTATCACATCCCTTACAATGCACCAGCCTCTGGGAAAATCGAACGATACAATGGACTGCTAAAGACTACGCTGAGAGCAATGGGTGGTGGGACATTGAAGCATTGGGACACACATTTAGCAAAAGCCACCTGGTTAGTCAATACCAGGGGATCTGCCAATCGAGCTGGCCCTGCCCAATCAAGACTCTTATGTACTGTAGATGGAGATAAAGTCCCTGTCGTGCACATAAGAAATATGCTGGGGAAGACACTCTGGGTTACTCCTGCCTCTGGCAAGGGAAAACCCATCCGTGGGATTGCTTTTGCTCAAGGACCTGGGTGCACTTGGTGGGTAATGCGAAAGGATGGGGAGGTCCGGTGTGTACCTCAAGGGGATTTGATTTTGGGTGAAAATACCCAATGAACTGAATTGTATGATGTTAAATGTTATATGATATTGTATAGCATTATTTCTATGGTTGCTATCAATGGTGTAGCAGTGAAAATCATCCAGATTAATGAAGAATGAACTAACTCTGATGAAACCGAGCAAAGTGAAATGATCATAGAACGGGATGAGTGCAGCAATACTGAAATGAGAACTGGCTTCAGGATGTAACAGCCCAACACCACACACCATCTCTCCTGCCCTGAAAGACTGTTATGACAGATAGAGCCCAAAGTCGTGGACTAAATGAACTCAATGGACATTTTAGAGGGATGGCCCATAGACTAAGAGAATGATATCTCTGTGTGTGTGTATATATATATATACACACACAAGAAAGGTGGTGGTGATTAATTGGAATGTTTTGAAAAAAAAAATGTGAGACAGGCATGACGTGAATGGTATAGAATAAGGGGTGGATACTGTCCTGGTTTCATCTGGGATAGAGTTAAATTTCTTCCTAGTGCTGTGTTTTGGATTTAGGATGAGAAGAATGTTGATAACACACTGATGCCTTCAGTTGTTGCTAGGTACCCTGCTAGTCAAGGACATTCAGCTCAAGAAAACAAAGCAAAACAAAACAAGCGTTGGGAGGGAGCACAGCCAGGACAGCTAGCCCAACTGGCCAACGGGGTATTCCATGCTATGTGACATCATGCTCAGTATATAAATGGTAGGTGTGTTCCAGGAAGTAGCGATCACTACTTGGTTATCAGTCAGCACGGGTGGTGAGCAATTGCATTGTGCATCACTCATTTTGTATATTCTATCATTATCATTATTATTTTCCCTTTTCTGTTCTATTAAACTGTCTTTATCTCAACTGACGAGTTTTTCTCACTCTTACCCTTCCGATTCTCTCCCCATCCCACTGGGCAGGGGGAGGGAGCGAACAAGTGGCTGCATGGTATTTGACTGCCTGCCAGGTTAAACCACGACACTATCCTACCTTCCTTCCAAAATTCCATACACGTCCTGCATTCACCTGCACTTCTCACTCTCCTCACACTCACAACGTCCCCCATCACTGATTCACCACTCCACAGGATGTTACCGAACGCTGATTTTCCATCTGGTAGATTCTCATTCTTCTCTTTGAGCACTCAAAGAGTGCTTTTAACAGAGAAGGTGATCTCTCTTTGGACTGCAGCTTTAGCAGTTAGCACAGTATGGGAGAGATTTAGAAACTGACATAAAATTTGATCCAGCAACATGCTCTTAGCTCCCAAGGGCCCTGTTGGATCAGGTTCTTTGAATGGTAGCTCAGGAGTCAAACTCAAAAGGAATTTACTATTTAGCTCTTTTAGACACCTTTGAAACTCCTAGACTTAAAGCCAGTCTAGTTACTAAAAATATATATGTTTTTTAAAAAGTTTGAGAGTAGTCATTTGTACAAACTGTATTCAACAAGCCCGTTACAACTCATTGAACTGCATCTTAAAGCTAACTCTGTAAAGTGTCTTTCACCCTTCATGCTTTTCTCTCTGCAAATCTTCTGTGCTGCTTCAAAATGAGAACACACATTGGATATTTTCTCTGTAACATTTGGCTGTCTGTCAGAGTGAGAGCAACGTTAGGTGTAAATCACAAGAGCACTTGTTCCAATTTAAATATTATTTTTGTACTGGATCTTAGACTATTCCCTCATATATCAGCTGTTCCCATGCAAACCAGCACAAGAACATCTGTTCAAAAACAATCTGTTTATTTTATTACATCTCCCAGAGTTGTGCTTGTGAAAGCATACAACAATACTGGGAAAGGGAGAAGCCTTCTTATTTCTTTGAGTTCACATATACGACTTCTTAGTTTGATGAAACAAAGCCTGTCTAATCAGCTTACACTGCCATTTTGTTCATGTGTTGTTTCAAAGCAAAGCAAACAAAAGAGAATCTAAGGACAAGAACATGCCATTTCTCAATATTACCAGGCCCAGCAAAAATGTGCAGCTAACTAAACACTCTATTTAATGAACTACTTTGCAATTATTTTTATATGATGAAGCAGGTTGGTTTGGGTTTTTTTTTTGAAGTAGCAACATTTAGATTTTATTTGAATAGCTAGATAAAGTTCTACTTAGGAAGTATGTTAAAAAATACTGGCTTCAGTGTTCTATTTATTGCTGATACATTCAGACGATAAACTGTAGGAGTAGTCAGTGCTGAAATGTTACCGATACAATTCTGTAACTAATTATTGCTGCTCTGTAAAAAAATATTTAACATATGCATGAATCTTCTTATGTGACCATTTCAAAATGCTTCATTTAATAAGTCGTACAGCAGTCCTGAGAATTAATCAAATAAATTTCTTTTCACCTTGCAGGAAGGGGAACTAAACTATAGGTACGTTAGTACCTACATACCAGACGTGTAGCGCCCTCCACATGTGAGACGGTTCATGTCTCAGTTACACAGAAAACGAACTGATCTGTTGTTGTTCAGCAACTGAGACCTGAACAGTAACACCTCATGTTGTTTTCTGTGGCCAGGATTTAGATCTCTGATTTCTTGGTCAAAAGAAACATTGCATCAAATCAAGTATCACCCATTGCATGAGCTATAAAGTGTTTCCAAAAGGCTCAGGCTGAGTCAATAGAGCAGGGAATGTTACACAGCTTTGCTGTTTCTCCAGTGTCTACAGTAATAAAAATAGATTACAGAAATATGCTGGCTGTAACAGAGCCTAATTTTATTTTCAGGAAATGCTTTGGAAGAAAATAAATTCCCTTACAACAGAAGAGCAAACATCTTGTTTTCTGTATATATTTATTTGCTATTCCAATTGCATTCTCACTTCCTCACAGTGCGATTGGTATTACTGTGTCCAGAGCAGTTAGCGTAGCTGAACTTTCAGACCAGAGGTTCTCAAGCTGCGGTACACTTTGCCACGAAGGAAACACACATTTCAAAGCCCTAGGCATGTGCTGCAGCAGCAGCAAGTGGCTTTACTTCTGTGTAAGGTTTCAAACGTGCTGCATTGCTTATACTTGCTGCTGTATGTGCTAGTGACTTTTCCTGCTCTCCAAGGCCTGCAGGAAGATGGCCATTGCCAGACTTCCTTACTTACTCTTTTGGCTTAGGACTAGAGAAGAGGACCAGCCGGGGGTGAGTAAGGGAACAAGAGGCAGGGGGTTAGTGGATTGGACATGGCACAGACTCAGGGTCTCCTGGTTGGGAGAGGAGAAAGAAATAGGAGTTGTGAGTGGGAATAAGGGCATGGAGCTGAATTTTTCTCACATTCAGGTCACTTAAATGCCTTTTTTAATGGTCTTGTTTTAATATGTTCTCTGCAATGGAAAAAAAAAACAACAGATGGATGCCCAAGTACTCAGAAATACTAGATCACTTTGTTAATATGCTAAAAAACATGAATGCCGTCCAGTCCAAAATAAACTATTTTTATTGAAAATGTATTTTGAGAACACATCTTTTGGTTAAAGTTTATAAAAACACACATCACCCCCCTTTGTGGAAGAAATATTTTTCAAGAAGGAATCCTCCCTAAACAAACAAGGATTATTTGAGACAGTTCCTGCAACTCTGGGCATATATTACATGCCAGTTTTTGGGATGGGAAGTTAAATGGGTTCTTTTGGAAGACACCTGCAAAGTCAGCCCAAAGGCACAAAATGACTTGAGAATATTTACTGATACTGCACAGACTGCTGGTGAGGCCACTAGATGCTGCCATTTTTAATCCTTGTTTAGTTACAGCTGGACAGTGTCTATAAATGTCATATATACATATATGCACACTCTACCTACCTCATTATTTTTCCTTTTATTTTTTGCTAAAACATTGCAGTGAGGTAGCACAGGGACCAAGTACTCTCTGACCGATCAGTGTACATCTTCTGATGGATCATGATTACTCAAGGGGTTTGAATGTTTTGACTGCATCAAAAGAAGCGTCTAGTGAGTACTGCCTCCAGCTCTGGGGCTCCCAGCATAAGAAAGACATGGACCTGCTTGAGCGGGTCCAGAGGAGGGCCACGAAGATGATCAGGGGGCTGGAGCACCTCTCCTGTGAAAACAAGCTGAGAGAGTTGGGGTTCTTTAGCCTAAAGAAGAGAAGGCTCTGGGGAGACCTTATAGCAGCCTTCCGGTACTTAAAGGGGACCCACAGGAAAGATGAGGAGGGACCCTTTATCAGGGAGTGTAGTGATAGGATGAGGGGTAATGGTTTTAAAATGAAAGAAGGTAGATTTATATTAGCTATTAGGAAGAAATTCTTTACTCCGAGGCAACTGGAACAGGTTGCCCAGAGAAGTTGTGGATGCCCCATCCCTAGAAATGTTCAAGGCCAGGTTGGATGGGGCTTTGAGCAACCTGATCTAGTGGAAGGTGTCCCTGCCCATGGCAGGGGGGTTGGAACTAAATGATCTTTAAGGTCCCTTCCAACCCAAACCATTCTATGATTCTATGATTCTGTGACTGTTCAGTCATTGCCTTGGAAGGACAAAGTCATTAGGAAAAACCTGGTTATCCTGCCTTTTAGCCCTGGAAAGCCAGATGAGTAGCTGTATGGGCTATATTTGGCCTGTAGATTTTATATGGTATCTGCCTGCTTGAACACTTTGGAGGAAGTCCGAAGCCTAGGTCTGTGCTACTAATGCCAGGACCTACAACAAGGACATTGGCATAAGAAAAGTCAGAAATATTGCCAAAAGACATAAGCTGTCACACTTAGGCCAAAGAACCAGAGTTTTATGCAAAGAGATGGTAAAGAGAATTCGGCAGTTTTAGGTGGGTGAACTTGAACAGGTCTACAGCAAAACGTAATCATTTCCATATGTTTGAGAAAGAGAGTGAAGGATTTGCAAAAATGGACTGCAGGGTAAGAAATATGGGTCAGAAAACCAGTAGGCAGGGATACAGTAGACAGGAAAGATGGTTAGCTGAAGGGAACAAAGAAAGAGAAATGAAAGCTGGAGGAAGGAAAAGGAAATTTCCAAGGGTATATGGATAGAGCCTTTTCTGAATGGAATTTGTGGCAACTGAAAGATCTTTATGATGAGAGGAGATGTATTGAGAAATTTATTACATCTATACATTAAGTTTTATTAAAGAGAGAGAATAAAATCAATTTTAAAAAATATAGCAAAGGAGAAAGGAATTTCACTGGTTCTAGAATAGGCAGTCTAAAGAAAGAAAATATTAACACTAACAGCTGTTGAAATTATCTAATTTATAAAGAAATGACCGTGTGTTGTCTATGGAGGAAACTTGATCTGATCAGTAGCATGGAGGAACAGAAAGAAGTAAACATTTTACATATACATTCAAGCAATTCGGGAAACAAAAGGAAGGAAGCAGAATTATGGAATGGGATTGTAAAGGGACAAACAGAAACAGAGCAGTCATACATGGAGAATAGCTAAGTCATCCAGAAAAGTTAAGAATAAAGACAAAAGACGTGAAGCATTACTGGGATTTACTGATTGCAAAAAAAAAAAAGAAAAGGAAAAGGAATTTTACTGGTCTCAAGCTCATAGAAATTTAGAAGCCAACAGCGAGTGTGGCTACGGAAGCGTTACAGTATCATTACAGAGCAGTGGCTCTATGAGCTATAATAGTGTGGGAGACTTTGCTTTCACAGATATAGATTGGAAACAAATGCTATTACTAATGATGGGACCTTAAAAATGTGATAGCTTACACGTAATTACTGAGACAACTAAGAATCATGGTACAGACCTAGCCTGAAGACATTGCAGAATAGAGGAATAAGAAAATAACCTTGCAAGGAGTGTTCATTGACATATTCAGTTTAAAATAAATGGGGGGAAAAAAAAAAAACCAAACCCAAAAAACAATACTACCTCTATTCCAATGGCACAAACCTGATTAAAAAAGGGAAATTCTAGTTAATTAAGTCATCTGGATGGATGTATATAGAGGAAGGCTTTAGGCAAAGGTTCATAAACCATCTAGAACATGCTTCCATTTGAAAAAAAAACAAGGAAGAGCTTCAGACCTAGCTGGATGAATAAACAAAAAGGATATTAGGAGTAAGCAGAGAGCTGCAAGGAATGGAAAAAAGGACTCAGGATCAGCCAAGAAATCATCTCTTAGAGGTCAAGAAGTCTAGGGATAAAATGAGAATAGCCAAAAGCCAAGCTGAGTTAGACCTTTAAAGGATATTAAAATAAATAGGAAAGAAAGGCACTTTGGGAATATAAATAAAAACAGAATAAATAAAAAAAGGAAGGGCCAAGGTTGAGATTAAAGATAATCTAGATATGGCCCCCATACTAAATGAATAGTTTGCCGCAGCTTTCAATAAGAGTAATTATTTCAATATGAAATGGAAGAGGTAAACTGAATAACAAAAATTAAGATACAAAAATTATCAGAATGGAACTTGACTTAGAACTCAGACATCTTAATGCAGCCAAGATTAGATAATTGGATAATCATCCATTCCAAAATTTTGAGATAATTACCAGGTAGAGTGGGAATTTCAAAAGACTGAGATTGTGGATGAAAGCATAAGATTGAAGAATGGAAAATGTTGCACCTGTATGAAAGGTAGGAAAAAGGATGTTATCCAGGCAACTACACGTAAGTAAAACCTTAATATTTTGTGAGGAACTAGACAATTAATTTAGAGGAAGACAAAAGCACAATAAGATAATAGAATCAAGTCAAAAAGTAAAATTGAGCTTATGAAAGTTATGTTTTGATAAACGATCTGGTTATCTTTCTTTGCTCTCGTAAATTGTGTTCTTAATGAAACAAATATTGTAGCTCAAACATAACTATGCTTGCATAAAGTATATGATATAATGTCATGTGGGAAATTATGAGCTGAAATGAAGTGGTTGAACAACTGGAGAAGGTAAGGATTTTGGCTAAAGGGAAGACCAAGGATAGAAAATATTTACTGAAAATAGATAGTGCAAATATCTAAAAGTACCGAAAATATCTATATTAGACAATGCAGAATGTGTATAGACTTTCCCAAAGATTCCTGTTGGGACAAGACCGATTCATTCATGCTCTTGACAGAAAAAAACGAATGTGTGCTAATGCAGTGTTGTTGCTGATGAAAAGTTGGATGACTTTGAGGATAGGAGAAAATGAAAAGAAAAAAAAATCAATAGTCCAAAGCAAGTGCATTTGGGATTAATAACAGAACATCCAGTAATAACTTACTGAAAACAATACCAAGGAGGAACTGCTTTCAGACATGGCCATGAAAAAGACGTAAGAAGTAAAGTAGTCAACAGACAGCCGGGAAATAATGTTACATACAGTCTTCTTTTATGAAATGCCTCAAAAAAGGTCTAGTTATCTACACCCACAAAAGATAAGATCAGAAGAAATACAAAAAGCTGATGGGTCAGAAAACCTATACTGAGAAAGGATAATCAAGTCATTTGACCTGCTTACATTTAGCAAAATCAGTGGCAGTACCTTCACATGGAAAAGATCAGTTACGGAAGCATATGTTAATTTGAAGTGTATTCCAGGCTTTCATGTGGTTCTCATGCAAGTTTATCAGTGAAAATACCTGATTTTTTCTTTCACAAGTCCCACTCATGTTTGAACACATTGAAGAAGTGTTTTTTTCTTAAGTATCATCACTTTTTATTTCAGAGTAGGATTTTCTAAAGGAGCAAGTAACTTTGAGTCATCAGACTTTGCTCTAAAATCATGAAGATGCTTCTGGAAATCTGATCATTGCTGCTATAATTTCTAATTTCACTATTATGGTTGACAGTTCACTCCTGGTTTTGAGGACGGCTGTTGTCATGGAAAGTCAAAATCTTAGGCAGAAATGGAATTCCTTGCATTGTTTGTGGAGTGCTTTTACTATTAAGTTTCAGCATCAAACTTTGAACATAGTGGTGTATTTACTAGCAATGGAAACCTAGTTCAGAGAAGATGGACTCTTTCCAAAACTAGATATGACTAATATGGACTAACTGGAAATAATATCACAGAGATGATGTTTTTTTAGACCAGGTAAGAAGCTGTATTTTTTTAAGAAATTTCTATACAAAATAAAAGAGAAATAATTATGAAGCACATTCACTAATTTTGTAAGAATTTTTCTTAATCAATACATTTACATTAATTTTACATTAAGGTTTTAATTGGTCTTTTTCATGTTTATAGTAATACTACTTGCAGAATCCCTGCTAGATCCATTCAACATGCAGGATACTTTTGTGACTCATCCTCTTTACTCACAGAAGCTTCTGGATTAGCCATTTGCTGCAAATACAACCTACAGGCTCGAAAATTCCATAGTCCTTTCTTGCTTTTTAAAAAAAAAAAAATAAGTGAGTGTTAAAAAAAAGAAAACAAACTATTTTCAGGGCACCATACACAAAAACTGCAAACTCCTGACCCCAAAGTGTTGAGCTGTTGACTGAGAATGACTTACACTAAACTAAACGTAGCTCCCCTTCTAGCTAAATAAAGACGGGGGAAAAAGCTTTTGAGTAGAGTCTGTAGATTTTCTGAAGACTTCTAACAAGAATTTTATAGCAATTTACACTTATGTCTTAGTAATTCTTACCACGTGTGAAAAAAACCTTTAAAATAAGTTAAAATGAAGTAATAGTCCCTGTAAATTATTTATAATCATCTGGTAGCAAAAGAAACTTTATATAAATAAGCATGGTGTTAAAGATGTCTACAACCTGTCCTCTGAGTAGCAAGAAGTACACAAACCATATAATCATAAGCCAGAAATAATGGAGAAAGTGCAGATGAGAGGAGGAGAATTCCCATAGCTGCTGCCTTCCAATCTGTCTTTTCTGACACAAGATATCCAGACTTTTGTTGATTTTTCTGATAATCATTCCAGTGAGAAGGTAGAAAAAATATGGAAAGCCATCAGGACAGATCTAAATATTCCTATAATACTTTTAGCCACCCCTCAAAGGATCAAACTATAAATCTATATTTCAGTGGGCCTTAAACCTAAGAGCCAATTCTGCTACTTCTTAATGACTACTTTATACAAAGTTCTGAAAAAGTACAGTGATGCAAGATGAGAATTCTCTTACGTTACCATGTCTTAAACTCATGCTAACAACCATTGAAACTGAGAGTGTTACATAGCTAAATGGGTGTTGCCCAGAGAAACTCAATGTAACTGCACTAGAAATGAACCCTCTGAAGCCTCATCTGCATTTCCTTTAATCTCCCATTCCTGCATAAGAGCATCATTGTTTAAATATTTTGTAAACAGCAAGGATAAATGCATTTGTGTGGCAATGTTATCAGTAATTACTATAAAACATTATTAATTATAAATGCTATGCCACTCAAATTACTTATGACCAGAATTGTAATAATTGTGTAGTTTACAAATAAAAATGCTGCCTGCTGCTGCACGAGGTTTTCTGTCATTATCTTCTGCATCGAGAGCAGCAGTACCAGCGTGCAGACCAAGTTAGTGGTCTCGATTTGAGTTTATTTTTTTTCCCCCCAACCTTTCTGGCTGACCTTAAGTTAAAAGATCCCTACTGCAGTTTGGCTGGCTGGTTTTCTTACCTTACCTCTTATATGATACTTGTTCTTCTCAAATTCTTCCATACTTGTTTTACAGATCTTTTTTTTTTTTCCTTCTTGCTTCCTACCCTGTGCAGAATTGTTGGCAGCTTTTGTGGTAGCTAACTAGAGACAGACAGTCATACTCAGACAAAATAACAAATGACTTGGACTTTCACCCCAAGGCTGTAGTAGAGGGAATTTGAGCTGGATCTTTTCTAGGGTAGAATGAGATGGAACAAAGCTTTCTGTTTATGCTTTCAAATGTCTTCTACACTGAGATTGTAGGAAAGAATAAAATGAGTTGTAACAACTGTAATGTTGCTTAGTTCTTAGCCACCTTTTACCTGAGAGTCTGACAGGATAGCTGTATCAGCATAAGCTATTTAAACTCCTTTTGTAAGAGATATTCAATTGGCAATAAAGCCCTTTTTAAAAAAAAATGACAATGAACAAGCAAAAAAAAAGGAGAATTGTGTGTCCTTTGATGTATTCAAATACTGTTTTGGAAGATATGTTTTAATGAAACACGGTTCACAGGAGAACACAGGATAACTATAGACAACTTTGAGTTTTGTAATGTACAGAAGGTGACTTTATATAATCAAAGGGTCCATTTTTGAATTACAGTTTATGATTTCATGAAAGAGAGAGGCAAGTTGAAATGCAGGGTGCTCACTGTCTTTCTCTTCAACCCTCTTTTTCCTCCTCCCCAAATGCACACTTAGAATAATTCCCTTCCAGTCTCTCTCTGCTGAGAAAATGAGTTTAACCTTCCTGTCGTGGTTTAACCCCAGCTGGCAACTAAGCACCACCCAGCTGCTCACTCACTCCCCCCTGGTGGGACGGGGAAGAAAATCAGAAGGGTAAAAGCACGAAAACTTGTGGGTTGAGGTAAAGACAGTTTAGTAGGTAAAGCAAAAGCCACGCACACAAGCAGAGCAAACCAAGGAATTCATTCACTACTTCCCATCGGCAGGCAGGTGTTCAGCATCCCCAGGAAAGCAGGGCTCCATCACGCGTAACAGTTACTTGGGAAGACAAATGCCACCACCCCTTTCCTTCTTCTTCCCCCAGCTTTATATGTTGAGCATGACATCATATGGTATGGAATACCCCATTGGTCAGCTGGGGTCAGCTGCCCCAGCTGTGTCCCCTCCCAAATTCTGGTGCACCCCCAGCCTCCTCGCTGGTGGGGTGGGGTGAGAAGCAGAAAAGGCCTTGACTCAGTGTAAAGCACTACTCAGCAGTAACAAAAACATCCCTCTATTATCAACGCTGTTTCCAGCACAAATCCACAACATAGCTCCATCCTAGCTACTGTGAAGAAAATTAACTCTATCCCAGCCAAAACCAGCATATTTCCACAGTGAAAAATTTTAACATATGAGGTTGGTAATAATTGTTTCACATTTTTGCTGCCATTCCAGTTTGGACTTCCATCCACTGACTTTGCAGTTAACAAGGTTTTCCACCATGCCATGATAAATTCTGTGTATTATTTATCATAAACTCTCAGTGATCCATCATCAATGAAGTTGTAGTGATCAGTCATCCACTGTTATATGCAGACAAGTGTTTTCAAAAAGCAGTAAGACTGCAACCGATCTCTGAAAAATACTTCAGTAAGACTTTTAAATATCTAACATTTTCATGTTAATCTTGCTGGCAATCCTATGCAGAAGTTCAGTAGAAAAAGAAACAATATTAGTGTGCTGATTATATTCAACATTTTTTGACACAACTCATTCAAAATGATAAATTTGGGGGGGGGGCGGTGTTTGTTTTTAGTTTTGTGGGATTTTTTTAAATGTATGGTGGAGTTGATTATATGGCACTTGATTTAAATAAGATAGAAATCACAATAAACTGACCAGAAGAATACACCATAAGATATGATGATGTTCAACTTCAAATAATCACGGCATGGTTCTATTCCTGACTGTTTCAGGGAAGCAGGGAACAGCTATATCCCAAATGTTTGCATTTTTTCATCTTTTATAACCAGAAAGCTAAAATCATCTTTTTTGTTTATTTGATTTTGGGCTTTTTTTGTTTTTATTTTGGGTTAGGTTGGGATGGGATTTTTTGTTGTTGGATCTAGGCTTCATGCATGCGTTTGTCACTTGGTTTTCAGATACATGTTCTCTTTCATCCTACATCTTAGTTATGCTGGAGACTGAAGCAGAATTCGTCTGCCTCCTATTGAGCTACATTCTCACCTACAGTGCAATTGGCTTCCGAATGTGTAAATCTGTAAATGGCATTGGGGTATTGTAGTAAACATAACTAAATAAACTATCTGTGATTAATGGGGCCTTAAGGTACAAATTGTTTGTATGCTGTCGCTCTGAGTTCTGTACTTATTTTAGCGGTAAGGTATCACTTCAACCCAAACCATACCTAATCACAGGAGTGAGTATAATCACTGTACTCGAAATAATGTATTTACAAACTGGATTATTTATTGGGTTTGCATCAAATATGCCAATTTCCAATTTTCTTACATGGAACATTGCCCTGAAAAAAACTTGACTTATGGATCTCACCTTTAGGGACTGGGGCCTTTATTCCAGGTATTCATATACCTTCATGTTATGTGTTCTGATTATATAAGTAAGCCTGAAGTCTCACAACCAGAAACTTGGGCAAAAATGTAAGTAAACCAGTGAGAATTTTACTTTCCTGCTTCTGCAAATGTCATTGCATTGCTTCAGCCTCAGGACTATATTAATCATGCAAACAGGTAAATAAATAAAAAATAGCAAAATGTGTTGGCTTATACAAATTGAAAGTACTAATGGAACCAATACATCTTCTACTTCTGGCTTCTGGTCACGCATTAATCACATTAAGTTTATGAAAATCATAAAACGACAGCCTAGGGACAAAGAAGGTGTACTGGTTTTGGCTGGGATAGAGTTAATTTTTTTCATAGTAGCTTGTATGGTGCTATGTTTTGTATTTGTGATCAAAATAGTGTTGATAACACACAGATAGTTTAGTTATTGCTGAGCAATCCTTGCACAGCGTCAAGGCCTTTTCTGCTTCTCACACCACCCCACCAGCGAGGAGGCTGGGGATGCACAAGAAGTTGGGAGGGGACACAGCTGGGACAGCTGACCCCAACGGACCAAAGGGATATTCCATACCATATGACGTCATGCTCAGCACATAAAGCCAGGGTAAAAAAGGAGGAAGGGGGAGACGTTCAGAATTATAGCATCTGTCTTCCAAGTAAATGTTACATGTGATGAAGCCCTGCTTTCCAGAGATGGCTAAACAGCTGGCAATGAATGAATTCCTGATTTTGCTTTGCTTGTGCGCACAGCTTTTGCTTTACCAATTAAATTGTTTTTATCTCAACCCACAATTTTTTTCACTTTTACCCTTTTGATTCTCTCCTCCATTCCACTGGAGGGGAGTGAGCGAGCTGCTGTGTGGGGCTGAGTGGCGTTAAATCACAACAGAAGGGTAGAGCCTGGAAGGTGTTTATATTTCAAAAAAAGGTTTGCACTTTGTAGCACTGCGCCCTACAAAGCCCTGAGTGCTGACATCTTTATTTTCATTACATATCAATGCTTATCCATGACTGATTTAGCTTCCCATGTCTGACTTCAAGATATATTTTAGTCTAGAATGCCTTACAATCTACCCTATACTTGCAATTTAATTAGAAGGGCTTTTTCCTACATGATTCTTTGGTCTCTCTTTCTAGATTACGGAAATGCACTGACCACCAGTCTTAGTAACAATATCTGGCTAATCATTAATACCCTGCAGCTGATTACATCTACATTGATACATTAAAGAAGACCCGGGCACAGGCTTCAGCACTGACCAAGATTCTTCCACACAGTTCAGTTGTTCGTATGCTCCCAGGCTTAGTTTCGTTTATGGCAAGTACATCTCATACAGACAAAGCACGGACATGATTCAGAGGGCAGCAAAACCTGCGACTATAGCCAACAGGCGGTGTGGATGAAACCACCCTGTTTTGTGGGAAAAGAGGCTGGCCACATGGATGGAAGCTGTACCATGCCACTTGTTCTTTGGGCCAGAGAATGGACCTTAGTTCATTTTATTGTCTGCTACAGAGTGGCCTATTGAGCACTTACTCCACCTGGACTACACAACACAAAAAAAATTGCTTTTAGAGGCACATGTGAGACATTCCATTTTAAAAGTCTAAAATACCATTTTTCCAGATCCTTTTTAGTAACTCCAGAAGGTTACAGAAATACAATTTAATATTACAAAAGCAGTTCTCAGAAGGCAAAATAAAAGGGCTCAGGGTAATTCAGAATGCAGGACTTTATCCTCTAATTCAGCCTGTGGTATTACAACTTCTGGTTTTTTATAGCTAGAAGAGAAGCGATAAGATCAAGAATTTATTATAGTAACTAGGAAGCAACAAGGAAGTTATAAAAATTCTCAAGATGTCTTAGTGGATCTAAATGGTGGCGCTATTAGTGATTAAAAAAACAGATGTGTCTAGATGAAAGGAATTGACTGTTATTACACGTGCATGAGAAGAAGGAGTGGAGCAAATAACCATTAATAGACTGTGTTTTTTTCCAGCCTAGAAACTTCTGGGAAATAAAAGGGCTATCTGCTAATATAATTCTACATGAAGCTGGGCAGTTTATTATTTTTCAGTTTTCACAGTGTTGAAGTTGCTACTTGATTGTTGGTCATTTTAACTGTAATTAATGTGAAAGCTTCTATTCTGTACTGAAAATGTAAGATTATTGCATAATCATTACCAGATATTGGCATATGGTTTTATCTGATACAACATGCATAAAATTGAAGGAAGTGGCAATGTAAAAGAAAAGGAATGGACTGCAGAAGTGAAAGCAGATAATTTTTTCTCTAAAACAAAATATAAACATTTTCAAGATGATACTCATTTTCCTCACCACTTCAGGCACAAAATATCAATTTCTTTAGGTTCCTCAAGACAAAATGTGCGTTTGACTTTTACTTGTCTTCCTGATAGGAAAATGAGTAGATTATTGATCAACTGGAAAGGTAGGCTAGTAACAAATTTGCCTTTAGTACTGATTTTGACATTATCTCCCACAGCAATCATATCTAGAAGCTAAGGAGGTATGGGCTGAAAGAGCACATTGTTACGTGGACTGAAAATTCACTGAATGGATGATGGCTCAACACCCAACTGGCCAGCGAGCACAATACCCCAACAGTTGATATAAAGGCCCATATCATTCAAAATATTCATCAGCAACCTGGAGCACAGGACATATGAGGAAAGACTCAGAGCTGGCCTTGTTTAGCTTAGTGAAAAGGAGGCTACAGGGTGATCTAATAACAGCTTACAACTACCTGAAGTGGTGTAATGGTGTGCTGGTTTTGGCTGGGATAGAGTTAATTTTCTTCACAGTAGCTAGGATGGGGCTATGTTTTGGATTTGTGCTGAAAACAGTGTTGATAACACAGGGATGTTTTTGTTACTGCTGAGCAGTGCTTACACAGAGTCAAGGCCTTTTCTGCTTCTCACCCCACCCCACCAGCGAGGAGGCTGGGGGTGCACAAGAAGTTGGGAGGGGACACAGCTGGGACAGCTGACCCCAACGGACCAAAGGGGTATTCCATACCATATGTCATCATGCTCAACATATAAAGCTGGGGGAAGGGGAGGACGTTTGGAGTGATGGCGTTTGTCTTCCCAAGTAACCGTTACGCGTGATGGAGCCCTGCTTTCCTGGAGATGGCTGAACACCTGCCTGCCGATGGGAAGCAGTGAATGAATTCCTTGTTTTGCTTTGCTTGAGTGCATGGCTTTTGCTTTACCTACTAAACTGTCTTTACCTCAACCCACAAGTTTTCGTGCTTTTACCCTTCTGATTTTCTCCCCCATCCCACCAAGGGGGAGTGAGCAAACGGCTGTGTGGGGCTTCGTTTCTGGCTGGGGTTAAACCATGACAGATGGAGATGAAGAAACCAAACTTTCCTCTAACTGTGGCTTGGGGTGTTCTGATTAGACGCTAAGTAAAAAACATTCACTGGGGCCAGCACTGGAACAGGTTGCCCAGGGAGGTTATGGACTCTGACCTTGAATATTTTCAAAACAAGAATGCCCTGGTAGGTCTGGTCTAATGTTAATAGCCCTGTTTCAAGCAGAGGGTTGGACTAGATCACTCTCAATCAACATTTCTGCAATTCTATTAGTCTATAATTAGACTGTTCCTCAAGGAAGGCATTTGATGTCAGCCTGATTGTCACCACTATGATGATCTCAATCCCTCTTCCAGGCTTAGTCTTGTGTATCCAGAGTTCATACACATGCTAAATTTTCATTGATCAAAAGGAAGATTTTGATCAAAACAGATCTTGCTCTTTAATTAAATACTTCTTAGACTGACATTAAACTCACAAAATCAATCAAGAAAGTCTGCTTTGATCTGACTACCCAGAGAACTGGAACCATAAAAAAGTAAAAAAAGAAAAAAAAAAGAACCATGACTTACCTGACATGACTGGTCCCAGTTATAAACGATAAGTCCAGGACAGGGAAAATAGGAGCTTAGGGTTTTACATAAAGAATTGTGAGACTTTTATTTAGAACTATTTGAGTCCTGTTAGTTTTGAACAATAAATATTCCTTTTATGTCTAATTTAAAAAAAAAAAAAATCACCTTTTTTTCAGGCATGTGTAGAAGGGAGTTCTTCACTGGAATAGATTTCTTCATAAAATTAACTCAGAATAGAGAGTTGGGTTTTTTCTTTCCCAGAAATTATTATGGTTCCTACCAGTAATATTTTTACATACCCATATTTCATGGTGGTGTATGAAAGGGGAGAAGTTCCACAATGGATCTCCTATCAGGTATTCCATGAAAAACTTATGAGCACAATAAAAAAAGAAAAAGTCAGGCAACAAAATTTCTAATCCAATTTCTAACAGCAATGAATTCTACATCAGAGACAAGGTATTCGTTCAGTATTCTGCTCTCAGTGCTGCGTAGTTGGTCTCTGAATCAGTAAGAGGTACACAATCTAAAAATAAAAGAGCTGCTATTCAAGAATACTTAAAGTATTATGAGTTTTTAAACAGCACATAAAGAGAAAACACTTTCTAATAAAATTTGCTAGTAACTTTTGGTTTGGCTACCCTGTGTACAACTTGAAAAGGTACAGGAATGGCAGTGTTAGAAGGAAAGAAATTTGCAGAATTCACAAATAGTTTTGCCATCCAGATGAAACCACTTACCTCATGTGCTCCCTGTCCATCTTCATGGTTGCAAACTACAAATGTTTACAAACTCTCAAACTGAAAATTTGAATTTCCATCAGATTTAAGATTTAACTCAAAAGTTTCCCATTCAGGAAATGTGAAGGGTTTGTTGGGTTTTTAATTAACCCAGAAACATGCTGATAGTTAATCTGATACACACTTCTGGTCTTTTGTGCCAAAAGAGCTGGTTGTGTCTTACTTTTGGCTAACTTAAATAGAATCAGGTTCAGCTAGACTTGGAAATCAATTCTGCAGTCTGGTGCAGCTACATGGTCAACTACATACAGTAACAATGGTGATATACTAGATATTTTGACTAACTACTGTCATTTCGGAGCAAGCAGGTCAAACATTCTCAAGAGAAGAATTTAAAGGAAAATACTTTACACCAATATCATGAGTTGTTTGCCATCAGGGTTGGATCTGGATGTCTAGGCAGATTTTTAAAAAATCCAGTGAATCCAAGTATAGAAGCATTTGGATACCCAGTGGAAAGAAGAGCATCAGTAAAATACGAATAGATTTTTAAGTATTGAAGGTATCATTTTCAAAGATGATCTGTGTGAATATCAAAAGGATCATCAGGAATAAAATATTTTTATAATTTTACTTCATAGAAATACAAAAATACAGAACACAGATGCTTCTGAAAACAATTAATTAGAAGACTACATCTGCTCTTGTTTAACAATTCAGATAAACTGCAGGAGAAAATAGTTTTCAAGTGGCTTTCCTTCCCTCTGCTGTGCATGCTTAGCTTGACGTGTTTGCTGTAATTAACCAAGGTTTAGTCTGTTCCTTGATAGCAAAACCCATTCATTCACTGGAGCAGTAGGGGTTTTGGATAGGATCCAGATCCAGTACCTTTTTGGCACCCAATACACTATATTTGTATATAATATAGGTACCAAAGTCTATGACAACAATCCAGAAAGCCAATGCTACAGTGGCCATCTATGTACACATGTCACTTATCAACTCTCACTTAAATCTCAGGTGCTAAGACTACCAAGGCTTCTGTACACACACAGAACTGCCTTAGCTTAAGGAACTAGGTACTGGCATCCATCCATGCTCTTGTTTGATTTAAAGATGCACTGGTAAAACAGTTGAGGTGGGATTCATCTTATTTAACTTTAGGTACCTTTGTGTGTCTCACATGTTGATGCCTGCATGATAGACAGCTACAGCCAGATGAACTGAAACCATTCCTAACCTCTGCCTAAGACTTCTGGGAAGGACAGTCACTCCATTAGCTATGCTGCAAGCACATCTGACACCCAAAGGCAGTACCACAATGCCAACATCTTCCATTCAAGAACACAGCCAACAGTATGACCTTTGGCTGCAGAATGTGCATTGAAAATGAAGACCTGGTTTCTACAGCTTTGTCAGTCTGACCAGATTCAAATTCAAATTCATATTTGCTACCTCCAAAAACCATGCCATTTGACTGGAATGAGGAAGACTAGCAGACTCCTGTTGTAGCTAGACCATTGGGCACCTGGGAGTGCAAGCGTTATAAGGCCAACAAGATGTCAGGGATAAGATGCCTGCTGGCCAGGGCATTCAGAAGCAAGATCTGATATGAAGCTGTTTCCACCTGAATTACTTCTGCCATTTTATCCAGCAACATAAATACATGCACAATCCTGACATAAGGGGCTGGAGTGGGTAAAATAAAGTAAATATAATTACATTTACTCAAAGTTAGGCTGTTCATCTCAGAGTTCAAGTTCTTTTGCAGTCATAGAGAGATGCATGTTTACCCCACAGCACATAGGTTTTTAAGATAAGTAGAATTAACTGTGCTGTAGGTCACCTGCTTTCTGTCTCCTTTCTCTTTTTTTCTCTCCCTAGAACATAAAGGAAAATGAGATAATTCTACTAGACTAGACACAACTTCTAAATTGCAAGCATTAGATCCCCCTTTAAAATGAAGGTTCTGCTTTGCATTTTGTGATTGTCAAATGTCTAGTAGTAACCAGAATATTCCAGATACCGTCCCTTCAAGGAAGCCACCGAGGCGAAGGGCTCCGGAGCGGAGGATCGCGCCGGGGGACCCTTCCTGAAGCGGCGAAACCGCGGCAAAAACCGCGAAGGCAAAAGCGCAGGGAGCGAGAGGGTGCCCCAGCCCCCCTCCCCCGAGCCGGAGGAGCGAGCTCCTGACGAGCGGCAGCTCTGACTCAGCGTGGGCGGGGACAGGAGGGACAGCGGCCGAACCCCCTCAGGTACAAGAGCAGCCCCCAGGGAGCGCGGCGAACAGGGCGGGCAACCAGAGCGTGGCGCGTCAGAAGGGCGTGGCGCGGCAGTTTGCGCGGCAGTTTGCGCGGCAGTTTGCACAGGGCAGGGCGTGCGAGCAGGGCGCAGCCCTCCTCCAGGCTCCAGAGGCTAGCTCAGCTCGTGGTCGTCGCCCTCCCAGAAGAGGACTTGGCCATGGTATCCACTCAGCCGAAAGCCATCGCCAGGAGAAACGTGGCGACCCAGATGGAGCCCCTACGCAAACACACATCTGTCCAGGTCTCCGGCTGCAGGGAGTGCCTGAGGCTGTCCCTTGTACAGGAGGGCAGCAGAGATGACGCCTGTGTGCGCTGCGACCAGGTGGATGATCTGCTCAGCCTGGTGGCAGAGCTGAAAGAGGAAGTGGAGAGGCTAAGGAGCATCAGGGAGTGCGAGAGGGAGATAGATTGGTGGCCGTCCTTGAGGCAAGGGCAGCACACGGAGGCTCCGCAAGAAGCGGAAGAACCCCTGCCCTCTTGCCACCAGGCAGAAGGAGGAGACCCAGGCGATGGAGGGGAATGGACACAGGTCCCTGCTCGGGGTGCCAGGCGAACCCCCGGCCGGCCTCCCTCACCTCAACCTTCCCAGCTGCCCCTACACAACAGATATGGGGCTCTGGAACTTGAGGGCCAGACGAACGAGGACGAAGATGAAGGCCCATCCAGGGGGTTGCCCGAGGCGAGGCAGCCAGCCTCACAAATTACGACTGCCTCCGCTAAGAAAAAAAGGAGGGTAATTGTCATTGGTGATTCCCTTCTGAGGGGACCGAGGGCCCAATTTGTCGGCCGGACCCATCCCACAGGGAAGTCTGCTGCCTCCCTGGGGCCCGGGTGAAGGACATTACTAGGAAACTCCCTAGTCTCGTGCAGGCCTCCAATTACTACCCACTACTGGTTATACAGGCTGGCAGTGAGGAGGTTGCAGAGAGAAGTCCCGAAGGGATCAAAAGGGACTTCAGAGCGCTGGGGCGACTGGTGGGAGGATTGGGAGCACAGGTAGTGTTTTCCTCGATCCCTTTAGTGGCAGGGCGGAACACCAAAAGGAACAGGAAAACTCATCGGATCAACACGCGGCTCGGGCTGGTGCCATCGGCAGAATTTTGGCTTCTTTGATCATGGGGAGGTTTACACAGCACCGGGCCTGCTGGCGATGGACGGAGTTCAACTGTCTCACAGGGAGAAAAGGATTCTCGCGTGTGAGTTGGCCGGGCTCATCGAGAGGGCTTTAAACTAGATTCGAAGGGGGAAGGGGATAAAACCAGGCTCTCTAGAGAAGAGCCTAGGGACCGCACGCCATTGTCGGGGGAGAAATCGGCAGCCCAGCTCAAGTGCATCTATACCAATGCACGCTCCTCCGGCAAACAGGAGGAGCTGGAAGCCATTGTGCAGCGGGGTAGCTATGACTTAGTCGCCATCACGGAAACATGGTGGGATGAGTCGCACGATTGGAGTGCTGCAATGGATGGCTATAAGCTCTTCAGAAGGGATAGGCGAGGAAGGAGAGGCGGTGGAGTAGCCCTGTATGTTAGGGAATGCTTCGACTGTCTAGAGCTCGATGGTAGTGATGACGAGGTCGAATGCTTGTGGGTAAGGATGAGGGGGAAGGCCAACAAGGCAGATATCCTGCTGGGAGTCTGTTATAGACCACCTAGCCAGGACGAGGAGGCAGATGAAAGATTCTACCAGAGGCTGGCAGGAGTCTCCCAGTCGCTAGCCCGTGTTCTCGTGGGGGACTTCAACTTTCCGGATGTCTGCTGGAAATACCAGACGGCAGAGAGGAAACAGTCGAGGAGGTTCCTGGAGTGTGTGGAGGATAACTTCCTGACACAGCTGGTAAGTGAGCCCACCAGGGGAGATGCCTCGCTTGACCTGCTGTTCACGAACAGAGAAGGACTGGTGGGAGATGTGGTGGTCGGAGGCCGGCTTGGGCTTAGCGACCATGAAATGGTAGAATTTTCGATACTTGGTGAAGTAAAGAGAGGCGCCAGCAAAACCGCTACCATGGACTTCCGGAGGGCGGACTTTGGCCTGCTCAGGACACTGGTCGAGAGGGTCCCTTGGGAGACAGTCCTGAAGGGCAAAGGGGTCCAGGAAGGCTGGACGTTCTTCAAGAAGGAAGTCTTAAAGGCGCAGGAGCGGGCTGTCCCCATGTGCCATAAGAAGAACGGGCAGGGAAGGCGACCGGCCTGGCTGAACGGGGAGCTCTGGCTGGGACTCAGGGAAAAAAGGAGAGTTTATCACTTGTGGAAGAAGGGGCAGGCAACTCAGGAAGAGTACAGGGATCGCGTTAGGTCGTGCAGAGAGGAAATTAGAAAGGCAAAAGCCCGGCTAGAACTCCACCTGGCCACTGTCGTGAGAGACAACAAAAAATGCTTTTATAAGTATGTTAATGACAAAAGGAGAGCCAAGGAGAATCTCCATCCTCTATTGGATGCGGGGGAGAACGTTGCCACCAAGGACGAGGAAAAGGCTGAGGTACTCAACGCCTTCTTTGCCTCAGTCTTTAGTAGTCAGAGTGGTTATCCTCAGGGTACTCAGCCCCCTGAGCTGGAAGACAAGGACGACGAGCAGGATAAACCCCCCATAATTCAAGAGGATGAAGTTCATGACCTGCTATGCCACCTGGACGTTCACAAGTCTATGCGGCCGGATGGGATCCACCCGAGGGTACTGAGGGAGCTGGCGGAGGAGCTTGCTGAGCCGCTCTCCATCATTTACCAGCAGTCCTGGTTAACTGGGGAGGTCCCGGACGACTGGAGGCTCGCCAATGTGACGCCCATCTACAAGAAGGGCCGGAGGGAGGATCCGGGGAACTACAGACCGGTCAGCCTGACCTCGGTGCCGGGGAAGATCATGGAGCGGTTGGTTTTGAGGGTGCTCACGAGCCATGTCCGGGACAACCAGGGGATCAGGCCCAGCCAGCACGGGTTCATGGAAGGCAGGTCCTGCTTGACCAACCTGATCTCCTTCTATGACCAGGTGACCCGCCTAGTGGATGAGGGAAAGGCAGTGGATGTGGTCTACTTGGACTTCAGTAAGGCCTTTGACACTGTCTCCGACAGCATTCTCCTAGAGAAGCTGGCGGCTCACGGCCTAGACAGGTACACTCTTCGCTGGGTAAAAAACTGGCTGGACGGCCAAGCCCAGAGAGTTGTGGTGAACGGAGTTAAATCCAGTTGGCGGCCGGTCATGAGCGGTGTTCCCCAGGGCTCAGTACTGGGGCCGGTCTTGTTCAATATCTTTATCGATGATCTGGACGAGGGGATCGAGTGCTCCCTCAGTAAGTTTGCAGACGACACCAAGTTGGGTGGGAGTGTTGATCTGCTCGAGGGTAGGAAGGCTCTGCAGAGGGACCTGGACAGGCTGGATCGATGGGCCGAGGCCAACTGTATGAGGTTCAACAAGGCCAAGTGCCGGGTCCTGCACTTGGGCCACAACAAGCCCAGGCAACGCTACAGGCTTGGGGAAGAGTGGCTGGAAAGCTGCCCAGAGGAAAAGGACCTGGGGGTGCTGGTTGACAGCCGGCTGAACATGAGC
The DNA here is from genome assembly GCF_964195595.1 of Calonectris borealis. NCBI lineage: Eukaryota > Metazoa > Chordata > Aves > Procellariiformes > Procellariidae > Calonectris > Calonectris borealis. The sequence goes on from NC_134313.1 coordinate 35,890,781, forward strand.
CGGCAGTGTGCTCAGGTGGCCAAGAAGGCCAACGGCATCCTGGCCTGTATCAGAAATAGTGTGGCCAGCAAGAGTAGGGAGGTGATCGTGCCCCTGTACTCGTCACTGGTGAGGCCGCACCTCGAATCCTGTGTTCAGTTTTGGGCCCCTCACTACAAGAAGGACATTGAGGTGCTGGGGCGTGTCCAGAGGAGGGCAACGAAGCTGGTGAAGGGCCTGGAGCACAAGTCTTATGAGGAGCGGCTGAGGGAACTGGGGTTGTTTAGCCTGGAGAAGAGGAGGCTGAGGGGAGACCTCATCGCGCTCTACAACTACCTGAAAGGAGGTTGTAGTGAGGTGGGTGTTGGTCTCTTCTCCCAAGTAACTAGCGATAGGAGGAGAGGAAATGGCCTCAAGTTGCACCAAGGGAGGTTTAGATTGAACATTAGGAGAAATTTCTTTACTGAAAGAGTGGTGAGGCCTTGGAACAGGCTGGCCAGGGAAGTGGTGGAGTCACCATCCCTGGAGGTATTTAAAAGACATGTAGATGAGGCCCTTAGGGACATGGTGTAGTGGGCATGGTGTGTTAGGTTGGCGGCTGGACTCAATGATCTTAGAGGTCTTTTCCAACCTGTATGATTCTATGATTCTATGATTCTTTTTTTCTCTCCCTAGAACATAAAGGAAAATGAGATAATTCTACTAGACTAGACACAACTTCTAAATTGCCAGCATTAGATCCCCCTTTAAAATGAAGGTTCTGCTTTGCATTTTGTGATTGTCAAATGTCTAGTAGTAACCAGAATATTCCAGATACCGTCCCTTCAACTGTGTGGGGAAGAGACATTTTGTATTGGCTGCTCCAAATCCCATTGGCTCTTTTTTGTTACACTGCAGAATCACGCATTATCTCACTCATCATCTTCTGTCACCTCAGGTATATACTTCAGTATCATTGCTTTCCAGATTTAGCCTTCTTGTTGAGTGTCTGTTTTGAATTAATTTTCCACAGATGTATTTGCAGTTTTCCAAGTTGACTCTCGTTTTGTTATTCTCGGCCCATGTTTCTATTTTTTCTAGGACCCTCTATTATTTGCCTGTCTTGACTGCTGCTGGCACAACCTGCAATTTAACATCATCTGCGAATTTCATTACCATGCTTGTGTTTCAATTCCAGATCATTTATGTGAATCTGAAAGAAGGCAACACCTTAAACAGAACCCTGTGGCACCCCTATAGTCAGCTTATACAGCTCAATATGTTGTTGTTTATTATCATAATTTGTTTGTGTTCTATATGCCAATTTTCAGTCCATGTGATGGAGCTTAGATCCAAGCCAATTTGAACTCATTTGAAGAGTGAGATTTCGTCAGACATCATTGTATTGAATGCTATACCAAAACCCAGATGATATCCTCTTTCCTTTCTCAATTGCTTTTGTAACTGTTCCACGAAAAATAATCAACATTTGTACTGCACAGTTTTCACTTCATAAATCCAGACTGCTAATAGGTCATGGGTCTATAATCTTCTTGTCTGCTTTACACCAGTTCAGGATTAAGCTGTGTATAAAGCTATATATAACTTGGGATCTGGCTGCAGGTAAGTGGCAAGATCTCCCTGGAACTCAATGAAGTGCCTGGACTGATTGCAGTGATCTTCATGGGGGAGCAGTGTTTTGTTACGAGAGCTCTCTCTAGTGGTCCTGGTTACTTCACACATCGTGTGACTCCAATGCTGCAATCTAAAAAGGCTGAGTGTGATACACCTTCCTTCTGTGAATCTTTGGAGGCATAAACCTGTTTAGTTCCAGCATCAGATTATAGTAAAATCATACTGAGAAGAAAAATAATAACAATAAAAAAAGAGTAAACTCCTGAAAAAGGGTAATGCGTGGTAAGGTTATAGAGGAAGCCTTTCAAAAGCAATTAGCATAGGAGTTTTACCGCCTTCAGTGCTGGAACAGACATAAGCCAACACATAATACTAAAACAAATTATGTAGTTGAAGAGCAGGACACACATCCAAATCATATTCCCCATATAATATAGAACAACAGGTACTTCCTAGGGTTGATAAATCATTATGGCGGTTGCATTTTAAAAGCCTCTTAAAAAAGCACACATTTTAAATGAGTAGTCCATAAATATATTATATTTAAAACAAGGACAGCTTACCAAATCATATTTGAAATGGGAATATTTATTGCTTTCCCTTATTTCACTCCTGGATTAGTGAGAGCAGGGTCAGAGCTCAGACCAGCATGCTTATAAGTTCAAAAGAAGACTCCATGAATTATACTACTCACTGGCAATAACCACTGGTAAATCTATGTACGTACGAGGTTCCAGATGATAGCATATATAATGAAGTGTATAAACACTTTACAACAACCTTAGGGTAAGTGCATATTATTGCATTGCATAGCATAGCAATGCCCAGGAAAAAAAAAATCAGTTAAAAATAGTTTGGCCTTCTTTTTTCCTGAGTCTACACTGAAAAGATCAAAAATTAATGTACTTCTATTTGCTTTAAGTTTACTAATCCGTTTATTAGAAGTGAAGTGAAAACAGCATTATAATACATTTCCCTTTTGCTGAAAAAATGAATATTTTATCAAACAAATCTTTTTGGATATTGATTTTTTAAATATTATTCAAGTTATATTTGCCTTATTTTTAAAAATAAAATTTGTTGGCATCTGTTCAGTAAATTAAAGTTTATTAGATCCCTGCTTAAAAAATACTTTACTGAAAATACTGTGTTTACAAATAAAATATACTACACTTCTAAGGTCTTCTCTTCAGAAGAAACCATTTTCTTCTGTGAGGGCCTAAAAATTCTCCAAAGTAAGTGAACTGTGTGTGCACAACACTTCTAAGAGGACACCTAAGCATTGACCAAAATCTCCTAGAAGTATCTTGATCATGTTTAAATTAAACACTTGAAGTGAGGGGAAACTGAGTTTAAGTGTCCCCATGAACGGTTACTTAAATCACAGCATGGAATGTCCCTGAAGCTGTGGAGCTTAACAAAATACAAGCTAAGGCACTATGACAGAAATGAGACATAAATAATTAGATAACTGTTTTGAGAAGACCAGTTATTTTCACCCTAATTAAATTCTTTTAAAAGCAGAGTTCCAGGATTTTTAGTATCTTCAGGAAACTGAGGTCTGATCCAGGTCCTTTTGGAGTCAGAGAAAACCTTGCATTAACTTCAGTAGAAATGAGACTCCTTAGGAAGCAGATGTGCTTACATTCCACTGTCAAAAATAGGAGCTAAGCATATGCTCAAAGTTAATCACACGCTTAAACACTGTCCAGGACTAAGGTCATGGTTGCCAGGACCTGATTTTGCAGCACATATAAATCCAACTGATTAATGGTTTGGTTTGCCTGCTGGATAAAGCAAATGTAATAGGAAATACAAGGTTTGGGGTTTTATGATTCATTTTTGTGCCACTGTAGAAAAAAAGAATCTATCTATTATGAATAAATAGAGTTCAGTTGAGTTAGTGGAAATACTAATACGAATTACTGTATATTCTCATTTATTTCAGATTGGAAACTGAAGAATGCTAACGCAAACAAGGTATAACGAAAAACATTGTGTGACAAATAGGCATATAGGCAAACAACAAGTAGAGTCTGTCAAGGAAATTGAAGTTACTTCTGAAAAGTACACATGGTGTCCTATAAGCACAGCACAACAGAGGGAATACTTAGCAAAGGGCAAATAAATATTCTCCAAATATAGAGAAGACTTAATGAAAGACAATGAAATAAAAATTTAAGGCCAAGAGAAAGTTTGGTAATATACAATCAACTGGTCACTTTAGTTACTGGAACTCAGATTATCTGTCCTCTTCCAAGTACAAATTGCATAAACAGTAATTTTGATATAAATTAGAGGAAAGTGATGGAAAGAGGAAATTATGGGAAGCAAAGGAGTGAGGATGTAATGGAGATTGTGGAAGGAGGATGCGGAGGTGCGACTGAAAGCAGGATGGGGAGGCTGTGCCAGCTGTAGAACAACTGTGTGCTGAAGGTGTACCAGCTGAGATTACAACTTGTGACACACAACAAAAAAATCTTGTCAAAACCTACAGTAAGAAGGGCCCAACCTATGCTTGTCTCAGGGAGGCTGGGGAGGCTCCTTCTGCTTCTAGCTGCTATTAAGTTCATGCACAGTCCTATGAAAGGTGATAAAATCACCAAGATGATAAACTGGCAGCTGCTCACAATGTTTTTCTTTAACCCAACAACAAAGACCCAACAATTCTACAGGTTCAGACAATAGATCAACACTTTTATGAAAAAACCCACCAATTTAGTGTCTTTGATAGTAATCTAATGGGTTTTCAAGTAAATTAAACCATGAGTCATCTAGTAACTTCAGAAAATGGACACTATTCATGCACATTATGTCTCAAGCAAGACACATTCCAGCATTTGCAACTGTTTTTTTGCAAAACCCTGCACTTATGTACATATTAGTCCATGAGAATTTGGGGTTTCAATTTCTTTTAAATGTAGGTTACCCACCTCAAGGATGTAGGACATGTTATAAAACAGGCTATGACAGCTTAAAGGTTCAGATTGCTGATAAAAGGAACCCAAAAATATTGTTATTATAATCTCATTCTTGTAAGTCAATCTTATGATATCTGGAGCATAGTATATTCCAAAGGTTAAAGCTGTCATGTCTGATGTGTCAGTTCCTTGTGTAAGCAATTTCCAGTTGCTTAGTTGGGAAAAACAAGAGAGCAAGATCTAATCCCTCAGCTTTCACCTAAGTGAAAGACCCTATGTTTCACCTAAGCTGCTCTTGCTGGTAAACTGAAAGAGCACCCAGAGGTTTGGGGCTTGAAACAAGATGCTTTCAGGGTCTACACCAGAAACGTCAGACGTTTCTATGAGAATATTCTTTCTGCAGTTGAATCTGACTAAAGGCAGGCATTAAAGTATTGGGACCCCAATCCACTAGCATGCCTTTCTACAGGCATCTTTTTAATTCTCTTTCTGAAGGTGTCTGATGTATAAACAACTGTGCTCAGTGCAAAATCATTCTATTCTACTTTCTGTGTCTTTGGGCAGTTCTACATACATTATTTTTGCTTCTCTCTAGCTTTTCCTATTTGGGATAGTTTATTTTGCCCAAGTTTTATTTGAGTTGGTTTCTCTGGGCATTGGGCCCAGTTTTTGTTTAACTTTGCTCTTAAAATTTGTACAACAGCCCAGATGTTCTTTCCAAAATAAAAAAGAAGAGGGGGGAGCTTGATACATCCATTTTAAAAGATGATCATGTTGTAAAGCAACAGAAGGGATAATTTGTAAACCCGCTGAATGCATTTGTATGGTTTATGGCAAAATTAAGCTCCATTACTGTTTGGGACCTCGGTTTACAACAAGGCTAACAAAATTGCTGACTAGGTGGAAGAGAAAACACAAGGACCGTTGGCATACAAGAAATGTTTTATATTGGAACATCAATTTAAAATTATTACTAAGCAGAAGGTAAAAAACCTTTAGTAAAGATGGATCTAGCTGAACTACGTCAGAGTCATACTTTTATCTTTCCCCTAAAAAGTAAGGACTGTGGGACAATGCAAATCAACAACAGGCCCAGCAGCTTTTACTGGACCTAAAGTAAAAGTTTCAACTAGATCTACAGCTTTAAGAAGCAGAACAGTACACTCTGTATAACAACAAGTAAGCAGCTGTCAAAAAAACTGTTTCAAAAGAGATGTCAGGAAGCATGGAATAGCAAAGCAGGGACTATACCCAGAAGGGAGGGGCAAAGCAACAAAAGTCAAAGAAACAACTGACCCCACTAAATTATTATCAAAGAGTGGTTACTCATGTATTTATCTAGTGCCACAAGTGACATCATTAGCTGACATTACCAATAGGTTACCACTTTCCCAGTGAACAGTAGAAGAAAAAGTTTGAAAACATCTTTTATCAAAGGCTAGCTATAGCACTTAGGTTTTTTGGAGCCAAAACTTCAGTCCTGAGAAAGAAGCCAAGATTTACCCATAACAAAGGGCAAATGCTAGGTACTGTAGAGACAGAAGGAAAGGAATGAGAAAATGCTAAGAAAGCAAGGTAGAATATAAGGCCTACAGGGTTGTTACAGTCATTGTCGCATAGAAGAGTTCTTAGGTTCTAATTAGTCCAGGCTCCCTGTGCTCTTCTTAACACACATTGGAAACAAGCTCCTCACAGAATCTCATCCAGCAATATAGGATTAAAAAAAAAATAATCCCTCTCTAAGCAAATTAAGAGCATCATAAGAGGTGTTGAATACTAGAAATGCTTTAAACCTTCAAGGGAATACACTACCATAGTTTACAGATGGTTTAGTTATTCCAAATGTTGAACTCATGCAATATCAGCTTATAAAAAGTAACTACTACCAGTGTGTAGAAAACCTGGGATTCCTTCTGATTCTGCTGGAAGTATTCTTGATTACATGTACAATTTTGCTCCTTAGTTAGTGAAGATAGTATAGTCACACTGTCTGTGTTTGCCTGTAAATGACTGATGTCAAAACCCCACCACCCTTGGCGTTAAACAGAAGTCCTTACATTAACTATGCATGAAAAAATATTTCTTCCACAAAACTGTAAAACATTTAATTATTCAAATGTACTGCTATGCAGTAGAAATGTAATTTAAAATATACCTCTCTCAGAGAGAGATTAAAAATCTTCTCCTTCCTTGGAGAAAACATTGGAACCCTTCCCTTCCCACAAAGAGACCCAGAAGGCCCTGCCAAAGTCTCCCCCTCTCATGGGAATCACAACATTTTCTTGTTGTTTTCCTTCAGAAGAAACCTGGGATCTTCTGAAACAACTTATATTCTGCCAGTTTCCACTTAGCTTGAAAATAAAAGTCCTTCCTAAGAAATTAGGAAAGAGATTATGAGTCAAGAGAAAATGGAGACTGACAGTAATATCACAGAGACTTGTGCAATCATAATGTGTAGAACAAGCTAGATCAAAGTCTTCGAAAAAGTTTTTCTTAGTAAATAAGATAAGCAACCCCCATTGCCTTTCAGTCTAGTCAGGAACAAGTTCATATTTTCACTTTTCCAAAGCCAATATTAACAGTAACTGCTGTTAAGATCAGTGACAAAAAATTCAGCTAAATCTCTGTAGTTGCAGTTAACATTTTCATCTTTGGAGGAGTCTATCACCCTTTTTGTTTTCTGTTAATAAGATCAGCCAACACATACAAAAGCCATCATTGTAAAGACAATCATTCTGCTAAACTAGTTCTTGAAAGGCAAAATCCAGATGTGGTCAAAGGTTTTCTCTGCTAACTTCCTGGTCGAGTTCTGCTGGTTTTTTCCTGGTTTGACTTTTTTACCAAGAAAAGAACAGTAGCCCGTGTGTACCAGTTTGCCATGTGTCACAACAAATAACACACATTTTCCTACACTGATTGGCCTCTAGTTTAATGACATGAGGTGATGACTCCTCCTTATTTAGCACCACTGATAACACAGATTTTTTTTTTTTGTTTTCATTCTCTTTGGCTTTATTTCCTAAACCAGAACAAAAGCCTGTCACTTACTAGGTTCTTAAAACTGAGTCAGTTGTACCTGTGGCTCACAAGTGGTACTGTAAAAATTGAACAGTCAGATAAGCCACTTTCGGTTTTATTACAGCTTATGTATTCGTAACCTTTGTGCCATCCATCAGGGACATGGTATCAAACACAAAGAAACAAGATCTACCTCTCTTCCTGAACGTGTCCTTCCAGACGCACCTGAAATTCCCTGAGAGGAATTTTGGCTGCAAGGCTGGCAGTCTGCTTGGGATGGAAGGGAACGCTCTCCTGAGCAGCCAGGGGGTCCATCCAACAGATTTCATACTTCATTTAATGTTACAAACTTAAAATCTACTGCATAAAAAGATTGAAACACATTATTATTGTCTTTCATGGGACTCCAGATCAGATCTGCAAGATTTAGAAGTGGATGATACTGTATTATTTCCAGGAAAACCAGCCTAATCTTGTACCTGAAAATCTTCTGTGGTGTTTCTGCCTTTCAACAGAAATAAAGGCTCATTTGTTAACAATTCTGATGACAGTACAAGAGGCAGATTACACTCTGACCCTCCTTTTGCTTGACATTAGAGCTAAACAATTCTTTTGGGGGACTGGGGGAAGAGGTAGGGTTTCATAGAGTCTGAGGCCAATAATCATTAGATCACATAGTCTGGCAACTTGTATATCAGAGCACATTAAATATCACTCTATTACCCTCCTCGTGAACCCACTGTGCTGGATTAGACTAAAGCACTTTAGGTCTCAAGAGATTTATGTATCAGGAACAGTAGAAACCAAAATGGCTTCACAGAATCGCAGAATGGTTGAGGTTGGAAGGCACCTCTGAAGGTCATCTGGTCCAACCCCCCTGCTCAAACAGGGCCACCTAGAGCCAGTTGCCCAGGACCATGACCAGACGTCTTTTGGATATCTCCAGGGAGGGAGACTCCATAACCTCTCTGGGGCTTCACTGGTAAAGACTCCTGAAACACCAAGGAACTGGTTAGAAGAGCTTGTAAGGTGTCAGTTTCTTCTTTAGCTGGAGGTCTGTATCTTGTTGTCATCCTGACTGCAAAAAAAAAATTCTTTCCCATACCTCAAATCAAGTAATTTGTTAAACCTTGAGTATAAGACACCGTCAGGTATACAATAAAAAGCGTTATCTTCATGGCAGAACATTGTCCATCTGTCTGCCTGCAGAGTCAGGCAATCCACAGTACTCAAAGAACAGGAATCACTCCCTTCTCTCTCACTTTCCCAAAACAATGAAGGAAGAGTGATTCTTTTTCACACAGACAACCTGAAGTGTGAGATTTTCAGGTGAAGTTTTATTTCAGGTCACTGCTTAAATTCAGACCTGCAAGCAGCAGTATATTTAAGAGAATGTAGCGTTTGCTGACTATGAAGGAATAAAAATAAACAATAAATAATTCACAAATTATCCAACTTTCAGATTTCAGTGACAGAAAGGACCACTGCAAGTATAACATGCAAGCCACCCAGCATTTGCACTGTAGAAATTCCATAAGGAGTTAGAGCAAGTTGCTTCATTTGATTGCAATTCATAACTTTTTCCACATTTTCCAAATAATCTTTGCTCTTAGGAAACTGCATCATATGTCAGCTTGTCTAATTTTATCTTTGGTCATACAATTACCTTTCTACCTTCATCAGCAAGATGGTAAATTTCTTCCTATAAATTATTTCTTCCTATAATCTTTTTCTTCCATGTTTAAATGGTTTTCCTAAATGGTGACCTCTCAGATTTCCTCTGAATATATTGAATAGACTGAGTTCCTTATATCCTAGGTTTATTTTCCAAAGCCAGGAAGATCATTATTTTGGCTCTTCTCTGAACTCTTTCAAGTAATTCGGACCCCTTTCATGCACAGCAGACATCGGAACTGGACAGGACATTCCTGCATTTTAAGCATAGCATAGCATTCTCCTTTTCATCCTTTTAATGGTTCCCTATTAATTCAGTATAACAGAGGTCTTAAAATATTATAGTTCAATGTCAAATGCTTTGGAAAAATCCCAGTAACTTATATCAGTAGCCCCTTTTATCAATTAGACAATGTCAAAATCTTGCCTGTAATCTTGTAAGAAAAAAAACAGACAACTTTTTCAAGTCTTCTTCTCCAGAAACCTCTGTTGGCTGGAATAAACTATATTTTTAGTTTCTAATCCTCTGTAGATACAGGATTGCATTTATTGCCTCATTGTTCTGCCCAGGCTATTATGTCTGTAATATCTCAAGTGATTTTGGTCATTTTCTGATATTTAAATCATGTTGGCAGTCTGTCAATCTTTTCCAAGGTTTCTAACATTAATTTCAAAACAATAAATGATTCAAAATGCTTCTTAGGTAGGCCTTTTCAGGTCTTTCATCTGAAAATACTTGGGTTTGCCTAATGCCCGGACATCCTCCTTTGTTTCACATATTAGACTTTGATGCCTGTATATCTTTTAGCACTTTTACATTTGCAGATATTTATATATTTAATTTTTTATATAAACATTTTATTATAATTATTTACAATCTGTGTCCTGTAGTGTTCCTTAATTGTGTTTTTTTCTTTTTTTTTTCTTGGGTTTTCTTTCGCATCCTTTTTCTGCTTTCTGATTCTAGAGTGGTCAATCATTAGTTTCTCTTGTCAGTCACCTGCATTTTCAACTTGCTACTTACTAAATCTAATTTACCTTTTTTTCATTCTTTCAAAATTAGTTGTTTTCTTTTTGATCTTTTTGATCAGAGCTGCTCATTGCTGTATGTACTACTATAAAAAATATAGAACTATACGATTTCATCTAAAATATGACTAATTTATATATAACATTGTTAAAAAGGTATTCAGGCTTCAGTCAAAAAAAGCAAGGAATGTTTTAATGAATAGAGAAGTGCTGGTTTTCTAACTTTCTACTTGATGTAAAGCACACACTTGTTATCATCTCAGTAACTATTTGGCAGAGGTCTAGTTCTCTTATTCCTGCACCTTTTCATGCCCTTCAGGACAGCGATCATGTATTTTTCTTAAGGTAAGGATATTTTTTTGAAAGCAGAAACAGCCTTTTTCCTAAGGAAAAAGTTAAGTTTTAATCCACTTGGTCTGACAGGTTCCTGAGATCTGCACAAAATAAGATCCCATAAATTTAATTTCAGAGATAATCTAGAAAAGATATAAAGATGAGGACTGTTAATATGATTAAGATGTTGGCCTGGGATTCCAACAGCCAGGGATGAAATGCTTAGTAATATTTTAAAATTTCCATTGACATTTTTCAAGAGTCCTGATCTTTGCATGTTGAAGGTCTTCATCTGCAAAAGAGAGCTGACACCTTATTTCTCCATCCTTCATATTGCAGTCAGGTTATGGAAAAGACAGAGTTCTCTTTGGTAACTAGCACAGCAAGGCCAGATCTCAATTTTAGCTTGAAACACAAATGAGATACTATTGTTCCTGCTGTTCTGCTTTATATAAATGTCAAATTGTTACAGAACACAGTCATTTCTAGCAAAGGAGGATTCATATTATTAAGAAGTACCTATGATTTCTATTGGCTTGTGTTTGTTTATCTTAATCTGGTCACGGTCACTGCGTAAAGGCAATGTCATGCTACAACAGGAATGACTACAGCAGTTTTCTCATACTGGAAGCTCATACTTTAAGATAAAGATTATGTGAATTTTGCTTGGATAAGTGCCCAGTTTATCTGCAGGAACATGTCATTCTGTTCCACAATTACAGAACATTACAGTCTCCATCTTAATTCTTTGGTCAACACCTGTGCTCAATAAAATGTCAGAGCATGCTGGCTTTTCAATTAGACACTTCAGGACCATGAACTTAGGGAAGGAACATCTGATTCTACAGGGTGCAGAGGGCAAGGAAGAGATGTTGATCATTTTCACTTTACATTAATTATGTTTAGGATTTTCAGTCTTTAATTCAAGACAACAATAACAGGACACAACTACCCCCTCCAAAGTATTTTTTTTCCCTTCCATAAGCCCCTTCTGTTTAAATATGAAGTGAAGTATAAATAACTGATTTCCTGAGCTGTAACAAGCATCCTTGTGGATGACTCCAAAGTCCAAAGAAGGAGGACTTTTACCATTTCCTTACTGTAATCATTAATGGTGCATCTTCTTTATCTAATACCTATTTAAAAAAGAAAAACACTTCGTGGGAACTTAATATTTTTTTGCTGTGTCTAAGTTGGTTGAAATTAGTCACTGGGTTCAGATGTTATTGATAAGGACAGCTGGACAGACATAAACACAGAAAAAGCCTTTTCACTTTAAAAATTAAGCTAAAAATGAATGAGTAATAATAAAAGTAAGTTTGTGTAATGCACTTGGGTATGATGCTGCAAAAAAAATGTTCAAGCTTGAAGAGTAAGGGTGTAAAGAAAGTGGACAGTGATTTTTTTATATTTGGCTGCAGTAATATTTTCAATGGAATAATTATTTTACAATTTTCCTTACCCCTCCAATTGCCTTTGGGCTGAAGCACTGGAATAAAATGTAAAGATTTTAAAATTCGGCCATCTGAGAATTGTAGGGAATCAAATCGGGGCAGGATTAAGCAAACCGTTCATGATAGAGGCACACGGCCTGAGTTTCTGCAGTTTGTTTGCCGACTTCTGTTGGATACATCTCTACAAAAAAACCTTTGGGATCATCCACACTATAGAGAGGCAAACTGAGATGCAGGGGACATAGCTGGACAGGGGCAAAAAGGCAGGCCTGTATATTCCTGATAGCTGCTTTAAACCTTATGCAGAACAGGCAGAACACTGGTTACTGATGTACAAACCAAAGCACTTCACAGAGTGCTAAGTTTTGCTGGCTAGACCCTTAACCAGCATAATCTGATGTAATTCTGTTGAACTCAGTGGAGATACAATGATCTACAGCAGCCAACCAGTGACTTTACCTCCAGATGATGGAGTATGGTTTGGGGGATCAGGGAGTTTAGGTGTTTCATTAAGCCAAGCTCTCTGACATTAAATCACCAGGTTGAAAGGATCTGTTTGGTTTGATGCCATCGATTAAAAACACATGATTTTAGCCTCCATAGCTCGTATGTACATCAAGAAATGAAAGTTATAAAAGCACATATGCCTGTAGCATATAAATATACAGCATATGATGTATAAGTATTTAATAAGCATTAGTAGGAGATGGTAAAACCATATGTGAATAATAGCTGTCCAGAAGTCATGAGTTTATAGATATTACTCATAAGAAACCTATATATAAGCATTACTCAATACACCAAGAGCTGTCCTATGCATATAATCTATGTATGTGGGCAAGTAATTGAAATGTCTCAAAAGGACTGGTAGAAAAATGTGTAGTGCGAAGATAGTAAAAGAAAAATTATAAATATAAGAAATGGTGAGGAAGTGATTTGAAGAAAAGGGAGTAGAGAAAGAAGGGAAGAGTACACTGCAAATTATATAAGATAAGGGAAGTCATGTGAAATCGCATGAATAATTTGGTAAATAGAACCTAGAAAAATGAGGCTGGCTAGCTCAATGACTACAGGTCAATGACATGGTCAGGAACCACATTACATAGCCTCTTTGATAAATTATTGAACTTCCACTGCAGTTGCTAGGAGAAGAGGCAGAAAAGCATGGTTAAGCATAGAGGACAGCACAACATTACTCCTTTACAGTGAGAACAGTTTTATATTTGCTTCAATGCACGTTAAATTATGCCTGTTCATATGACATCCATTCCCTTGATCGTACAAATAGTTGTTCTTTATTTATATTGCAATTTAAATTCCAAATGGCATTTATTAGAGTAACAGCAACATAGCTGAAATATTTTCCAAACTTCATTTAAAATGCTTCAGTTAGCAAATTCTCAAATCACATTTGCTTTTTTTCACAGCGTGTGTCATCTATCTAGCTTTTAGTTGTCCAGGGATGTGGAGCTCCACCTTTGTTTTCAAATTTGTTCCTACTGCTGAATTTAAAGCAAGAATTCCTCAGTAATTCGTAAGCATAGGATTATGTATTGTATACTGCAGAATTTCAGATCACTTCCATTGCTCAAGTCTTCAAGGGCATACAGCTCTCTCATAAATTCAGAGTTTGTTCACACAGACAGTGCTACTTAGCCTTGCCTGACTAGCCAATTTCTTCAGCACACACTATTTGTGCCAAGGACATTAATGAAAATAACACACAGCAAGTTTTTAAAGAACTCTTAAGGGTTCTTTAACTCATATAATATATGTTCTTAAAAAATATAAATTTATGAAGTCAAATTCTTTAGAAGCTTTACTGAAATCCTCTTCCAGCAAGACATTTTCTGTTTCATCACTACATCTTATTATGTCCCTTTTCATTGCACATTGATGGCTCCTCTTCTAATCTTCAATTTCTCCAGCTTTGTCAATAATTTCCTCTGTAATACTATATTCATTTTTTTCACTGAAATCCAGGTAGGCTATCTCTACATCCTTTCCTTTGTCTAGAATTTCTGTTTTCTTACCCATTTGTTTCATCTGGCATAATCTAGACAGGGTAAATATCTGTTGTATATTACCCCAATCCCTTTTTATTTGCGTTGTCATAATTACTCATACCTTTAAAATCTCTTCTCATAGCTTTGAATACTATTGAAAACATACTAATAGAAATGGACTTACCAGATCATTTTATGTCTTTGTAGCTTAGGAACCTTCTTTGCTATTTTCTAGTTACATTGTGCTAATCCCTTGTTGATATATTTATTAGCCATTTTAGTTATTCAATCTACTGTTTCATATGCCTGTTTTGAGAATTCTGGAAATAGATATTCTCCAAGCCTCAAAATTGGATTATTTTAAGCATTTCATTTTCTTTCTCAGCTGAAGCAAATAATTAACTTAGTTTCTTGGAACATATTTCATTTAATTCCAATCTCGGCTCTTACCACAGTGCACAAGCATCAATTTCCTTCTTTATTTATTTCTGCACTGGAAGAAGCCTTTTCTGCTTGTGTGAATATCTCTTACAAGTGTTAATGCAACTTGACTTTTGGCAATCCTACTTTATCATTCCTGACCTTTAAGACAAATTTTCTTGGCTGACCAGTCTTATTTTTTCCCATTTTTGTAGAGTCCCTTCTTGTTCCTAATATCCTTTTCGAGATGATTATGAAATTAGACCTGGAGACTTTCCCTACAAGTCATTTCCACCTGCCTCAGCGTAAAGTGATAAGTAAAACTGGTCCAGCTCAGTTGCTAGGCTTGTGTGAGAAGTGAGTAAATATTACATAGAACAATCATTGAGATATCTTGATTTTTATTATATGCTATACCTTTTCTTTCCATTTGATAGGCAAACAACATTAAAGATCACCTGCACTGTTCTCATTCTTCAGTCTCAGCTAGTCATTCTTCATCCAGTCTTGCTAGGCCACTGACCAAGTGTAAAAGCTTATCCTTGACAATAGCTTGCGACTGTGTTCCTGAAAGGCCGAGCATCTTCTGAGTCCTAGTTCCACTCTGGTGCTAGCATAAGTCCAGCTTTAAGTGCAGGTATATCAGCAACTTTTTAGATCAAAGACTGTTGGAGGCAGAAATGCAGAGGTGAGGGACTTTGACTTTTGCTGACGTTACCTACATCTTTTCAAGCAGTGGCTGAAAAGGCAGTCTCTTTTTCCTGCTTGCACCCCCTGCCAGCATGGCAATGTCTTTTTGGTATTAGGAAACAAAACTGAATGCAGTACTTCAGATACAGTCTCACAAATAACAAATAGGGGAAAATAATCAACTGGCTGAACATAATCAACCTGCTGTACATACCCTTGGCTAACAGAGCCCAGAAAGCCAGCATAAGGGCACACTGCTGCATCGTATTCAATTTGTTGTCCACAAGAACTCTCAACTTCTTTCCTGTAGATCTGCTCTCTACCAGTCAGTGCCCTGTCTATACTTCTGCATGAGGTTATCATATCATATCGTATCAGGTGCAGGACACTGCATATGCCTTTGTTGAACTTCATGAGATTTCTGCCAGCTCGTTTCTGCAGCCGGTTGAGGCGCCTTCTGAATGGTAGCCCTACACTCCAGCATGCTGACCACCCTCCCAACCTGGTGTCATCCACGAAATTGCTGAAGGTGCACTCCATTGTGCTGTCCAGATCATTAATAAAGGTGTTAAATAGTATGAGCCTCAGCTCAGCATTGATACCTAAGGAATGCCACTAGTAATGAATTGCCAGTTGGACTTCGCATACCACCTATCATTGTCCTTTGAGCTCAACAGTCCAGCCACCTTGTAAATCAACACATCTGGTTCATATCTCTCCAGTTTGCTATGAGGTTACTGTAGGAGTCCACGCTGAAAGCCGTGCTGAAGTCAAGGTAAGTGATATCCACTGTTTAATCTGTAATATTCATGATATGTAATAAAGAAAAATAAGGAGAAAAAAACCAAAACAAAACAACCCTACATGAAAAACGTTAGGAATGCAGCATGAAACACCAAGAAGCCAAGAATAAAAAGAGCAAATTGATTATTGAACTCAGTGTTTGGGATTGCCTAGAAGCAATGAATATGAACTGGTAAAATATATTCTGTGCAAGTAGGCTCTTCCTTCTTCTTTTTACCTCCACGCATTTCCTTTAGCACACAAATATATACATATGCACATAGACAGGGTGCTTTATAAAGGCCAGTTCTAAAACCAAAAAACGATTCAGAGGTAAATTTTAAATGATAACATTTGGAAGCAAATTCTTCGTTCATGAAGGAAGTTTACCATAGTTTAAAGAAAAAAAAGAAGCCTTTTTCCGGAACTGATATTGTAGCAGTTGTGAATTTTCAATCTATAATAAATCTGAAATGGAATATTTGATAATAGATCTATATGAATGATTATGAAATACAGATAAGTGAAGCCTGGAGGTGTAAATGAAAAAGTTGCACAGTTGCACAACAGCAATAATAATTTACCTTATTCTACATACATTCTGTTATTTTTTCTTTCAGAAACAGTGAATGTAGATTTTTAACAAATCTGAGAATCCTGATGTAGTTTCAGAAGATTGGAGACAAAATGTGGCTGAAGATGACCTAACAGACCACAAGTGAAAACGACCATTGGCACTAATCATCGATACATTACAGAAAGTCTGTTTGAGACTGTAATTTGAGCCAAAGTATAACTACACTGTAAAGATCTTTAAGATCTGGTAGGTATCATCAAAGAAAGTTTAAACAAGAATGGATAGCTCTCTAAACTGCACAGTCTGCCTCTTCAAGAAGTCAAAAATGTATGAATTGCTAAGCAAAGGTCTATGGTGTGTGTAATGCAGAAGGCCAGGTGGGTCATCATGAGTCCTTTCTCCTTTAGAACCTATGCATTCTTCCTGAGTTATAATGGCTGGTCTATAAAACAGAAGAATTTCATTTTCTGGGATAATTTAAGGAAAGGAGTTGGGTTTGTTTGGGGGCATTTTTTTGAGGTTTCACCTAGCAATTCTCCTCAAAAGGAGTGTCGTGTAATATTTATATCTGCTACTAAATTTTGCAGATTTTGGCTTTTAGCAATTAAAGAAGACTCCATAGTCTTCATTCTTGATAAAGTAGCATTCCTTTTAGAAGCAATAAATATTCATGCTATGGTAACAAGACCATTACATGGACTAGAACTCTGCTAGGCTGAGCATTGAAAAAAAAGTGTTGTTTCTCCTTAGGGATAAAGTTTTTGCCCGCTGAGAGCTAATGATCAAACCTGTCGTGTCCTGTCATAATATCTCATTCAGATAACATTAGTCTGCCTCACACTACCAACAGGCAACCCAATTATTTGCTATACTATTTCATGACAATATTATAATGTATGGATTCAGTGAATATTTTTATCCTTAGAATATGGTACTGGAAAAAAGAAACCTGATGAAATTTTAAAAAATCATAGCAGAAATAAACTAAATAAAAGAATGTTTCCCCTCTGCACAGATATCCTGTTTGGGAAAAATGATCAACAAAACTCTGGGCTGTTAAGACCAAAAAAAATGACTCGTGCCCTACTATTTTATGTAACACAAAAAAAACACATATATGTTGGGCCAAATCCTCCCCTACCACAGTAAAACCCCTGGAACTGGAAAGTATCCACAAAAAACTCGGAGAACTCAGACAAGTGGCATATTTGCCTGCTCCATGAACAAGCAAGAAATTCATCTAGTTAACTAGCAAGCTCAGGGGGACCATTTGCTAGGCAAATTTCACTCATTTGTAACCTTCACAAATTTGTCCACTCTTGGAATTTGTCCAAGAGCTATTTTGTAAGGAGACATTGCAGCCCATTGCAGATCGCTCAAACCCTACTCATTGCAACTGTTGTTTCGAGTAACAAATATTTACTATTGTCTTTCCTGGGCTGTGTGTCTGTTCAGACAGAGACTGTTGTCTGTGTGGATGATCTGATATTTACCAGCTCTTAAAGCAGAAAATAACTCAGCTGCATCACAACACTCACTTTTCTTTACAAATTAATTTTCACTACAGGCTCTGTTTCTACAAAAAATCATGTTGTACAATTTTTCTCAAGCATAGATGGGGCAGACATGAAAAGTGGTGCAAAAATTAAGACTGTTTATAGCTACATGGTCCACAGAGGAACCGTGCAGCCACTACTACATTGTATGTCTGACTACAATAGCACCACACCACCTCCCTTAATTTATTTTGAATCCATTTAAAACTATCTCATTAATCCAGTCTTGCAAGAATTTCTGTGGCAAAACCTATGAAAAGTTTGAAATTAGCCCTAATCTTATATGCTGGGAAAATGCCAATTCCTCTTAAGGTAAAATAAAGATTTACAGAGTATTCTAGGATTTTTTTTTGAAAGACAGATCGTGTTAAAGTTTAATGGTAGAAAATATCTTTGAGGGAAGAATGTCATGACTGTAAAGACATACAGAATATCTCTAAATAGAACCAGACTGAGTGAAGGTGTGCTTGTATTGCTCAGGGAGGTATTCTGGGAGGCAATCTTCTACCCCTGGCAGCATGCATCTTACAGCAACCAAGTATATAGTAGGAGTTCACACATTTAATGCACTTTGGTCTCACTACTTTCCTTCTGACAGCCCTGCCAAGCACATGCTGTAGTTGATGGTGAAGCTGCCCCTGTTCTCCAGCCTTGCCTGAACCTCTGCAGGCTATCTATGGAGAGGAAGAAATTCCCGAAGCTATTCCCCTGGCGCCTAGGATGTTATCCTTCATCTTAGAGTCCTCCATGGAAATAACAGCATGGTTCCATGTGACTATATCAGGTACAAAGCAATGAATAACAAAGTTGATCGGAATCAGGTGTTGGGAGAAACAAGGATTTTATTGTGTGATCATGTTCTTAAAGCCTAGAGCAGGGCATGTCAACCTATTCGGCACAGATCAGGAGCTTATAACTACATTGACTCAATGGGGCTTTGAGTATTTTTTTTTACCTATTAAGTGGCATAGAGAGAAAAACAATGAGGCAAATGCTTGAAACTAACAAAATCGGGGTGGATTTGAGCAGTTCAGGCACAAAAATTCAATTTTACCAGGAAACCAGAAGTTTGGAAGAAGAAATATGAAAGGATGCATAGCTTGGTAGCACAGAATCACATGGCATAAGATAAAATAAAATGTGTCTATGAAAGTGATAAGCCTAATTCACCCTATAGGAAAATGCTTAGAGCTAAAAATGGACAACCTAAAGATGGCAACAAAGTCAGAAAAGCATTTTTTCTAAAGTACTAAAAAATAAAAGCAAAAGAGAATTCCATGGGACTGTTACCATATGCCCAAACAACTCCAAAGAAAAGATGTGATTTCTGACAGTAGAGCTCTACCTTTTAAAAGAAGTAATAGCTTGCGGATAGAGAACAAAGGAGTCAGTATTTTACAGTGGGGTCTGTTTTGCAATGAATCTAGAGTATGCTGTTTTAGTAGAAATAAATTTGGGATTTTAATGGCATATTAGATTATATGAGTACATGCCTGATGAAAGACATATACATGTCTTTGGCACTGCTTCGTAAAGACCCTGGTCTAGGTGAATACTTGGCAGGAATCATGTAGTTCTGAGAGACGTTTGTTTCATTTTATTTTTTTACTTTCTTCAAACACCAAACAGTCTATCTATAGATTTTTGTATTACTAAAACTCAGAACATCATGTGGTCTGTGTTTAGGCTCAAGAGTAGAATGTATAAACTCCAATTTTTTAATCACCTCTACAAACTGCAGCAGCTAGTAACCCCCATTTTGTAAATGGCAATCCTAAAAGCCACAGTTGTAATGGTCAGAATGTATTTCCTACAATACAGTGTATTTTGACATCCCCCTATTATTTCCTGTCCTTTTCATTACTTAAACCTTTCTTTCCACTCTTCGTAATCTTACTTTTTTTGGATGAAATCTGTAAGAAAGTGAGCGTGACAGAAATACTGTGTATGCTACAGCTGTGCTTTTGGGAGGTTTAGCAGATGAGGGCAAAACAGCAAGCCAGAATTACATGTCCCAGAGAGATCTTGGTCAGCCAGAAACACACAAACCACCGCAATCGGGACCACTGTAATCCCTAGGGTAGCCTGTGCCACCATAGACCACTCCACCTCTCCAGATCAGGGACTACAGAAGTGTTGTAAAAGTTAATATGAGGACAAAAAGTGCTTGTTTGTTTTTCTCAATGAGGGAACTCACTAATGGTTCTCTAAATAACATGAAGATCATTAATGTTTTAGAGGATATCATCTGTTTTATTCTAATGATTGCTCCTCTCAAAGAAAGAAAAGGAAGGAGGGAGGGAGGGAGGAAAGACTGGAGGAAAGAAGAGGAGGAAGGGGGAAGGGGAAGGGGGCAAAAAGCGAAGGGGAAGGAAGAAAAGGTGGAGGGAAGGAGGAAAAAAGAGGGAGGGAGGGAAAAAGGAAGGAAGGAAGAAGGAAGGAACAAAGGAATGAAGGAACGAAGGAACGGAGGGAGGGAAAAAGGAAGGAAGGAAGAAGGAAGGAAGGAAAGAAGGAAGGAAGGAAGGAAAGAAGGAAGGAAAGAAGGGAGAGAGGGAGGAAGGGAGGAAGGAGAAGGAGAAAGAAGAAGGAGAAGGAGAAGGAGAAGGAGAAGGAGAAGGAGAAGGAGGAGAAGAAGGAGAAGGAGAAGGAGAAAGAAGGAGAAGGAGAAGGAGAAGGAGAAGGAGAAGGAGAAGGAGAAGGAGAAAGAAGGAGAAGGAGAAGGAGAAGGAGAAGGAGAAGGAGAAGGAGAAGGAGAAGGAGAAGGAGAAGGAGAAGGAGAAGGAGAAGGAGAAGGAGAAGGAGAAGGAGAAGGAGAAGGAGAAGGAGAAGGTAAGTAAGGAAGAAAGAAATCTCTTTCTGAAAGAATTCTGGCCAGATTTGCCATATGTTTTCTACTTGGAGATTTACAGAAAGTATAATAAATTGCTTCTTGGTTAAACAACTGTAGAATCTGGAAACTACAGTAGACATCAGCTTGACACGATATGTTGTAAGTTAAAACCAAAACAAATTATAAGCCTCTTGACTCTGTGTAAGTAAATAGGATAGTGTGTGCTCCAAAAGTTACTAATGATTTACTCCGGTCAATCAGCATATGACAAGGGACTTTACATTAAATAGGAAGATAGATTACCTCTCTACTTTCAGCCAACAGTTACATAAGAGCAAAGCACAAACTTAGATTGTGCTAATGGGTATTGTATGTTTTGGACAGTTTTCATCATATCTCATGGCTGAGAAACACACAAAAAATGGTACATGTCAAATGAAAGCTCAAATCCTAAAATATACATTATAGTGTACTAGTTCTCTGTTTCAAGCCAGCGTCATGTTTCATACAGGGTACATGCTAGCATTTGTGTATTCTGCTGTTTTAGGGAAATGACAACAGTATGATGTGAGCAATGTCGACATTGCTTTCAATTTGGTTTCAAACATTTTTCAAGCTACTTTCAGATTTTATAGAGACACTGGACAAAGACAGCATTTCAAATGTTATATTTAAACATACGTGACTGCTGAAAAGGCTGGCAGATGTTGCTTCTTAGTAAACAGTCTGCCATTAACTGAAGTTGTTAAATTTCTTTTCCTAAGTAAGAATCTCTTAAATTCTAGTTTGGATTTTAATTTGTGATTACTATTATTTGGCTGTTGCAGTTCCACTGATGTTAACATGATTTCCCAAAGTTCTGAAAATAGTAGTAAACTTCCTCTTCCTTTTTACCTTACCAGGATATTTCATTGATCATTGGCCATAATTACCAAATTCCTGGTGCCACTTCGTTTACACACATAATGCAGCTAAGCCAGCAAAAATTACCTAACTAACAGTTTAAATTTACCTCTGGAGCAAGGGTAAAATTGTGCTGCATCACTAAGCTTGGCAAAGGGATTTTCTGGAAGTCAACCAGCTTATTGTCTCTTGAGAAACCCACGTACACCTTCTGTATGGTGTAGAACTGACTTGAATGTTGGTGTTGCTGCAGAATACCATAGAACATACATGCTATGGTGCCATATATACCTATTCTTGTTTAAATCAGTCTCAGATTTTCTATTCACTGAAAAGCCTATGTGCATGGAGGCATGGGATAAATTGTATTCAAAGAATATTTATACTGCAAACTTCTTACTGAAAATCCAACCTCTATAATAATGAAAAATAGTTGCATGACCACCATATAAAAATTCATATTCATTGTGTGTTGGTTATTCGGTAAAAAGTATTTGAAAATCCAGAGAAGTCACTGTTTAAATAAACTTTCTTGCAAAGAGTGCTAAAAAGGTTCAGAAAGCTATTGTAGTAAGCAAGTCTTTGGAGGAATAACTGACTACATTAATGGCATGCTAAGGTTGAAGAGTGATTGCTTTTGCAGTCTCTCCTTTAACCAACTTTGGTTTTTATGTAAATGTGACAGAAAATTGTTCCATTTCCTTACGAATGCTTCTGTAATAAAAATTCTTGTTCTCCCAAAATATGCCCTTCATGGAAACTCTCTTCAGAAAAGTTACAGAGTTTTTTTTTTTAAATTAGCCTTGTGCTGACACTACCTTTTCATTTAGTGATGCCAAAGCTCTGAACAATGGGTGTATTAATGTAAGCTGTGCTACTTGTAACAGTGTTAAAGTTCTCCGTTGCTTCAAACTGTTGACATATTTTATGCTGAGGCAAAATGAGTAGAAAATGCTATCAGATCAGAGCGATTTATATCTTTCTACAGGTGTAGATGGTTTAACAGATGCTTATCATCAAAAACTATAGGAATGATTATTGAGGTACAGAATGTGTAATATCAAATAGATCTGAAGTTACTAAGCTTTGTAACATGGACCAGTATGAAAGTACTCCAGCTGCTTCAAAGTCATATATACAATATCTGCCTTTTTGAAGAAAACAAGGTCAAAAGCTGTAGCTGGCTGGTAGTCCAGTGTGTCTTTTGAGAAAGTCCGAATTCATATCTGAAACCAGCTACAGTAGTAGTTCCTGCAGAGCTTCAGGCAAGAAGAAAGAGAAGATGCAAAGAGAAGCAACTGCCAGTGAGTGATTTAAGATCTAAGGTTTGTTCTCCACCATTAAGAAAGAGACAGTGGAACCAGGCAACATCGTGCCATATACTCTCTTTACTTGCACTTTACAAGTAGGCATGTTGTGCATAAACTATTGTATGTTTTGAAAATTAAAAAATTATGTAATTCCCTAGATCTTGAGAAATCCCCAATGTAATAAAAAACTATAAACTTATAAAAGGATGAGACTAGCTGGTTTTTGCCTTTTAACTTTCCATCAGTTGCTCTTTTTTAACATGAACTTCAACCTTATCACCCTTCCATTTTTCTTCATCTTTGGGGCAGCAGTGACATCAGTGACATTTTCTGCTGACCAGCTAAGACAGTCTTCCTTTTCACTGCTGTCTTGTCTGATCCATACTGGCAATGGAGGTGGATGCGGTAAGAAGACTTAAACAGGAAAACTGGAAGAGAATGGTGTTATTTTGAGGTAGCCTTTCTCTCTTTAGAGTTGGTCTTTGTATATGCTTGCCCAGGAAATTGCTTTTACAGGTCATGAATAAATGAGGTATAGGAGCAGACGTGAATCCTCTGCTTAAACGCTTTATACGGGGGTGATGTTATGGTTACATAAACTGAAAGAACAGCTCTAAGTTATTATGTACATATGTACATACATACATTTTGTATGTATTATGTATGTATGTACATACATAAAAAAGGCAAAACCTTTGTACTCCAAGGTATTTAGGTAACCATTTTGGAAGGCTTTACAAGTGAAGAGGTTTTAACATAGAGGGAAGCTGTAAATGGCAAATAAAAGGTTGTTTCTGAGAAGTCCCAGAATATATGGAGTTAGTGCTGTATAAAAATGGGAAGATATGCCTTAGTTTAAGTTTTTCCCTGTCATAGAGATGGTGTTCATTTTGGGGTCGTAGCTCTCATAACGTTATCTTCTAGGTCGTGTACACTATCTTCAGAGAATTGCTGTCTGTGCTAAAAGCAAATCGAGTCATCCTGCAAAGGCAGCAGACATTTATCACACTGGTGTGCGCGTATCTTCAATACCTGGATTTCAGATGTTTGATGTCATTGAAGTTATAATCATGTAATGAGTTTTCAAATACAATTAAAATAGTAGTAGAGATTCACTATGAGAATCAAACCTTTACAGTTACAAGAGTGACTGAATAATTCTCTCAAAGGGAGAGGTCTATGAAACCAGTGATAATGTCCAAAATTGTTCTTCATGTTTCATCTAATGCTTCCACTCGTGTGAATTGCTTAAAATAATAATATACCATTTTCAATTGTTTTTATGTTCCTTTTTTAAAAGGAATTCTTTGGTATAAAAGATTTTTAATTTGAGTTAAAAACGTTTATGTCTTTAACATTTTCTCATATTCCTATATAAAAAATACAAAAACTTATTCACAGTTAAACTTCTCATTTAACATTTGATCTCATACAACTTCTTGGAGTCTACTTTCATTATTTCCAACCCAACCTATTGGCTTTCTTTGAAATCAGAAATAAGGTTTTGACTATAGTATTTGGATAGCCAATTATAACATAAATCCAAGCCCAAAAGGCCACATAAATTTAGAAAACAGATTTTACTTTCTCACCTTATAGTTTCTGCTTCAATACATCACCACTTTTATCATTTCATAGGACATAGAGCCAAAATAAGTGAAGTATATTACGGTGAGAGTGGATTGAAAATAGATTTGACTGTTTGAACCAAAAAAGCCTCAACCACTTATAACTTGCTCTTAATTTTTGTATAGTGATAGTTTTGGAATGGCTTTGCCTTATTTGAATTGCTTGTCCTTGAATCTTTTTAGTCTTTACATAAAATATTTGCCAAAAGTATGTTTCAAATACTGTATCGCCTCTTTACATGGCACATACTGATATCAGTAGAAATTTAGAAATAGTAAGAAATTTAAAATTTTTAAAAAAACAGAATTTCACTGTCTGTTTTTCCAATGTACCCACTAATGATGGATATAGAATGCAACAGGATAGAACATTTTGGATTTATTACTTGTAGTTATTTGGATCTATTTATACAAGTTCAAACAGAGCTCTAGACACAATAGGTTATAACTATATTACAAATCACCCAAACTGACAATATGAGCCAAGATACAAATTACAGTCAGCTTAATATTTATGAAAATATCAGGGAGAAG
The DNA here is from genome assembly GCF_964195595.1 of Calonectris borealis. Taxonomy (NCBI): domain Eukaryota; kingdom Metazoa; phylum Chordata; class Aves; order Procellariiformes; family Procellariidae; genus Calonectris; species Calonectris borealis. The sequence continues at coordinate 35,916,043 of NC_134313.1, forward strand.
GCAAGGCATTTGTAAAGAGGACTCATAGTTATTATACTTAAGATGCTTTATGTCAAAAGGGAGGCAGTTTTAGAATAAAAGTATCTTCATATCTGTCTTTTAAATAATCACCACATAACTAAATGTCTGCTGTTTTCATCTTCCATGATAGAATTTTTCATAGGCTACATGGGATCTGTGAGATAGAAAGGATATAAAACATAGTATCACAGAAACATTAAAGCTGGAGAAGACTTCATCTGCTTCTGCCTGTCAGTGGTAGTTTTTTGTTCTTTTGAAGGCCTCCAATTATATATTTCACAATCTCCCCAGGGAATCTGTTCCAGGGCTTGGCTAACCTCAATGTTAGAAAGTGTTTTCTAATGTCTAGGCTGTTTTTCTGCAATTTAACTTATAACCTATCCACTGTAACTCTGAAGAACAGTGCTTTGCCTTCTTTGCAAATGTTGCAAGACTATAATCGTGTCCCTTTTCAGCTTTTTCTTCTGTAGGTTGACAAGCCTTGGGTTTTAATTTCTGCCTCACGTCTTACCTTCTTGAGTCCTGTCTTGGCTCTTACACTCTACCAGACTGCCTCCAACTGAACTGAGTCTTTCCTAGGTTGAAGTACCCAAACTTGATACACTATCTTAGCCAAGGCTTTCCAGTGCGAAGTAGATCTTAGGGGTCACTTTAGGTACCTTTCAGGTTCTGGTCTTCTTTGCTATCTCAGTATTTTTTTGCATCTGCATGTCATTGTAGACATTTGATTAGCATGTGATCCACTCTATCCCTCAGACTGCTTCCTGAAGGCCTATTGTCCTGCCAGGTTCTCAATGTAGTATGTCTGCCATTTGCTCATTATTCCTGAGTAAGTGTAGATCGCTTTCTTTCTGAGACTTCTTTCAGAACCACAGGATGATAATAAGCAGGCTATGCTGACTTACATATTTTGTGTTCAAGACAGAATACAAAGAATACTTAGTAAGTAGGATGTGCTCACGCATTCTTCTTGTTCTCTGAATGTCTTTGAATGTGTTTGAATGTCTTTCTCTGAATGTCTCTCAATTTCTCGTTCCTCTGAATGTCTCTTGGCATATAGTACTTCGTCTCTTTGTCCTAGTGCTGCGTTGGTATTGTCTTCCTTCATAAGTTTATTTATTCTCCACTTCCTATATACTTTCTTGTTATGCTTCAGATCATCTGTATGTTTATCATTCAGGTAGTTAAGTATTTAAACAGTTTGTGTGTCAAAATCAATACATCAGTTTCATCCTGATAGAAGCTAGAGTCCAGAACATAAATGCAAAGAGAATCTCCTTTCTAAATCAGTCATTCTGCATAATTTACTTTTTTTTTAGATAGTATGAAGTATATGCATCACCACATGCATTGCAACATCCAGTCTGTAACTGAAGCATGTAAAAAGCTCTAAATTAAGGTCTGCGTATGAAAGAGAACAGCAGCCAAAAGCGCTCACAAACATCCTTTTCTATCTGGAGCTCCAGAAGCCCTGGGGAAATTCAGAGAACCATTGCCAACCGTAAGTGTAACCAGCATACCTGACAGTCACATAAAGTGGCTCTTATTCTCAGTTTCCATAAAACCTTCAAGAAGAATTTTAATTTCATTAACAGTCATCTGAAATGTCATACAAAGTAAATTTATCATAGTAAATATTAAACTATCCTTGTATTTTCTAGAATATTATGAAAAATAAGTTTTCATAAATGGTCACTTCCTCAGCAAAAGGTGACGCAGATAATCAACAAAGGGAGTAAGGCTGGGCCAGATGGAAGGACAAGGTAAGTTTAAATGCAATGAAAGTGCCTGCCCAAATCTGATGGCCCGATCATGCTTCATAGGTAAATAAGTTCATTTGAGGAGGAGTATAAGAAATAATTAAAAGCAATTTCCCTTAACAATCAGTAAGCAGAGCTGATCAAATTTTAAGCTCCACTACCCTTCCCTTCTCCCTTTCTTGTAATAATTACTGATCCTGTGCCACTTTCTCACTTAAAAGTGAGGACACACGCACACATTCACACACACACACTTCACACTTACAGTACTTTTGGCATTTTTGAAATACAAACATACAGCACTTAATGATATCAGCTGATGATATGGATCTCAGACCTTATGGTAGAGGTATTTCATATGCAATTAAATATTAAGAAGATATATACCCAGATTCATCACTACTGTGATGTTATTTATTTCAGCAGAGTTAGATTGTAAGTGGGTGAAGTTCAGATGACCATTACTCAAGTCTGAGATGATATCAGTTATTCAAACTAAGCTCTAAGACAGGCTTGTTCCTTCTTTGAATCTCTACAATTCAAGAGAGTTTTTATGAAAGGGTTTCAATTTGTAAAATCTAAATTAAAACTAGTTATGGGCATGATTCAGATACTTATTTAGAGAAACTGCCAAGGTCTAGGAGAGTTAAGGTTCTTTCTAGCCAAAGACCATAGTTTTATTTCATCTCTTTTCCTGATAGCACCAATATAGCTAACTCATTATCCAAGCAGAAAGCATATTGGGCAAAGCTTTCCAGAGGAATATTCATTTCAAGCCTGTTTTTATTAGAGTTTAATCAAATATCTCCAGGTGTTACTCTTTATTTCTTGCCTTTATGCACCGTATTGTTTCCAAAAATATATATTAAAAAAAAATATATTCAACATAAATATTTTCCAGTACGTGTAGACAACATTTGACCACATTTACATGACCCCTAAAATTTTGATTTCCTATGAAAGTTTGTATGGGGAATTCATAAATCTTTAATCTGCCCAAAAGCACTCCAGCTACACTAGCTCCAAAGAAAATGTAACACTATAACCTAATATGGGTTCCAAAGTGCAAGTACAAGGTAGGGCAGTTATCGTAGTTCGGAAGTAGCGAACTGAGTGCATCCAGAGTTTAAGAGGCATGCACACAAAAACCTTAGAAAAGGGCAGTCTGTAACTGATTTCACAGCTTGGATGGAGGCACTGTGAAAAGATGATCTGAACAGAACTAAGGCCAAAAAAGAGATGTTACTGTGACAGGAAAAGCAACTAAACAAATAAAAAGAATGTCCTGAGAAAGCTATGAATCTGTTTCATATAATCCAAAGAAAATATCACTAGTGCTACTAAAATTTAAAAAATATATAGATTTTTTTTTTATCAGAAGGCAGACTTTTCTAGAAATTGACAATTCCTGAAAAAGGCAGAACTTACACAAAAATGTGGAAAGACAGCACCCTGAATATCAGACAAAATATGAATTTGATTTCTTAGACAGAAACAGGGCACTAATTAAAGAGGTCATTCTACCTAAGTTCTTCTAACCTGATATTCAAATTCAGTTAAAATTTTAGCCAGCCTGGATGCCCCTCAGAATTTGATGACATACGTTGCCCTGTGACTGAGAAGTGCTTTAACCATATTTTCTGTGATGAAAATATTACCAGCATTAATGTAATTGCCATTAAAAGGAAAAACAAAAAGCATGCTAAAAGGTGTGCAGAAATGTTTGACATATCTGAATTAGTGGGAGCATAAACTATGAAGTACATGCTTTAGAATTTTGTCCTTGGAGAATGTCTGAGAGATCAAAGTATGTTTTTTCTAAATTATGAGGAAAAAGGAAAACAGAAAGTTATAGAGTAGAAACACAATTTCTTAAAACACTCAAGTAAACTCATTTTTTTAAAATCACACTTCAAAGATCTTGCTTCCACACGATTTCAAAATCAAAGCAAAAATAACTAAAATACTCTTTTCATAGAAAAAAGTGCCAAAACTTGACAAAAAAAAAAAAACACTTGAAAATCCCTTGCACTGGCAAAAACTCTAGGTTTTGTGTGACTACCACATCTCAAGATTTCCTTCTGCATTCCTGATGCTTTCCAAAAAAGATGTGGGCCAGTACTTGCTGCCAGATACTTTCTTCACAAATATATGGTACTACATCACTATGGGCTCTTGAAGTTTAGTGAAAGCATAGTCTTCAGACTCCTGAAGACCCCTAACCTGTGGAGGGTGTGCAGGGGCAATCAGAACAAGAGGGGTGACCATATGTCTAGAATTTCATAAAGAGTGGAGTGATACTCAAGTTATTCAAAGCCAACTTAACCATAAGAAAATGTAAAGACAAAAAAAAATATTTATTATATCTTTTTATAAGTAAAGATTATAGTACTTGGTAAATGACAAGAAGTACTGAAGAAAGAACAAAATTAAAGCAGTGAAAAACAATACTATACTTGATAACCATGATCTTCCTTAGCTGCATCACAAACATCTAAGACCTTTCCCAGCTGGTGCACTGTACTTCACCCTCCATCACGGCTGGCATGCCCTGGAAACTTCTTAGAAATGCTTGTCTGCTGCTTCTATTAGCTCTTTCCTTTTCTTCCTGTCCTCTTCCCAGGAAAATAAAAGGCTTTGTACTTCTGTATATGCACCTACTGAAGTCAGAATATCCACGTCTGTGTTTAGCTGCCCCCTGCAGAATCACTCCCAAGGACAGGTTGGTAGGTTGGTAGGACATCTCACAGTAGCATGGACAATAAATCTTTTCTTCCCTTTTTCTTCTCAAGGTTTCTTCATTAGCATTACATTTTTGTTTTTAATAGTACATCTTATCTGTGCATTACAACCTCCTAAAGCCATAGCAGTAAAACTTCATAAATCTTGTATTTTGAAAATCAGCCACCTTGGTGGGCTCATAACATTCACTCCAGTTTGAGCTTCATATAAAAAAGCTAAACACAGTACCACACACTGCGGACATGGGGATGGGTGCTTGGCTGGATGAGTTACATCAGCCCTCACACTGTTAGTCTTAAGGGAATCCATTCTGAAGAGTATGTGACAACAAATCCTTCCTTCCATGTTTCACCTCCATTCAAATTCATTCAAAAATAAGAAACGTGATCTAATTGTAAAAGGTTTATCATTTTGATTCATCATTTTAGTCAGCACTCATCACCATGCTTAAAAAGTTATCTAGCAGCGAAGGTTGACCCATCTGAAACTTATACTTTCAGATTCGTATGAATTTCAGACCAATATAGTTTTTCACTTTATTGCTGGAAGTTTCTGTGTTATGAGCCTTTAACCATAGCAGTTAACCCACCTTCAGTTAGCCACCTTCTGTTAGAGTTTGGCAGCTAAACTCTCTAAAGATCTCAGTGTACTCTGCATACTCCAAACCCCAGAGCTTCCCTGATCTTTCCTTTTCTTGGAAAGGGAGACCCTCTGGTGATGGATAGAGGAACTGAAAATAGAGAGATTTGCTTATGAGTTTAAATGTTCTCCCTATGGCCACATAGTTAACGTAAGAGGAGGAATCAGGCTGACCATCATGATGGGGTTGTGAAAAGTTGGTTGCCAACAGGCATAGAAAAAGTGCAGGAATTAGAGAAAAATGGATATGTAAAGTAATGATTTAGCCCCCCTTTTTATATACATTTTAGTCACATAGGCAGAGCCTTATTTCTTATATTTCCTAGCTTTTTTTTCTCCTGGGTTTTGCAACTGTGGTATTCTCTTAGCATCTTTTCTTTGTATGTTTTAAAAATATAGCACAAACTGTTCCGAACTTATATTAGTCAGATAAAACTGGCTAAGCATGACTGAACTCTGATTTTGCGGAAGCTCGGTGGCATAGTATTTATACATGGACATAGACTAATGAAAATATATACTGCATGAGACAGGAAAAGGCTGAAAATGAGAAGGGGAGAACACTTAACTAAGCTGTGAATTTTTTGCATCTGTTGAACTACTTCCCAACACATACTAAGTAAATGAACCAGCATATTGCATGGATCAGCAGTGGCTCATCTGCAGCTGTGTATTTCTGGCATGTGTCTGCTGGGGCTGCTGTTCCTGGCACAAGTGCTGCTACTATAGCTGTTGCCATTCCTGTAGCTATGAGTGTTTCCCGCATCTCTTTGGCAACTTGAGATGTTCCAGAAGTGTACGCTGTTACATCAAACGTATTAGAGATGGGTGTCAATGGGGGAAGATAAAGAATGAGGTGAAAGAAAAGCATGGCATTAACAGCTTGTAAATTTGACAATTTACATTGTGATATCTCAAATCCACCCTCCCAACATTGTCTGATATATCTTGGGTTTGGTGGGATTTCAGTTCTTCCAAAATATACAGTAGGTCACAGTGACATCATGGCACAGTGGTCCTTATTAATCATTCTCTGACTCTGGTATCTGAAAAGCTCTGCAATGTGCTCCCTCCACTAGTTTCAAACTCTGTCTCCACGAGTTTTATAGTTAGTTTATATTCATTCAAAGAAGTGCACTTGCTAGCACTTAGGTTACCATCTTTACACTAACCAGAGCTGTGGCCATGTCTCCCCTCTTTGTAGGACTGAGCGGTGCATGAGTGCCTCTACTCACGTAATATGGTACCAGCCTCATTGCTGCATAGTTCCTACTATCACATAGCAGCTGCAGCTCCCCAAATATAATTTTCTTTCATTCACCTGACTCATTCATATAGGGTTGTCCAATAATGAGCTAAAAGCACGTGATGTTAGTCTTGCCACAGGCTTCCTGTGCAACTAATTAATCTATGTATCTCGATTTTCTTATTTTCAGACAGACTTGCTTCATTCCATCTGCCTACGGTTGATCATGGAAGATTCATGCTTTAACTACTCTTAGGGATCTGCCAAGAGAAAATCTTATGAAAACGCAGAATATGAGTTCACATGGTGAGAATAAGCCAATATATAACATCTTTACAGGAGCCATAGTTACCTGAAATAAGAACAGCATTAACAAGCAGTAGTCTTCCATAGAGAGAAATTTTGATTATTTTTTCACATAAGTTCACGGTTATCTGATTTTTGACAGATTGGATGCAGTTAATATATTTCAGCACTGTTAGTTGCAGTGTAGTAAAATGTTTACTGGAAAGTATTACGTGTGCATACATTCCATCCTTTGTGGTAGAGGCTTATTTGAGATCCGTATTGGTATACATGGTTCTTCATAGCTGAAAGATTGAAGGGACCATAGCATCCAAGAATTACAAAAAGTGAGCTCTTTTCATGACCTCCAATGAAGGTGACTACATGTATCCTGATGAGTTCTGTAATGCAATCCTCTATGCAGTAAAGAAAAGGAATTTGAAAAAGGCTAAGTTGTTTATCCCTGAATCATGCTATTCTTTCCCTCTGCTGAGGATCATCATTTTCCTTTGCATTGTTTCAACAAAATATTTTAAGAGTAACTAATAAGAAACATGTTTATACAAACAGATCAGTAACAGTTATGAATGTTAAAGTATAAAAGATTTATGTAAACCACAAAAATGGTAATACAATCATGCATATCAGTTCCTCTACATAAATCTTAGTCCAAACAGTTGAGCTATTCAGAGTATATTGAGTTTATATTATTACTGTTTCAGGCAGTAATGCAGACAGTTGAAACTTCAGAGGTATCTATGGCCAAATATAACTCATTTAATGAAAAGAGAAAGGGAGTCAAAAATTCTTTAGGCTACCAGTGAAACTTAATAACAAACTGCAATGGGAAATCAGCAATGACAACCAATTCTCAATGAAATATTCATGTGCGTCAGGGACCCAAAATTGGCTTCTCATCTCTGTAAGGTCATCTGGCATTTTGAAAAATTAGGGGGAAAAAATGAGCTAGAATTCAACATACGTAAAAAATGATGCATAGCACACTGTAGCAAATTAATGTTCAGTATTGGTGGGATCCGAGTCCAAGTAGGCTCCCTCTGTAGCTAATAAAGAGAACATTCCTGTAAAGAGTTACTTAGAGTGAGACTAAGGTAGCTCCTTTCTTGTCACAGACTACAGAAAAAGCGTAAAAAGTCTCACCTGACAAAAGTAAATCTTTGTGAATACCCTCCAAGATGACTATCTTACACTAGCAAACTTAACTTTACTGCCACCCTTTATGCTGTGCCTATACTTCTGTATAACACTGAAATCCATTTGTGGTAATTTCTGCTAATCCTCTGAGTATCCTTATAATCCTTTAAGCAGGGTCTGTCTATATTCTTGGGTATACTCTCTGGCCCAGTGGCTCTTTCCCTGTGTTAGCTCTTATTGAAACCTCTAAGGAGTACTGAAGTATTAATAAATAAAACAACAAAAGTATCATCAGTGTGTTTCCAATTACAGTTACCACTTAAATCTTTGACTGGCACAGTTTATTCAATTAGTTTATAGTTCCACCATGGCCTCTGGCTAAACTACATCATGCTATGGATCAGTACTCACTCTAATTTTCAGTGAATAACTGCTAGAAAAAGTTACCCCACCTATTTTCTGGATTAAAGGCAGTATCACAGTTGTAGTATATTACAGATGTCAGCATCAGGAAAGGATATACCACAGCTGGGTATCACTGGAGCTTCTGAATTCCGTTGTGAAAATAAATCATTGTCTTCACAATATAGAAATAGGCCTGCCAAGGTACTATTGTGATGCACATCCTTGAAGTATGATGCACGTTTTGATATCATTGTAGGCTATGGGCAGTCAGCCTGCTTGTTAAAAATCAGAGAGGGAGCCAGAAATATTGTACCACACCCTAAAGTCAAGACAACACCACCACAAACATGCCCCAGAAGACCTTTAGTTAATTTGTTCCCTTTCCTCCCACTTCAAAATTAAACCCATCTTTCTCATCAGGCAAACCTCCAGAATTTGTATACAGAAATCATTTCTATATGCATTTCTTCAACTTTGTGGCTTAAATATTGTCATTGATCAATTCAGTTCTGTGTCTCAATGCACCAGCTGTAACATGGAGATGCTACCATCTCTCTGAATCACACAGCAGATATTAAGATGACTGGTTATGACATACATACATCAACTTTCAGTGGCAGATGTAAAGACAACAGAGAATATTACAAACCAACCACACATATCAGAAGGAAGTACCAGATCCAGACAGCCCTACCTCAATTCCCTACTCTTCAGACATGCGGCATGTATAACAGTTTTGTTTAATGAGAAAAATAAAATGTGAAATGAAATTACTAACATTTGAACTGACTTTCTCAGTAGACATTATATCTCTCATCCTTTGGCTGTGCTCTTTAATATGTCCATATGCATTGGCCATTTCCCAAGGGTTTGGAAACCATCTGATGTAATGCTCAGCTAAACCTTGGCTTTTCAGCAAACCAAAAGCCAATTTCTTCCAAAAGTAAAGAAACTAATAAAAACATGAGATAAGTCAAACACCCAAAATTATGCTGGACAGCTAGACAACTGTGTTGGGTTGCAAATACCAAGATAATATGTTAATTTACAGGTTACTCAAGCTTACCTTCTCCTGTGTATATGGTATGCGAATAGGCCTCAGAAGCAGTGTGTACCAGCATATTTTCAGCTTTCCAAAACAAGCTTCTCCAGTGCAGTTTGTTTGAAATCCAGAGTCTGAGGCCCTTTTCCTCTCTTTTTCCACTGTACAAGACAACAGAAACTGGGTTCCAGACCAGAAAAATTTCAAGCAGCAAAAAAGATGGCAATGATAGAACCCAGACAATACCCATGTCCAACAAATTATTTTTGTAGTCCAACAGGAAAAACTAACAGGAAGGTTCTTGGCCAGAAGCATGAAGTTTGACCTACATTGGATTTTCCCCCTTGCTTTTCTGTCTTCATCCGAAGCATGGTGGGATATTCCATCGTTTCCAAATCAAGACTGAGTTCTTAGATTGTTATCTAATTTATTTAAGATATTTTGAGTAGACACCAGGGTTTTGCTCTTGATTTGCACAACCTCTAATAAAATGAGTTTCAGTCAGTGTCTGTGCTACTAGAAACTAACATAGTTACAAAGAAATCAAACAAATAACAATACCACATGGGTAAATGATACCTGGAATTGGTGACCCGTTAAAGAGGTGGACTGAAACCAAAGATCCTTTTAAGACAATGAGAGCATTGCTATCAAATGCGATGCCATGGGGATATCATCCATAATGTTAACCAACAATAAAACAGTTACTGCAATTACAGAAAGAAATCCAAACCATTGATACAGGTCAAGTTCCAACAGTATATTCCCTCTCCTCTGAAGAAAGGCTGAGAGAGTTGGGGTTGTTCAGCCTGGAGAAGAGAAGACTTCGGGGAGACCTTATTGCAGCCTATCAATCAGTATTAAAGGGGCTTATAAGAAAGATGGCGGCAAACTTTTTAGCAGGGCCTGTTGCGACAGAACAAGGGGTAATGGTTTTAAACTAAAAGAGGGTAGATTTAGACTAGACATAAAGAAGAGGTTTTTTACGATGAGGGTGGTGAAACCCTGGCACAGGTTGCCCAGAGAGGTGGTAGATGCCCCATCCCTGGAAACATTCAAGGTCAGGTTGGACGAGGCTCTGAGCAACCTGATCTAGTTGAAGATGTCCCTGCTCATGGCAGGGGGGTTGGACTAGATGACCTTTAAAGGTCCCTTCCAACCCAAACCATTCTATGATTCTATGATTCTACCAAAAATTACATGATACAGTGCTGTTTAGGGATATTATTTTGTTGAAAATGAACCTATATTGTACCTTAAGTAAATATAAAATACACAAAAATCACTAGGATGAAATCACAACTCTGAAAATATAGATGTAACTTGCAGATCTAAAAGTTGAATAAAGATACATCACATCACAAGCAGATCAGCCAGGACTGTCAAATCAATTTACAACTCAACAATACTCAGAGATACAGATGGTTTTTATTTCTGAAGTATAAATCTTCTAGACACTAAATTGCTCTTAAAAAAATATTTTCTTGTGCCCTGTAGCTTTTGACAAACTTGCGTTATCTCCTGTGTAAAAAACTGTGGAGTCCATTGGAAAGGCCAACTTCAATATTAAATTAAATCTAGCAATTACTCTTCTCCAAAATTCTTGAAGTTCTGCAGAATATGACTGTGTTTCCATCTCCTGCTCCATAAGTTAAAAAAAAAAAAAATTAACATTTTGGATTGCTATCCTTATCACTGTATTTACTATCCTGTGGGACCTTTAAGATGTTTTCTATTATATGGTCTTACATTGCATGCCATCAATCACTGATTATGTTCCTATTATCTCTGTCTCCTTCCAAATTCATGTTCAAATCTTTTGTTATCAAAAATATACCAACAGCAGCCAAGACTTCATTAACATTTTAGACAAAAGAATCCTTGTTCCAGCTGTCAAATTCTACAGAGTCTGGAGTCAGAAACCTTTTAAATACTAGGTCTTATACACATGTGTGCAAATGCTCTGTGGAACTGACCCATGGAAAAAACAGTTGTGAGTTGTTCCCTCCAACAATGTGAGATGAGCTTTGGGAATACCTTTGAGGCAAAGGTATCTGACATCTCTTTTTGTGACAAAACATCTTGTAGGCTTTCCTGAAGTCCAGACTTACTGCAAACCTCATGTCCTCACACTTCTGCGACGTAGAGTCACTTCTAGGTATTTTTAGGTTTCAGCTCAGAAATAAGCCTACAGTCTGTTATGTGTTAAGATATCATATGTGACACATTGCCTTACTGGAGGCTCACTGTCCAGCCTGTGCTAACTACAGTTTCCCTAACGGAGCTGGGAAAGGACGGTGAGTCTGCAACGCACACCAGAGCCGTAGCTCCTGCCTTCCATAATAGAGGGAAGGAGAAGTGGAGAAACATGAATCAGCCCAGTACCAAATGCTTTATCACTATGTCTGCCAGCTGCTTCTTGTGTGATAAGGGATGGTCCACATTGCCTGTGAAACTAGTGAAAATAGCTTACTTGCCTTCTGCTTGTCTTCAGGAGCTAGACTCAAACATGTAGATACTTTCCATTTTGCCCTGTAACTAGACATGAACTGAGAGTATAATACTGCAATGACTGTGCTTACAAGACCCATGAACTATTAGATGCTGCAAAGTAGTGTAAGGGGGTGGCAGTGGGATTCTCATTCTCTTCTTCTCTTGGGCAGCTAGGCACAAAACTTGCCCAGGCATTCTTACTTCCTCGCTGAGAAGTAAAGAGCTTAAAACAAGAATCCTCATGGCTTTGACTTGTGAGCAGTTGAAACACAGCCAGCACAGTTCTTCAAAAGTCATTATTTAAAAATAGTCTGTGGGAAAGCCCCAAACAAAATAAATATTTTTTATTTGTAATATCTGTTTTTTGGAATGGGGAGGATAGCAGCTGGTACAGAAAGTGCCTCAGAGGATCTGACTTACAGATTACGTCCTAATAATACAGCTTTGAAATCTGTATTCCTTTGGGTTGGAAAACAAATAGGTGAGGCAACAATATTTACTTAGGACCAGATTCTTTCTTTCTAACTCCCATTTATTAATACCTTCACATTTCCACTGGAACAAAGGTTTTCAGACTTCATCAGTCGCTTCAGTGCTCTTGCCACAAATGAGGCATGAGTTTCTCACTGTACCCTTGCTAGGCAGGTTGGCTCGTCCAGCTGGGATCACACTAATAACCTTTTTTCTTGCAGGCTTTGAGAAGAATAGTGCTGCCGCCTCAGAATGAGTGCTGCGCAGTCTGCCTGTTGGCAGGGGCACAAAGGAGAGGGAAAGTTTTTGGCACACTCTTATTCCCAGTCCTTTCCTGCAGCCCTCTTTTTTTTGGCCACTCAGTCCCACAGTTGCATTAAAACTATATATCCCATGCTCATTAGGCATGGCTAAGCACATATTTTGCAAACAAAAGTTTTCAGTTGGTATTTAGCACCAGGAGGGTAGGTTCCTTATATTTTCATCTGGTCTTCATCTCTGAAATACACCATAAAGTCTTCCAAATGAATTTAGTAAGCTCTGGTGAGAAGCAGCAAAGCACTTACTTACACAACTGTTTCTGCATGGACACCAGCAATGATAATAAGGCAAACATTTTATAGTTCTAGGCAAACTGAAGCAGATATAACAGTTGCCTTACTCCTAAAGGCAATATTCAGCGCAATAATGAACTCAGAACAAAAGTAACTCTACATCACATACAGGTAAACAAAATATTTTTGCATCGCAGAAACTGTAAAGAAGAGAGTGAGCTGGGCGGGAGGAAAGAGGTAAAAAAAACAAGGAAAGAGGCGTTAAGCTCTAGTGACCTTCATCAGCCAAATATTTCCCTAAAGAGCCTGTTTGCTCAAGTACTAAGGCTGAGATATTTTACTCTAAAAGGCTGGAAGCCTCTAGAGCCAAAAGGTGCAAAATGGCAGACAAGTAACTATGCCACTCTTTGTCTTTGATGTACCTGGCATTGGTCTCCTGCACATGAGGAGCTGGACATAGATCTGCAGACTACTGTGGCTCAGCAGTGTTGTTTCTTTTTCCTGGAAAAATCACATGAAAACTAATCTTGAAGCCAGCAATCTCTCTGCTAGCACACTGAACTCCAAAGCAGGACTTGCATATATGCAGTGGATTGTGAGATTATTAAAATGGAAAACAGCAGCTTGGCTTTGGAAAATCACTCATTTTTATGGCTCTATCTATATATCCTAACTTTGGTGGATATCCTGTGTTTAAATGTTAATTTTCTCTACTAATTTCATGCTAGAATTCCTTTCAAACACTTAAAATAATTTTAGCTTCAGTGGAGTTGTCAGAGGAAATTATTTGATAAAGCATCTCATGTTTCTTTGTTATGCATTGGATTATTGTAGTTTGTTTGATGTTCAGTTCTGCTTGTGGTACATGGGTTTCGTTTTTATTGAAGATACATTCTTTTCCTGTATATTTTTCATATATTTACACCAAGCTTTTGCCGTTAATAGAAAGATGTCTTTCAGGGGAGAGGGGCAGGGTAGGGGGAAAAAGACCATGGTTTATAAAGTGTTTTTTAATTGCCCAAAACTTTGAACTAAAGGCTCATCTGCACCATTCAAACTGCTTTTCTTTGAATGGGGTATGATATTTTGGTAAATTTGTATTTGTCTGGCACCATAGTCCATGATTTGAAACCCTAGCAATATGCATTATTTTTCTCAGGATTGACGGAAGGAAGTATTTGCTTACAACAACCCAAACTAGACACCCCACTTGCCTATTTGTGCCTTCAGACACTGACTCTACAAGAAAATTAATGTCAAAGCCTACTTAATCTATTTGACTATTGGCAGGCATCTAATTTATATATTAAGGGAATGGCTATTATTATTTTAACGTCAGCTGCTGTGTATGTTTGTCTGGCAGCAAATGTCACAGGATTGTGCTTTCACATTACCATGTAGAAATGTTGAGAAAAGGATTAAAAGAAGAGACTCGTATCCTTGATATGAAGGAAGAACCTACTGTGATCTTATTTCTTGGAAGCAGCATTGACAGAGGAGGTAACTTGCCCAGAAAACATAGGAAACAATGGCCCTAGCTAGTAATACTTGGAACATCCAAACATAGCCTGATGGTGGAATATTTACACCAAATTATATCAAGTTACTTTAGGCATCTCTTTCGGCCCCATTCAGAGAATCTGGATTTGGGTCCCTATATGATCAATAGAGAGGGACAGGGACAATTCAGAGAACCTTGGAAGTCTACTTTGGAAAGTATTTCCTCCTCCCTCCCTCTTTTTCTTCACACACACACTTTGGCAACTTTCAACAGTTGTGAAAATTATACTACCATGAAGAAAGAATCTATGATAAAAACTGTGCTATAGCAATTATCCATGCACATGTGCTTTATGTGACCACTGACTTCTTCACTATTCTGTCTGTTCCATGAGACATTAAAAATATGTGAACTCAGAAACAGCCATATTGGGTCACACCACCGGTTCATCTTCGCTATCTTATCTCCATCAACAGCCAGGAAAGAGAATAAGTACAGACTGTGAACAGGATGAGTGCTCTCCTCATAGACAGGTAGTTTCCAAAAAACAATGGATTGAAGACTTACATGTCTGAAGACAGACTTTGTGTGTTTTCTAAAGGTTTATTGGCCTCTGCCAGACCCAACACTCTGCCTAATCCCTTCTAGAAGGGATGCTTGAGCCCCACAGCATTCTCTTCCACAATTTATGTTTCAGGTGAACATGTAGCTCACTTTGTATGAAGCCATTTAAATGGTAATTTTATTGGATATTCCTTAGTTCTTAAATTGTAAAACATAAGGAATTTACTTCCTCCTTGTCATTCAAGATTTATAGTCATCGAGATCTTATACTCCTCTCGGTTTTCCTTTCTTCAAGCTGAAGAAAGGCTAACCTATTTAACCTTAGCTCTGATCATTCTTGTCACCCTTCTTTGTACCTTTTCTAGCTCTACTGCTTTGCAGAAACAGTACTAAATATCCATGACTTGCTCTGATCATGATATTGAACAAAATATTCAATAACCCTGAAAATCCTTCTTTTTTAACTGAGGATTAATTAAAAAAATAAAACATTAAAAAAACCTTTGTGTGTGGTTCAGTCTCAGTCAAACTCTGCCTTGATTTCCTGTTCCTTCACAGTTCCCTAAATCACATCTTTGTCTTTGTTTTAAATAACTCCACAAATAGGACAGTTACCTATTACCATGACAGTTTCTCCACAGAAAAACATGTTTATCTGGCTGATCTTATTCACCTTTCCACCATTTTCCGATATTCCATTGAAAAGGGCAATAGAAAACAGGATGAAATCGTTTCAGATGAAATTTAATTCAGAGGTAAGGTTAATACCTCTAGGGAAAGAGGAGAGAAAGGGGTGCACGATCAGTCTATATCATCATTGATAGAAAAGGGTTTGGCTTTATGAGTAGAGTTTTTACCTGCTGTCTAACCAGGTTGTTCTTGATGTTCCTCTTTTTTTTCATCTTTGTTTCAAGAAATACATATGACATAGGGTGCTTTTTAATAATTACTTTGAAAGTGATTTACAATGTAGCTTAAGGCCTGGCTGTAGAAGCTCTTCATTTGCAGATCATGATTCCCTATATAGTTAGAAATTTTTTTCAGAGAGCTTTTCTCCATTAACCTGCACGCATCAGGACCACACTGTGCTCTGATGAACAGCTCCTTTATGTGAATCCCTGCAGGAGGGCATTCGTCTCTGGGGTTCACTATCTTCTCTGCAACCACAAATAACAACAAATAGCACATAGTAAAAAAAGTCGGTTCTCTTAATACTTTTGCATCCAGTGGTAGAAGTAGATGGCCTTGAAAATAAGATGTTTGTTAAATTATGGTGAGATTTCTCTGTTTTACATTAATCATACTGTTTTATAGAAAACTCAAATACAATTGCAATAAGAGCATTTTCATAAGGTTATTCACCATATGTCTCATGTTATGAAGAAAATTCATTGGTATGTCATTATCAAACTGTTCCTTCTGCTGGCTGCATATCTTCCTTCAAGCCACCAAACCTTGCACACTGTTGGAGGCAAAAACTAGACTTATGGTGTGCTGTTGCAGTTCTCATGAGGTGCTGTCTTTTTTAAAGAGTAGTTCTGATTTCAGAAATATGTTGTATTCCTCTAGAGGGTGAAACCCTTTCTTGTGTAATAATACCATTTACTATAGTACTATTTAAAAAAAAAAAAAAATCAATTGCAGGAACCAAACTTTATTCATCCTTACAACTCCCTAGTATTTCCTGGCATTTTGTAAATGGGTAAAACCAACCATTCAGATACTGTTATCCTTACTGGAACTACAAAATAAAGCAGAAGGACATACAGTTGGCAGGTGAGCCAAAGGCCAGCAATTCCTTTCCAGATGCATCTTGCAAACCTTCCGAGTGCCATGAAGAGAGCAGGAACAAACCCAGATCTCTTGCTGAAAAACTGGCTGGAGGTTTCCTGTTATTCAGAACTACTTTTCTCAGAAGCTATTGTCCAGAGGACCATAAAAAAGTCCCTCCAACAGGCTTTGTTTCTCTTAACTGCATCATATATTTTGGAGATCCATTAGAGAAACTCTGCAATTGCAAAGTACTTCAGACCTTCTAAGATCTTGGTAACATGCATTAGCTGTTCACTGACCCCAGATTATCTTTTCACTGGTATGACACAAAAGCCATTCAGCAGTAGACTATATAAAAGGGAAAACAGATCCATAAGAAGGAATAGATGAGTCCTTTTTTGCATATAATATTTTAAACATGATGTTCTAAAGAAAACACAGTATGAGTTCAATTTGGGTGTCCAGCCAATTTTATAGATAGAGCTTATGCTCAGTTTCATTAACTGACTGCAAAAGACTTCCATTTAAGTACCATCACCATATGTGAGCACATAGTCCTTGTACTTACTAAAGCAACAAAGCAAGCAGTTTTATCTTTCACCTTTGTTTTTGCTTGAGAAGCCACAGTGATTACTAAGTGCACAGTAGCTTATGACCGCTTTTCACCCATGCTTTCCAAAGATTTCTGTAAGGAATCCATCAATGTGGTTTCAAACAGTAATTCAGTGGTAAAATGTTGCTCCCAGCTCATTGCATCATTTCATCCAACTGTATTCTCTAGAGAACCTCTGGTGTTTGAAGACATGATTCTCATATGTGTTCCTCAGATACTTAAGACCAAGGCAACAGCATGTGCTTGTTTCTGCTTCTGAAAACAGCACTGAATGAAGCTGGGTAGGCTTCATACACATACATTCATCTCTCAGGTTTAACAAACTAAAGGATTAGTAGAGGTTTGATTAGGTTACTGTCAAACAATTTAGTGCTTTAGATTACCAACTTTGGTATTTCTGAAAACTGGTAGAGTTTTCAGGACAATAGTTTTGATGTCGTGGACCAGAAAAGAAGGATATACAATGATGTTACTACCCAGGTAGGGCTTTGGGGTTGGGGTTTGGGGGGGGGGGGGGGGGGGGTGTTTCATCTTTTTTTCCTAAACTAAGCACCTGACCTCTGTCACTGCAAGAAGGTACGCCTGGGAAGTGCATATTTTAAAACAGAGGTTCCAATCTGTCATCCAAAATTATAACACCTTGATAACACCTTCAGAGTGTTATCAAACTTCATAATAACGAAGCGTGTCAGTGAGGAAATCTCTGAAGGGTTTCTGTGTTTTCTTTTTCTAGAAACAAGCAAACAGAAGCTTATGAACAATGAAAGAATGCTATAATTCTTGCTTTCCTTAGGTCATCAAATTGTTAGGTAGGTTATTCCTCAAAAACAGGCTAATGGATTTTTTTCTTCAGTTGGAAACTACCAGCAACTCCTTCCTTTCTCCTCATTTAATGTGTGTTTTGGAGTACACATTCTTCTGAGTGTTCGTCAAAAGATGATGCTCACAGAACATGGAGTTTATTGGTAATAATAATAGCGCCTTGAACATACAAAGAGAATCTGAAAGCCTAACTCCCTCGCAATAAACTCTAATTTTTGTGTTACATAGAAGATAGGATCTGTCACCTGTAAACCTGTTGCTGATCTTTTTGCTTTGCTGTGATTGGGTAAAATGAAATACTATTATTCTCTTAAAGTTGCTAGCATTTCCCATCCTAGACAAATATACAGAAAAAAAATAGAGATGACAAATACCTTTGATAGGAACTTCCCCTGATAGAAAGAAATGCTGCCACAAACTTCTCAATACAAGATGAATTCAAAAGACCTGGAGCTGCTTGTCAGGTCTGCCGTGAAGCAAAGCTGTCAATTGTGGTGGAGACAAAAGTATGTAGGGGTACAAGGGGCCTCTGAATGGTGAAGGATCACTGTAAGCGCTGCTTCCAGAGGGGCAAGTTAGCTGTGGACCAGAGGTTATGACAGAGGTCCTGGCTGTACTTGGTCAATAAGCAGTCAGAGCGGTTTGCAGGGGGAAAGGGAAACAGAACATCTCAAGCTTCTGCAGAATTTAGGTTTGTTTAGTATTTTAGGTCACCTGGTTTTGCTCAAAAATTACAAAAGCAAAATCTGTCTTAGAGCGAATAGGCAACACTTACTCCTTTTCTGGCACTGACCTCTAGTATGAAAATTGTGAGTGTAATGCTGAAAGGGCGCTGCTTGAAATAATAAGGGTGGATGGTTTTCTGGTAGGAACCTCTAAATTTGATGCTTCAAGTGGTTTCATAATGTTGCTTAATGGAGGTATTAAATGCAGTTATAAAACTATCAGAGATTTACAGAGAGGTTAGGAATCTCTTTTTGAGAGATCGGAGCACTGAAGTGAACACAGATGTGCTGTGTCAGCCACAGATACTGTGTCACAGTTACAGAAAAAAACAACAAAAAAAAGGAAACTACAAGAGTATGGCTAAGGCTGCTATTGACTATGGGAAAACAGAAGGCCTCTGAAGAAAGTATACATTCATTACTTGCTTTAAACCAGTGATGTTTAGAATCTACTCCATCCAAACAGGTTGATTCTGAAAATTTATTGACTTTGCATGTGGGAAAGAAGTGCAGGCACTTGAAAAATCGAAGAACGCTATCACGAAAAAAGAAAAATATGATGCCCTGTTCCTTGTTAATCTATAAATGGGTATTCTATAAAGCACAGCCTGACCTCACCTTTTCTCTTCATTAAGTGAATTGATGCCCTGACTGGTCTACATCTATTTCTGGAAAGTGCAACAAGCATTAGACAAAAGTAAAAGAAATGTATGGGGCAGGGGAGAGAAACTGTGGAAGATCAACTGAAAATCAGTGAGAAGTATCACAAACTGAAAACTAGATTCTTTGGCTGTTTGAAGACTGAACACAGTTCTGAGTTATTTTCCACTGATCTACTGCACTTGGTATTCTATGAAATTTATATTTTCTTTCACTTCAGCTTGTAATGGAGATTTACAAATAAAAATAACATGGTTTCAGTTGAAATCTTCTCCCTAGTTCTTATGCCTATGCTTACAATGATTTTTTCTAATTTACTGTAAACATAACGTCAGGTTATGTTAATAATAATGTTAGTTAGGGTGCTGGGACTGTGAGCGATGACCTCTGAACTTATAGATTTTATTAAGTGATGCAAATACTTTGTGTAGCATAATTATAACAGTGTTGGATTTACAGGAGTCTAGCACAACACAATGATGCATTGTAGTATTCAATTTTTCACTCTTTTATTTCCTTCATGAGAAAACTTACTACTCCACTGAATTACTTGAAAACGTACTACTCACTCTGAGTTACTTGAACGTACACAAATTCTTCTACCAGTGAAAAGACACAGCTGGTAGTCTTCCCCATACTTCAGCTTTTTCTTTATGTCTTAACACTTAACTGCAAATAAAAGCATGGTTCAGATTCCCATTTTGTTTGTGCCTTATTGTAAGAGTATTTGCAAGCATAATGTGTTTTGCAATTTGAGAATGCATATACTCACCGTAGGAACAAATCTGACCAAGTCATTCAACTTGGCTACCGAACAACTAGTTTGTAATTTCAACATTTTGGCTGTAGAGTAGCAATTACTGGTCACCAGGTCAACATCTAATTGCCAGACATTGTAGCTGTCCTGATCTGAAAATCAATTAATCAAATAAAATTAACTATTTCTATTTTTTCAACAGTAACAAACCAAAAAATCCATGGCCAGATATGTACATCATGGTTTTGGTGGCTGTATTACTATATTTCAAATACGTTTGGGTTTTAAATTAACTGCTTGTGATTGCCTAGAGCAATGGTTATTTTCTAGTAGGCCAATCTGCTGTTTGGCCTACATGCTACTGGACAGTGCCTTAAATATTACAGCTGACATTCATGTTTCAACAAATCATCATAGTCACCATAATAAGATTACAACAGCTACAGAAATTTATGGTTCGACTATAAAATCTTTTTTTTTTTTTTTCCTTTTTTTGCTTTGGATTCAAAAATGCAGCTTCCAAGCATATCATTTTTCTTCTCCTGAATTGACCTGCCAGTAAGTAGCTTGGCAGTTTACTGAGGCCAAAAAATCTGTGTGCATCTTGGTAGCTTATGAGTCTTATACCAATGATAACACTTCTCTCTCTGACCAGCAAATGCTGACAGCATTAGGTGTCAAACATCTGTATGTTTCCATGCTGGATTTTCATTTCTTTTTATCATTTTCTGGTAGTCATTTTGTTTGTTAATTGTATAATTAATATTGTAAGAATCTTTAATTTGAGAAGGACTTTTCAGGCTTGACTAACAGTCAATCTTATCTTGACAAAGATTGGAAGATGTTGCTGAAGTCTAGAATTTACTATTTACTGTGTGGATTTCTAGGCATAATGAGGTGAAATAAGTGGATTGATTTATTTAATTGCAAAAGAAGCATTTTTCTTGACTAAACAGCTACTACTAGTCTGATCAATCAAATATTCAGAGGGCCAACCTTCACCATCAAGATATTAAGTAGATACAGGGCCACTGATCTGCAATGTGTGGTTTGACACTGCAGGACTAGAGAGACCTTTTAAGCCGAACAATTGCTATTTAAAAAATGCCTTTTATTTCCTTTTTTTCATTGGGTGAAATTACCTGCCTTTTTCTCTCCCATCCTTCTTTATTTTAACACTATTCAGGTGGGATTGTGACTGTATGTGACCTTGAATGAAAGGATGCATGGATGGTACTTCTTTAGGTGGGTGAACATTAAATTGTATATGAATTGTGCAAGTGTCATGTTTACTTTTGGATAAACACTCTATTCTGTAAGGGAAATGAGAGCAGTTTAGTGTATTAAAAAGGCTGTAATTAAGGAGCCAGCATTTAGGGGTATAACCTACAACAACAAGTAATATGTAGCTACAACAGTATATAAATATTGTTCCAAAAGAAATTAATTTTCTTCTAAAACACTTGACCAATTTTATTCTCTTCTTTGAGCAAGATCTTGTAAACAATGTTATGATGCCTCAAGCTTAGTATTTTTAAGAATCAATAGCCTGATAACCTTTTGATTTGATTATTAGTGTATTCATTTGATGTCTTGACTGGAACTGAGTTAATAAACCAACAATGTTTTGAAAAAGTCTACCTTAATTTGCTAAATATGTTGTTATGTTCTTAGAGCATCAGAAAAAAAATGGTTTTTATTCCATATTTATAATAGGTTACAACCTTGAAGGAAAATATCTTGGCACTATCCCTAAATTGCAGTCTTTGTTCCTTTCAACAATTAACTTCATAGGGAACTGGAGGTTTTGCTTTCATGCGTAGATATGTATATACCAATATGCATATTTCCATGTATGCAATTACTAGACTATGTTGTGGTCAAAGGCATTTCTTTGGATCTCTGTAATAAATGGGAGTTTTATGTAATAATCCACAAATATCGAAAAAGGTTCTGCTAAAAGCCAAAGTCTGAAGCAGTCCAGCCCCAGGAGAATGCTGTGCATTTTTGTGGAATCAGGCTAGCTTATACAAGATGGGAGTTGTTAGAATTTTTTCTTTCTTTCTCTCTCTTTTTTTTTTTTTTTAAATTTTTGGTAAAACCAGTAGTTAAAAAATATTCTGAAATACTTCTGGCTGCAGAAAAGTTGTATCTGCTGCTGGAATTCTTTCACAGAATGCTTGTAATTCACTCAGAATTCTTGGTTAATAAGTACCCTGGATTTGCTGGTGACACTATTCCTTTCTCATGTCTCCTCTTTCCCTCTGCATTGTCATTCCCTTTTCATTGATTTCCTTAATTTCATTCAAAGTTTGCTTTGGTCCTGCTGCCTACCCAAGTGTTTTATTCAATATTCCTCAGTACAACTTCTTACTGCATAAAACGCTGACAGAAACAAGCTGAAAGGCCATCCAGTTTCCACTCTACAACCCCATGTCAGCTCAGGTATTTTATCTTTAAATTCCTTCTTCTCTCTATCCCCTCTCTACCCCTGCATTGCTCCTGGGAGCAGAATTATGTATTTTTCTGTGCAGTCTGGAAGCAGTGAGTTTTCCAGATGACTCTTATGTCAGAGGTAGGTTCTCCAGGACAGAGCTGGCTGAAAAGTTATCATCTTTGCTTTTATCCTCATCAGTGACAGTCCTTCAAAAGACACAGCAATTTAGAAAGAAAGAGTTATTGTGCAATGTTCACCTTAATACCTGGGACTCGTTCAGTGGCTGATCCTCAAGGCTTTGAATTTAAGTTGCTGTCTGCGTGACTAGCTGCAGAGGAACATTCATACCCTGATGGAAAAAGATTCAATGAGGTAAGGATAAGTTCTCTTCAAAACAATGCTGTTTTCTTGGTGGTTTGAGATTTTGCTATGGTTTTAAGATGGGGTGAATCTCAAACACAGAATCAGCCACAGAACAAAGCAGATGATTTTAGTCGTGCTGTTTCTCAAATTTACTTACCAGAATGATGGACCCTTGATGCCAAATGACTTGACACTTAGGGGTTAGATCTGCCTACAGAAGGCAATGGCGGTAGTTATAGTTCCCTAATACCAGACAGAGTCATTCCACATCACCCATTTTCACTGTCCTCCTTTTTCTAAAATGTAGAAGTCAGCCCTAAAGGTAGATACAGGATAGCAATTAGAAACAAACCGTCAAGTTGCTTTCCAGATATGTCTCCCTCCCCAGTGATCTTCTCAAGGCACGGATTTCTATTCATGCCCTAACAAATAAGAGCGTCTCCACATCCCCGGAAAGGACAAACCATCCTATACTATTTCAGCTAGAATAAAAGTTTCTCAGATGGAAAGGCTTTAAAAAGTTATAGTTTTCCAGTCCTTTTCTGGCTGTGACCCAGCAGCTGAACAAATCTAGCTCTCCCTCTTTCTACTCCAGGCCAATTCCCCAGTTTTTCCTCCCACAGAAGGAGTGCATATGTGTGTGCATTTGTGTGTGTATGTGTGTGTGTGTAACATACACATGTTCATATATCTCCCTTCTTTAATGCTTTTGATAGTTAATGCTCTAGATCTTTGCTCTAATGAGCTATATGCTAACATCTTCCATGCTTATCAAAATGTCTCATGATAAGCTGCTGTTACACATTTCTGCTCCCTTAACTGTCACCAGTCCCTGCTATTTCAACAAGTATCTGCTATAAGACATTTCCATCAAACATAGTTGGAGCCTGTAGGTCAAGCTATATGGGAGGTATAATGAGCCAAAACAAATGAAAAAAATGTTCCAAATGTGGGCAATAGAGCCACTGGTTTAGATTTCAGATTTCTAGTTTCGTATGAGTGATGGACAATGACTTTTCGGGTTCCTCTTGTTTGACCGATATTGTCAGGAAAAAAAACAAAGCTTAGCAATAGGAAAACTATTTCAATTTTCTTGTGCCATAGTGCCAGCAGAAGCCCAGAAATTTCCATAATGCTAAGACACAATCCCTGACCAAAGTAACTTTAGGGTTGCGTAACACAAACTATAAGTTGAACTGCTTGCTGATGTTTCAAGGGTGTGAGACAATAAAGCAGGTAAGGCTTCTTGCTCTGGCTCTAGCTTCATGAGCTTTGATGCAAACAGTTAAGTAATCATTTAAGCTAGTGCATCGAGGGTGGTTGGGTATGAATATTCCCCATGTCACTCACCTGTCTGCCCTTAGCTGGAAAAGCCAGAGTGCTTTGATTACTCTAACTCTGCACATTACCTCGGCTCAGGCAGTATTTTGTGATTTCAGAGGTAATGGCAAGCATTATGTGTTTGCATAGGAATAAATATCCCCTCTTATATAGTGAATTTAAGGTATACAGAAGTGGTGGGTTATACTGTCAGTGTGGGCTCCATTTTTCCTCCTTCTTATTAAAAGATATTTGCTATTGTGTTGCCAACTTCACCTCAGAGGAACAGGGGTTTTTTGTAGAGTATGTTAGACACTGTGTTATTCTCACTGCAACATATCTGTACCACAGCCTGGGCTGATTAATATCACTGCACCAGGTCTAAGGCCTGGTCTGGAATACGGAAGGTACTGCTGAGTACATGGGATGCTTCACCCTTCATGCTGGGGGCCTCTTTCCATGGAGGTACAGAGATCTATTATTAAGTTTTCTCCCAAACTGCACTTGCCGCAATCAATACCAATTTGCCTTCATTGAAAATCTCACAAAAAAATGTATTACTTTTTCCAGGATATTTTTCTGGACACATTTCCAAAAAGAAAATAATTGTTAAGACCGCTTCTGTGGAAATGTTTTCTGTCTTCAGTACTTTACACAGCTTACTCAAAGGTATTTTAACTCCTAGACTTAAGCTTTCATCTGCTAAGTTTTTAATTGCAACAATTTTGTGCTCATAAATGTTTTACTACTCCATCTTGACCACTGAGTGCAAGGTGATCCCTTCTGAATATGCTGCTTTAGATATGTTATCTCTTATTGAATACACTTCCTGAAATAAGTTCCAAAAAAAAAAAAGGACATTTCTTTGTTGTTACAAGGTGCTGATGGGATCCCTCAGCGTTTGTTCAGTTATGACAGGTCATGTCTTGTGCCCATTACACACGTCTGCAGCAGAAAATAACCTTCCCAGGTACCAATCAGAACCTCATAAGAGCAAAATGTATTTAGGTACAGAGGAAATTGATTTTAAACGTGGAGAATGCTAAAAGCAATATTCAGTTTCCCTGACTAATTTAACACTTCCTCCTGCCCCAATGTTAAGGTTTGTTGGAACAAGATTTCATCCTCAAAGGTCCAAAGTGAAGTCATGAAAGTACCTGTCATTATGATCCTAATTTGAAACACAGGCCTACATCTCTTGTCACTGTATTTCCAAACACATGAGGGTAACTACAAATTCATCTCACCCTCCCAGTATCTGAGCTGATTCTTGTCTTATTCATCCAAGACAGAAAGGACAAGGCTGAAGAAATCCAGCCAGCAGCATAAGCATAAAGCCCATTTCTGATTAAACTCTCAGCCTTTCAAAAGACACCCAGTCCCAAATTTAAGACAAAAAGCTGTTAAAAAGTTCTAAATGTAACAAACCTTTAGTAGTTCTTTCACTTCCAAGCATCACTTGGTATATCTGATACCTCTGATGTCTCATCATGGATATTGGTAAAGTATTGTTTGAATTTTTGCACCCTGGTGGGGGCTGTGGTTTATCTTCTCTGGTTTGTGTTATGTAGAAGTAGTGCCAGGCAGAAAAGTAGAAGGTATATCCTGTTTGGTGACTTACTGTCTCATCTCCTTGATACGTGCATGACAGATCTTATATCTTACCTTATATTGAAACTGTAGCTATTTTATAACAAAGTTTTAGCATAACAGTTTCCATTTCTTGGTGTTCAATCACTGAATCTCACTCCCACATGTAAATTAAGAAACTTCTCTGTTAACCCTGGAAACTGGTGGCTGGTGGCATTCCTGAACCACTGAGCTGCTCAAAGTTTATCAAAAGAGAGCTTCCTCCTGTGGAAGCCATGGGAAATATCTCAGGGGGGGAAGATCAGTAATGATTGACGAGCTCTGCCTGGCAGTGGGATCATTGGACACCTTCCTTTTTCCCACACAGCTCTGAAAGACATAGAAGTGGAGATTGTGGTCAGTAAGAAAAAAGAAAACAGAAACAGCACTGCCTAATACCCATTGAAAAAAAAACATGAACTCAGTCCCCTTCACAAGATGAATGATTTAAAGTTCATGACAGTCTACATACTAAATCGTATTCTTGCTTTCTCTCATTGATGTCCCTGAGAGAACAGCTGACCTTGAATTTCTTGTCAGTACTTTAGAAAAGTGGAGAAAAAAATATATAAGAGGACGGGTAGGAGGACTTTTCCACTGATTTATCAGATGGGGTTCTCCTCTGCGCCAGGGACGCTGCTATTTGTCTCTCTCTTTCATCTCTTTCCTTGATCACAGTCCTGCCAATCTTGCTTCCTGCTTTTCTTTCTCACTTAGTCTCTGGTGTTCATATTTCAGAAAAAATTCAAGTTCCCAAAAATGAAGAATGTTAAGATTACAGGTGCTTGTGCTACTGAGTCAGGTTTCACATGCATTATTAGAAGATGCAAGCTTATGGGAAGAGCTATGAGTGAATGCAAACAGGAAGGGTCAACTTTGTCAGATATTTAAGTCAGTCTAGTAGAAGGCCACAGGCCTCCTACATGTTACCCCTAACTCAGTATAGATTTTTTTCAGGCAGTCGATTCAGCTCAGTCTTTTGAATACTCCTGTCTTCCTTAGTTTACAACGATGGCAGGTCTTCTAAAACCCCATCATAGTTTTTCCCCCCTCTGGACATCATAGGAGATCTAGCAACTAGCTCGCCCACAGATCTAGTGCTTAACAGGTTCCTGACCTAATCCTAAAGCCACAGGGCCATCAGCAATTGATCCTTACATGCAGCAAAGGTCCTGCTCCTTGAAAAACTCACTCCAGTTTTATCAGACCTAACTGTGGATGCTCATGGCACACCCAGCTTCCAAAATCATCCTGGTGAAATTGGAGGTCCCATTCTTGATAGTCTTTCTGGCTGGATAAATGACTCCCTGCATGCTCATAATTTCATGGGCACAACAATCCTAACTTTACATATTAAATATATATCCTTCCCTTCTTCAGAGATCAGTATAGACCAACAAAGTATTTCTACTCAGATGAAAAAGCAGGATAAAATCGCTATATTTCACCCATCAATAACTACAGAGGCAGCATGCCACATCATTTTATACAGCTTAGTACTGACCTATTTAAAGAGCTGGCTACATCGTTATGGACCCAGTCTACTTCGCAGTGCCTGCAATGTTTGGGAAACTTACAGCAGCCACCTTGGGACAGAGTTAATAAAGCATTATCATGAGGGCAAAGTAAGACATGAAATCTCCCTTTCCCTGTGACATTCAAAAAGGTCATAGCCCTCCTAGTTAGTTTATGCTCCTTCCCTAACCAAAGCTAGTGCCTACTTCATTGTCTCAACTGATCACTGTGTTGCCAGCGTCCTGTACCCAGTTACACAAGCTTATGGTCTGGCATCTAGGACAGCCGGATTCAGCCACTGCTCCTCTTAATACCATTGCACTCTTCTTCATTCTTTGTTCAAAGTGAAATGATGCTTGTTGAGTCTCAACTAACTTGTTGAGTGACCCAAGATGCTCTCAGAATAGGGGACCTGAAATCCTACTTTAAAGATAATTGCTTCCTTCTTCCATCCATATATTTTAAGCAGAATATCTGGGTAATTGAAAATTATCTCAGTGGTTACTAGCTATCCTTCCCTCACTCGTTCCAGAAGCTAGCTCACCTGGTGCCATCTAGCTCAGCAGTAAAAGAATAAGCCAACAAGGTGCTCCAAACTAGCTCATTGATTAATGGAATATTTCGCCACCATATATTTGATGACAGGTCAAAAAATATTGGTAGAATATCCAGGTGCTAATCTTTGCTAGCAAGCTTATCCCTATAAACTATGGATGGCTGTATGGTAAGGGTAGTTTCTTATAGTCCTAAAGTGTTTTTTCCTATTTTCCCTCAAATGTGGTGGGCCACAGAGAGCAAACGATACAGCATCCCTCAGTCTGTAAACCTGAAATTTAAATATAACATCAACAATTCTTATTTAAGATAAGAAGCATGCTGTACAAAAAACACTGTTAAATGGAAGACAGACTAATATAACTATTCATATTTTTTCTTTTTACTGACACTTAGCTAAGTCTTCCTTCATGATATGAAACACAATTTTAAAAAATCTCTATATAGTTACTACCTTGAATACAGAAATAAATATACCACACAATATCCTAAGTCACCCATTTTGGTGTCCCATGTGATTATGGCATTCCATATATGAAATTTGAGATATCATAAAACAGACCTTTGTTAAAAACTGTTGGAAACTATCGTTCCACGGAGTACCAAAAAAAGAGAGAGAGGAGAGAGAAAAGAAAGAGGAAAGGAAAAGGAAAAGGAAAAGGAAAAGGAAAAGGAAAAGGAAAAGGAAAAGGGGAAAGAAAATCACTGTAGAGTATGTACCTGTTCTGGGCTGAATCAATTCAACAGTGAATGAGGCTACTGTTCAGAGAGCTTTTGCAGAAGTTAAATTACAATGAGATTGAAACCAAGGCAAAAAGATGAAGAGAATGAAAGACGAGCCTATGCAGGAGAAACAGGCTCATCTAAATGGGGCAGCAGGTGACCCAGATTGGGGGCAGAACTGAGACTGGCCAGACAAACAGATTGCAGCAAGGGGAAAGTATATGAGTGACTTGGATTGCTTGAGGACATTGCAGTAGGGTTAAATTGTGGAAAATACCAGGACAACTTCAAACTCTTTTGAAACTGAGCCTGAAAAAGACCCCAAAATCCCAGTGTGTCATTTCTTCTCTTGTCAAACACATATGCAACCCAGTGCTTCCCTGCAAGAATTGATTACTCACAGACCAGTCAGCAGGTGTGAAGGGAACAGACCTGCCCTCTGAGGGAAAAATGTCTGGGAAATTTCAGCTTCCGAACTCTAACAGCTATCTGCTGAGAATGTGTAAACTATGCCTCTGCAATTGTAAATAGATCAACGATGGGTGGATTTTCATAAGAAAATTTAAAAACACATTCTTGACACAAGGGCCATCATTTTCCAAATTTCAAATCACTCCTCCAGAGCAAACCATGCGAGAGCTTTTCTAAGAGAAGATGATGAAAATAATTTTAAAAGCTGAAAGCATTTTTCCTTAACATATTTCTTGGAAATTGCTGGCCATTTTTGGCAGAAATTTTTCAAAAAAATATTCCAATTGAAGGAGAAACCCAGCATGGAATATTTCAGCCCAAATGGTCAAACTTTGGCAAAGTCATCATGAAATAGTCTCCAGCTATTTATGAGAAAGTGTCAGACAACCTTAATAATAGGCACTGTTATCAGCTGGGCTATAATATACATAGCTGTGTGCACATATGCTGCCATAGCTAACTATTGAAGATATTTCTGTTTATAAAAGGATTTACCCTTTCCACACAGATCTTAAGTGAATGCATGATGGTCTACAGTGTTAGGAAAGTTTTTATTGGCAAGTGTATGATATGACTGCATTACCTACATGTGGCAAAGCCACGACTGATTTAAAAACATCATGCCAAGACAAACTCTAAGCCAGAAAATACCACTGTGTGTTTTGTCTCTATCACATACTTCAGAAATGGTTTAGACAGTTCAATTTATTTTTTTTATAGAGACTCTATTTTGTGTCTTTCCTTCTCATAACTTTTTTAAATGAAGGAAAGGTAACTTTGATCCTTAGACACACGAATATCAAACAAACCCTGTATTTTTATTTGAATCAAAATATGCCAGTTTTAAGATCTGACTTCTGTGACTTACTAGAGCCCAGAGTAAACACCGTGTGTGAGCTTTTGATGGGATGCTGAAGTCTGTAGCTATGGTGATCCTTCAGCCTCCTATCTATTTAAAAAAAAAGACTGGCTTCTGTCTGATGCACTGGCAAAGGAAAGTGAAACGTCTTATGTTTGAAGCAAGGAAAAAAGAAAATTCTGTAGTTCTGTATTATGCTATCATAAGGGCAAAATATCCTTGGATATCCTCATCTAGATGGTAGGAGGAAGTAAATGGCTATGAATACATTGGTGAGGGAGCTGTGCAGGACACAGCAACAACAGTCTTACTGCTCTTTACTCTTATTATCTGTGAGAAGTAGCAGTGCAGTTAGGCCCTATCATATCAAACAGTCAAGACTTTTTAGACTTTTGTCTGAGGAAAAAATTAATCTCTGAGCATGAGTCTTCAACTCACACCTCACCCAAACTGATAAAGCAATAGTGGAGAAGTCTACAGGAACCGAACATAGGTGATCACACAGGCATACCGGTCTCTTCCACAGGCAGATTAATTGATGCACCCAGAAGCAGAGATCTTTTTGGTTTTAATTTATCTTCGTTAATTAACAGGAGTTTTTAAAAAATGATGAGAAACCGATTATTGTTCCAATGCTGTCAGCTAGCTACAGTGAGATTTTTCCATCTTAGGTACTGTATTTAGATTTTGAGTGCAATTAGCCTGCCAGATGTTTATCTAAACATCTTAATTAGAGTAAAAAATATTCAGATAATCAGAATGTCCTGTCCATGAGTCTGAAATTACTTTCTTTCTCCCCTCTTGCCATATTTTAATCTCCAAGGTAATTCACACTCCAATGTCCTGCTTGGCTTTTATATTTTTTCTCTACACACCCATTGCAGGCTTTTAAACACAGCTGTATACTAAAAAACTTGGTCTTCATTGTCTAGTTCAACTTAATTGAAGTTGTTCTTGGAAAAAATAATTTTCTTCCAAGATATTTTCTGTGTCCTATGATGCTTTAATTTATTTTTTATCTATTTTATTTATTATTGTGATTTGCTTTCTTGAGCATTGCCTTGAGCGCCTTGGAGGGGTTGGAAGTTGGTGGCTATGTAAATAAACTTATTATTGTTCCAGATGTTTGTTTCATTTGAGGGCCAAATTCTGCTCACAATTAGACTAGGGAAATCCTGCTGTCTTCAGTGTGATTGCCACAGAAAAAGGAAAGCAGGCACTGGTCTGAGTCTCTGCTTTAGTCATTTTTTTGGTTATCATCTCACAGCTTTACCACTTGTTATGTAAGACAGCCCTTTAATTTGTAGACAGACTCCTAAATTTTCTTTTAGTGGAAGGAATTATCTATCTCCTCTCGAGACCCTGTTCTACCTCTGCACAGATGTCCTGTTAATCCTTCCCATTATAGACAACTAGCAGTACTCGAGTTCCTACGTCAGGCACCCAAACTCTACATTCTGTACCAACAGAGAGGAAAAAGACTGCTCCAAATCTAAAGAGCAGGTAGCAAAGAAATACAGAGAATGCTAGAGGGGATGAAGTAATGCTAAAAGGCTTACTGTAGCCCATTTTGGAAAATTCTTTACAAGTTAAATCTTTACCAGTTATTCACTTCTTTCACACAGTATATCTGTATTAAATTATTTCTATTCATTTGCTTATTCTGTGGTTTCTGTTTTCATTTAAATTATTTTAAAAGCAGTTCTTTAAAGTACTTTTTCCCCTAAGTAGACACTTAAACTTTGAGTTCCCAGCTCAGGTGTTGGACCAATGCCATCCATGCAGTTCTTCTCACAGGGGGGTGGCAAGTCCTGAGAACACTCACCAAGCAGACAAATGTACAATTCACTACAAAGTTTTAAAAACTATGAAGCCCACAGAATGAGTTATACCCATTTTCATCTCTTTAGTGCAGCAACCTTGACTTTATACCTCTATAATAACTGGAAAAATGTTATTTCTATCTAAATAATAGTACCAGATATTCCCATCCAAAAATACATGCTCTGAAGTGGAAAGTGCCTGTCACACAAGACTCCTGCCAAGAGGCAAATACTCAAAAAAGATGGGAAACAAAATTCCTGATTTCTTGCATACTGTATAAAATGATTTTGTATTAAATGAAAAACGAGCAATAATTGCCACCATTCATATTATAGTTTATGAAAAGGTAGTTTGCTGTCATCAACAGTTACATAAAAAATTATAAAAATAATTCTAGTACCAGCTTTAAAATAAGTTTAGCAAACTATTTTGATCCTTTTCTGAAGGATTCCGCTGTATCTACAAACAGTTTTGCTCTGTTTTTGTCCAAGTGTTGTATTAAGTGGGAAAGGAGCAGTCCTCCCAACAGAATTTTGGTAAAAACAGACTTGGTTTGCCACAGACTTTGTGGATGCTGAATGTTTTCCAGGGTACAAAAAGTGATTATACAAAATTATGAAGAAAATACCCACAACAGTGGTTAAAAACAATGACACCATATCTATCTCAATCAGTCCCTATGACCAAGATTTTCAGAAGCAGGGAGGTTATACCAAGTGAGTATGTTTCTATAAGTTGGTCTTATGGTCTTCCATCAGCAACAGTCAGAGCTGAGACATTGGGCCAGGCAGAACTTTGGTTTGATCCAGTAGGTCATTCTGACAAGCACTGCATCTCAAAAAAAAATCAGATAAAAAATAGGTAAATATAGCTTAAAATGCAAAACTTTTTGATCGAGTACTTAGCTGGAGTACCTTACACTCCTTCCCAATCTTCCCTTGTCCCAAAACTCAACTTCACTTTAACTCGTCGTTTAATATGCAATACAAAAATATTCTTACATCTTAAAGAGATTGTCCTTCTTTTGAATGACTGATGTGTTTTGCCTACTTAGTTTATAAGCCAAACTTCTGAGGCATTTTAAATGGTGTTTAAAACTCAGGCAACTGTATTTAAGACAACAACTAGATCTGTCAGGGAACTAGCAACAGTGCATATTAACATGTCACTCAGTAAAATGTTCTTTGCAAATGAAATGGATAAATAAATAAAAGGAAAATCCTAGGAACAAGCTGTCTAGCAGAAAGCATTGGCACCTGAAATAAATCACTGCTTTGGGGTCACGTATAAAAAGTTTTGCGAAACAAAAGACCCAAACTGTGCCCTGAGCAGAGCCCTGTCAAGTCACACCACGTAGCTGAGGAGAGCAGTAGCTGCCACAGTCGTCATACGTGATTGAAACAACAATGTATCTTCATCTGTATACCACTTATCTAAGATCACTGACTCTGCTGTAGTACCTGCATCAAATATCAGTATTCAAAAATAAATTTTGAGGTAACGTGAAAGTAGGGGCCAGGTAACCTCCTAGGCATGAGGGACGACAGCCACAGAGGGAGCAAATTCAACGAAAAACAAGGGTAGGAAGGTGGCTCTGTGGTACACCTTCCTCACTGCATCTCACACAGAAAACACATACTGCTCTTGAAGAGATGGAAGAAGGGAGGATAATCAGCAGCTTATACTTACGAAAATACTGGGTTGCTACACCCACTAGAACTTCAATTTCCTGTCCTCTTCAGCAGAAAAATGAGACAAACAGCAAACAGAGATATGGCAAAAGCAGGTTCACAGGAGGAACAATTAGGAGAAACCTATGGCAAGAATGTGTGTTTATTCAGTATGTCTCTTCAGGTCAGTTTACTTATGATCATTAGCACCTTTAAAAACATTTTCTAAATAACCAAGAGATAGCAGCTCCAGCATGACCTATCTCTTGCAAAGCTATTATCCCTTAAACAGCCTATCATTCTACAAAAACTTACAGAAGCAAAGTGCACATGTTTCCCATTTGAGGTTAATTACCTAAAATTAAAGCCGTTCCAGGACCATCAGAACTAATGTTTGGTTTCCAGTGGCTTTGTGTCTTGTGGCTGGCTGAATGCTTTACTGAACTATAACAAGGTTGTCTAGTAGAGAGCAATTTTGACTAACGAGTGGGTTTGTCTGGTGTCTGATAAAGTTCAAACTCCAGTTCACACTTTCCTCATGTGTAGGTCATTCAAAGATGTTCCTCCATCTCTTCCTGGCTCATCTCGGTACTAGTCTAAACATAATCATTACTATGAATGATTCTGCCTTTTTAATTCAGCACATGTAAATGGCAGGATTGCTAACAAGTGCTAATTACCCCACACATAAAAATTAGTGGTTGCAAGCCACGTTCTTTTCAGGTCCAGCCATCTACTGAAAATCAGTTTATCATCTGTCTGACTCATTACAATGGAAATGGCATCCACATCCAAGCAAGCCATCTGAAGTGTTGTGACTAGCAAACACTGCAAATACTGAAAGTCCTCTCATTTTTGTGCATATATTGCACATTATAGGTAGAAAAGCAAAATGACACCAAATGACTTTGCATGGGAAAGAGACCTGGCAAAATACCAGTTAGAAAATCTGCCAAAATATTGCTTTGTTTAAATTGGCCTAATGCTTTTCAGATTCTGATATCTTTGACTGATGTCCCTGCCAAGAAGATTATGAAGTGGTGAGTTGTTTAAGAACACTGTATCTTGATTTGCTTTAGTAGGTTTACCTTTCAAAATGTGGTAGAACTTTCTAATATTAGGGCAAACATATAACTAGAACAAGCATATAGCTACAAAAAAGAGAATTCACAATTGTTCTTTGGGTCGATCACTATAAAAGTTTGGACAGCCTTGGGATAGGTTCCAATGAAAAAGATAAGTCAGCCCAGGTTTATTCTCTTCCTCTCTTTGATAAGTATTTGGTCAAATGCAAATCCCATGCTTTCTACTTGTAAGCATTGTAACACAGTTTCTCTAGCTTAATGCGAAAGATTTTGCTCTGATAAACTTGAAATTGTTCAAGTCAGAAAGGCTTCCATGAATATAAATGTGCATTTTTAAAATCATGTATAATTCCTTTTTCTCTGGAGTTTAAAGACTAACCTGTAGTACTAATTTCTAAAGTTTAAACAAATAGCAGATTTTTTTCTGTTAATTCATTCTAACTAAGGAGGAACTATTAATCTGTATTATTAAATTGTCTGTAATTCATACTGCAATTATATTAGTGCAAATGCATTTACCTCAGCTAAAAACTCACACTCTATGTATGTTTACTAAAACTGAAAATTCTATCCTATTTTTAACTGGAAAACTTAATTTGTAAGTAAGTTTCATGCATCAACCAGTCAAGGAGTAATACAATTCCACATGACGTGTAACTATTGGAAGACAGTGAATGGGAATTTTTTGATTGAAATACTATGTATAATCTGCTTCTAGTCATAAAGATCAATAAAGAGTTAATTTGCAAATGGATTTATGCAGAAAATGAGAACCAAATATGGTCACATGAATATGTTTTGAGTTATACTGTGATTTTTGTGTTTTCCCTATTGAAATTGGGATTTATTTTTTTCTGTCCTCATTTACATGCAAAGATTCAATTAAACTACGTCAAATACATTTTTAGTGTGAGTATCTAATATTTGTGTTATATATCCAGAAAGGAACTTTAAGGAACTTTTTTGATAAATCTTACTGAGATCTGTTACCCTTTGCAATCAGAAGAAATAGTGACTCCTAATAGGGTTTGAAAAGCATCTATATTCAAGAGAGATATGTGGTTAACCTGCTGTCGTGGTTTAACCTGGCAGGCAGCCAAATACCACGCAGCCGCTCGCTTACTCCCCCTGCCCCCCTAGTGGGACAGGGAGAGAATCGGAAGGGTAAGAGTGAGAAAAACTTGTGGGCTGAGATAAAGACAGTTTAATAGAAAAGAAAAGAGAAAATAATAATAATAATGATAGAATATACAAAATGAGTGATGCACAATGCAATTGCTCACCACCCGCGCTGACTGATAACCAGGTAGCGATTGCTGGAACATGCCTACCATTCATATACTGAGCATGATGTCACATGGTATGGAATACCCCATTGGCCAGCTGGGCTGGCTGTCCTGATTATGTTCCCTCCCATCTTGTGTACCTAGCTCAGTCAGTAGGCACGGGAGCTGTCCTTGGACTAGGAGGGCACTTAGCAACAACTGAAAACATCAGTGTGTTATCAACATTCTCCTCATACTAAATCCAAAACACAGCACGAGGAAGAAATTTAACCCTATCCCAGCCGAAACCAGGACAGCTGCCCACCACATAATATTGCCATACTTGTTCAGGTCTCCTCTTCTGATAGTAAAAAGAATTAATCACGACCTTCATGAGGTCAATAATGAAATCTAAATATTTTTAAATAACAAATATTGGGTGATCCTAGTATCCACTGATGAGAAGCCTGCAAGTAGAATGAGGGCTAAACACAAGCAGCTGACTGGGAATGGATTTTCTCAGAAATAATTCCACAATATAATTAATTATATTAATGTTAACTGTATTGCAGTTAATATAATTAAATATATTTATGTATAATAACATTTCAGATTTCAGAGTCCACCTCCATGGACAAATGTTCTAGCAACATGAAATCTCATTTACTAGATTTTGCTGGTTAATATCAGGTTTTTTAACGTTTAATATTTTCATGGCACAAATTTATTAAGGAGTGTCTCTGCTAAAGGGTTGAAAAGACACTTGAATCCCAGGCTGAAGGACTGGGTCTATAATGTGCAGTGCTCAGTACAACAGTTACTGTGGGGCTGCCATGCAAGATGAGGAGTTGCAGAGTGAGCATAGTTCAGCACAAAACAGTGCTGATGATAACCCCAGTCTAGACAGCAGCGTACAGATCTGAGAACCATCAGAATCAGAGAAGCTACGCTAGAAAAGAAAGCCTGCTATAAAACATAATTGGTAGACTGTAAAGCAGCCATGGTAGGTATTAAACCTCTCCGAGAAGGCAGGAAACAAAAGAAGACAAAGTTTAGAATGGCGGGCAGGAATAGACAGCCAAAATGAGTTAATAAAGACTGTTGTGTAAGAGGGACCTCTTTTCATATGAGATCAAAGGTAAGCTTTTCAAAGGCGTGTATTTCTCTAGCAAGCACTGGTAATGAATAGGATATGCCATTCAGCTTTTGAATATATGGCTTCTAAAGTTTTGGAATTTAATTCAGCCAGATTTTTCTGAAATCTTCCTAAGTATATGACAAGCATTTTGTGGTGAAAGTGAGATATTTAAAAATATTGCTCTCTTCCAAAACATATGCCTCCAACAGCTTGCTTGGCCGATAAGAAAGAAATGGGATACCCACTAGTAAACATAGGTATGTTTTGTTTAATCTAACAACATACAGAGAAGCTGATATTTTCCAAGCTATCTTGAGAATTTAAGCTTTCACTACAATTACCACTAGGCCCTATCTAAAGAGTGAAAAAGGGCTTGTTATTATTTTGGCTTGTCTGATTTTAAACTGGTATGGTTAAAATATGACTCGAATAGAAATTTCACTTTTTTCTTATTTCTGACTTCATAAGCCTCTAATTCAGCAAATTCCATAAGCATGTACTTACTTTGAAGTGTATCAGTAGTCCCACTTCTCATGGGCTTAAAATTAAAGATGTGTTTAAATTCTATTTTGGCTGAGACCCTAAATTAAAGCTAATTCCAGTTAAGTGATTGAAGTTACACTGAGCTAATAAGAACAAAGACAGACTCTTGTTTAAGCTTCCTGAGCCCTGTTGAACTGAGACTCTGATGTGTCTTGGTATTAGATTCAAAGTTGGCATAGAAATTCTAACTTAATTTTGCTCCTAGCTTCTAGTTCAAAGGCATCATTCTTTTGTCTCTTTTTTAAATACTTCAAAAACATGCAGACTTCTTTTAATCAAATTAAAATATGGCAATGCCATGTAAAAGGCGCTTTCTGAGAATTACTCCTGTCATCAAACACTAACATTACAACACTAGTATTGCACTCAATGTTACACAGAGAAATGTGAGTCCTGAAGGGCCAAACTCCATTTGTAATCACATTTAACACGGGGCCTGAAGGAAAGGTATAAGGAAGGAAACACGGGGCCTGAAGGAAATAGCTGGGTATAAGAACATTTGGGTTTTATTTTGTCACAGTTTGATATTTTGTACAACTAGAAATTTGGTTCCTGCTGCTGAATTCAGACTGTTCAGGTTTTTCTAACATTGATATTCAAAGTAACTTATAACTAAAGTTTATCTCTAAAGAAATATAATATAGGAAGCTATAATTGTATTTAGACAACTAGGTTTTGATACATGTGAACAACTGTGGCAACCTAACTACATATCTACACACACAAATCCCTGGTTTCGAGATGAAAAAATAGTAAACAGTACATGCAAATGAACAAAGCGTTGTGCAGACACCACCCACCCAAATTTCTCAAAACATGGCCTCAGAAGACAAATGAAGGAAAAGGCCTTCAGTCTGTCTTTCCCAAGCTAAGGGTTCTGTTTCCCCAGCTGAAGATACAGCAACCAAAAAAAAAGCAATTCACAGTGTCTTGTTTTAGCTGTTTGTCAGGGAATTCCGTGTTTGCCTTACAACAGTTGGTAATATTCACAATATTCAAGTATCCTGTTTCAACTCTGGAAAAAAACAGTGATGAAAAATCACTTGGTCTGAAGGTCCAAGATGTTGACTGGTTTAAACAATACCGCAGAGGTCCTGCAAAACTTTGATGTTTTTCCTCAAGTATCTGTCAGTCTACTCAACTCCAATCATTCAACAATCAGAACTTAAATATTTTCATCTCAGACCAGGATGAGAGGTGAAATACCAAATTTCTAGCAAGCAAAACTTTTCAAAAAGTTTGAGAAATTTCTCTATGATTTTCTTGGTATTTGAGGGATCTAATGGTTTCATGATTAAGTTTTTGGAGTGATCTGACATATTTAGTCAGTTCAACACTGAACAAATGTCTCTTTTATGATAAATCTCATAAAAAACAATCCAGGATCAAGATTCCATCATGCTAGGCATTGAACCAATAAGTGAAGGCAATAACATCTTCCCAACAGGACTTACAGTCAGTATTAAACAGCTAAGTAAAATACACACATAAAAGGAAACTGGGGGGGCCGAGAGAGAAAGTCAGCAGAATGAAATAATAAAAATTTAACAAAAGTTAACAAGTCTTGGCTTGTCACTTTAGAGCCCTCTCTTACATTGCAACCTTTACAGTGTAAATCTTGTAGTTAATGAGCCTTCACTAGCAGAAAGTTTTTTAAAGCAAAAGCAAACGTCAACAAACCCTCAACATTTTTACACTGCAATGTCAGCTTATTTTACAGTACATCAAATGTTCAGGCTTGAAGGTCACAAAAAGCTAAGTTTGCCCCCTCAAACATAATGCAAACCTCTCATACACTTACTCTTTGAGAAAAGAACTATATAAGTAACTCTTAAAAGAGCATACAAATCACAGTTGTCTCAAGAATACTGCAAGAACA
Source organism: Calonectris borealis (assembly GCF_964195595.1). NCBI lineage: Eukaryota > Metazoa > Chordata > Aves > Procellariiformes > Procellariidae > Calonectris > Calonectris borealis. The sequence continues at coordinate 35,955,547 of NC_134313.1, forward strand.
AAAAAAAACACCCATAAAAATGTCATGAAAACGAGCCAAACCATGTTCATTGATGTCTTTGGTCTGCCAGTAATAGAGTTTTTCTCCCCTCCACATCTATCCCCACCTTTAAGCTGCTCATCCTAGTCATACAAGCAGCATCTGGTCCATCAGCATGATTTTACATTTTCTGCTCCTCCACGCCTTTCCTCTGGCTGCTGAAGGTACTACTGCATTGTTGCTTAAACACCAGCAATGTGAGCTGTATGATCAACTACAACCAATGCAGATGCTACAATAACAACAGGCTTCTGATTTTTGTAATGTATTTCTATATAATATTTTCTTTTTAATATTATTTTGCAGTATAGATATTGGGGAAAAAGCTAAAAGAATCAAGTAGACTTTTTTCCTTCTGCTTGGCAGAAGCTGTTATTAAAAAAAAAGTAGAAGCACATGACTGAATAAGAACATATTCCTAATCACATCGACTCCAACTGTAACCACTCCACAAGTAGTTTGGCCAGTCCTGGACACTATATTCATAAGGGACACTGTACTTATACGCATTTTCTTGGGGCATCAATGAATCATTTGAAGCAGCATCTGCCAGACTCATTGGGCTGACCTTCCAAGGCTTCTTTATACATAAGAATTATACAAAGTGCGCTTCCAAATTTTTAAAGCCACCATATCAGATGTTCAGTCTCAAAAATGTAAATTTAGTTGTTGGCTTTTTTCCAAACAAATCATGTGAGCATTAAAAGAACAAGTATCACCAGATGTTCTCTTTCTTCCGCTTTTCTTCCCTCCTCTCCCTCTTTGTTTCCCTTTCCCTCTACCTTTTCTTTTTCTAACTATGCTGTTAAAAAGAAGAACAGAGGATTTAATTCATACCTTTCCCAGACAAAGAAAAGAAAAATTATATAAAAAAGAAAGTAAGACTGTTTTTTAAAGGTTAATTCTAGAATCTGACTAAAAGATAAAAGCTAAAGAGTATAAGTCATAAAAAGCAATTATTAAAATGCATGCCAATGTATCAAAGGTATCAAATAATATTTTAATGGAACACATGATTTTCTACCACAGTTCCTTACACTTCAGTAACAGACTGCTGGACTTACAGCAGAAACCAGGCTAAAAAGCTCCATATGTTGCAGAAGCAGTGCAAATATGTAAACAGATTACGTCAGCGCTTTCCTACCCAAAATAAAAGGAAAAAAAAAGTGCACACATAGACATATATATAGCAATTGAATACTTTTGGTTATATACTGTAACTGTATTACATATCCTTTTCTCCTGTCTTATCAACTTGGGTTGGAAGCTAGTCTTAGCAAGGGCTGTCTCACAGTCAGCTACAACACCACATTTGACACAGTGGAGCCCCAATCTTATTTATTCAGACAAATCTAGTAAAACTATCCAAGATGACAGAAACCTGAGATGCTGTACACAGCAGTCCCAATACGGCAGTTCAGCTTTGTCTGTCTGTGATGTGAGGTCTACGTCGAGAGAAAAGAAGCACATACTACATCGATCTGACAGTATACCAGAATAATAATAATCATATAAGCCTATGGAACAAAAACTTTCTGAACAACCTCTGACTGCACCAAATAACCAAATCAAGGAAAGGCAGTTGCAAAGGCAGGATTGATAGGAAAAAAAAGGTGAAAAATTACAGCAACAAAGCTTTAAATGCTGCCATGGATCTGCAGGCTTCTCCGATTAATGCCAGGAAGTCTGAATATGTTCCCATCCAGAGTGTGCTCAGAGCTGCAAATCTTTTAAGCACAACTCCCTGAGGAGTAAGACTTGTAAGATAACTGGTAGAATAACAGTGAGAAAAAGAACAATATATTCTCAAGTACTGGGAATGGAATTGCCATTAACATTTGCCATCATTTTATAATGTCAAGTTTATACTTTGTTCCCTAATCTTACTAAGAATTTCATGAACAAGCTTGAGACTTGAGTGAAGAATGGTTTTATTTGATCTGTTGACTGTTGTGTAAGACTAAGATAAACAACAAACTATTCAATTTGTCCTATTCCTCTTTTAACTTTTGCATGTCTGCCCTCTATGGTGCCTGTATACTTTGCACTACAAAACAATAAATTCAAGAAAGGTTACTGAAAAAAATAGAACTGAGTTGATGCTTAATTCCAATAACGGAATTTCAAGGCAGTGAAGCCACAGGTTACGACAAGCTGAAGGACTCAAGACACAGAGGAAATCAATGTTTACAGCTGAAATCAATGAAGTGTGCGCTCCCATATCATGCGGGGTGAAGGGCCTTGCTGTGAACCCCCAGCTCAGGCTAGGCTGAAGAATCCAATCTGACCACATGAACTCCACCTCCATCAGAAAGCTCTCAACCTGCTCTCAACCATCTGGGATTTGGAGGGGAAAATGAGGGGGAGGAGGGGGCTTTCTTATTCGGTTCTTGCTTTATTGTTCTTTCGCCCCCTCTCCTTGTCTCAGACACATTGCATCTTTTGTAACAGTGATGCAAAACTGTCAAAAGGCAGCTGAAAGCAAGCACCCCAGTCAATGCTGGCATAACTCTTCCACATCTCTAGCTGGCTGATCAGAACATAAGCTGCGTTTGAGGTCCTCCACTCATGAATGTCTGAGTCTGCACCTCAGGCAAAAATTACATTTTCTGGCTTGTTTCCTTTTCCTAACCCCTTCTTTGAACATTTGTCTTCTTTTGTCCTCCAGGAAACAGGATCAGAGTGTGCAGCAACAGAAAATCTAGGAACTCCAAACCAGCTCAACTATCTTCTCTTTTTATCCCAGAAGAACTATTACTATTTTTCATATAATCTAAAAGACAGCCAAAGAAGGGAATTTCCCTATAAAAACTCCCTGCAGCTAAAAGGGAGAGGGATAATGTTTAACTGCAAGTTTTACCCAATATTTCAAGCAATTTAACCATTTTCCCTTTTTCTGGGTCTGTAACTGAAGGATAGATTTGGAATGTCGGTTATTACAATGAGAGTTCGCCAGCAAAAACTTGAAACAAAACTCCAGACCATGCTTCACTGTTTATGTTGTAACTGTGAACATGGGTTATATTAACATCTTATCTTTTGTTGGGCCCCAGACACCCTACATTCAACACAGCACCTCATATTGTTAAGTAAAAGTAGAATTAGTTTGTGCTTTCTATAGTTTAATATCACTATATAAGAACACATTCCCAACTGCTTATAGCTTTGCTATAAGCTATAACCATTTGCATATTTGAAGCATTCCCTGCTGTGTATACCTCAGAGACTCTTGCTGGGGAAAGTGTCGGCTAAGGCCCTACGGTCACTTGCAAGAACAAGATTTCCAAGAATTTTGATTAAAAAGCGCTGAGATGAGGAGTGAGGCAAGATGTGATACCGGGACTGACTGGGCACGAGCCCATGGGGCACAGCTCCTGTGCAAAGAAGAGTAAGCAATTACATAATTTATCATAATGCACACTCATAAGGAGATTGAATTAAGATGGCACAGGGAACTTGTAATTCTTGGACTTCATAACTTATAAGTGCTTGACTTGCAATGTTAATATTGTTATTTTAATGTGGTGGTTTGGTATATATTATTTTCTAAGACATTGCTGTTACAAAAAGAAACAAAATACTTCTGTTCGTTGTGAAAATGAACCATTTAGGAGGTTGGGAATCTTTACGTAGAGTTCATTTTTTTTTTGACAATGGCATGACCCCATACTGGTTCTCTGTATTGAGAACGCATGCCTGGCTAACAAGTTACCGAGGAATGGAGTGGCACTTGCAAGCAACTATAGCAAGTCAATATTTCTGATCTACTCTTTCCAGAATAAGGGATCACTCGTGGAAACATCTTTAGATAAAAAAAGATGAGGCGTTAGTTTTTGCATGTCTAGCAAAAATCTTGTGAAAATGATTTGTAAATGATGTCCTTACTTAAGTAAACTTTTGTCAGATCTAGGCAATTTAGCATGTCTTTTGTTTATAAAATAGAACCTTGAAAAGCTTCCCCTGTTTTTGTAATTACATAGTGAAATAAAAAGAGGATTTCTTTTTCCAGAGTGTTGCCTCTCTCACTTGTTTCATAATCTACTACACTATAGAGAACAAAAAGGGCACAATATTTTTGTGTCTAAAACCAAATGAGAACCCAGTCCCCATAAGACTTTGAGCTTCTTCAATTTCCAGTCATAGCAGGGGGCTTAATACCTCAAAAGAATCAAGCATAAGAAGAAGGTCATGGCATTTTCAGGAAAAAATTGAATGCAATGTCTTTATTCCCATTCTCCTAAGTGGTTCATTTTCACTATGAACAGAATGTTTTGTTTCTTTCTGTACCAATATGCTTTGTTATTAAAGACAGAGAGATGCAGGCTATTCTCTAACAAAGAAAATCAAATCTCTAAGGAAATGGTATTCAAAATGTAAATTGTCAGTGTAAGGCAGAAGGAAAAAACTAGGGCAGTATTTTATGACAGGAACAATAATGCAAATGCATTTTCCATTCAACCACATCTCAGATCCACTGATTTCTATGGGCGATAATTTTCACAGCTCTGAGATTTTTTTTTTAAAAATCATTCTCACTGAGTGGGTATGTTTAATACTCTTACACATAGGAGGTTATTATTAAATAACTGTCCAGTAACAGGATAGCTTACCTGTTAGGTTTTTGGCAAAGAGCAGAATTAAAAACAGCAAGTCCACCACTGATAAATACCGGACTACTTTGACTAGTTGATTCTTACTGAACCAAATATTTTGAGGGAGCTGAAGAACAATGAATTTATTTTTGTATATACACCTTGGACTAGGCATCTGAAATAAATAATATTTGCAAAAATACAGGCCCAGTGTAGCTATGCTAAGCTTCTTTGTCTGTCAGGAAAGAAATTATGAAGAAGGTCTGATATAGGTATTTTCCCTTTTCCTTAACTTTGTGCGTGTGTTTATTGTCAGAATGCAGAAGCCCCTGTCCTGTGGAGCCAACAGCAGCAGCTGTATTCCTTGAGATGTGCCTCGGTGAGGTGAACAGGAGCCTGATGTACCAGGCATGTTACAGCACAGCCCCTATTTGTTTTGACTATGTAAATCTTTATTACTCTTTGTGCTGCTCTTCCCTCTTCTCCTTCTCTCAGCTAGGATTGAAGAAATCGGAGAAATGCACCCTTGTCAGTCATCAAAGAAATGAGTCCACCAAACAGGCCACATGGATGGCTCTACCTCACAAGCCAAGAAAAAAAAGCGTAAGACTCTCAAGAGGGCCAAGTTCAGGACCTCCTCCAGACTCCCCATGAAAGCTATGAGTTAAAGCAGTAATGGCCAAAAGAACATAGGGTGATGAAAGACCAGTAAGCCAAATGCAATAAACAGCTGCCAGTAACATAAGAAATTGTGAAATGAGTAAAAAGAAAACCAGAAAGAAGTAAAGCTTCTGTGGTTTCCAGTGGTCATTGTTCAGAGTGCTACTGAACAAAGGAAGTGCATGTTGTTTTCTTACCTTCTTAAAAACCCTGAGGCCTCACAATTACACCATCTCTTTCCACAAAAGCTACCTGAACTGATATAGTTTGCCCCTAAAGTGGCTTAAGTAGAAATATCATGAGCTTCATTCTTTTCCCAAAGCACCTCGGTTTTCAGACACTAGGATCCTTGCTAGACAGCTAGGAACACTTGTACTGCCAGCTGCTTATGGAAATCGTATTCCTGCCACAATTAATACAACATATTATTTCACAGTATACATGCATAGGAAATTTAAACGCCACCATGCCTGTAACTTTCTTGTTACACTGTTTGCTTTTTGTTATTCCATAATTACAGCAGCACAACTCTTATCCTAAAACTACTTTGACAACAGTGTCTAGGAAATGAGGATGACATTGCATATGGACCTCTTACAGCCTTTAGTGTGCAAACCATGTCAAAGGCAGATGCTCTTATTTTCCTGCAGCCATTGCAGGCTAAAAGGTAAATTATATAGTTCACTCTCAAGTATTTGCAGTCATTTGAGATGCCCAGTCTATTCCACCTGGCCTCCAGCTTCAGCGGGAAAAGGGTGTGTCTCTCCTATGGGTCCCATATCATATCAGCCAGTGCCATTCGGATGTCTGAGATACCACAGGGAATCTCAGATGTTATATGGGTAACTGAATCGATCCTTAATTGACTCTTAAAAACACAAACATTGAAGTGTTTGTTATTATGAGATTCTTTTTTCTTTCAGCCACTTTTTTTCCTTCATTTTGGCCTTACTCCTGTATTCCACTCTCCCATTAGTCCTGTCTCTTCTTCAAATGGCTTTTTCCTTATCGCTAGATCCCCTCTTCCAGCAACTGGCTACCAGTTGAAATTAACATGAACTACTGACCCAAATCATGCAGACAACATGTGTGGCTCTCTTTAGGTACCACTGAAATGTTGAACTAGGCCGTGAAGGCCTGTAGGAGAGTTACATGCTCATGCTTCCTCGCAGAGTGCAGTGCATGCAAAGACATGAACCCAAAGGCTGTGCCTGCTCTGTCTGGTGGAGTACGGGCTCAAGAGCAGGTTAAAGTATAGGACGTATTGGGTACACTTGGCACGGCTTACGGATACTGATCCAAGGACAACCAGACCTCTGTTGTCCTGATTATCAGTCTTTTCTGCATTTGATAATGCTCTGAAAAGGGCCAACAACTCAAATTTCTTGCCTAACACCACTAGAATAATTTTTTTTCAGAAAATGGCTTTTGTTTTTGTGATTTGTTCCTTCAAAAGTGAAAAGCTCTTCATTCTTTAATTTTAAAGAATTTAAAGTGTTCTTACTAAACCTATAAAAAATTTCATAATGATATGTATACTTCAAGGAATGATTGACTGACTTCCAGAAATACAGTGCATCCATTCGGCTAGTTACCTACCATTATTTCATACTGTTAACATCAGTAAGTCATCCAGCAGACTGGCAGAAAGTAGTAGTCTTAAATATGCAGCAAAAGTAAATGGGAACAGTATCTTCAGCTGATGAAGGAAAGGAAGTTCTTTCAAAAGATGTTTTCAATGCAACATCTTAGAGCTTTCTGAATTAGCATGTATTTAGATTTGATTACTGAGGACTGTATTTAAGAGGTGGTTTCAAGGCACTTGGCTACAAAGCTATTCCAGATGTTGTCAGTTACACAGACAGTGTATTTATTAAGCCTTTTCGTATTTTCCATTTCAGTGTGTGCTAAACTGCTGTTTTGTTTTCTCCTCTTATTTTGATGTCAAAAGAGCCCAATGGCAACAAACAGAGACAATGGAAATAAAAACGAATTATAAAGACAACCACACATTCAAAAGGGTCTTTAAATTTATTACAGCAATTTCATCCATTCAGTCAACAAGTCATAAAACCTACTGGACCAGATCTTTAAAAGATGTGCATAGGTATAACGTCCTTGCAGCTATACCAATTTATAATAGCTGACAGACAATCCTCTGTTTGTGTTTGCAAAGAATGTTCACTTACATAAATGTCCACCCTCACAGTCCAGGATGTATGTAGATCTCTCAATGAACTTGGTGGGTTCCACATGCAGAAAGCATGCAGGTTGTGAATGAGCAGTTGTGGAGGCAGTGTAAATTAGGGTAGCCCCTCTGAAGTCATAAAGATTATGCAGCAGATTGGATCCAGTGTATCTCATTTAAATATGTCACGCATCCTCTGCAGGTGCAAGTGATAGTTCCTACAAAATCATGACTGAATACTCAATGGCTGTATTTTGAAATGTGTCCCAATAAAGGCTGAACTAATAAAGATATATTAATTCTAATCACAGCTAGATGCAGAGAGAGGGAAACATGATATATCCCTCCTGTAAAAACAAAAAGCCCAAAATTTCCATGACTCAGAGAATCGTTAGTCTTTTTTAGCAGTTAACAGCATCTGATACTTCTCTCTTTAAAAAAAAGATTATAAGCCATGTTGTTTGGGTTTTTTTTTTAAAAAAAAGACTAAAACTTGCAATTTAAAGATTTCATGGCACAGACTGCTAAAAGCCAGGAAGCATTACATTAATACTGTATCCTCAAACACAGGGAATGTGTGGGATTGTGACCTTTACTCTGAGACACAGACCCTGCTGTGACTAAGCTAAGTCTGCTGCTCCTCATGTGCAAATTTTAGGCAATACATACACCACATTGCATCATTTGCACATTTTGCATCATTTCTTCTCTGGTGGATTAGGGTTCAAACAGTAAAATCCAGTTATGGACTTTTCATGTATGGAAGAGTTGACTTTCTGGGTTTTATCCTTTCTGAAAAGACAGGGTAAAGTAACTATAAAATTTACTCTGGTTTTAGTTTCAGAATAGTTCAGTTTGAACTCTTTGAACCCAAAGTTTTAGCTCAAACCAATACTTAATTTTCATATATTCTGCCCAGCTTTAATCACATACTTTACCAATGGAAACAAATTACACGGGTATTTTAGGCACTTGACTCGAATTGAAAATCTTTGCTGCTCTGCACCTCTAAATTTTTCTACTTACTTCTAAAGATAGAAAAGTAGGTCCATAAAATGATTGGTGCTGGAATGCTCTTCCTGACTTTCTTAGTTGTTCTAGAAAAATCGAGCATTTCCAGAACCTAAAAATAGTATAGTCAATTAAATGCCCACTGATTGTAGCATAATTTTACCTCTTCTGTCCAAAAGGTTTGTAGAGCAGTCTATTTACAGTTGACACATGAAGCAACAGGCCTCATATTTATTTTTTCCCATATTCCCAGAGGAAATATCAGTTTTAGATTTTTGTCATGAATAGCAGAAGCTCACAAGTGGATCGAGAGAAAAGACCAGCAAAGAGAAGCTACTGACCACAAATACGGTTTTGCCTAAAGGGGTTGACGAGCCATAGCATCTGGGGAGAGTGAGAAATAAATCCAAGTGTAGAGAAAACTAAGAGAATGTGATCACACCATAGCCACAAGTAAATGTACCGTGTAAAGAAGCCTAGAGCGAAATAACATAGAGTTGGAATAACTGCAGGAGTAAGATATAGTTTCAGAGTAAAAGCAATTCTTTTTTGGAGGTCATTTTGAGGTTCTTCTATGTGGTTTCATTCTCCTCCTTATTATTCTGCCCTACTCTGGGGCATGAACCTTGTAAGTTAGCTCTGGGAGTTAGCGGTGTCCAATACTTGGTTTCAAAATGCTCTCCATCTGACAGAGTCACATCTGTAGTAGGCAAACATGTTTAGCACTTTCGACTCTGCTCTGTTGAACCATCAAACTATGTTCTTGCATATTTGTATCACTTTGCGAAATCTGAATTTGTGATGATCATTTGATTTTCCTGCCAGAACTCCCAGCAGCTCTTACTTTCCTGCAACAAAGAATCCTTGCAGCACTGCCAATACAAAGCCTTCGCTAATGTGTACCTAAATATTTTTCAAAGCTCACATAAATTCTATGAAGAGCAGAACTCATTGCATCCCTGCTGCCTTTGATGCTTCCCACCCATGTTTTTGTGACATTTGGAATCATAGAAAAATAGGTCTGAAAGAGAGCTCAAGAAGTCATCCAGTCTATACCATTGATCTCCTCTCTTTCTTCCATGTACAACTCAGGAAATTATAGCAAAATCATCCCCTCAGTACACACAGGAGAAGAATCTGTTCTATAAAGACCACAAGCCCTGCAATAGGTAGTATTTGGAAAAGGGTAGGCAGAGAATCTGTCCATACTCTTTAGGATTTGAGACAGTCTCAGGGAAGAGTTAGCTATTCACATTTGGCTCCTGGCAAGTACCTACTGGCAAAGGGCCCCAATGCCACAGTGAAAAAATGAGTTTGCCCATGAAGATCCAGCCCTTATAGAAATGAGATGGACACTCTGCCCAGGAATACTGGGAACTCATATAGCTGAAGGGAAAGGTAGCCTTAACATCAGCAAATGTGCGGTTCTTAAAAATATTCCATAGAGAAAATTATTTACAGGAATCTAGAAAAGGAGCCTCATGACATTTTCCTATTCCACCAATTCTCTCCCTTGGGTTTCTCCCCAAGACGGAGTGATTTGGCTTGATATTCTGCAGCCAAACATTTTGACTGCCGTCTAAATTGCTTACTGCTCTTAGCCATAAAAATAGTCTTTAAAAACCCTCTTCAACTACATACTTCTTCCTCTCAAAACAGAATTCCTGTAAAGTCTTGTAACTGTCTCGTTAATACTTCCCAGGTCTTCACAGTCAAATTCTTTAATTGTATTAGGCATTCATGAAAATAAAGTATTTTAAAGCACACTTTTAATCGTTCTAAACCATGGTGTTGCTAAACTTTTCCTTCATCACTCTTTCATCAGTCTTGCTGCACTGATACTCTCAGTTCCTTCTGTACTTGGCCTGCATTTGCACTAAAATCAAATGTTCGGAGTTATCCCCACAGCTGTGACATCTCACCCAGGCAATAACAATTGAGGTACAAAAACCTTACTCCTAATACAAAACTATAAAAGATAGATGCTACATTCTGAAATTAACTCTTTTTGTTTTAGAAAACAATGGCACTTTGAGTTTGGTTTTTTGCCTTCTCCTGTATAATCCCTCTGTGAACACAGCATCATGACCAAAGTAGCTTTCAAAGTTAATAATGGCACATCTTCCTTTGCAACCTATGTTTTCCTTATTGGTAACACTTCTACCAACTCTTGCATTTCAAAACTGCAGAAATGGCAAGCAAGTCTTAAGGACAATATACTCTCTTTCATTCTCCTAATACATCAAGATGTTTAAAAAGGGAATCCCTTCACTTGCCTAAGGAATATTGAGCCGTGTTTATTGCCAGTATGAATTGGAAAATAATCTCCATTGTTAACTAATTTAATGAGATAAATGGAACTTTATTACCTAAGTCAAGCTAGGCTTAACAACTTGGCTATAAATAGTGAGCATTACAGTGTAACTGGCACACTTACGCTCCATGACTTCATTATAAATGATTAGAAGGTCACACTAAGTTAAAGCCCAAATCTGGTGTCTCCTCTATAATTATACTGTTGCAAAATTTAACCTTACTTTGAAACCTATCAAAATGTCTGTGTTTACTCCTCATTCGGAAAGAAACATCCCCACTGTGATGATTTTAGCATACTGGATGTCATGATTGAGGAGAAGTATATTTGCTGCAAGCGAAGGATTGTTTTTACCCTGCAGAAGGCATAGCAGATTTGTTGAAGATCGGACGCACAGTATGTAAGCACCACTTCCTCAGTTCACAGAGACAAAAACTTGCTGACACCCCAAAAATCTCTGATCTGGGAGACCAGCCCACGTTTCTTCTTGAAGATATACACTCAGCTGACAGGTCATCTCCTGAAGTGTTAGTCTTGGGGCTTTCAAGCTATCGCCTCTGTCAGTTACGGAGGAAAAAGTATATAGAGGCAAGCCTGTTTTTTCCAATTTAAGAAACCAAAATTCTGTGTCTCTTGTTAGGAAGTATTTAGATGATTAATATTTTTAAGGAGAGAAAGTTAACAGTTTGCCCATCAAATATGAGGCTTAATTCAGAATGCACTGTATTCTACACCTTTTATGGTAATTTACCACTTCAAAACGTGGTAAATTACCAAAATACTTTCTTGGCAAGAATACATAAAAACATTTATATCCTTGCTTCTGAAGGGAGATAGAAACAAAATCCTTCATAAATATGAAAAAGAAAGCACAAAGAACAATATAATGTGAGGGGGAAAAAAACAGTCTTTGGAATTTTCAAGTGCTTTATTCATTATTTTATTACAAGTTTGCACCATATCCTCCCCTCTGGTTCAATCCTGGACTGGTATCAGGATTATTTCAAATGCATTCACCAAACACAGGCATAAATATAGACCATAACAGTGACTAAACTCAGGGCTCAGACAAAATTTCATTTGGTTGTTTCCCAAGTTAGTCAGACAAAGATATTTCAAAAGACATTAGTACATAGAACCATTGTGGCCATATACAGCAGCAAATAATTACAATACCACATGGATTTCACTTTGATTCTTCCAGTTTTGTGGGTGCATTTGCAACTAGTGCTCAAATGCCCTTTCAAACACACTCAGTAGCCTGTGAAGAAAACAGAGCAAAACTGCAGACAAATATACAAATTTTCACTTTCTGGATTTTGAGACAGAAAAGGTTCTGGAGTTTGGTTCCATGTCAGCAACATTTACAAGATGGTTTGGTTTTATGGTGCCTGAGTGATGATTAGTGAAAAGCATCTGTTGGAATTACAGCTGTGATCAGTCTTTAATAACAGGAAGGTTTACAAATATTAGCATAAGGGGGTTGTGAGGTGAGGCAAAGAAATACATCTCTTCCCCAGGCAGACTGCTGACCCCAAATTACCCTAATAACAATTGCATTGAACCAGATTGTTCCAGAGGGTTTACATCCTTAGAGTCTCTGACTCTTCTACTTTTCATCTACAATAAATCATAGGGTGGTGTCTTACTAGCTAAAGAGAGAGAAATGCAGTTAATAGTTTCCAAACAGATGGAAAATTTACTGGCATTCATGGGTCACAAAATCCAAGCACAGAAAGCAGAATAATGATTACCGTTTTGAACAGTATTATCACATCACTGATAAACGTTGAGACTCCATACAGATTCATTTGGTTGTACCAACAGAAACACCTTCTTTAGCAAAAGCGGACTATATACAACCTTCACTTTGATTTATATTTGGAGAATTAACTTGTTCTTCCTTATTTCAAATCTAGTGTTCAAAAGCTCTACTTCTGGAAGTTCAGAATTCGGGTAGTTTGTACTAGGGACTGGAATAACCCCCTAGGCAAACTGTTTTCTACCAACATAAACTCAAGCGTAGGACTACCACCAGCAAGAAAGCTCTGTGTGTGCCATCAGGATTCTTGGTGGCTCTTGGCTGTGCACTAATGCACAAGTTTTATCTACAACTTCTTAGTTTTGGCTCAACAACATTGGTATAAAAGCAATGTTAAACACTGTTATCAGCAAATAAATGGGAGTCCTATTTTTAAGTCCACTACACGGTTTTTGCATAACTAATTCTACAACTCTAAGAATGGGTGTTTTCACAGATATTTTTCTTCTTTAACCACACATGTAGTATGTGCCTTTGCATTTCATAATGTTGATTTCACTCTTCCGTAATTAAGTACAGTTCTGTCCCTACCACCATGCCAGAAAGGCAACAACAGCAACAAAAACATACAAAAATCACTCTGTAAAAGAATGTGATTGCAAGCTGTTTCCCTTGGAAATAGATACAACTTTGGGATTTTTCCAGTTTTCTGTAGAATTTTAAAAGTTCACCTACTAAGAATCTTAAATAAAATCTATAAAAAAAAAGTGCCTTCAATACATGAAGACAGAATAACTATGATAAATACTGTACACAATGTTGTCCATTATGAAAATATCACATTTCCAAGAGTTTATCATCAGAATGAAGTTTTGCTGAAGGTTTTCCAATATTTTAAATGTAAGCTCCAGGTGCTTTGCTAATTTTAAACTTATTCCTGGAATTTGTAGCCCTTTGTATATTTTTTATTGAAAGACAATTGATTCCAGTTCTTTTTCTGAAATAAATTTTCTTTCCTGTTCTTTTGTCTTAAGTCCATTCATGTAACTCTCGTATAAAATCCTATTTCCAGTGTAACTTCAGAAATCCCGATGGGTATCCCTAAACTTGTAAGACAAACGACCTCAGGGCACAAGTCTGAACACAAGTACACAATTGTCCATACTGCATAGCTGTTAGCATTAAGTCCAGCCCATTAACACAGTTTTGGATTATGCCAAAAGGAACAGTAGTCTCCCAACCAAGGCTCAAGTGTGGTTTGTGGAATAGTGTGAGCCGAGGACTGGTTCCAGTGAGCAGCAGGGTGAGGCCGATTTGCTCTGTGGAGGAAGAGTGCATGGTTGTCTGATGACAGCCTTGTCCTGCTTCTTGTACTCAGAGGCAGAGAATGGGTCTTTCCCCATTTTATTTACCAGAATAAAGGCAGACAGTGAATCATCTGAGTTTCTAAATATAAGCAAGTGCAGTCTTATCTGCTGCAGAGGGCACAGGGGCCCTACTCTTCTTCTGGGAAGTTTATGCAGGCTGAAAAGAAACCTGCAGTCTCTGAAGACACAAAGCTCCCTGGACAAGCCCTAAATGCCACCAGCAAGAAGGCAGCTTAGGAGGCCTCAGCCAACGTTAAAACACGCCAAAGCCACACACCACTTATGTGCTTATATACGCCTTTTCCTGTGAAAAGCAATTTTCATCGCCACAACTAGCTATTGCTTCAGTCCAACGCAGTTGGTCCTTCTGCTGAATAGCGACAGATCCCAGCAGTGATATACCACCGGGGGTACACGACCCCACACTGCCGTGCTTGCCTGGTTCAGACCCCACCAGGGACGGCTCGGCCCGTAGGAGGGAGTTCTCACTTTGGAAGGGCTCTAGAGTTTCACGTGATGCCTACACCTATGTAAACACTGCTGCTTGTAACAAAATGCCTGAAAAGGGTCAGTTCAAGAGCAAGCTAAAGTCTGTGTTTAAAAGATGTTGTTCACACAGCCTGAAAAGCTATGTGCGCTTTCCCTAATATTAGTCCTTAATCTTCTTCCAGGCCCCCTGAACCAGAAAAAAAAAAAATTACTGTCTTCCAGAACTGAAACCATGAGCCTTTACACCAAGCTCCACTCATTACACAATAATTTCCAAAAGGCAGAGCAATGCCTCTAGGCTGTTGGGGAAATGTGAGCGCTCATCTGGGACAAAACTAAAGGCTTTGTCTTACAAAGGAGGGGGCAGAGAGCAGGATGGGAACGGAGCTCCCACCGAAAGTCAATGGGAGTTGAGACTTGAAGTAATTCTGAACCCTTTGAAATTCCCAGTTCAGTTCAGTACCCAAAAACACTTAATAAATCACAGGACCAGTGAGGGAAAGGGAAGAAAGGGAAAACCTATCCCACATTAAACTGTAATTTCTACTAATTTCTGTGTAGGAAAATTTACTAGTACTCGTTTCTTCTGTGAGAAGAAAAATCCTTCTATTAAAACAAAAAGAAATCACACCTTTTTTGGCATTTACAGCTTAAAAAATTGGTATTTCAGTCTCCACATTGTAGTTACAAACAGTCTCTGCTCCTGAAAACAAAGCAGGGAATCGGATTCTCACCGAATGCATTAGGATTAAAAGTATTCACACTGGAACAAAGGCAACATGGGAGAGAACAGCTAATTCATCTGAGGATTATATTTAACATTCATTTCCCAGTAGGGAGATAAAAATAAAAGCTAAACCACTCTTTCAAGCTGGCTTGACCCATTTTACACCATTTTCAAATGCAAGTCCTGAGAAGTTACAACCAGTCCTTACACTAGCTTTGCGGCTGACACGTGGACTCTACTCAAGAAAAAGAATATTTTCAATCTCAAAAGACCAATAAAACAACTTCTGCTCCAGAAAACTTCATCTAGACTTACAGATGAATTCCCTGTATTGTCAGCCTCGTAAGAAACAAGACAGTCCCCCTAAAACTAGTTGCTCCCTGAACAGCTGGCCCAGGCAACTAAAAAGACATTTAGTAGTGGGGTAAGTTTTGATATTTCTTCTGCTTGTTGGACCGTTCTCAGGACAGAGTCATGATATGACAGGATATTTGGGGGCAATCTTGATGATAAAATAGATAAAAACCAGTGTCTTCCTTCTCTCCTCTAAACTTACCAAGCAGACTGCTGCTGACTTTTCCTTTTCTATCCCACAGAGAGATGTTACAACATTACACTCAGATTCTGATCTTCTGCTACAAAGCTTTTTCTCTGGCCTTTTACCCAACCATGATCAAACTTCTTTTCCTCCTCCCTCACCCTTTTTTTTCAGAGGCTTTCCTGTCTGACTCTAACAGCTGTTTGTCCTTTACAGGCACTGTCTTCCCACAGCTCACAGCTGCACTAACAGACTTTTCCAGCTATCTGCCCAGTCTCTGAGTCTTTCTTTTGGCTCTCCAGCAAATCCAGAATCTCCACCTGCATCTCTGGGTTATCCCCAACACTCAGAGTGGGATCTTGGTTTAATTTTACTGGCACCATTTTTTAATAGCAACACTTACTCTTTTTTTTTTTTCCTTAACTTCACTGGAACAAAGGAAAAATCTAAGACAAATATAAGAGGAAACAAGGATATTTTACTATCAAGCACATGATGAATATAGAATTCACAGAATCACAGAAATTAAAACTGGAAGAGACCCACTGGCTATTTGGTCAGCTTGTCTGTCCCTGCCAGTGCAGGACTGTTCCCCACGGTACTTTTAAGGGCAATAAAGAATGTAGAATTAATAATTATTTGACCTGTTACTATGGTTCACAATGACATTACTGTATTGCTTTCCAGCCTATTTTTTTCTGTGTTCAACAGTATGTATATATACACCAAACTAGCTCCATCACTTCCCTTTTCACTGCCACCCAGAAATGTTGCCTCCCTCTGTAACAACATTGATCTGTAACACCTGAGCCCCAATCTTCTAGAGTGTGAAATTCTTTTCTCTGATCTGGAATTGATCTGTCTACTAAAAGAGAAACATAGACTTCAAATTCTATGATCTGAGCCATTTATAAAGAACGGGAGCAATGGTGCTCTTTGTCCTTCTGTTGCTCAGCTCTTCCGCCTCTTAGAACAACAGAGTGGGAGAACAACTGTGGCTGGAAGGGACCTCTGGACATCAATTGATCCAAAATCCCACCCAAGGCAGGGTCAGGTCTAAACAGCATCAGGTTGTTCAGGGCTTTGTCCACTTGAGCTCCAAGAATGGAGAGTCAACGAGCTGCTTTGGCAACCTGTTCTATCATCCCACAACCCTCACTGGGGAGAATTTTTTCTTTCTATCTAATTGCAATTTCCTGTCTAGGGTCAGCAAGAGCAGGGCTGCTCCCCGAGAAAGGTAAACCAGCAGGGTGGGAAGAATAGGACTGATCAATTGACAGTTTCAGACAAGGCAAGATAGTGAGTCCTTTCTAGGGTCCATCTGGGATCAACAGAAGACAAGACAGGAGACAAATCTACCTACAGTGTAGGTCTGGAGTCCATCCTGGAGAACTAGCCAATAAGCTGCGACAGCAGGAGACAGTACTGTACCTACAACATAGCTCAGGCAAAGCCTGACCTTAAATGAAGTCCCCAGGCAGGTTGTGTGGGTGAAGGCCTCAGTAAAGCTGGTCAGGGCCATTAAGGCATATTAGTGCATTTACAATGCAGTCATTTCCCTTGCTGCTGCTTATGTCCACTGGTTCTCTTCTTTTCACTGTGAACCTCTGAGCAGATCTACCTTCATCTTCCCTATAAGCAATCACCTTTAGGTAGGCAAGGGCACTGATCAGTCGTCTTTTCTTAGGCAAAACACAGCTCCCTCAGCATTTCATACAGCACGTGCTCTAGACCTCAACCATTCCAGTGGCCATCCACTGGACTTTCTTCTGTATGTCAATATCTTTCTTGTCTTGTCTTTGTCCAGTCCCAAACTGGACATGGTACTCCAGATGTGGTCTCACAAGTGACAAATAGAGAAGAAGGATCCCTCAACCTGCTGGCTATCCTTTTGCTAATACAGTCCAGTAGGCATCTCTCCTTCATTGCTGCAAGGGCACATTTTGACTCATGTTTAACTTGTCCACCTGGACTACCCTGGACCTTTTCTGGAGAGCTGCTTTCTATCCAGTCAGCATCCAGCCCTTGTTGCATGAGTTTATCATATTTCAGGTGCAGGACCATGTGCTTTCCTTTGTTGAACTTCATAAGGTTTCCATTAGCACATTTATCGAGCCTCTCAAGATCCTTCTGAATGGCAGCCATGCCCTGCAGTCTATTGGTTAAAACACATTGGTGCTGTCAGTAAATCTGATGAGGATGCATTTCATTCCACCACCCAGACATTAATGAAGACATTGAACAGTAGTGACCGCAGTATTGAACCCTGAAGAATGGCACTCATAACCAGTCCTCAGCTGAATTTCAAATTGCTGACCACTGAACTTTGAGCCCAGTGATTCTCTTGCCCCACAGTCCAACAATCATGTCCATATCTCTCAATTCTGGCTACACAAATGCTATGGAAGACCATGCTGAAGGCTTCAGTAAAGTCAAGGAAAAAATATCCTCTACTCTTCTTTCATTCTCCAAGCCAGTCATTGCCTTATGGAAGGCAATTGTGTTGGTCAGGCATGATTTGCTCCCGGAAAATCCATCCTGGTAGTTCCCAAACACCTTCTTGTCCTTCATGGGGCTGGAATTGGCATCCAGGAGGGTAGAGCCCATAACCTTCCCAGGGACTAAGACTGGTCTGACAAGACCCTTCTTGCCCTTCTAAAAGGTGGACATAACATTGCCTTTTTCCAGTTGTCAGGAAACTCCCACAATTCCATGACTTTTCAAAGATGATATGTGAACTTCATTATTACAACAGCCAACTCCCTCAGGCACTCTCAGATGGACACCACCTGGGCCCAGATACTTGTGTATGTGACTACAGTTTGCTTGAGTGGTCCCTCAGTCTTCATCCACCAAGGGTGGTACTTCATTCACTCAGAAGGGACCTGGGGTAGCCTAGTGGACTTTCATCCAGACAGCTTTTTTCAACTCAGTTTCCAGTTTCTTTTCTCACAAGACGTGTTCTTCCACATAGTCTAGTTAACCATACAGGTAATAACCCTTTCTGGGGACGCATAGTCCTTTTGCCTGTGCAGGACCAAGTACCTTGGGCAAGACTAGGGCTCTTATATAAACTGTAAGGTTGGTTGTCCCACACAAACCATATCTTTATCTATTTGATTATTTTAATTTCAGCTAAATTTCAGGTTATTCTAGCCTGTTTGCAGTTTCACAGCTAAATTACACAGTTGTAATGGGCCTTCATTTGAAGAGAATTCTTAGGCAGCAAAAAGAAAGGTGTTCCTCCCGTGATGGCTATAATTAAGACTATAATTCCCCTCAGTATTCTTATCTAAAGCTACTCAAACATTATTAATGATAATTTTCCCACAATTTCTTAGCTAATAACTGAAAAAAACACTATTTCTCTCAGGTAAACATATTCTTGTAGTAGCATGAAAAATTGTCTGTTCGACATCCTATTTTGTGCTGTGCTCTCCATAACTGCTACAAAAGCCTCTCCCAGGAGGAGAGGCTCCCAGGATTTGTAATTGCTTGCATTTAGAAAGCGTTAGTCAGTGTAGCAGCCCCCCAACCTGACTCAGTCCTGACACAGGCACAACCATACCTTCCATGTCAGGTCCCTATCAGGTCCCTGATAGGGAAACTTTTTATTTGCTCTTTCTTCCTCTGTTAATGCTACTGCCATTTCTGCCATAGCAGAAAAACTGTAAGGATGCCAGGATGTCAAAATGTGTTGCTATCGTGCTGCGATACGATAAATAAAGACCTGAAGCCAATTCTTCTTCCTGTAAAACACAGATAAACTCCATATCCCTGTGAAGCTCTGAGTGCAAAGTAACTTTACACTGTGTTTTCCCAGATTAACTGAAATGTTAATTACTTTTGATACTACAGTAGTTGAATGGTATTTATTACACTATTATTTTCCCATTCATAAATTGTATAATGTTCAATGCAACAAATGTAAACACAGAAATCACAGAAATAAAACCAGTCATGATTTTTCTGGGTAGTGTAACCAAATGCATTTTTGACACAGAAAGAGAAAAAATGTCACTGCAGAAAATCACTATGGCACATTATGATCATCTGCTTCCTCTCTGGAACATACAAGACCAACCTCAACCTCATTGTCACACTCAATGTCTTTATTTGTCTCCAAGAAATCTCAGAGAACTACTTGGATACAAAAAAAATCACAATGTGGGAAATCAGAATTAAAAACAAAGAGAGATATGATAAATTGACTTAAACACAAATTTAAAAGTCATAGAAGTACAATTTTAAGGGCATATATTGGAAAGGAAAAGAGCCTACATAAGATTCAGGGAAGTTTCAGTCTGGAGACTACTCGTATAGTGAAAGTATAAAGTCTGAAAAGTAGCTTTTTTAAACTTTGAAGCTTTCCCAAAAAAACAGTGAGAATCTACACTGAGGTCAGTGCAAGAGCTGTCAACCCAGTAAGCTACATGAACTTCATAAAACTTAAAAAGCTTGGTATTGTATGCTAGATCTGGTAAATGTTGCCTTTATGACACTTTTTGAAAAACAATTTCTGCCAGCAGAAATAAAAGTATTTGCTAACAAACAAACAAAAAAACCCGAACCTTTTACAAATCCAAAGGATTTAATGGGCAAATACATCTTGAGACCTTCAGGTGCTTGGCATTTTTACTCAGGACTTGCTGAGGCATCATCTTTAGTTTTTGTCTGTGTACAAGCTGAATAGAAATTCAACCTGGACCTCAAAATTGGGCCCTGCTGTTTTACATTTTGCCAATCCATTGGAAACATGATGTTTTTCCACTGGTTTTGCCAGCAGTGGGAATTCTGTTTCATGCTCAAGCAGTGGAAAACTCTTCCTATCCCTGTTAGGTATGGTGGACCTCAAAATTTTAACAAGTAAATCAAAAATTCTTATTTTAATAGATGAGGAGCTCAAAACTTTTCATTGATTTATCAAGGAGCATTTTATTATAGCTACTTGCAATGTTCTCATGAAAGGTGCTTAATATGTATTTTTGCCTTGCCAAGACATTTTTTTTCCACATAGTTCATTAAAAAGAGCCAACTAGCAGAGATCTTTATGATCTACATTTATCTGGTAAAAAAAGGCTGAGAAAATGGTTCATTAATAATGCCGAAACAAAACACCCACTTTAAAAAAAATGAATGCTGTTGATGCCAGACCTAAATTAATTAGTGCTTCCAAACCATAGCCTTAAAGTTTTGAAATACGTCATTTGTTTTGTAATTTTTTCTACATGTTTGCTACCTTCCATGCCAAAAAATGTCACCCCATGCACATTCTTTCTGTCCTGCTTCTAGTTGCTAAAATGCATTCTGTAGTATAGCTTCTTTTCGTAGCTAGTGAGAGTTGAGTAGATCCATTTTATACAGTTTTGTAAAAATAGCAAGACATCCCAGACAGGGTCTTCAGATGGTTCTAATCAGCATCACTCCAAAGAGTTCAAGAAACTGTACTAATACAGACCAGCTGAGGATCTGGCCCCCTTTATGTTAGAAGAGAATGAAACCAATTTTTTCTTGGTCTTTCTTTGGCTCTTTAATATGTGAAAAGAGGATGATATTCACTCTGTGTGAAATTCATCCCCCTCAAAAGCAGCTCATGCCAGCCTGTGCACCGATGTAGTATGTCTTAAGGAATTTATATTCTTGTAGGCAAAGCTTGCTTTATTCTATATCCTAGTACATCCCTTCACAAGTGTAGAAATCTGATCCCAAAAGGAAAAGCCAAAATTCCTGCGAGTTTTGATGGAGAGTTACAAAAACTGGTGGTGTCTTTTCTCCATTATTGAGACTATATGCCTGCTTTCAATGAAGTGCATAATTAAGTGCTTTGCTGGACTGGGGTCTCAAATCATCATGCACTGGCCATATTCCAGACTAAGTTATGGCCACAACATTCTGCCTGTGTAAAATTCTATTCTTATCCCTTATTTCCCTTCCTCTGAATCAATAACGGGTTAAGTGATTGGGGCAGAACAGTTCTGCACAGCTGACTCCATTCTGGTAATTGTAAAAGGATCTCAGCTGGAAAGCTTTGCATGCATATGTTGCTATATTCAACTGGTAACGTACGTAGTAAGCATATGTGCAAGGAAAGGGAAAGGACAAGTGGGTCTCCCAGATGGTAGAACAATTTTGTTTCTTTTTAAGGAACTCAGAGAAGAGCTGCCAAGTTCCAGCCACAGAGCTGAAGTAGCTTTGTTCATTGCTGGAAAAAAAATTTATATTGGACAGCTGAAAGTACAGTGGTTGCTTTCTCTGTCCTTTCCTGCCCATCCCTCCCTGTCCACAACTGCTTTCTGACTTCAAACAATAAAAGAGTCTCTCTATTGATGTAGCTCTTCTCTGCTGGTTCCTCAATACCAAAAAGAGAGAACGTCTACTAATTGCCGCAATCCTGATAAGATCATTTCTGATCCTTCTCTCAGCAGACTATTTCACATAGTGCTGATGACCAGCGTGAATGAGAGGTGCTTATTAGTGAGTAATGCCTTTACACTGCACTACAAGGATGCTGTAAGTGGGCAAGGTTGTTGTATATTGAACATGGACCCCTGATCCATTGTTCTTTGTTCAGCTCTACCCTGTCATTGGGGTACACAGTAGCACAGATGAGTAACACAGGGGAGGGAGAGATGTGGAGAGGCCAACGGGGTCTTCAGAATTGATGCAGTATATTTGAAAAGCTGGGAAAAGCTTGACGCAATATCTTTGAAGAGCCCTTTTTAGGGAGAATCTTCATTTCAAACAGGAACTTTGACATCTCTGCTGACAGCAAGAGAAAGATGCTCACCTCCTTTTTCTGGTATCAAAATCTAGTGATGGTCTACAAATGGAAAAGATTAGGAAGGCTGGTGTAACTCTATTATTGCTGCAAGAGGGACAAATTTGGCCAACACAGAACAGAGCTGGCTGTGAGTCTCACAAATCAGCCTTCCTGGTGGTAACTGAGTACTAGTCCCAGCAGAAATAAGGGCTAAAGAGGCATATGAACAGGAAAAGAAACAAACCAAAAGTTTAACTAAACAACTTAGTACATCAGGAAAAAAAAAGGAAAGAGAGAGAAAGATCTTGGTTTGAGTTCAGGGTAAAAGTTCATGTGGTTCTTACTGTAACTGAGCCATTTCACACAAACCATCTGCAACTGTCTAATGGTCCCCTTATACTTTGTCATTAAAAGATCTTCTAGTGAGTCAAAATCTGATGTTTTCTTCAGGTAAATTTCACTCTTCTGGACAAAAATCTCTTAAATCTTTTCCCACCCATTCATTCCCATTCAAGGGACTGAAGCCCTTGGAGGGATGTTCAAGAGCTAGATTGACAAAGTAACTTAAGCACTATTTAAGCACTATAATACATGTCCCCACTGTGGGGACGATCATCAACCACAAGCTAAGAGTTTAAGCTTCTTACATAATGAGTTAGGTACTTTCAGACAGTAGTGAACAGGCAGCGTGTGAGGGAAAATATCCCATGCAGCCAGCAAGAAATGCCAGCATGGTATGTAAATCAGGGAGAGAAAGGAAGTAAACCTATGTCTTCCAGAGCCTAGAAGAGTGTGCTAGCCACTGAGCATTGTATTAAAAAAAAACAAAACAAAAATTTAAAAAAAGGAGGCGTTACTCACTGAGTCACTACCACCACCACCGCCTATATGATGAAGAACCCAGTGGCATTTGGTGTGTTGACACTGCACCCAGCATTTTGATTTTCTCAGGCTACACAGGCAGAGGAACATCTAATCTGTGGATCCTCAAAACGCTTGACTGTGAGACAGGCACCCCACTACTGATGACACTCAAAGCTAAGGCCTTGCTGAGTACAGTTCATAAAAGAAACATAAATGTGTAAGGAATGTGAATGTTGAAGACCGTGGTGCCTACAGACTTCAGCTGCCTACAGGCTGGAAACTGCTCAAGAGGAATTTCACGATCAGGACTTTGCACTTGGGCATCTGCTGCGGGGGTTAGATGAATTAAACTCCAGATCTTTGGGGGATTTAGCTCTGAGAGCTCTATCCAGAGGCATTCGGTCAAGTAGAAGGGTGTAAATACTCTTTCACATCAACACTATCCATTTCTTTCGCAACTTTTTTGTTAGCTGTCTGCTTTCTCCACGGTCTTTCTCAGCCGATGCAACTATGCACAAAGTCATACCCTGAGGTAGAAATGCTGTCAGCTTCCACACAGAGCTTCTGCTTATTGGCACTGACTGTACCAGAAGCTGTGCATGGAAACAGTACGTTTTCCAAAGCTGGAAACAGCTATTGTATGCAGACTGTTACCCCACGGTACCATTTCTATGCAAGTATCCTTGGAAGATTATTTATTTCTTTCTTTGTTGATTCATTTGGTTTGATTGCCTGCAACTGGAAAGTCCCATGTCTAATCCTATTTATCTGATAATTAATAACTTAGCCAGATAGCTTGCTATAATGCAAACAATTTGTTTCTGTATAGCCCAGCATTAGAAACAATCCAGTCCCCTACAAATGTAGGGTGTAAAGAATCAAGTCAAACCTCCCCTTTCTTGGAGACCCTCTTTGTTTTGCCATTTTCATCTGCAAAGGTTGTGCATAGGTTCAATCAGAAGCTTTAAAGGAAATTTTTATAATGTTATAATAATATATTGCCTTATATAATTATAATGTTATAATTATATATATATATAAAAAAATATATATATTGAAGGCAAGACAGTGACTCAAATGGAGAAGATTGATTGATAGGATAGCAAATGAAGCAAAGAATACCCAGTTATGGAAAAGAGCCAGAAAAGAGACCCAGACTATGGAAGCATATGCAGACTCAGTGTGTTAGCGTTACCATGAGTACAAGATGATAAGCAGGATGGACCAAATCTATGGGTATCTCAAAAAACCGGGGGTTCTGATTCTCCTTTTTAAAATCACAGTTAATACTAATAAAGCCAGTGAGCTACACAGATCTAAAACTGATGTGATGAAGAAAGAATCAGCCTCCAGGAGCGTAATTTAGATCTGAATTTGATGATGGAAAGGAAGCCAGTGAAGGTGACACAGGACAGAAGTGATATAATTCCTGAAGAAAAGAGCAGTCTAGCCATTCTGGACATCCTGTACTTTAGAGAACAGGCATTTAAATGGGGGGAAGAAAAAAGAAACTGAAATAGTCAAGAGCACAAGTGATTAAAGTTTCAATAAAAATTTCAGCTGAGGAATCTGGCACCTAGTCAAAAGTTAGAGGCTTATAATGAGCAAAATGTGGCAATTGCCATTTCCTGCACTAAATGTGGCTTTCAGTTTCATGATACATTTCTTTGCACAACTTTGCACAACAGATGAGTAGTTGCCTTCTGCTGGTGGCCATGGCTGCAGTTCCATCACAGCTCATGCCTTCAGCAGGAGATTCGCTCCTTTGTCTCCTCCTTCTTCACTTCCCCTTTATGCTCCAAGGAACTTCTCACGTCCCAAGCCTGTCTGTACAGCCTCTGTAGGAACTCCTGTGGCAGAGGTAACTTACTGGCTCACCCTGTGATCTGCTGCCAGGACCAAGGGAGAAAGGAAAGGCCATGGCACTCAGATGCATTTGGACTATACTACAGACCTGAGGTCCTGCCAGAAGACATGCTCAATTCAGCTCCAACTTAATGCTGTGGCTCATTCTGTTTAGCCAGAGAAAGCTTCTAAAATATTCAACCTCCCCTCTCTCAGCATGAATTTCCTATAGTTGCATCTCAAATGGTCTTCCAACTGAGTGTATATAAATAACCTTCTCTGAACCTGGAAGAATTTTGATCTTTTTTACATGCCCCCACCTGACACAGCCTTAACTGCTGTAATGCTGGTAGCTTGCTTTTTATACTATTCCATATTCTGCTTCAAGTTATTTTTCCTGAGAAGCTGCACTGCATACGTGACACCCCCAGCATGACATTGCAGAGATTTCTGTATGAGAGATCATATGATATCGCAGGCAGCTTTTTACCATGAATATCCAGATGAGTGAATTAGACCTTTCCTCTTATCCTGCCATCATTGGTACCGCCAGTTTTCCTGTCCAATTCACCCATTCCTGTAATTGTCTCTTACCAGAAATGTTTGTTACTTTCTGAGGGCAAGCACCAAGGAAGCTCCAGGCTCTGCTAAAATGAATATGTGAGCCTTCAACGGCCTCCATTATCATCTGCCACCAGCAGCAACATGCTGTTGTGATGTGTTTTGGGGGAAACTTTGTTGATGCTGGCAGTCATCTTTCAATGAGGAAATATGGGAAGTTCCTACTGAAGTTCAGAACACTAAACTGTGGGAGCCACCACCTAAACCCAGCCCACTTGCAAGACCCATGACACAATAAGCTAATGAATCATAGGATGTTTCAGTGGGTGTTATTTAATGAAGTACACGAAATACAGAAACAGACTGAAGCAATTGTGAGAGAGACCAACAAAAAGGTCAAGCAAACAGCAAGATAATTACTAAAAATCTGGCCCTGGGAAAAAAAAAGAAAGAGAGTGAGCACTTCTTGGGCAGGATGTTTTCAGGAAAGGGTGTTTGAAATGGCACTGCAAGAACCTGCCTTCTATTATTTAACTTAAATTATATTCCAGGATCAAGGTGGTCATGTACTTATGCCCCTGAAGACATAGAATAACAGTGAAACATGATGAAGCTCAGCCCTGAGACTGTTGCCTCTTCTGTGGATAAATGTATCACAGAAGTCGCCTTTGCTATTTTAAGTTGGAATTAAATATTCATTTTGTCGGAAGCCCTTCAAAATATCCACATGTTCAAAGATGGGCAGCTTGGGCAGTTTTCTGAGTGACCTGTTTTCTTTCAGTGAAAACCTTTCAGCAGGAAAGAAAATCTACCACAAATCTGACTTTTCCCAAGATATTTTGGCTTTTGTCACTCTTTTAAAACAAAAAACATTATCTGTGCTTCTCAGCTACCAGAAATGAAGTTTTGGAAGGCAAAACTCTTTTCCTTAAGAAATTGAAAATGGTGAGACAAACCACACATACTTCTAACCATAACCATTCCATTTGAAAGACAGAAAAGAAAAAATGGAAGTTGGCACACCTATTCCTATAAGTAAAAATACAGTCAGGAATAGGCTGGCTGTTTCCCACTAGCATGCTTTTCCATTCCCTGTACCTATCTCTGTATTTGACAGAAAATGTATTTGAATGATAAACACTACAAACAATCCAAGTTCTCTTCTCTCCTAAGACACAGTAAATCAGGAATTAATTTGTTCAATTTATGACATATTCCAGATTTGAACCAGTGAAAATCTGAGCAGAATTTGGCTGCATGTCTCAGGTGTGGCTTTATTTATGACTACCTTGGTAACATGGTAATGATGAAAAAAGCCAGATGAAGACTTTCTAGACATGAATTGTGCTGCCCTGACAGAGAGGGACAAAATGATCTATTTTTTTTCATAGTTGGCAGTGATAACACTTTGTGGGAATGACAAAATGTATTCTTGAGTGGAGCAGAAGGATAGGCTGGGAAAGATTAGCAGAGTGCCAGCTGGAGCAAGGCAGAGAGTAATGGTGATGTAAGGAGGGGCTGGGAGACATCTGCAGGGAACTATAGGTTAAGGCTCTCTCTACACTCCATTTGCTTCTCCAGCCCCCGCCCCTGCCTCCAGCCAGTCTGACTTCCCTTGGGTGGGAGAAGAGGCAAGACTATCTGCTGCCATAAGATTCTACCTCCATGAGGAGCAGGAGGACAGGTAGGGCTCTGGACCAAACATCTGAGTGTAGTCAGTTTTGCTCTGCTAAGCATGTGAGAGATGCAGCACTCCTGTCGACTCAGCCCCTCGCAGCACTCCCAGACTTTGCCTCTGTCCCCAGCAACATGGAGAGCATAAGTCTGCTCAGGAGACAGCAGAAGAAATGAAGAGAGGAGGACAGGAGGAGAAAAGTGTGAGTGGTTGAGGTTGGAAGGGACTTCTGGAGATCATCTGGTCCAATCCCCTGCTCAAGCAGGGCCACATAGAGTCAGTTCCCCAGCACTGTGTCCAGATGGTTTTTGAATATCTCCAAGGATGGAGACTCCACAACTTCCCTGGGCAACTTGTATCAGTGTTTGGTCACCCTCACAGTGAAAAAGTGTTTCCTGATGTTCAGAGAGAATTCGATGTGTGCCTATTGCCTCTTGTCCTGGCACTGGGCACCAGTGAAAAGACCCTGGCTCTGTCTTCTTTGACTCTCCCTTCACGTATACACCAGTAAGACCCCCCTGAGTCTTCTCTTCTCCAAGCTGAACAGTTCCATCTCTCTCAGCCTTTTATCATACAAGAGATGCTCTAGTCCCTTAATCATCTCCGTGGTCCTTCATTGGACTCTCTCTAGCATGGCCATATCTCTATTGAACCAAGGAGCCCAGAACTGGAACCCGCACTCCAGGTGTGACCTCACCAGTGCTGAGGAGATGGGAAGGATCACACTCCTCAACCTCCTGGCAGCACTCGTCCTAATGCAGCCCACAATACCAACAGCCTTCTTTGCCATAAGGGCACATTGCTGGCTCATGTTCAACTTGGTGACAGTCAGGATCCCCAGAGCCTTTTCTGCAAAGCTGCTTTCCAGCTGAGTGCCCCCAGCATGTGCTGGTGCATGGGGTTGTTCCTTCCCAGGTGCAACACTTTGCACTTTCCCTTGCTGAACTTCATGAGGTTCCTTTCACCCCATTTCTCCAGCCTATCAAGGTCCCTCTGAATGGCAGCATGACCGGTCTGGCATATCAACCACTCTTCCTAGATTTGTATCATCTGCAAACTTGCTGAAGTGTACTTTGCTCCATTGTCTAGATCATTAAGGAAAATGTTAAATAGGCTTGGACCCAGTATTGACCCCTTGGATATACCACTAGTTACTGGCCACTGGTAGGGTACATTACTAGTTACTAACTTTTATTTGGAGACCCTCCCAATCCCAGCAACATGGAAGAGAAGAAAGTAACATGGAGAGAGTGTGCACATACACCTCCTTTCCCACCTACCCCATGTTCTCAGGACCAGCAGAGGGGGGCCAGTGAGAGCCATACATGCAGAAGAGCCAAAGCTGCTAGAGCTGGCCTCAGAGCTCTAGATTAAGCATTATTCATGACATCAGTAAAGTGTATCTAGCTCACTAAACCATGATTGCACTCTGCACCATGCAACTTTATTACATAATCTGTGAGTAATAACTATGTTCTCTGCAGCTGTTCTCACACTATTCAAAAATATAACCCCTTGATTGCTGCCGAATGTACTCATATTCCCATGTCAAGCCAAGATGACACATACTAAACACCACAATGACGCATGGAACGGTCTGGTACAGTGCTTCCTGTCTTTATGGTCGTAACAGAGGATTATCAAACAGACAGAGAAAATTATGTCCATTCCGCTCCAGAACACTGACCTCCAGTGGCCAAACCAGATGTCATAAAATACTCCCTCTGCTTTAGGACAGATGTGTAACCCATACGGGTGTTTCTCTTTCCAATACTCCAAGTTGCATGATGCAAATATTCCCATAAAAGAGTCGAGCACAGGGCAGATTTCCTCATTGATGTCTTTCTTACCTTACACCCTGGGCCTGCCCCAAAGCGTGGTCCTGGCTGGAGCACATCGTACAAGATGGCATGGAGGGTTCTTTTGTTTACAGAGTGAATGCTCATAACCAACACCAGGACAAAATTGTTCACAAATCTTGCAGCATAGGCTGCAGCTAAAAAGAGTAGATTTTCAAAGACAATGATGATCTAAATTCCCACTAACATTTTTTTGTGTACTGAAGGCACTCGCCCATGTGTTTGAACTGCTTTGCCTCCAGAGTCCTTGATGGTTGCCAGACAAACACAACTGGGACAGACCTGATTTTCTGTGATTTGTCCTACTGTCCCAGCAAAAGACTGAGTCCCTTAGAACAGCAAGATCCCAGAAGCAACTTTGATGCTTTACACTGGGCACATGACAACATTTAACAAGCAATTTTTACAGCTAGGACAATGAGGTAGGGCTTGAACAAAACTCCAGATGTGCTCCTGTGTCTTTAAGCAACCCCAGCTTTGGTTCACCATACCCTTACATGATAATTCCACATCAATACTATGATGTGGTAGCTCAGCTCAGCCACCACAGGGAAAATCTAATGGACGCCTCCCATCGCTTCATAAGCCAACAAAAGAGCTCACACTCGAGCCTTTCAAAAGATGTGTAATTATTAAAGTCCCTCTGTGTTCTTGCAAGCCCAGTGCTTCTAAGGGCTCAAACTGGGACAACTAGCAGTGACCTAGTGTGTGTTTCTTACGGGCATGCGGCAAACCCAGGGCTAGAGTTCTAGTTTAGAAAGCAACTGTGCAATTTCAGAGTCTAAACTACCACTTTAGGCATCCGTATTTAATTGAAAAATGGTGATCTTTAAGCTTTCGTATGATTGGGAACTTTCAAAAATGCAATCTAGACACATTAAAGATTATCAAAATGTAAGTCTTTTGTAAATTTTAATCACAAGTAGTGAACTGGAGGAGAAATGGTGAAAACCCCTGGAGGCTGTGTTACTGCTTATCTCATTTTAGATACTTTGCATTTGAATGTCATAGGTAGATGTGAAGTTACAGTTCTCAGCCAACCAAAAACAAAAAATTGTTTTACTTCTCCCTAAATTTAAAGTTCTCAAAAGCCTTTGAGTTTGATCATAAGAGATGAATAGCAGAAATACACCTAGAGACACTCCAAGTGGCATTTTCTTTTTCCAAGTGGCAAACTGTTCTGGATGGGAGCTCTCTATTTTAGAAATCATTTTCTATGCCCACCCCATCACTCCTTAATTTTTTATACCAGCACTAAAGTGGGAGGATGGTTAGAAACAGTAGATTTTTATTGCATGTAGTTGCAAGAGGGTGCTTACAAGCCTGATAACATCTAGGCATTTAGAGTGGTAAGCTCTGAAGAACATCTCTGAGACACAAAAGTCTCTATTTGCTCTGAGATACATATACACAGTGCAGCAGCATACAGTGCAAAGGCACCTGAGGACACAAGCCCTTTGTAGAGAGAGTCACCTGTGTCAGAAGCAGTATAGCGGCAACTGGTACTCAGCATCCCTGGAGGTACCAACCTTATTTCCAGCTCACAGCAAGCTCAGTGATCATGCTGTCCTGAGACGTACTCCACGATAAAGTCTAGGTGTGCCCCTGCAGGGCTCTGCTGGCACCACACCAGGAGAGGACAGAACGTGCAGCAAGAGGGGAAAAAGTGTAGCTGAAACACTCTCATCCACACATGAGAGGGCAAGTATATCCTCAGTGAAAGTGTGTGTGTGTATGTACATGTGTGTAAATATATGTAGTGATCCCACCTTGACCATTGCTACTTGTCCACCTAAACCCTACGCATGATGGTGTCAGGGATGCTGTAGTCGCAGTTGCGAAGGGCGGGTATGGCCGCAGTGTGGCTGCAGTGCTGAAGCAGGCTGCCTTGATAATCCTATTCTGGCACAGGGAATAACTGATTACTTCAGACTATGCACACCAGCCCTGAGCAGCTTTTGAAATGGAACATGTGCAAAGGCACATGTACCCTAAGCATCTTTGCTCTCTCCTTCTGTATAGATACATAGATGAGATAGTCACTAAATTTAGTAGTTGCTATAGTAGAAAGTGTATTATTGTTTTAAAATCAGGAAGTAACACATTCTCTCCATTATTCAGTATTTACTTTTATGGATTCTAATGTACATTCAAAAACCAGGTTTCAGACACGAGCACTGTCAATGATTACAGGTTTTTTTCCATTTTTCCTAGAATTGTCTTTCATGTAATGCTTTCCAGACTAGCTCAGCTTTTCATAAACAGTGTAGTGAAACTGTAATAGCATTGCTGCAGGTTTCTTGAGAGTAAACCCATATTAACTCTGGCTGGCTGTTGGCTTGGCAAAATTTGCCAGCTGTATGATGCAAGGTCACTCTTTTTTTTTTTCTTTTTTCTTTTTTCTTTTTTTCCCCAGCACCATCCAAATCTCTTTCTCTTTTCCAGAGTATTATATCATTTGCCAATTTTTTTTTTCCAGTGCACTTAGTGTAATATATCCCTGAAGCAGAGAAACAGCTATATTTTGACATTTGGCAAAAACAAAGCACAGAGAATAATGACTCAAAAACAAAGTAAGACAATCAGATTTGTCTTCTGAAAGGTGCACAAAGAATGAATACTTGTGACTGTAGGCCAAGCTTTTCAAATCTGGAGGCCTAAAATTAAGCACTGAATGAAGAGTGGTCCTGGTCTGCATCACTGTATCAGACATTCTGAGAGTAAGACCATGTTCATGAGGAAGATCTAAACAAAAGGCATTCAGTTTTACTATTTACTCTTTTTTTTTTTTTTAATAATTCAGTCAAAAGTAAGTGGTCTCACTAGGGGAGAGAAGGGATTGCTAGCTGAAGTGTTATTCTTCGAGTGTCATATATAATCTCACAAGAAAATAAACTCCTTGGCATTCTTACAGTTTCTTAATGGATTCCAAGTGCCATCATAGCCAACAGTAAGGGAAGGTAGAAAGAATCTCAAATAGGTTGTGGAAAGAAAACCAGAGGGACAACACTAAGGCACAGACTTCCAATTTAATTAAAGGCTAGGAAGCCTTTTGTTGGTAGACGAGTACTTGAATTAATGTGTTCATAAATAGAGCTGGCCAGGGAAATGAATTTCCATTCTGTGATAATTTCCAAATTACCAGAATATTTTTCATCCTGCCCTGGGAGGAAAAGCCGAACACTTAAAAATTTTCACAGAACTGAAGTCCAGCCATATTTAGTTTCAGAAACTCTCAAACACAAGGTGTTTCCAAAATGAAATGTGTTTCCTAAGATCCCTGAGCAGCCACCAACTGGATCAAACACAAATATTGTTAGTAGTAACAGTAACAGCTATGCATTACTGAATACTAGTCTAAAACGGGTTAGTGGTGGGCTTCTGCATAACCAGCATGCTATTATTGTGCCAATTGTAGTTTGCAATGGCCAAGATTCCTCCGACCCCAGCCTCAGAGCAGCTCAAACAGTAAGGGTCCAGAGCTGTGGGACCTTCAGCCTGAGGTCATTCAGGTCATTCATTGTGGCCTATCAGTACTTAAAGGGGGCTTATAAGAAAGATGGGGACAAACTTTTTAGCAGGGCCTGTTGCAACAGGACAAGGGGGAATGGTTTTAAACTAAAAGAGGGTAGATTTAGGAAGAAATTTTTTACGATGAGGGTGGTGAAACACTGGAATACGTTGCCCAGAGAGGTGGGAGATGCCCCATCCCTGGAAACATTAAGGTCAGGTTGGACAGGGCTCTGAGCAACCTGATCTAGTTGAAGATGTCCCTGCCCATGGCAGGGGGGTTGGACTAGATGACTTTCAAAGGTCCCTTCCAACCCAAACTATTCTATGATTCCATGATTCTATGATTCATGTGGTAGAACTGGTTCAGAGACATGGCACTTGGAAACTCATCACAGAGTTCCCATCCCCAGGCACGGAGATCCCTGCTCTCAGGATGGACAGTTTCTCCAGCTACCTGGAAATTCTGGGGCTCCCCAGTCCTCAGTCCATCCTTTAGATGCCTGCCAAGGAGGCAGGAAAGGGACTGGCTAGGAAAACTGGCAAGTTTCTAACCGAAGCCTGCCCAGCATTTAAAGTTCAGATCCTACCTGTCATCCACCAGGGTGTAGGAAAGGGCTGGCCAGCTACTTCCCCACACTCTTTGCCACCCTCCCTACCAGAAATGTAGGAAGCACCATACCATGGCTGTGTGCAGTTCATTTGCTCTGGCAGCCTGCTCTGGCTGCTTTGGAAAGAGTGCTTCTTTAGAGCACCCATTTGTGCAACACTGCTCTGCAGAAATAAAACCTTACATGACCCAAACACTTTGAAGTCTACAACATGAAACCAGAAATGTGGCACATTTTACTTTACAAAATAAGCAACAGCAAATTCTATTCTTACCAAAGAACCTATTCTGCTTTCTTTTTTTTAACTTACTCTACCAGTGGGTCAGCTGACCTCTACACCATTAGACTCTGTATCCTCTGCCAAGATGATAGCCTCACTGCTGCCTGTAACATCTCACAAAGCAAAAAAAAAAACAGTGCCCATGGATCCTTTGTCACCCCTTTGGTATCTGTGGGTCAGCCAGTTCCAGCCTGCTTGCTTTTCTTTTTCTCACTCTGTGAAAAGGACAGACTTACTGCTGAACCTAAAATCTGAGTGACTGGTCATTTCAAACAAGCCCAGCTTCTGTGAAAGACAGAGGAGATAACATGTGTCAGCTCCATTATCATGTGTCAGGATAAGATGGAAGTTTCCTAGGCAGACTCACACAGCATGGTTATAAGGGCAGACTTTCCATATTAGAAACCTTGAGTTTCCCCAAAACCTGACCCTGACCTGAGTTTCTGTTGCCTCTCTATTTCTGCAATAGAGGCACGTGACCTCTCTACCAAAGTGCTGGTTCCCTGGCTCCTTTAAAAAGTCTGCACCCTCTTTCAGGCAGAGATTCCACTCCCTCACAGTTTCTTGTACTGCTCTTAGTGAGCTGTGCTTAACTTTTGGCAATATTTTTTCTTACTGCCTATTCCATCTAGACCACAAACAGTTTAATTCTCCTCCTGGAGACTCCTCCAACAGCACAAAGTTGCACAAAGGTGGCAGAAAGCTCAATTTCCAGCTATCTTTAAGAATTAATTAGGTATACAGCCTTTGCCCATGGACCATCTTGGCAAGACTTTGTTGTCAAAAGAGCCACACAGTCAGTTAGGCATGACTCAGAAGCTTAGGACATAAGACTGGAAGGAGCATCAAATCCAGTTCCCTTTTACTTAAGGAAAAAATTTACTATAATTCCATTCCTGCAATTACTATATAATCTAATTTCTTCTCAGCCTTCATTTTGGTAGGCTAAACAAGCCAAGCTATCTTAAAGTTTGTCTACATCTGAGTCCCATTGCCAAGCTGGGCAGCCACAAGCCGGATCTGACCCAGGAGCTACGTAAAAGCCTTCACACAGCACTGTGCTGGAGTTAGTATGCCCTGCAGAGAGGCTGTGCATGTTGTCTTGGACACAACTCTGTGCTAATGCTGCTCTGTGGCTCTGATGAATGTTGCTGGAGCAATTTGTAATGAGACTATCCCATATGATGTCCTGCCAGGAGCTTCGGACCTGTTAAACGTGTACCCAGTGATGGGCAGGGGAGGAGCCAGCACATCCCAGTCAGATGGGAGGTGGCTGCTGCCTCCACTGAAAAAACGTGCAAGCCTAAGGCCGGCTGTCTTGCACGTGCCAGACCTTCCTTGGGAAAGGTAGTCTAGTAAGACCTGGCTACAAGCCAGACTGATTTTCCTGAAAGACAGTATGCGGCTTTCAAGCATGGAGAATCACAATTCCAGGTCATCAACAGGTGCTCCAAAAACATTTTTATCTTTCCCAGTCGACGATTTCTACTGAAACTATTAAGTAAGATTGGCCCAACATAGATCCTTTATGAATGCCTCTAGTAACTTCCCGTTAGCCTCAGAGTTTCCCTTTTAAGCAAAACT
Source organism: Calonectris borealis (assembly GCF_964195595.1). Classification (NCBI taxonomy): domain Eukaryota; kingdom Metazoa; phylum Chordata; class Aves; order Procellariiformes; family Procellariidae; genus Calonectris; species Calonectris borealis. Next base: position 35,990,783 of record NC_134313.1, read on the forward strand.
CACGAAGTTTTCTTTTTAGCCAGTTCCTTACTCACCTGCAATTTTTCTTCTAATTCCCATTTATTCCAGTTTAACTAATAATTTCCTATGTGGCAGCATATCAAATGCTTTACTGAAATCCAGATAGATCTACTGTATCTCTCTAGTCTAAAAATCCATTTTTATTAAAGAAAAATATTAGGCTGAACTTCAAGGTCAGTCTCTGGTAACCTGATATTGCATTTTACCCTATTTTCCTCTTACCTCCATGTGCTTAATTATTTTTCCTTTAAAAATAGTCCTCAGTCTCTTAGTACAGTTCAGGCTATGCTAATATGTTTGGCATTACCCAGAACTTTTCCCCCCTCTTTTCTGTTCTCCATTTGAACAATACTACCAATTAGCTCAACTTATTAAATATCCTTGTTAATCGGTTTTGAAATGCCAGCACCTTCACGGTTTAGGCTAGAACTTAAACTCAACGAGTTTTGCTTCCATCTCAGGTGCCCTAATTTCCACTTGTGTCCTTTCAGACTTATTAACTGTGCTGCCTTGGGACCCATATTCTGCATCACTGCCTTTATTAAAAGCAGAGACTCCTTGTTTCACAAATCGTGGCAGAGTCTGGTCCAATCCCTGCTGGCCTCAGGACCATGCAACCACAAAGCCATCTTATAACATCACCAGTTCAGAGTAATTTTGTTCTGTGAGGTTATACGGCTCGCTATGTGGGAGTTTACTTGCTGTTTATACATGTGTTACTGGGATTGTTTATTCAGAACATTGTACACCTCTGGTGTGTAACACGTGTTGGGTTGGTTGAGAGCATTATATTTCTCACTATTTTAAAATCACAAATAATTTAGAGTTGTCTTCACTCATAAAAATGTGAGTATATAGGAAAAGTTGACATCCTCTGAAGTCGTGTGTAGACCTTGGAATAATACATAACACCACAGCTTTACTTTTGATATTTTAAATATCTGACTGATAACGGAGCTCTTAAGAAAGCACAGTACAACAACTTTATGGCAGCCATATGACTAAATCACATGTGAACTTATTGTTCTTGAAAAGGCCAAAGAGCTCTTAAATTCTGGATTTCTTTCAGATTAAGAAACAAAAACCAAAACAAATGTTCTTGTTCTTTGTTCCTTATTGACTAGATAATAGGAGGTTACTTTGAAATGACTTTGTACAGTTATTATTATTGGAAGTCTGTTTTCTACAACACAGACTTCAGAGTCTGCAAAACAGCCTAGCAGTTCTCAACCTTTTATACCGGAAATAGGTTTTCTTGAAAAAGAAACCAAAATGAATGCCAAGATCAAAGAAGCCTAAACATTCAGTAACCTTTTGGCCCACATCTTTCTAAAGCACCTGCAGTGATATAAGAAGAAAAAAATAAAAATCAGCTCCTTTGCAGGATTCTCAACATAGGCTGTTAGTGAGCCTTTGTGAGAAAGTGCACACAAACACACACACACACGCACACACATCTAAGCAGGAGGGACCAATGGAGCAGGTTACCCTGACAATAAAGTGATGTTAGCCAAATGTGACCTAATTTCTCCACAGAACAATCCAGGCAGAATTGTTTCCAAGGGATTTGCTTACACAGAGTAAAACCCTCCTTTTGGTATCTTCTTCATGCTGATTTTTTGGGGGGAGGGGATTGTTTATTACTTAGTTTTTTGAAATTAGCACCCCAAACGTTAACCCCTTCTTCAATAAGTTATAATGTAGCTGTTTACCCACTTTTCCAAAGTACATTAGTTTGACTGTAAAAGTCCATATTTAGTCAGCAAAAGTGCCCTAAGGCTCTACTCACATTTAAAGTTCTGTTGTTCTAGGAGCCATGCAAACACATGTGAGGGCATGGAATTTCCCCTAAGTCACTTGCAATAAGTAAAAATTCCAGTCAAGATAAATCCGGATCAGAGCATGCAAAGACATAGTAAAGTAGGGGATGTAATCCTAGCAACATCTGTGTACATTAGAATGATTTATTGGCCTATTTTTTCACTCTGAAATGTAGAAATAAAATAAATATGCAGGAAATAAGCTAGGAATACATATGGCAACTTAACATTCTCCTCAAGCTGTCATTTTATTAGCTTGGCAAATGATGGAAAGTAAAATCCTGAGGAAAAGTCTAAACTTGTAAGAGGTCATTTGGATGATTCTAGAAGTGGTAATTTCCCATTTAAGAAAAATACCCACTACACATCAATTGGTTAGGGGCTCTGCACCGGTACAAATGCTGCCCTTTGGGTAAAATATTAAAAACAGATTTTTTTTTGTCTCCATAAGATCATTTTATAAATAGGGAGAGGTTAGCAAGGATTTGGGAAGGTGTTGTCCACTCCTGAGATTGACTTTCTTTTCCCACTTGACAGTCAAACTGTGTATGTTTAAAGAGTATTTGGTAAGCTTCGCTTCCCGCACTTTGAAATATTGAATAATTCTATGGCAGATATAGCTATTACTGTATCCTGTATGAACTTTGTCCAGTACAGGGCAATTACAGTAATGGCCAGATTCAGTACTATGCAGAAATTACAGTAACCTATCTACAAAATGCAAACTATAATCATATGCCAACTGTAAACAAAAGATTCAGACATTACAGGGATGATGTGCATGCATGACTTGCTTCTGTAGGCTCTCCATCATTTCCCTAGAAACTCAGAGTGTGTCCGTATAACAGAGCTGTAATTATTACATGTTGCTTTTATGGGTAAAATTTAAGAGTCCATACTGGTGACTGCTAAGGTATTAGGACACTGTGTCAAAACGAACGTATCTAAGTCATTCTAGTGTACATCGATTGTATAAACAAAGTGGTATAATTCTCTTGAAGGAAAAAATCAAATATAGAGAGTCTTAAAAACTCTGAAAAAATTCTTGTCTCTGGGGGTTTTTTATGCATGCCAGTGCATGATTTGACACCATCCTTGGCTGCTGTTAAAGAAGTTTCCAGAATCTGATGGGGGTTACTTTATTTCTTGAGAACTCATTTAACAGCACTGTTTGTTGAGCATTGTCATGTATTCAAAGCCATATAATTAGCACACTCATCATTTGTTTCAGTGGAAAGCAGGATGACCAGGTGCCACACACAACCTCAGCACAATGCTGGGTTATGGACTAGTTGCTTAGGGGCATTTTCACCAGTAGACTTTGTGGAAGGAGCATATTCGTGGTTGGACACTGACGATGCAACATGCTGGTGCCCACAGAGTGGGAGGATTTCTAAGTGCAGCAGGATAGAGGACGCAATTAAAAGAAGATAAATTTTAAAGAAAGACAACATTTAGGAATGTAACATAAGATTGAGACATGGGGGGAAATGAGATCTGAAATACAGGCGCTATTGTAGAACAGTGGCAAACCAGTTTAAGATGGAGGAGAATGCCAAGGAGAGACCAAAAAGGGCATGAAAGAGGAACAGTTCAATTAGTTTGCCTAAACTACTTGCCTAAACAATTTGAGACCCCCTAAAGTATCTGGGACATCTCACAAAATGGGCAAATAATACATGGAAGACACAGGAGACTGCAACCAACAGCTGGGTGCCAGACAACATACTCCAATAGCACTAGATGATTCTGCTTGGATAACCAAATTCAGCCCAAAATTTTTAGTGTACTGGGAGTAGAATATGGTTTTGGAGAGCTGCAAGGATCTTGAAAATTTAACTTTGCCTCATTGAGCGTTCTTACTGAACTAAGTTAGAAATTCTTAAAACCAACAAGGGTACATAAAATAATCTGCTCTAAAATTTTTCTGTTCCCCAATCCTTTCTGACGCCGATACCTGCCTACACCGTATTCTCAAATATTGACCATGGGCAATTTCTCTTCCCAAAACCTATCCACTGATCTTCATTGGTGGAACTTCTCTGTGATACAGTAGTCAACACCATTACTCCTCATATTTTCCACGCCATTCTCCCTTTCTCTCAGCCGTGGTTCTTCACTTGCAAAGTGATCCAACTTAGTCTTGCCTCACTTTACATTTCAGAACTTTGTCCCTTCCTTTCCTTTCAGAATAAAAAAATTGCTCATATATATTGTAACTCATCTTGTTGTCTAAGGTATTGATTTCTTTTTTATTCTTTGGCAAATTTACTTTGCCCCTTGCTGTCTATTTCACCTGCAATTACCAAAACATTTATGCCCACATTCTACCATGCTTTGCGGAGGTGGGGTTTGGACAGCTTAAACCTGCTTTAGGCACTGTTTATTGTAAGGTTTTCCTTAAGGTTTTCCTTAAGGACTGTCTGTTTGCTATTTGGCTTTTAAGATCATGGGAAAAGTTCAAGATGCTAATCCTTGCTCAAACAGCCCTCTGTCATTCAGCACCTGCTTGGGTCTCCAACCTTCATCTCATTTCTCAGGTCCAGCAAGGCTATTCAGTTCAAAGTCCAAGACATGTAGGTAAATATCTACCTTTGTAGCACTTCAGCTCTGTTATATGTCAGGAGCTGATTATGATCCCAAGTATGTCAGCGGAGGTTTAGGACTGATCCAAACTCTGTCTTTGCTACTTCAAAATCCAACCAAATAATCAGCAACCAAACAAGTGTAGCCATGGAGATATTTCCTTCTTTTTCCATGCTACCTGACACCAGGAGATCTGTAAATTAAAGCTCAGTAACACTCAGAGATTCTGTCTGTATTAAGAAAATTAACAGAGAATACAATGGATCACAGTGAAGGGCCAGTGATATCTGTATCCACTGGTAATGGGCCAGATCTCCTACTGTGTTAAGGGCAAAAGAGTCCACACTGTAAATGTTAGACAGACAGGTCATTGATCCATTTGTTTTCCTGTGATTTTCCCAGGCTTGATGCCTTCTCCAGTCTTCCTGACTACACCCATTATCTGTTCCAGCAACTGGCCTACCACACAGGATGAATTTTATGTGATATAAGCCTTTGGTGAATCAGATATTTTCCTGTAAACATTCAGTTTTTCAATCTAGAATTTCTTAAGGGAAACTATTGCTATAAAGCAGAAAGATATTGAAATCATTATAGGCTCCACATTTCACAATGGCAGAGCATTTGCTTGTAAATATTTTGCTTTTACAGAATGAAACTGAGCCTCTTTTGTTTGCCTACCCTCATTTGTTTGAAATGAGACCTCCCTTTGACACCGTGTCTCGAAAAAATACACTTTAAGTATTTCATGCAGCTTGCTTCATTTTGGAATACTGGCACTCACCTCTGGTTTATGTTGGGAATTTTTGCCTTTTTTTGGCATCCGTAAAACAGCATATTGCATCCAACTGCAGATGGACTAGCTCCAATACAATTCAAGAGCTGTTGTCTTATTTTCAGGTATTTGTGAGATCTGTTAAAGTCCCTTTAGCTCCCTTCTAACACAGGAAGCATTTTAATACTGAGGCAGGTATTTTTCTTTCATAAGAATTTTAAACATTGAAAGACAAGGGGGAGAAGAAACTGGCAAGAAACAGGCTTCCTACAAATGAATCTGAGATTCAACTGGACTTTACATATATTTCTGAGGGATGGTTTCAAACCTTGTATTTTGTCCCTCTTTCCAAATCTACGTTCTGCAGATTCTAAAATCTTCCATACTCCTTATGTGGCTGCATATAATGTTTCGACCAGACACATTGAAATTTAACAGAACTCAGTAATTAACAGACCATTCATTAGGGATTATTAGAAAGCTGGCAATTTTGGTCAAGACCAAGGGCAGCGTTTAGGAGTCCCAGGAGGTTTCATTTTTCACACACAGTACGTCTACAGATATCCGGCCCATAGATCAGGATTGGATAGATAAGAAGGAAAGCTCAAAGTTACTGTTGCTTAAATATTGATTGATAGCACTCTCATGGCATTTGTTAAAGAGGAGAAAGTGCTTAGCCCTCCATTTGCTAATGCCATTCAACCATCTGCTATAAGCATTCCCCCAAGCAGGGCTATCGTGCAGGTACCTTGGCTGAACTGCCTTGTCATGAATGCTGTAACAGATACAGTGGGCTGCAGTGAAGTGCTCTGAGGGGATATCCTATCACACGCATTAGTAATTTTTCTTAAATTGAAAACTTAGTTCAATCCTTGTTGGTCATGGTCAATCTAGGTTGACAGGGCTGGTTTGTTTGAAGTTATTTAATATGCTAAGCAAGCGGGATCAGCTTTATGGATAAGATCGGGCCGCTTCATGAACTTGGGAAGAATTCTCACCACCTTGCTGACCTTTTGCTCAGAAGCTATGGTTACATTTCAAATATCTCACTCCAAATTATTTCCAGTTTTCTGAATTTATTTATTCAAGCATTGCATTCCAGAAATTCTAGTTCCTTGGCATTTAAGCCATGGGATAACTGGTTTAAAGTGCCTTAATTTGCTTTGGAGAAAAGTTTTCTATAGATTGTATACACCTTTGTCCACAAAATCTCACATTAAAATTAGAGTGAGTGGAAAGCAGCAAAAATATTTTTGCAGATTTGAAGCCCACAGTCTTGACAAAGCTCTTTCATTTCCCAGTTCTATGGCAATTCCTCTGTCTTACTCGCGATCATGAAAGGATTTATACAACAGTATTTTCTGTGGTAAGAAGTGACAACTACTGGCTCACAGAACCCTTGCTAGCCTGCATTACTGTGACTCCCTACTTCCATACTTCTTAGCCCAGAAAGACTGGGACAGTTACAATAGCTGTGGAAAGCCTTAGGTTTTTTGCTCAGCTCTGCTAAGTCTGCTGCTAAAAAGACTCCTTCTTGCTTCCAGCTTTTGAATTGTTCCCTCCTGCACCATTGCGCATGAATAATATGTGCTTCATGAGGGTGTGTTTCAAAGGAAATGCACTACTTGGCAATCAAGGAGGAAGCACATACTGTGCTTAATGATTAGTTGGCATTTAACCACACATAAATCTATTATGGGATTAAAAATCTATCACAGTGCCAGCCACAGGAAAAGAAATACACAGCTGCAGAGACTACTTGGTGTGTGTATACACAGCCCCATCCGCCCTTGCTGTGATTACAGATGCATGATCACTTTCCTGAGGCGTTCTCTGAGAAAATGAGGTACAAATGTTTAATTCTGGTTTATATTTGCTAACAGAGGTTAAGGAAATCCCAGAAGCAAAAGTTTAGGATAAGTAGTAATAAACAGCTTGGTCAATAAGTAGACTGAGGCATTAAAACTATCTTTCCTTGCATCTCACACACATAGAAAAGTGGCTGATGGTCTGTTATTCTGAGAGACTGAACCACCCCCAGCTGACTGTCTCTTTTACACCCAGCTAAACTTCTTCTTTAGCCTATATTCCATTTATAAGTTTTCACTTTGGATAATTTGTTTTTAAATCTGAGATCTGGGTCACTGTGGAAAGAGTCAGTTTATACCTTCTTTTTGGAGTTGTTGGGTTTTGGGGGTTGTTTTATGATTTAAAAGCTTTTCTCCTATTCCAAAATAATTTTCTGAAGTAAATCTGACCAGCTTGTATGCATCTGTGGGATTATTTTTTCACAGAATCATAGAATCATTAAGGTTGGAAAAGACCTCTAAGATCATCGAGTCCAACCGTCAACCCAACACTACCATGCCCACTAAACCATGTCCCTAAGCACCTCATCTACACGTCTTTTAAATACTTCCAGGGATGGGGACTCAACCACTTCCCTGGGCAGCCTGTTCCAAGGCCTGACCACTCTTTCAGTAAAGAAATTTCTCCTAATGTCCAATCTAAACCTCCCTTGGAGCAACTTGAGGCCATTTCCTCTTGTCCTATCGCTAGTTACTTGGCAGAAGAGACCAACACCCACCTCGCTACAACCTCCTTCCAGGTAGTTGTAGAGCGCGATGAGGTCTCCCCTCAGCCTCCTCTTCTCCAGGCTAAACAGTTCCAGTTCCCTCAGCCGCTCCTCATGAGACTTGTGCTCCAGGCCCTTCACCAGCTTCGTTGCCCTTCTCTGGACACACTCCAGCACCTCAATGTCCTTCTTGTAGTGAGGGGCCCAAAACTGAACACAGGATTCGAGGTGCGGCCTCACCAGTGACGAGTACAGGGGCACGATCACCTCCCTACTCCTGCTGGCCACACTATTTCTGATACAGGCCAGGATGTCATTGGCCTTCTTGGCCACCTGGGCACACTGCCGGCTCATGTTCAGCCGGCTGTCAACCAGCACCCCCAGGTCCTTTTCCTCCGGGCAGCTTTCCAGCCACTCTTCCCCAAGCCTGTAGCGTTGCATGGGGTTGTTGTGGCCGAAGTGCAGGACCTGGCACTTGGCCTTGTTGAACCTCATACAATTGGCCTCGGCCCATCGATCCAGCCTGTCCAGGTCCCTCTGCAGAGCCTTCCTACCCTCGAGCAGATCAACACTCCCGCCCAATTTGGTGTCATCTGCAAACTTACTGAGGGAGCACTCGATCCCCTCGTCCAGATCATTGATAAAGATATCGAACAGGACCGGCCCCAGTACTGAGCCCTGGGGAACACCGCTCGTGACCGGCCGCCAACTGGATTTAACTCTGTTCACCCCAACTCTCTGGGCTCAGCCGTCCAGCCAGTTTTTTACCCAGCGAAGAGTGCACCTGTCTAAGCCGTGAGCCACCAGTTTCTCCAGGAGAATGCCGTGGGAGACAGTGTCAAAGGCTTTACTGAAGTCCAGGTACATATACATACAGTTGTATACATTTGCCATTGTTTGTATCTGTGCTTAAAGGTAAATTATGTATACAAAAATATCTCTCTTATGGATGATCTGAATGAATCACAGAATCATTGAGGTTGGAAGGGTTGTTGGCCTTTGCTGCAGAGGCACATTGCTGGCAATGAGAGATTCAAATGTCCCTTGTGCCACTACTTCCCTTTAAGTGTTTAAGGATTAAGGATTACTTTTAGCATCCTTTCTCCAGTCCTCCTTGCTGGCTGAGCACTAGATACATCAGCTTTAACACCTGGGGTATCATCCCAAGACGTTCTGTACACATAGTTACATGGGAATTACCATTATTGCCATTACTACTTTGGAGGAAAAAAAAAAAACAAACCATGAGTTACTACTCAGTTGTCATTACTATACATAATGATGTTGTCTTGATGAAAACCAGCCTACATACAGTATGTTTTACAAGACGAGTTGTTCCCAACTCTTCCATTGCATTTTAGACAATGCAACAAGCAAGCATCAAGATTCACAAGGTCAGAAAGAGAAGAAGCAACAGAAAACCTGGTTTTACACGCTTGTTTAGGAAATCTGGAAGAGAGGTGGTTTTCCATTTTCTAGGCCCTGCTCAATTTAACATTTATAAGCAATGTTAGTAACACCAACGTGAAGCAAAACTATTCCAAAGAAGCAAAATTTGGATATCTTCTTTAAATTCTAAGTAATTGGACAGAAAATGTATGGTCCTTCCATAAATGCCACTCCACAAGCTGCATTCCACTATTTAAAAATGCAAAGTGCCTAGGAAAAATAGGGTTGAGATGAAGACATACAACTAAAATGTTGATGTTGAGCCATTTTTCTGGATAAAAGTCCCAGTTAAACTTGAATTCAGTGGGCTCTATAATGTGTTTCGGTAGATGTTTGTGTTGCTAATTTGTACTGGACATCCAGATCTATGTTATTTAATGTAACTTTAAGCAAAGTGAATGGGCTCCAAGTAATCAGAAGCAATGGCATGCTCATCTTACCCTAAAATAAAGATCTAAAATAGGTCAGAGGAGTCATACACCAAAAGTGCCCATTTCCCTCCCTTATGTGAAAAGGAAATGGGAAAACTTACAGGTAATAGGAAGGAGAACAAGCTTTGGCAGAACAAGTTTGAACTGTTACAAGATAGGATAGCATCATGTGCGACAAATGATGCCATTAAGTTCTTGAAATACAACCATTTTCTTGCCACCATGTCCAATGAAGCTATTACAATTTCAATTATAACTCTTACCCTTTTCAGCAACATCTGATAAAGACGGATGTCTTTCTTTTCAGAAGAACTTCAACCAGAAATACTTAACAGCCAAGAAAGAATGCAGCAGGCATCAAATGGAAGCACTATTCAATTGTTTTCTTAAAGTTCCCCATAATGAATTTTACATGTTTCAGTTTTTGCTTTATGGATACACAAAATCTGAAACAGCTGTTCAGGACAAACAACATGACAATTCTTGCTAGCCCACTGTCATCATAGAAGTCAAGACATGTGAAAAAGATTTCATATGTTGCCTGAGTTTAATCTTAGACAGAAGTACTTTACTGAATATAATTCAAAATGTCAGCTTGAAAAGTTACTGCAAGTCAGTTGACTTGCCTTAATTAGCAACATGTATGCATCCACTCACCTAACTGTGAAGCAGAAATCTGTTAAGGAGGTCACAAACAAAAAATCCTGCATATAAAGAAAATGACTGGCTAGTCCATGGATGGATTTGCAATCTGATCATTCCCAAATACTGCATACTGTGTTCTGCACTCTACAAGAGAATTCTGTCAGTAGCAAAATATTTACCTCTCGGTTCCAAGCAAGGCTCCTCAGAAATATCCAACTTCAGCCTCAACCCCAACTTCCATACTTCCCTCCTAGAGGAGGCTTGTACCCCTTCCAGCTCTAGCAGCAGGGTTCAAGATTTCTGCCAGCCTTCATTTCAAGGCATGTTACTTTTTCTCCTCTCCAGTAGGAACTGTTTCAGATTAGTTTTATTTTACTTTTTTTAACACCTGTGCTATGCTGTGACTTCCCTGTTCAGCTAGCAAGATAGAAAAACCAGAAGTCTACTTCCAACCAGCAACTGAAGCCTATACGTAAAGATACCTGTTGTGGCTTTGAAAAAAGATTATAGATTGTCTTCCTGGTGAGCTACAAGCCTCTCTGATGCAGAGGGGGTAAGCAGACTTATGTCTCAGCAATGAAGATCAGGCAAAATGATTGTGAAGACAAAGAGGTTTTTGTCCTTCTCACAGCCATTCTGATGGAGTAAAATGAGCATGGGAGGGAGGACAGAGAAGTTATCCTGTCTCTTGCGATAAATTCATTATACTTGTTTGGCCCATGGTAATATATAGCAGGAAAGATTTTATATGGGTACTTCATTGTTACAATTCAGGATTATCCAAAATGTATTATTTCCTTAATAATAATGTGAGTTACAACACGTCTTATAATTTCCCCTGTGTACTTAATATTATAGCGTAAGATTGCATTGCAAATACAATGGAGTTACATTGCTTTGGCTTAGTATTCATAATAACTTTCGTTGCAGACAATTATCTCTCAAGAGACCATTGCTTATTTAACTGAAGTTTTGCAGGTGGGATCCAAACATATGGTTGGCACTCTGAAAGCTGTTGTTGAAATGCAGAAGACTTGACAGACTGAATGAGGTGCCCCATACTGGCACGCTGACAGGAATATCTGCAGGTTCAAGCCGACAAGAGAATAATAAATTGCAAACCGAAGTGCCAAGAGCATCATGCTCACTCTTTTTTTTTCGTTTGTTTTCCTTCTGCATGCAGGTTTCACTGTTCTTCCCCAGGAATGCTAGAATGTTAGGAGAAAGCATTTGCTGGTTCAGATTCCTGGATAACAATTCACTTTGGTGGAAACTATTTACTTTGGCAAGAGGTTTTCGATTTTCCAACTCTACTAACACGTGCAGCCAAAGTCTGAACCAACAGATACTTTGTGTTTACTGTTCCCAAAGAAAATAAACAAATAAGTACAAATAAGTTTTGCTCCAAACATCAGTTCACAATATATGGTCCCATTGATTTGAGTCAACAGATACTCGCATAAAGTGTTTAGTCCCATAACATGCAGCAAAATTCTCTTTTCATCCATCAAATGGCGGTATATTTGGCTGCAATGGTTGCAAATTATTTCTCTGTCTTTAACATCAAACTGGAGAAACTGGACAGTTTCCAAGAGACAAAAAGCAAATAGAAAGCAAGCTGCTTCGTAGAACCTTATCCTTGCCTGTTAACGAAGCCAAATGATTTGCAACACTGATTGAATGAAGATTATGGTACATGAAGAGAAATCAAAAGACATCGTAATGGCTAACTGAAGACCAGTGGAGTGCAGTTTGAAATATCTGGTTAGTCTCCTCAGACTTTTTACAATGTGGCTCCTTACAGAGGACGGCTTTGCACTTACCCCATAGCCATCAATATCAAACAAGAGCCTTTTAGGATTCAGCAGTTTTGTGGAATCAACAAAGAAGTCCAAAAAGAGTACAAAGAGCAGAAACCATGAAAGTAGAGCAAAGCAATCCCAATAATTTATTTTAAATATTTCTTCTTTTAATCATAGCATCATTTAGGTTGGAAAAGACCCTTAAGATCACCGAGTCCAACCGTAAACCTAACACTGCCAAGTCCACCACTAAACCATGTCCCTAAGCACCACATCTACACGTCTTTTAAATACCTCTGGGGATGATGACTCAACTGCTTCCCTGGGCAGCCTGTTCCAATGCCTGATAACCTTTTCGGTGAAGAAATTTTTCCTAATATCCAATCTAAACCTCCCTTGGAGCAACTCAAGGCTGTTTCCTTTCCTCCTATCGCTAGTTACTTGGGAGAAGAGACCAACACCCACCTCACTACAACCTCCTTTCAGGTAGTTGTAGAGCACGATGAGGTCTCCCCTCAACCTCCATTTCTCCGGGCTAAACAACCCCAGTTCCGTCAGCCGCTCCTCATAAGACTTGTGCTCCAGGCCCTTCACCAGCTTCGTTGCCCTTCTCTGGACACGCTCCAACACCTCAATGTCCTTCTTGTAGTGAGGGGCCCAACACTGAACACAACTGAAAAGATGAATACATGTCTTTAGTACTGTAACTATCAGATAGGTCCAAGTTGCAACTGTTTCATTATAGCTTCAGTTACCAATAATACATTTTATGATGAAAATATTTCCTTGTTTTACCTGAAAATAACAGATGTTTGTCAAGCAAAAGAAAAAAGGCCTTTTTTATTTTAATTCTTTTTAACATAGGAGGTCAGTACATAACTTTCGAGTAAAATAATTGAAGTTCGAGGACGCAAAGACTATTTGTTGTAGTTACCTCTATTTACCGAGACTTGCTCCAAAATAACCCTTTCTTCTAGACATCTCCTGTTACGTTAAATATTAGTTGCACTAGAACCGGTAAAGCACTAGAGGGAGCTCCAAGACAGTCTCAAAGCCAGCTCTACCCAAAAAGTGGAGGCTTAGGTTGGGCGTAACTCTGAGTACAAACCGGTCTATCTGCGAGGGTTGTATTTGCCTTCAGAGCTGTCTCTCGTGATTATCACCATTTTGTTCTTATGGAGTTGATAATACTCTACTTTGCAATAGCCACCAGATTTTCTGCTGATAATACAACTGCCGTGTGCTGCCTCTCTGACGGTTTGGCAGGAGAGCTGAAAGCTGCTGTGGAATCAGGATAGGGCTTCCTGGTTGGGAGCTTACATGATTAAATGACTAAAGATTATTTTGCACATATTCAAAAGAGGCAAATTAAGGCTGAACAAACTGTCTTAATTCATGTAGTTTTTTTACTTCAAAAGGTTTGACTCTGCAATGTTAAATTATTGGTTTAACTTTTTGGGTGCAATACTTTATTATACCTGAAAGAGTCTGTTAAACTTATTTCATTTTAGAAAATGAGCAGGCATTTTGTAGGCCAAAGCAGCTGCTGAATGCCCAGAAGAGATATCACGAAACATTAGAAACAACTAGGCTGTTTCAGTAACATATCACCTGAAGAAATTAAGCAGGGCAATGTAAAGGCTCGGTTTGGTTGCTCTGGAAATTATGAGGTGCAGTGCATGAGTGGAAAGCCCCATCTTTGGAATTCAGTCTCTTTGCAGGTCCTCCTAGGAGCTTTTGGGATACAGAATCAGGATTATTTCTTTCTTTGTTGTGCTTTGTGAGGTTCTTTGTAGAAAGAGTTTGTCTCATTTGTACTGCAAATAAAAATGTAGTAACAGTTAGAGCCTATGGGGAGATGCTCTACAGCGAAGTGAAAGAAATAACTCATCTGCAGATTAGTATCTGCACAAGCTCATCCTTAGAGACTACTGGATCAAATGATATGATTTTGCAGGAAAGTGGCAGCTAGCAAATTTTTAAGGCAAAGAGAATTATCATGAGTAGCCTTGAAAGCCTTGGGGTGAGACTCTGACACAGCTCACAGGAGGAAATACTTTACTCCAGCTTATCTCTGTCAGTGGTCAGTACTATATACTGCAATGTAAAGGCTCCTAAAGAGTATTCGTGACATAAACTTCCTCTAGAGAATTTTTTTCCCCAAGTTAGCAATTGCTTTTCTAATCCATGAGGATTTATAGTGTTTAGCCTCTAGAGTTTTAGCTCAGCAGTGAGCACAGAAGCTGGCATAACAGATCCTATACTCTTTTAGAATCTTTTATATCAACAGAATTTTACTAACAACATCAGGGAGGGGGAGTATTTCTCATTAATTCCGATTTTCAACCAATCATCTTTCAACTCTGTTAGAAACTGTTTTTTCTGTTAGGAAAAGCACATAAAATTCAACAAGGAGAACATAGAAGGAACTCACAGTTCACCATTCACCCCCTAAATTTAACAGTTCCAAATTTACTCCTGCAGCCTTCAGGGACAAAGATCTGAACAAGATTTTGATAATGCCTGCTCCTCTCTTATTTTTCTCCAGGTTTTTAGACCCTTTGTCAGAGAAGAAACTTGCCTTTCAAATTTTCCTCTGATCTTTCGCTATGTGTCCAGCCTGAGAAGTTCCTCCTCATTTAAGCTTCGGTGTAAAAGTTTGTTGCTCTGTAACAGCCACTCGTTGGATGATGACACTCTGCCAGTGTCGTGGTTTAACCTGGCAGGCAGCCAAATACCACGCAGCCGCTCGCTCACTCCCCCCGCCCCCCAGTGGGACGGGGAGAGAATCGGAAGGGTAAGAGTGAGAAAAAACTCGTGGGTTGAGATAAAGACAGTTTAATAGAACAGAAAAGGGAGAATAATGATAATAAATAATGATAGAATATACAAAATGAGTGATGCACAATGCAGTTGCTCACCACCCGCGCTGACCGATAACCAAGTAGCGATCGGCACTTCCTGGATCACGCCTACCCTTCATATACTGAGCATGACGTCACATGGTATGGAATACCCCATTAGCCAGCTGGGCTGGCTGTCCTGATTATGTTCCCTCCCATCTTGTGTACCTAGCTCAGTCAGTAGGCACGGGAGCTGTCCTTGGACTAGGAGGGCACTTAGCAACAACTGAAAACATCAGTGTGTTATCAACATTCTTCTCATACTAAATCCAAAACACAGCACTAGGAAGAAATTTAACCCTATCCCAGCCGAAACCAGGACAGTATCCACCCCTTATTCCATACCATTTACGTTATGCTTAGGTCTCACATTTTTCGATACCTTTCAATTAATCACCACTATCTTTTTTTATATATATACATATATAATACATATACATACATATATACATATAATACATATACATACATATATACACATAAATATATATAAATGTCCATTGAGTTCTTTTAGTCCACAACTTTGGGCTCCATCTGTCATAACAGTCTTTCAGGGCCAGAAGGATGGTGTGTGGTGTTGGGCTGTTGCATCCTGAAGCCAGTTCTCATTTCGATACTGCTGCACTCGTCCAGTTCTATCATCGTTGCACTTTGCTCGGTTTCATCGGAGTTAGTTCATTCTTCATTAATCTGGGTGATTTTCACTGCTATACCATTGATAGCAACCATAGAAATAATGATATACAATATCATATAACAATTGACATCATAAAATTCAGTTCATTGGCTATTTTCACCCAAAATCAAATCCCCTTGAGGTACACACCGGACTTGCCCATCCTTTCGCATCACCCACCAAGTGCACCCAGGTCCTTGAGCAAAAGCAATCCCATGGATGGGTTTTCCCTTGCCAGAGGCAGGAGTAACCCAGACTGTCTTCCCCAGCATATTTCTCATGTGCACGACAGGGACTTTATCTCCATCTACAGTACGTAAAAGTCTTGATTGGGCAGGGCCAGCTCGATTAACAGACCCCCTAGTGTTGACTAACCAGGTGGCTTTTGCTAAATGTGTATCCCAATGCTTGAATGTCCCACCACCCATTGCCCTCAGTGTTGTCTTTAACAGCCCGTTGTATCGTTCGATTTTCCCGGAGGCTGGTGCGTGGTAGGGGATGTGATAGACCCACTCAATGCCATGCTCTTTGGCCCAGGTGTCTATGAGGGTGTTTCGGAAATGAGTCCCGTTGTCTGACTCAATTCTTTCTGGGGTGCCATGTCGCCATAGGACTTGCTTTTCAAGACCCAGGATGGTGTTCCGGGCGGTGGCATGAGGCACAGGGTATGTTTCTAGCCAGCCGGTGGTTGCTTCCACCATGGTGAGCACATAGCGTTTGCCGTGGCGGGTTTGTGGGAGTGTGATATAATCAATCTGCCAGGCCTCCCCATATTTGTATTTCAACCATCGTCCCTCATACCAAAGAGGCTTTACTCGCTTGGCTTGTTTGATTGCAGCGCACGTTTCACATTCATGGATAACCTGTGCAATAGCGTCCATGGTTAAGTCCACCCCTCGATCACGAGCCCATCTATATGTTGCATCTCTTCCTTGATGGCCTGAGGCATCATGGGCCCACCGAGCTATAAATAATTCACCCTTATGTTGCCAGTCCAGATCCACCTGAGCCACTTCAATCTTAGCAGCCCGGTCCACCTGCTGGTTGTTTTGATGTTCTTCACTGGCCCGACTCTTGGGTACGTGAGCATCTACGTGACGTACTTTTACAACCAGGTTCTCTACTCGGGCAGCAATATCTTGCCACAATGCGGCAGCCCAGATGGGTTTACCTCTGCGCTGCCAGTTGTTCTGCTTCCACTGCTGCAACCACCCCCACAGGGCATTTGCCACCATCCATGAGTCAGTATAGAGATAGAGTACTGGCCATTTTTCTCGTTCAGCAATGTCCAAGGCCAGCTGGATGGCTTTTACCTCTGCAAACTGGCTCGATTCACCTTCTCCTTCAGCAGTTTCTGCAACTTGGCGTATAGGACTCCATACAGCAGCTTTCCACCTCCGATGCTTTCCCACAAGGCGACAGGACCCATCAGTGAACAGGGCATATTGCTTCTCATTTTCTGGTAGTTTATTATACAGTGGGGCTTCTTCAGCACGTATCACCTCCTCCTCTGGGGATATTCCAAAATCTTTGCCTTCTGGCCAGTTCGTGATCACCTCCAAGATTCCTGGGCGACTGGGGTTTCCTATTCGGGCCCGTTGTGTGATCAGTGCGACCCACTTACTCCACGTAGCATCGGTTGCATGATGTGTAGAGGGGACGCTCCCTTTGAACATCCAGCCCAGCACTGGCAGTCGGGATCCCAAGAGTTAACTGTGTTGGAGATTAGCATGGCCCCTTTATAGCTTGATGGCATTAGGGTGCACTGTGCACCGGTGTCTACGAGAGCCTTATACTCCTGTGGCTCTGATGTGCCAGGCCATCGAATCCACACAGTCCAGTAAACCCGGTTGTCCCTTTCCTCCACCTGGCCGGAGGCAGGGCCCCTCTAGTTCTGGTCATAGTATCCGCTTCTCACTTCTTGCAAACGTGAGTCAAGAATTCCTTCATTACAGTCCAAAGTAAGATCAGCCCTTCTACTCTGTCTGGGGAACTGTTCACTGGAAACTGGACCGTCGTGAGACAGGGTTTTCCTGAAAACTGGAGCAGCATTTTTCCTGGGAGAACCCCCTTGTGTGATTGTTTTTCCTTGCAACTCACGTACACGTGCCTCTAGGGTCAAGGTAGGTTTTCCATCCCACTGCCTCATGTCCTCTCCGTGGTCACGCAGGTAAAACCACAGGGTGCCCCGTGGTGTGTACTTTCTATATCCTCTCTCTTGAGGAGAAAAACGCTGACTCCTAATGGCTGAGATACTGGTCTGTACAGGTGGAGAATAGGACCTATTGTCTTTGAGTTGCTGGACCTCTCGGGACAGCTTCTCTACAGCCGAGACAAGGGAGGAGGAGATAGTTTCTTCAAAATCCCGAAGTCTGCTAACCACCTCATCCACCGTTGGTGCTTCTTCCTCTTTCCAGCACAGTACTGCCAACGAACTGGCGTACGATGCTGGTGCGCTCCGTACCAACTTCCGCCACATGGGTCGCGTGCACTGGACGTCATCTGGATCTTTGGGCGTTTGGTTGTCGTTCAGGTCACTATAAACCACCTCCAGCACGCCTAGTTCTCTCAGGTACTGGATACCTCTCTCCATAGTGGTCCATTTGCTTGGGCGATATATAACATCTTCCTTGAAGGGATACCTTTCCTTCACGCCTGACAGCAGTCGCCTCCAGAGGCTGAGGACCTGTGTCCCTTTTCCAATTGCTTTGTCAATGCCTCCTTCCCTAGCAAGGGATCCCAGCTGTTTGGCTTCCTTCCCCTCCAATTCCAGGCTACTGGCCCCATTATCCCAGCATCGGAGCAGCCAGGTAACAATATGCTCGCCTGGACGACGGCTGAAATCTTTCCGCATATCTCTCAGCTCACTCAGGGATAGGGATCGGGTGGTTTCCGTCTCGTTTATGAGTTCTTCCTCTTCCTCCTCCTCTCCTTGTGATGGCCCTGCTCTTTCATCATCCCTTTCTAAACGACCTGATCTCCGCTTCCAAGATTTCCTCTTCTGTACAGGGGCAACGGATACCAGCAAGGGTTGGTCCTCTGGTTCAGCTGTAGTGCCTGTTGCTGGGGTTTGGGTAGCTGCAGTGCTTGTCATGGGGGTTGGAGTAACTGTAGTGCCTGTTGCCGGAGCTTGAGTGGCTGCAGTGCTTGTCGCAGGGGTTGGAGAAGCTACGGTGACTATTGCCGGGGTTTGAGTAGCCACAGGGGTTGTCGTGGGGGTTGGAGTAGCCGCAGTGCCTGTCGTGGGGTTTTGAGTAGCCACCGTGTCTGTAGCCGCCCCCGAGACTCGCCGCTCCGCCTGCCCCAATGAGGCACCGCTGCTTGCCCTCCCTCTTTTCTTGTTCCTGAGGGTTGATCTCTGGACAGTATTCCTGAATAGTTGTTTAACCCTAAACAAGGCCTGAACCACATTCAGGAGACATAGTACCAATATGAACATGCTTGTTTGAGCATCCCAAGGATATTCAAAATTCTCAGGGAATATTGTGGACATCTTTGTGAAGAGGATAGAAGAAAAAGGAGTTTCTGACGATATGGAAGGGAAGATGAACAAGTGGGAGAGAGTGTCCCATCCCGTCTCCCCCTTAAATTCATTCTCCGAGGAGAAACAAGTGCAATTACCAATAATTTCTAAGAGGTGCTTCCCGAGGTACAGAAATGATGGCAGTGCCGAGTACAGATACCAGATTAGACTTACGACCAATGATTTTATCACCTCATAAAACAGCAACAAAATGATAATCTTGGCCCAGTTCCGAATAATGGTAAACAGCACAAACGGGAACATATACTGCAAGCAAGGTATTACATGACCCAACATTGAGAGCCAGCCCCACAACTTTGACAGCCAATACATCAACATTGTAACCAATCAATATAATGGATGCTTATAACAATTTTGCCTTAACACACTTTGGTCAGATCTATCGTTATCTCAACCCTTCGAGCCCCACGTTGGGCGCCAAAAAGGACTGTCGTGGTTTAACCTGGCAGGCAGCCAAATACCACGCAGCCGCTCGCTCACTCCCCCCGCCCCCCAGTGGGACGGGGAGAGAATCGGAAGGGTAAGAGTGAGAAAAAACTCGTGGGTTGAGATAAAGACAGTTTAATAGAACAGAAAAGGGAGAATAATGATAATAAATAATGATAGAATATACAAAATGAGTGATGCACAATGCAGTTGCTCACCACCCGCGCTGACCGATAACCAAGTAGCGATCGGCACTTCCTGGATCACGCCTACCCTTCATATACTGAGCATGACGTCACATGGTATGGAATACCCCATTAGCCAGCTGGGCTGGCTGTCCTGATTATGTTCCCTCCCATCTTGTGTACCTAGCTCAGTCAGTAGGCACGGGAGCTGTCCTTGGACTAGGAGGGCACTTAGCAACAACTGAAAACATCAGTGTGTTATCAACATTCTTCTCATACTAAATCCAAAACACAGCACTAGGAAGAAATTTAACCCTATCCCAGCCGAAACCAGGACAGCCAGTTTTATGAAAAACACTTTCAACCAAGCCCTCACCACAAAATCAACTGCCTTCTCCAAATTCAAAGTTTCCATTTGAAATTGTATCCTTAAAATAAAATGATATTCACAACTAGACAGACCTCCCAGTTAAACGAGCTGTTTTCCCCCGCTTATAATCTCTCCCAGGTGGTGTTACTGTTTTTCCTACTCTCTGTCCCTCTACAGGCATACCACAAAATTCTCCTACACTGCTTCATTTATTTGTCATTCACTGTAGGAAGCATAGCATGAGCCTATCAGCCCAGCCTCCATCCAGGTCTCACCGGAGATGACTGCTGATCTACAGGGCTGTATAGGAATACCTCATGCTATGAAAACATAATGTGCATTCCAATACCCTCTTCTTCATTAAAGCCACATTAAAGTCATAAAAGCTCCGATTTCAATAGACACTAGAATCCTAGCATAATAAAAAAATTATTTCTAATTTTTCTATTCTCAGATTGTCTGTCTCAGAGCTTAAATGAAGTTTACAACCATCATAGTGTTCCTTCAGACACAACAAACACTCAAAAAATGAATCTATTATTCTACATTTAATTTGTGGGTTTTAGTCCAAGTGCCATGTTGGGATTTGCACTCCCAAATGAGTGTTGTTGTTACCATATGATAATTGAATACTACTAGTCCTTGCAGGGACTAAGAATAAAAAATAAAATAATTTTCATAACAAAAGTGTTCTCAATAGTAAGACCCAGGATTTCATTACCTTCAAAATTAAAAATTAAAAAAAAAAAAACCCAAACATTTCAAGATGAGTTAGAATTCTTTGGAACAGATTCTGATCTGTTGATTTTCCAGCCGTACAACAAAAATACAGCAATCAAGGAATAATACACTCCAGACAGTGCATGTTGGTATGATTACTGCACGCTTCAGGTGGTATTATAAAACTTAAAGTCAGTGAACTTGAACCACCCAAGAAGAAGAAGAATTACTCCATCAGCATTGCCTGGGAAGTCAGCACGCTATTGTGGAGAAATTAAAGCAGATCTGTGTATGCACTCAGTTCTAGGCAGCTTAGGAAACATTACTTGTTTGTTTGTTTGTTTGGAGTTTTTTTGGTGAAGGAGAGTCATAAAACACACATTTGCATGAAACAAGAGGTTGGTGTGACACAGTAGTTTCAAATTATCTGTTTTAATAAATAAATAAGTAAATAATCAGGAAAACCTTGAATGTCCAGGGTGGAATTTCTAATGTAAGAGATCCACTCCAATGTACTCCAACTGTGAGCTAGTTGCAGCCTCCAACTGAACAAGTCTCAGTCTGACTCAGTTCCAAAAAGGGTTTTAGGAGACCACTCTCAGGAGTGCACCTGAACTCCTGCCTGGTCCTGAGCAGAAAAAAAGGTCTTCTCCATTCTTTCCAAGAATAAAGTTTAAAGATCTGTTTAATACCACACCTAAACTTTATTTTTCTTTTGAATTGTACTGTTTTTCCAAGAAACAATTTTCTTGTTTTCCAGCCAGCCCTATAGAGCACTATAGTATCCACAGGGAAAAAAAAAAACACAAAAAAACTAGAAATCTGTATACGTATTCAGTACATTATTTTCTAAGCAGAGTATGAATTTGTGTGCAGATCCAGCTACAGGCCATATGATTAAACTTCTGTCTCACCATGCTGATGACCACCTAAACTTCTGGAGAAAAAAGAGCTTGAGAATAAAGATTTGCTAGAAAGGCTCTGTGTTGTACAGGCCACAAAAAGGCACTCAAAGAAATGTTTTGACTTTCATATTGGATGCCTATGGCATCTATCTTTGAATACATGTACCAAAGCTTAGGAAGCATTCTCGAAGGGTTAACACTCAAGAGATCTAGGTTTCCATGCTGCATTGTTTTGCTCCCCGATTTCCTTGTTGTGAGTAGGGATGCCAGTGTTTATCACATTGCACACACACAATGGGTGTGATATAAATAAGTGTTTATGATTAAATTTTCTTAGATGAAGCAAGTACACTAATGCAAGATGGCTACTATCATGTTAACCATACTAGGCCAAAGATGTGTTTTATCTACTATAATCATAAAAGTAGAGACTGCTACGAGGTTTGACAAAGCATGCGTGCACTGATTTTGCAGCTTTACTTGAGCGTTTTGTGCCATAACAGAGAGAATAAATAGGTCTTTTTAAAAACCAAAAAAGGCAGTTATTTCGAGAAAACTTTGGATAGAAAATAGGTATAATAACAAATTAGCATATATATAACACTTTACACCTCTAGACAAGATTTCAAAGACTGAATTTGTGCCCCTGCTTGTCAGAGGACACAGAGTGGGATTCAGCTGGCCCTTAGTGCCATCAAGGGTGCCCTAGAGTGCCCCAGTTGCTCAACATGTCCCTGGGGGACTACGGGGACTAGAGACGATCCATTCCTTTCTGCAGCTGGAGGTGGACACGAGACAAATTACCCAATAGAATCTTCAATGGCAATAAACATTCATGTTTGTGGCATTAGGCCATACTTGCCTTCAGAGCCTTTACTGTCAGTTCTCTCCTTTGACTCTTGGTTCTTATTTTATCCATAAGACCGCAAATGATATGTATCTTCATTTCTTCTTAAAGGCAGGACCTTCCTGTCACAGCCACCAAAGAGAAGATTAGTGGGGAAGGGAACACTGGCAGGATAGAAAGGAGAGATACAACAAAGCTTAGAAAACGCCTGTTGACTCCCAGGGTCATCTCCTGCTTCTTCCAGATTGCTCTGAGCACTTCCAACTGCTCTCACCCGAGCTTAGTTCTCAACAGTTGTAGGCAGCAGAACAGAAGAGATTTCATGGGCAAGTACAGAAGAAAATACAAAAGGAAAGAAGTCTCAGAGTCAAAATAGCTCTTCATAGCATGCACCAGAAGTAGTGCAACAAATATAATAGAAAAAATACCAGACACTTCTCATTTATCAGAACCTACCAATTTCATAAAATGATATAAAAATGACAGTGGTCCTTGCAAATCTATGTATTCATTGAGGGTTAACGAAAGTTTAATAATGGGTTTGCTGAATTAAACTCAACCATCAAGTGCCAAAGCCTGTCCTGGCCTGGAGAGGATTGTCAGCATTACTTGGTCTTCTATTTTCTTTGGCACAAATTGCAGTTTCCTTCACTTCTATCTGGAATTACTTTGCACTTCTATCTGGAATTACTTTGGAGCTACAAATAGAACAAAGCAAAATAAATCAATTAGATGTCAGCATAAAAATAAATCTTGGTCGTCTTAATATTTAATTAGATTTGCAACTTAACATGTGAAGATAAATAAGAATCATTACCTTGCAGTCATCAGGGGCAGGTCATCAGCAGGCAACTAGCCGCACTGCTTGCATCAAGGATTCTGGTTTTCTTACTCCTGGAGTACAAGTACCAATAACATTAAGTCTTTACTGAGATTCATTCTCAAGCCTTCAGGTATTTTTTCAAAATACATATATAAATTAAACGCAATAATTTTCTAGAGTTGTACATTTATTTCAGCATGAGCGATATTGTAGCACCTACAAATAAGGTAAGTCTTCAGAGTGCAGTGCAAAAATACCTGAGCTTGTTCTGGAGCCAGCTATGAATATGGCCACATCTGGCCCATTCAACATCCCAGCTAGTGCCGTTGGGCACAATTCAAGATTAACACAGCCCTTTTGCTTCCAGGCCCTGACTCACGTCTATGCACAACACTGTGCTGTACTGAATGGAAATACCATTATGTTCACATTGCCCTTGTGGATCTCTTAACACAGCATTGCATTGCTCTGGGTAAGTACTCACAAACTGAACTATACAGTATTTAGAATGATAGAATCCTAGAATCATTTAGGTTGGAAAAGACCCTTAAGATCATCGAGTCCAACTGTAAACCTAACACTGCCAAATCCACCACTAAACCGTGTCCCTAAGCACCACATCTACACGTCTTTTAAATATCTCTGGGGATGGTGACCCAGCTGCTTCCCAGGGCAGCCTGTTCCAATGCCTGATAACCCTTTTGATGAAGAAATTTTTCCTAATATCCAATCCAAACCTCCCCTGGTGCAACTCGAGGCCGTTTCTTCTCATCCTGAGGCCGAGTATTTCAAGCATTTATTTCATTCAGTGGTGCAGCACAAATTTAGGCCCAATAAAGTCAACAAAGACAAAACTGAGTCTTTTGCCTAGTTAGTTCTTTTCTGAACTAACATTCAGTGTTCCCTCACAAGAATTCTAACAAAGGCATGGTTTAACAAACAGCAATACAAAAACAGCAAAAGAATGAAATTCAAAGCTGTCACAAATAAGCCAATCACTATAAAATAATATCACACAGCAAGTTAACATTATGCACAAATAAATAAGAAACTGTCTTCAGTTGTCTACAAGCATGCTCATCAGAAAATGCACAACAGCCATGTCATGGGCAAGTTCAAGAATGTTTTCATCAGTCCTGTAAAACTATGTTCTTTAGTACCATCCAAATACATGAACCACAAAAGGACTGATGTTGTAATTGCACTGATGCTACATCCAAATTGTATTTTCTCCTAGGAGACCTTTATCTGTTACTGATGATCTGTTGAGAAAATCTGCCATTGCCAGCATGATAGTTTTATCAGAGAGAAGGACACAAAGGGACATGTAGTTCTGCTGAGCTTTCCATTAAATAAGAAAATAACAGAAGTTTCAAGGGTTTTCTGAGAAGGATGAACAAATGGGAATTCTGATGCAAACACTGTGTGAATTGACAAATGCACTAGACAGAAATGTCCTCAGCTCACCCCTCATCATATTAGGTACTCTGGTTTGACAAGTAAGATAGTCTGCTGGAGAAACAACTGGTCTATTTTTACTCCATCTGACTCTCACTTTCTTTGTCATAAGACTCAAACACCAGGTTCAGTTATAGAATCATAGAATCATTAAGGTTGGAAAAGACCTCTAAGATCATCAAGTCCAACCGTCAACCCAACACTACCATGCCCACTAAACCATGTCCCTAAGCACCTCATCTACACGTCTTTTAAATACTTCCAGGGATGGTGATTCAACCTCTTCTCTGGGCAGCCTGTTCCAGGGCCTGATCACTCTTTCAGTAAAGAAATTTTTCCTAAAGTCCAATCTAAACCTCCCTTGGCACAATTTGAGGCCATTTCCTCTCGTCCTATCGCTAATTACTTGGAAGAAGAGACCAACACCCACCTCGCTACAACCTCCTTTCAGGTAGTTGTAGAGCGCGATGAGGTCTCCCCTCAACCTCCTCTTCTCCAGGCTAAACAGTTCCAGTTCCCTCAGCCGCTCCTCATAAGACTTGTGCTCCAGGTCCTTCACCAGCTTCGTTGCCCTTCTCTGGACATGCTCCAGCACCTCAATGTCCTTCTTGTAGTGAGGGGCCCAAAACTGAACACAGTATTCGAGGTGCGGCCTCACCAGTGACGAGTACAGGGGCACGATCACCTCCCTACTCCTGCTGGCCACACTATTTCTGATACAGGCCAGGATGCCATTGACCTTCTTGGCCACCTGGGCACACTGCCGGCTCATGTTCAGTTACCACAGTTCAATGAAATACAGTGCCTCAGCTGAGCTGCAGGAACAGGCCAGGAACAACTTTCAAACTCTATCCTGTAACAGCTAAAATGTGTTCACTCGAACATCTTTCATCACAGTTTGAGTGCATTTTTTACTTTGCATTTGCTATGGGCTAGGAGCACTCCCCAAAATGGTTATCACCCTTCAGCTGATGCATTTGCAAGCAACTGTAACTCCATCCATCTTGAGTCCTGGAAGTTCTCAGACATGGATCATCACTCAACTGTTTGCAAAAACCCCAGCAAACTATGATTGCTGAACTCGAAGGCTATAGAAAAAGAAGATTACAAATGGCAGGAAAAAACAGAGAAAAGCTAAATGTGTATCTAAAGCAAGAGTAGGACAAACGAAAAAAAGTGTATTCAGACCACTTAGCTCTTGTACATTAACATCCCAAGGAGATTCCCACTTCCACATCTCAGATTATGTATGCCGAAGTAGTGGCAATACCTTTGAGCTTTGAGTACAGAAAGGTGCTTCCTCTTAACAGAAAACAGAGTTAGACAGAGATTAGAGAAAGTGTGGAGAACCAAATCTTCTAGTGCTCACTACCAGTTCCATCACTGACCCGCTGTGCAATCTTTGCTCACGTTAGGGGAAAACTGAGAAATAATACAAATTGCATGTCTGTAACTGGTGTGAGTCAGCCTATTTGCAGCTGGATAAACTCTAAATCATCCCATCAGTTATATAGTACAAATTGGAATTTGTAATGATTTAACTGGGGGAGTGTGCAAAAGAGGGCCAAGATCTAGTCTCAATGAAGCCATTAGGTCAAGATTTCAATCCTGAATCTTGTGAAAGATAAATAGATCCTACACTGAAAAAGTAGAGAGAAGAGTATGCTTAAAAAACCAAGCCGCCAACCAACAACAACAAAAAAAACAACAACAAAAAAAAACAAACAAAAAAAACCACAAAAACACCACAGACAGGATATTTAGTGTTAATTATTAAGTAAAATTAAATTAATCTTTGTTTATTAGCTGACCTCTTAGATACTTGGGTGTTATAGGCTGCATAACTACTTTCATTATGTATCAGGCACCTGTCATTTTGACCTAATGCTTGCAATTCAGCAGTTTACCTTATTTTTAAGACAGAAACACTCATAAATACAAATGTTCAATTTCCTTTGAAAATAAGTACCGACAAGTGTAAAGGAAGACACCGCTTTTTGAAAATTCTCAAAATATTTATCAGAACATAAATCTTCTCAATATAAATGGTTTCAGCTCTGCTTTCAATCATTCAACCATTTGCAGCAGCAAAAATTACCATGCTTCATGTCAAGTTCAGTACTTTGGTTCCCTGGCTGCAGCAGAAGTGCCACTCTCTGAATATACCAAAAGCCAGAAAAGCCTAAACTGTCTGAGATTTGTAACAAAACAAAGAACAGTTGTTATTTCACTGTTTATTGGGTGGGTTTTTTCCTCTCAAAGTTGCGGAGGGATTCAGAAAGTATCCTGGGCATCACAAGTGAGCATTATGGGAGTAAGAAGAACACACTGAGGCAGAAGTGATGCTGTTCCCACAGCTGTGCTCCCTCCATGTGCTCCCTCCCCTGTGTTTTCTCCCATCTTTTCTCTCCTCCACCACCCTGCATCTTCTCCAGCCTCCTTGGAGAGCGTGTGCCAGGTGAAAACTCATGGGGTGGGAAAGCCATGCGGGTATGAACTAGCAGGAGGGGA
Source organism: Calonectris borealis (assembly GCF_964195595.1). NCBI lineage: Eukaryota > Metazoa > Chordata > Aves > Procellariiformes > Procellariidae > Calonectris > Calonectris borealis. The sequence goes on from NC_134313.1 coordinate 36,018,255, forward strand.
GCGGGCACAGAGCACCAGCAGGTTCAGCTGACTGAAGTACAGCAAAGTGTGAGGAAACAGGAAGCATCTGTGCACACAGGTGGGCAGGTGATGGCCTGTCTGTCTCCAAGGAAGCTGGCAAAAGGAGGGAAATGATCCTGGATGAGCCTCAGTGGCTACAAAGATAATGATGTTTGAGGAGGTGGAGGCATGAAGGCTTCAAAGTGATAATCACAGGTTTATTTTTTGCCTTCCCTTTTAACTGCTCTGTTCCTGTCTACATCTCTATGGCTCATCCTCCTCCCTTCTGCTGAAGCATAAAATAGGGGACATATCTTTGCTGAGACATAGTGTGGCTACTCAGCTTCCAAACCAAATCACAAGCCAGATGAAGCTCAGATCTGTTTGTTCCCTTCGACACAGATGCCTTTTAACCTACTCTGGTAGTGTTTTATAAAAAAAGCGTAGAAGAGCATATTGAGCATAGAAGGATGCTGTGCTTTAAATTCACACCTCAGGTTATTTCACTGCATGGAAAAAATATGTCTTAGGAAGGAAATGGATGGAGCAGTTTGCAAATAGTTGGAATTTAAACGCAGAATTAAGAATAGAAGTGCTAGTATTTACAACTAACCAGAGCCCATGAGGTAAACCAGCCTGCAATACTTTTCATGTCTTCCATCACATTAACCTAGGCTCTCTTTTGGCTTTTAGCTCTGCCCCAACTCAAGAAGGTCATGACTGTTTACATCCAGACAAGTTTGATGTCTCTGTTTTCTCTAAGATTTTTACTAAGTTGTTAAATTTCCATGCAGGATTTGTGAAAATTAAGTGCAAATTTTCAACAAGATCTAGTTCAGACATTGGTGCCATATCAATTAAGATGTCTGCACGTCCAAAAGGCCCTTTAGAACATCTGGCTATTAAAACCATTGCTACAGATATATTCCTACAACTTGACAGCGTTAACTAGAACAGTTCTGCAGAATATTCTTTGACACGTTCCTACCATAATAGGTATTATAAATACGGCATTTAAGCTTCCTGGCATTGTCTTCAAAAATATATCACAATTAGTCCAGAGTTTCTGCATTACAAACACCAGAACACTGAAATTTCTTAGCTGCCAAGAATGGAGACTGAGATGGACAACAGCAAAATAGAGAATAGAAAGAAAAATACTTTGCCCAAGGGTAAAGTTAAAGTCAGCCTTTTGTGCACTAGATACATGTTTTAAATGAAATAAAAAATGAGCCCTTAGATAGGATTATAGTGGCCTGGGTGTACAAAATGCTGAGCTACACATTGGTCCTTCTAGGCAGAGATTTTAGGAAAATGTTATCTCCAGCACACTGTCCTTTAGTCACTACGCATGTAGGTACAAACTGTAAATGTGTCAATAATGAACTAAAAAGTCAACTGAGAAAATCCCTCATCTGTTGTTCCTTTCTTCTTCACCGTTGTTTTCTTACATGTTGCAAGATTATAAAGTTGCAAGTCTTTTGCTGTAAAGAATTTCATTAAAATGCTGGTTTGAAATAATTTAGCTGTACTATCATCATCTTGCAATTATTCTGTTTAATCCTTACTATGTTAACTAACCACAGCTGTTTCCCTTGGCTCATCAGTGATTCCTTCTGAACTTGTGTTCCTCTTTGGAGGAACTGAACCCTTCCTGGAAGGCAGTGCAGAATTTTCATTTATCATGTTTCTCTCCAAGAAACTGTAGCTGTTGATAAGTATCAGAGAACTTGACTGCTTTCGAACACCACATGTTCCTGCTCTCTGCTCTGAAATGATGTGTTTTTCTAAACCAAAACTGTTTCATCAAGGATAACTTCAATTCAAAAACATGATCTAAGCTGACAAAGATTGCACTGCAAAGATATGTATTCTATACCTTCTCATAGCATCTTTCTGGTCAGGATCTCAGATCTTAGAATATTTAAGTTTACTTAAACTTTCCCCTTCTGTGAGGGAAACAACATCTTAAAGCTGAAGAAGTGAAGATAGAAAACATTTACTGTATATGGGATACCTGCAGCTTGAAAGGGAACTCAGTGAGAGTGTGACAATTCTGAAAAAAATCTCTTTTTAAATGTGTATTCCTGAACTTGCAGTATTTAGCAAGACTATTCCATTCCTACGATGATCTTTTCTTTTGATCACACACAACTGGTTTCAGTTCAGAAACAGTCGATGGCCAGCTTAAGAAGAGGAATTCTTAAAAAGAATTCTTAAAAGAAATGCATCACTTGTACTCTCACTTGTTTGCCTCATTCTTTGGTTGATCAGAGGTAGAAAAGGAGTTCTTCAGACTGAAAAGCAAGACACAGAAGAAAATAGGTTAAAGAACTATTTGCAGTCACCCACATCAATAGCACACTGGCTTTTCCCCATGTCACCTTAGACTCTTGATATGCTTATAAATCTACATAACCCCACAAAAAGGTACATAAAGTACAGATGAAGTAATTTTTTGATTCATCAGCATGAGCTGAGTGTTGATGAGCCTTACCCTCACCTGCAATTAAGTCTATCATTAGCTATCTCCAAGGAAATAGAAATACTCAGTTTATTGCCAATTGTTGGTGTTACTTGCTATCAAGTTGACTGAAGGGAATCAAGTGCTGATGAACTCACCCCAGAACGGCAAAAGAAAAAGAATTATATCTTTCTTTCCCTTTAAATAAGATATAAGTCAATGAGAAGAAGAAAACAAAATATCTGTATCATCCATTTGAAAAAGGGAGAAGAGCATGAAGTATAAGCTGGTGTTATTCTCACATGTCATGGCAGAAATAATTACTAAAGCACTGTGATTTTTTTTTTCTAGTGCAAGAATCCAGTGGGAGCACAAGCCTCAGTGATTTACAATAGGGCATATATTGTTAAATTTCTATTGAAAATCCAACTGTCATTCAATTCATAAACACTGACAGAAAATTGGGTAAAGGCAACACATGCTCATAAAACAGTATCATGCCACACTAGTATATTTTCCAAAGGATGGAGGAAATTGCATTTAATAAAGTATGTCTTGGTTTGTGTTAGTTTTTTGTTATTTATAATGTTATTATTCAGGCATGGAGAAATACAATTCAGTGAAATTATTATAGGTTACATTGACTCGTTCAAGCTGTCATGGGAAAACAGAACATATATAGGTTTCTTTGTAAGGGCTAAAGGTATCACCCACAAAATAAAGAAGGAACCATTTCCTTATAATGCACACAGGACTTGATTGCTTCAGCTGGCAGCTGCAGGTGGCATTAGAGAGTTTAGGCGCCGAGGTAAAGGTGAGATTCTTCAGCATGGATTTTTATTAGACTAAAACTAGTGTAAAGGAATTTCAGATCTCTGCTGCAAACAGAAGTTGCAGCTGCTGCCTGAATACCTGATTAATCAGCCTGTTAAATGATTCTACAATTTGAAAAGAGCTCTTGGAAAATCCTGTCTCTGATGAAAGACTAAGATAAGGTGATGCCTTGACACTAGAGTAAAAGACTATGAGCAAAGTCAGCTGGTCATACCAATTCAGTTTTACTAGTGGAAATCTGGGCTATTCATGGAGTTTTTTAAAGTTACACTTGCATAACCAAGAGCCACTGGCTGCCTACCTATGAGTTAGAGGGCACATCATAAGAAGGAAAGCAATCCATTATTTTTATCAGTCACTGGCACCATAAACCAAGGGCTTCAACAGATACCAAAGACCAGCTTAAAATTGCAGTCTTAAATTCTAGTAATGGAAACAAATAGTAAATAGTGAGAATTCTCTCTCCTTTGCCAATGGTAATGATGGATTTGGTTTTTACCTACAGGTGATGATATCATGATGGGGGTTCATTAAAGAACTCATTTTCAGCTTTCTCCAATCAAATACTCCTTAAAGATTGGTTCTCAAAGCCTCTATCTCTTGGATCTGTCAGTTGGTATCTCTTTATGTACCCAGTCTCAGGTCTTCACTGCTCCTGGAAAAGGAATTTGCAGTTCTGTGATTAGTAGCCCCAAATTACATTATTTTATATATTAATTAAGTTTAATCAGTAGGTCTCACTTGATACAAAACTTGCAGCTCTGTCTTTTGGCTGTGTACCTGCATAGTGCCTGGAGGCTTTCAGAAGGACAGAAACACTTGTTTGAAGTTGTTTTCAGTATTTGAAGTGGTTGTCAATAGATGTTGAAACATTTTTTCACTGCTTTTTCCCATGCAGGTGTGAAGGAAATAAGGTCAGCAAGTGGGAGATTCAAAACAAAAAAAAAGAGACAGTTTTTACACATAATGTGTAAGTTATGAAACTCCTTGACACAGGATAGTGATTGCTGAAAGCGTATATTGGTTTAAGAAGAGACTGACAAGTACATTGAAAAGAAGTACAAGGGGGGGTATTAAACACACAGAAACCATTTCTACCTCAGGAAGTCCCTGTGCCACAAACCGTTGTCAGCTGGGACTTTTCTCAGATGTATGATTCCCCTAACCTTATCTTCTTTCCTAGGCATTTGCTTTAGGCTCTTGTCTCAAGACAAGAGAGCGACATAATACAGCCTCTCTTCTGTGATGCTCATTGCCTTGTTTTCATATGCAAAGTATAAAATGGGCTTTAAAACAACAAATAGTGGAACAGATGCTTATGTCATGGCCAGGTTCTTCCCCCTCCCCAAGACTTAGCAGGTCTGTAGATCAAGCGAGATACCCTCTAAGCCCAGCCTTTTTTCAGTTTCTGGGCTTTTCTTTCCTTAGAAGGAGCTAAGTGGGAGGTCAAGCCCTGCTTCTGCCTTGGTTGTGTAACAGTCTTTAAATGTTTACCAAGATATGGCTTATCTCTGACTATTCTCTTTTTGTTTGCTTTTCTTACAGACCAGTGTTTAACTAAACTAATAGCCCAACAGTCATCCCAACGGTCATGTCAACATAATGTATTCATTAACTACTTTAGCAGCTCCTCATCCATCACTGTGGATATTAGAGCTTCACCTGGATGTGGAAGCCATTGTCTTTAAGGACAAACATCTGTTCGGTTTAATGTTCATTCAACTGAGTTAGCTTGAAGGGATGATAAGCACAGCTGGGTTTATTAAAATGTGGAAGAATGTAATCTAAATCACACTTCAAATACATAGATTCAGGTCTTCATTTTTTATAAGAAATAAAATTAACTCCTGAAACACGCTAACGAAGTAAGGGACTGTCTGTTTCCTGGAAACTTTATGCCAAGGTAGACAGGTATGGGTTACTCAAAGATGTTATTCAGTGAGATCCAAGCAAGTCTTGGAGGAAAGCGATGAAGGAGGTAAGAAAATTGATACTTTGTGTTATATTACAGGTGATGTTAGAATGATCCTTTCTGGCCTATGTAAGTTGCCCTGATTTCAAAGCCATGTTCTAGTGGAGCATTCATCCCTTTAGTGATTCCACATTAAACTTAATGACTTTGATCATTTATAAAACTTGTTAAATCTCCCATCGGATTACATAAATTGGTAAAACCAAATGTGAAATAAAAGAAAAGATATGATTGTCTTCCTCTAGATTTCCATTTTGCTTTTACTTACCTGCGTCACAGTTCTTTTTATCTCCTGTTAAATAACTGCTCTGATAATAGATTCATAATTTACAAAGTAGTGTCTGGTCTACCTTTTATACATGACTCCAAAGATTTTTCTTTTTTGCTGCCATAGTGTTTTAAAATATTTGCCAGTGATTTGACATTTACTTGCCCTGTAGTTCTTGATTCAAACACTGCAGTGTTTATGCATTTTCAAGCAACAGCTGATCTCAGAAACAATACATCTTATTATAGATGTATTTTTTACAACAAAATCCCCCTTCATTACCTGTCAAGTTTAATAAAATAACTGCAATGCTGGAGATAATTCCTCATGTAATGATGGGGAGTTTCCAACTGTTTATATTTTCCTTGCATTGTGGAGTTGTCTGTAATTGCTGTTGTCAAATGCAGTTTTGAAACACTTAAGATGAAAATCCACATTTTCTTATTTTTACTGTAAGTGATTTTACAGCTGCAACACTCTTTAATACTTGCTTTCAAATTTTTGCATGAGGAGGTAGATCATCCTCCCTCAGCAAAGGGAGTGCTCCAGATATAGCAGAACTAGAATAACACTGCACTGGATTGGGAGGGCCCAGGGACACAGCTCCATATCCCATGGACTGGGGCCATCCAGGCACCTAGGACTCAGGGGAAGAGGCAAGTCATGTGCCAACTAGCAGAAAAATTTGAACAGTAAGAGTTAAAAATCACAGGGGGTAAAAAAGCTTTTATCTCTAGATTCTACAGGAAAGTACTGTGTCTTTTCTTACGTTCTTTGCTTACCTTTTCCTTCCCATGTGTGTTTCAAATCCAGCTTACATCCATAAGGTGCATGGAAGATCATATAACTTGGCAATTCTTTGGCTGGTGGACAAATTAATCCTAAAGGATTGCCTATATATCAGTGTTTAACTCCAGCCAGCAACTAAGCACCACCCAGCTGCTCGCTCACTCCCCCCTGGTGGGATGGGGGAGAGAATCAGAAGAGTAAAAGTGACAAAACTCGTGGGTTGAGATAAAGGCAGTTTAATAGGTAAAGCAAAGCCGTTCACGCACGCAAAGCAAAACAAGGAATTCATTCACTGCTTCCCATCGGCAGGCAGGTGTTCAGCCATCGCCAGGAAAGCAGGGCTCCATCACGCGTAACGGTTCCTTGGGAAAACAAACACCATCACTCCGAATGTCTCCCCCTTTCCTTCTTCTTCCATGACATCATATGGTATGGAATATCCCTTTGGTCATTTGGGATCTGTTGTCCCAGCTGTGTCCCCTCCCAACTTCTTGCTGGTGGGGTGGGGTGAGAAGTAGAAAAGGCCTTGGCTCTGTGTATGCACTGCTCAGCAGTAACTAAAACATCCCTGTATTATCAACACAACGTTGTGTTTTCAGCACAAATCCAAAATATAGACCCATCCTAGCTACTGTGAAGAAAATTAACTCTATTCCAGTCAAAACCAGCACAACCAGTTTGCCGAACTAATAGTTCAGCTGCAGGAAAACAAGAGTACTGTGTTTTACCATTTAGAATAGGAGGAAGCTTGTTACTGAACAGAGAATAAAATATTTTTCTACTCCTGCTGTAAACTGCTGAGGTCAAGTCAAAGACTTCAGTCATGGCAGAACCTTTTATAAAGTCTGAATTCACCTTCAAATACAGGTAACTACTTTTGGTTGGATTTCCTTAACTGGATATTTTTATGCAAAAACTAAACAAAAAACTACCTCCATGCCTCTCTTTCCTGCCTCATAGTAGAGCATTACGAATAGACTGCAGATATTTTCAGGTAACTTTCATCTTTAAGTTACAATTTATATACCCCACTCCAAAATTTATAGCCCCCTCAGGACGAGGTATTAGATCACAATAACTATTTTATATCCACCAGAATTTCAGAAGTCAAATCTTTGCTGGATATAGTACATAAATAGACAAAAGATGCTATAGGCTTCCCTCATGCTCCACCTTTACAATAGTTCAGATTTACCACATAGCTACTATAGGAGGTCTCTGAACCTAAAGGACTGAGAAAGAATCCATTTGGCATGTTTCACTTTCAGACTTTTCTTACTGTTTAGCTGTCAGACAGCAAAACTAGTATGATCCAGAATTTTCCCGGTCAATGATAAAGAAGTTTTAATATGCTACTCATCCCTTTCAACAGCATTTCCATTCTCAAAGCATTAGAGATCTTCCAGGGGTAACTGTAAGTAACAGTTGTATTTGGGTTAAATTGTAGGATAGCTCCATGTCTTTGGAGAAGCCATTTCTCTGTAACTACTCTCTAAGTCCATGGTGCAATTGCAGGAAAGTTTTTGCACGCTACTTATCACTCTCGCAATACAGTCTGCATCACCAATATGCTTTCAAACTTATTTTGGAAGGCCCAAAGCAAAACAATTCTCTCAAGCAAAGGAAGATTTGGGTGTTGTCATGGAAGTTTTCACAGTGAGTGAAAATCAGCAGCAACCTACCTCTGCTCGAAATGCAGAGCAAATGGCACCATATGCGGTAATAAATAGTGCATAATGGGAATAAAGGCATAAATTAGGTTTTAATAGCAAGTTATGGGATTTAATTATATATCACTAAAAGGAAATACTATTTTTCCTTTTGAAGAGAAGGATTACATGTATGGTTACAGTTCTAGAAACCAAAAAGGAAATAAAATTAAGACAATTATTAAAGCACAGTATCCAAAGGAATCCCAAACCAAAGACTACTTTCTTTCTTTCTGCTATTAAATATATCATATATTTTTCTGAAACAGTGGAAATATAAATATTCCACATACTCCATAGTTGAAAATACTCAATTAGAAATGGCTTTGAAGTGCAATCTGATTCAGTGACAGATATTCCAAAACGTTCATACATTGGAGAAGATATTAGCTGTAACGTTGTACAGCTAATAAATGTGGTTTATTTCTATATTTTATTTAATCTTATATATTTTATTTAATAAATTATATATAAAACAATTTATAACATCATGCTTGTTTTATTATATATCATACATATCTGTTATTATATACTTATAATAAAATATATTTACATTTTATTAGATTTATTATTATCAGTATAATTAAACTCATATTGTTTATGAAACAAAAGTAATGGTAAAGCTACGAAGGATAAAACATACTATAGAATAAATTGCCACAACACATCTGGAAAGAAATCGTGTGAAAACTTTTATCAAGCGCAGTGTATAGTGTGGGCAGACAAAGGAATCCAGATTTGACGGAGGGAAGGCGCATACCCAGGGCCAGATTCTCAGCTGGGGTAAACTAGCAGAGCTACAGTGGACCCACCACAGTCTGCATTGCCTCACAGGTTGTGCAAGGTGAGCATCAAATTAAATTGGGCTGAGTTAGTGTCAAGCAAATTAAATTACCACAAAGACTCATGAAGGATGAGCAATAAAAGAGTAAAGGTGAAGAAAGAAATGGAGGTTGGAGGGGAGAAGGAAGCAAGAAAATCACCTAGGGAGAATGAAGAAGGGTTGAGTACCAAATAACTCCAAAAAAAAGGAAAAAAAAGGTTATGGGAAGCAGGAGGACAAACATACAGGAGAGCGACATACAGAGAGAGTCACGCTCTGTGAGCTGGGGAATGCCACCCTGCATCCACTGAACTCAGCTGAATTTGGAGCCTGTTCAGCATCTAGCAGGAATGTTTTGCATTTTCAAGAATAATATAAATGTCAAAGAAATTGAAAGAGTAACTAGAGACAAACCTGGAGAGACTGGCTCAAAGAGATTAAATAATAAAGAAGCAAATAAAGTATAGTGGGAAAGAAGGGAGAAAGAGACAACAGGTTGAAGAGAGAGAAAGAAAATTATAGCTAGAAAAATGATAACCAGAAAACACCGGGGGGGGGGGGAGGAGTGTACGTATATACATATATATACATAAATATACATAATTTTGTGGTGAAAAGTGAAAAAAAATTGGGAATGTAGGGAGACAAGCTATACAAAATAGGAGAGAAAACCAGTGTGAAGCAAAGTGCTGGTGAGGAAAAAAAGGAAATGTATAAAAATGGGTGGAAGCCTGGAGGAAAGCCTGGTTGTCAGAGCTGCAAAAGAAAAGAACGAGAATGGAAATTTAAAGAAGAGTTAGCACAATAAAGAAGTAAAATTAGAGGCAGAAGCATGGGATAGATCAGTGAAAACATCCATGTACTTCAGAGATGAAGCTGTGCTGTGTAGATCTGTCACTCTGAAAATATTTTTCAGGGAAAAGCATTTTTCCTCTATACAGCGAAGGTGGGGGGACAGCTTGGCACAGCAAAAAAAGTGGAGCAGCACTGTCCAATTTGCTATTCATCCCCACACTTAGCAGTGATAACAGTTTTCTGTTCGGCTCCTTGCCAGCCATCTCTCTTCTTGTGAGTCTGACCTATATTTTTTAACCCACTGCAGTAAATTCAACCCTGACCAAAGCTTGTAGGCCTGTGCATTGACATGTTCTGGTTTGATTTGTTTGCTCAAAAGGCAGCGTTTCTGATCCATTGGCCTAAACAGTGCTCTCCATTGCAGTGAGCAACTCAACCTTTTGCGCCATGGCTACTTCCCCTGCCAGCACACACAACATCGGGCCAGTGGAGACTGGGATGAGGTGATCCTCAGCTGGTGCGTCACCGGAGCTGCAGTGCCGCCGGCTGCAGGGGACACGCACACCAGAGTCACCGGGCACAGCGTCTGCAGGGCTGTGGAAACAGAGAGCCCCCCGCCAGAGAGAAACGCAGCTATGGCCGCCTCCCGTAAAGCTCTGTTGTGCTGACAGCAGTCCCTCAGGGGTGTCCCTGCCCCCGCGTGGGCGGTCCGCAGCCACAGGCCCTCAGGGTGTCCCTGCCCTGGTGTGGGTCACCCATAGCCAAATCCCTCAGAGGTGTATCTATGTCCCCCTCAGCAGCACTCAACCTTGTTTCCTAAACACATCTGCTGAGAGACCCCAAGGGCTCCTCCAACTGCCCAGAGTTCTGGCGCGCTCGGGGTGCTCGCGCCGGGGCCAGAGCCGTTGGGAACCGGCTGTGGCCGGCACAGGGCGTCCATGGCCTCCTCCCGCACCCGTCACCCCCGCAGCCTCCTCCTGCCCACACCCAGCTGCTGACAGCCAGCACAGCCCCTGTCAAATGGCAAAATTGAAGAGCAAAAGAAAAATCACACTTTTCTGAAGGGAGGGATCAAGCAAAGGGAGACGAGTCGGGGCGGACTCGCCCGTGGTCGCCCAGCTCCTGCTGTGTTTTCGGAGGGACTCTCCACAGCCCGTGCTCCAGGTCCCCTGAGCAGCTCAGGCTTATTCAGTGGTCCCCGCTGATGCCCCGTGGCCTCAGGAGGGATTGCTATGAGGACTTGTTAATGTTTTTTGATAATCTGGAAACCTAGTAATTAATTACATATTATTAGTATTTATTCTTAAACTAGGAGAGAAACTATTTTGTCATGGCTGATGTACAATACTCCGATGCTGCCAGCGTCACATATGTCAACTTCTTCGTGAGAGGGAAGGTTTCAAAAGTAGATTCTGAAACGACAATTTTTATTTTAATAATTCATCACAGTTTTATTCCTGGTCGAGAATGCCTTTTTTGAATTATCACATTGTTGGGATAATTAAAACAAAGTAAAATAAGTGGGATGAATAAATGTGTTTTTCTAATGAAAATCAGCATTGAAGAAGGAGTATTCTTTTGTGACTGGGTTTCTGCATACAGCAAGGGTGTTTATAGCACTACAGATGGCTTGTGATTCGACCTTAATTTAAGTTTCTGGCTGGATTGTACTCTGTATCAACGGGAATTATAATTTTAATACCAGTCCTGTATTTAATTCCAAAACTGTTGGAGTTGTGTGTTTGTTTACATATTTTGCTCCAAGATAAAATCTCAATGACAGTAAATAAACAGTGTCATGAAATCACTATTTATTTATCAGTACAAACAGAATTCATTTGGACTGAACTGATTTTCCAAAAGGGTTTTTAAGGGTTTTGTGGGTTGGTTTTATTTTGTTTTCTGTTGGGTTTTTTTTGAAAGCATTTTAACTTTATTACTGTGTTGCTGAAAATGCTGGCTTTGCACTGAATACTGCTCTCACTTGTTGTGTCCTTCTATGTAATAGACTTTTAATTAGCAAATACACTTATAAAGTGAGGGTTCCAAGTACTGATATTTGCTTATAATCTTACCTTTTGGGGAAATATTTATGGGGTAAAGCATCCTGTGGAAATTTTCTTTTCTCCTTCTGTAAAATACACTAGTTTAATAGTTTTACTCTACTATTTTGTTCTGCTATTTTTATAGACTGATTATTGCACATAGACACATTGTGGGGGTATATACAAGGAAGAAAGAAAACCTCTTTAAGCTTTAACAACATTACTGGTACAAGAACAATTGGGTATGACTGAGCTATAAAAGCTGGAAATAAGCTTAGGTTAGAAATTTTAACCATCAGAGAACTGAGGTTCTGTTCTAGCTTTGCTATAGATGACAGGGGTTCAAAAAGCCAAGCACAGACACCACCTGACAGAGAAGTTGACAGAGAAGTTTGGCAAACAGAAAAGGTGTCTTGGAGGAGGAGGAGGCATGATTTTAGGTGATGAATGAAATGGGTATTTTCCATGGTAGTAGTTTACAATTTAAAGCCCAACATGTTGTGAAAAGGGCCAGGACTATTCCAAGTATGAATCAGGAGGCTCTACCTTCCAGCTCTTTGGTCTTTGATCTCCGCACCCAAATGAGGAGTTGGGGACGACCTAGAAATGGACAGTTTAAACACACTGGTTCAAAGACTCGTGAAAAGGAGGGGGAAACAGAAGTTTCAGGGCAGACATGAAATGTAAATTAAAGAACTGGAAAAGCAGCAAAGAGTACTTGATAAAATGGTGCCTTGTTGTTAGTGATAAACCTGCTATTAATTGTGTCCACTTGCACTTTGTCTTAGGTGAGGAAAGGAAACAGGCTTGGTGAAATTCTTGTAGTAATGATAAGCAGGGGAAACAATGCTCTGAAACCAAGGATCTCTTATAGATCTCCAAATGCAGAAGATCAAAAAGACTAGGCTTTTTGCAAATCAGCTGTGGCACAAAGCTGAGAGGAGACTTCTCAGATATCCCTCGAAGTAGCAGAACAATTTTAGGCAAGTGCTGAGGAAGTATTTTTTATTCCAGAAAGTGAAGTAAGCAACTAATAGGGTGTTCTTCTACATTTCGTTATAACCAACCGTGAAATGGTGAGCGTGCATTAGCAATTTCAGTAAGACTAACCAATAACAATTAAGGTTCATGTTTCTTAGGAAAAGAGGGAAGGAAAACACGAATATGGGAATTTAAGGAAGTACCTTCAGAGTGTATGCTGTATTTTCCCTGGAAATTAAGGTAGGAAGAAGAGGAGTTCAAAAGAGCTGACAATTTCTTAAACAGTCTATGCTAAGGTTATCAACTATTGCAATGAGGAAGAAAAAAAAATATATCAAGAGCTCTCTAGGCAGATTAAAAGCTCTCTAGTATCGTCAAAATACAAGGAAGCATCCAAACAAGGCTAACTTACTACCAGTGTTAATTAATAGTTAAGAATATAGGCCCAATTCACAGAATAAAAGGTCTCTTGCTCTTGTTAGTTATGTCAAAGGTTATCAGAACATAGTGTTAGCTGAAATATGAAGCAGAGGTATTCGTTCATCATCCTCTGCTGGGCTGCTTTTGTTACAGGTCTGGAGAAGAGGTTTTCAGAAATCATACCTCCTCATCCTCCTTACGCACACTGTATCAGTCAGACTCCAGAGACTAAAAGAAACATAATTTATCACATATAAAAACACTCTGTTTTAAACACAACCATCAAGGTTCACATTCAAACAGGGGTACTACCATTTGGAAAACTATCTAGTGTTTTCTTAAAGCTACTTGAGCAGACAGTGTGGAGTCATTGCCACTTGAGAAAATTATGCAAATGTCTTACCCAAACACTGCTGACCATAAACCATGTACTTGTACTGAGCTCCTTTCGATGAAGCACAGTGAATACACTTCATCAGCAAAAACTCAAGTGTAGGCCTGTAAACCCCATAAACATTTGGCATGGCTGGGCTAGAAAGGAAAATTCCACCATTTGCATTCATCTGAAATCTAGCTGTCTCCCTTGTAGCACAGAGAAGAATAAGGCAGTTGCTAACATAATACATATAGGTACTTACTGGCCTTTTCTCCAGCTTGAGGAATGAGGCAATTCATGTTCCCAAACAGCTAACTAGCTCTTTTTTTCTTTTTTTTTTTAAATCTATCCTGTGTTCAATATTTCTTTGCAAGCACAGAAGTGAAAAGTCTTAGTGTACAAACTACAGAAATAAGCATTTGCACTTCTGTTGAGCTTTCCACCTGGTGATGTTCCGGAACAGTGGCAGCCTGATTGAAAAACTATTACTAAGTATTTTAAAATACTTCTTCAGAAGTCTCATTGAACCTAATCAGGCCACTTCCATGAGTAAACTCAGTGAATAAGAGATTTACGATTGGTACTCAGTGAAGTACCTGGCAAAGGTTCAATCTAATTTTTAGATTGTCTGAATATGAGTCCCAAAAGATAAAACACAGAAAATGTTAGTGCAACTATAAAAGAAGGAAAAGTTTCCACAAATTTTTGTAAAGTGAAACTTCTGCTTTTGGATAAATTGCCAATCCATCAGATTGGTCACTGTCACACCACCCTCTCTCAGATATGCCTATTATACACAATTGGTTTCAGGAATTTTATACGTGAAAATGACCTGTTTCTCAACCTTACCCGTGTGTGTTTCTCCCTCGTGAACCACATTATATGTAATAATATGGACATCAACTATGGGCCTGATTCAGAGGTCCTAACTGCCCACAGTCTTACTGAGTTAGGTGGGAGCTATAAATTCTCAGTAGCTTTGAGAATTAGACTGATACATTCTCACAGTCATGAAAAGACCATTGTGTTACAGATTAAGTATTCATGATATTAAATGTACCTCTGTCATTTAAGGTCTGGAGAATTGGCATTCTCCTTTGAAGATTACTGCAAGAAACTTTCAGTTATATTTATAAATGATGGAATTGGAGCACAAAGTGTTGAAGACAGGTGAAGTTAGAAATATGCATGTATTTTCCTCATGGAAAACTAGGAAATACCAAAACTATCTGTCATATCAATTATAGCTAATGCCAAGCAGCTATTATTACCAAAAACTTATATGCTTCGGAGCATATAAAGCTTGATAAATCTTTGCTTGCTTAAGCTCAGCAAGCAATTCCTTTAAATTAAACCATTTTGGCAGGCAGAGTCAGTATGTGCACCTCCAAACGTCCTCGCACAAAGCACTGTAAATACAATTTGTGGCAGTACTGATACAATAGGCAACATTAAAACAGATAATTATTTCATGAAAAAATAGGAGTCTGCCTAAGGTTTTGCCCCTTATTCTTTTCTTAACGGGACACCAACCCCCTCCTAGTTTCCCTATTCTCATAGCCAAAGCTGGGACTCCACCAGCTCTGGTGAAATTGTTAAAATAAGAAATCATTGTGGGTATGTTTTTCTCATTTGTGACACTAGTTATTAACGCAAGGCTATTGTGATATTACAGTATTACTGTGTTAGTGAATATATCTCATTTACTTTCATTAAGCACCTTCAGACTGCCAAATACCCAGCACTATAGAAGTACAACATATAATCGTGACATAGCAACATTAGACAATGTCAGCCTCCTGCTCCAAAATCCAATTCTGTGGTTGAATGTCAACAAGATGCAACATTACACAACGTGCCCACAGCCAGCAGGAGCCTGGGGAACTGCAGGTTATAGGGCAAACAGCCCAGATTAGAACCAGTCCTGTACAAACAAACACAAGATGAAGGACTGCAGTGTAGCAGAACAAAACTACTTTTGAGGCAAGGTCCTGTGGTGAGATTAATTATAATACATGTAAAAACATAAAATTTGTTAATACCTAATAAATCATTAATGGAAGTAAGCAGGGAAATTACTTACTGCTATCTTGAATCAGTGTTTCAAACTGTGGCTGAAATACAGAATATCTCATTAAACAGTGTCATTATTGAATGAGTCAATGAGTCAATGTAATAATAATGCTTGTTCCCCAATCCCCAACAAAGAGGTGTCCAGATAAGCTCTCACACACAGTAAGCAAAGTCTCTACCCGTTCACCAACACACTACGTCCTGTGATTGCTTCTCCCTCACGACAGTATTGCACATGTTGCAGTGTAGCACTCTATCAGGTGTGGATTTATTCTGTATTAAAAAACAACAACAACAACAACAACAACAAAGCATAAACCTTAGGGTTATCAGCCTGCTAACGTAACTTACCATTGCAGGTCCTCTTTGTCAGTCTCCATTACTATCTTCCCCGTCCCTTTTCTTTCCCATAACATAATGGTGCTGAAGCGTGTCAATGTGAAGTGTTACGCTAAAGCCTGCATTTCAGAACTAATTCTTGCTAAGGTAAGAGTTCTGCCTCTCTTTTACAGCCTTTCCTCCAGAGAAAGCTCCCTTGGTGTTCTTCTATCCAACATAATCTTCTGTAAGAAACAAAAGACCTTTTACAGTTTGGAAGACCAAGGAAAGGTTTCCAGTCTTTCTTCAAGACAGTTAGTCTGAGGAGAAGAGATATCTCCAGTCTTTAAATAATAATACCTTCCTCTTTACTTAAAGATGCATGAAGGAAACTTCATGGTTGACCTGACCAGCATCTTGTCTCTATTGCCCCTGCTCTGCAGAAGCTGTCTTTGGGCTGCCTTGAGAATTTCTAACATAAACTTACAACACTGGCTCTAAAACCATGAGCACCCTTTTTTCTCCCTGTGTCTTTAAGAGCAAGATGGGAATATGCTTTTCTTCACAAATACATCTTCAAGCCATTCTCTATACAAATATAAGCACAAGATACAAACTTTTTCCTGATTCCAGATCCCCATATGCAGGCCTTCTTCAAAGCGTTATCCCTGGACTGACAACTGATACAGCCGTGTAAACACCCAGCTATCCTCTCATTCCAAATTAGATAGAGATGTTAGGGCCACATTAGGCATTTAGCTCTGCAACCAGCTGGAGGAATTTCTCGGTATAAGCATTGCCACTTCTTGTGTTGGGTTCGAAGCTTGGTTTGCTTCTCCTCCCACATGTCACACAAGGCTGGGGGACTGCAATGAACTTCTTTCAGTTGCTGCTGGACTTCTACCTCTGCATGCTGCTACAGAGGTGGAACTGCAGTCTCAGCTGATGTTGCTGGTGTTGCTGTTCTGCCAGCCATTTTGGGAGTATTTGCATCTTTTCCTTTGCACAAAAGGAATCCTGAGAATTTCTTATAACACACAAGAACTCTTATCCAGTATGATATTCCTAAGAAAATTAACTAAGCACAGTTATTTTTGCCTTTTTTTAATATATATATACATAAAAGAGAAATCTGTTATCTTTTTATTTGCTGGAGCTTCTTTGTATCTCGGTCACAATCTGTTGTTAACAACAGAAAAATGAAGTCAGCTATAGCTTTTTGGTTCTCTTTCAAATCCAAAGAATAAAAAATTTATGATGCTGTTCTGGAATCAGCCCTAAACATACATTCTTGGACTTGTTTTAAAAGAATTCTTTATTCCAAAAATAACTCCATATTCCAAGATTTTTGATTCAGTATGTGCTGCCCATATTAAAAGCTTACACAGCTTTTAAAAGCTTAAGCTCTGCATATATCCTTTGTTTCAGAAAGGTATTGTGCAGCTTTCATTGTCTCTGTAACAAATAGGTTGATTAAAACAAAACTTTTCAAGGCAAAGTCTTAAAATGTGATTCATGGCATAATGACTTTAAAATCAAATTCAGATCCGATGTAAGTAGATGCACCACTACATTTTTTGTAACAATGACTCATACCAGATCTGAATCTGGCTCTTTTGTTACAATCTGAAATCTTGATACCTCCATTACTGCAACATCGGCCAATTTTATTTCCTCTGTAACTTTTAGTGGCTTCTGCCTTTGTGTTTTAGAGCTCTCTAAAATTCAGCACAATGGAAGGGTGCACAACTGCTTAAGGCACCAGATTTGGACAAAGAGCACCTGGCCTCATCTGGTGCAGACTTCCTGCGAGATCGTTGTCTCTGGAGCTGTTTCTATGAAAAGATCTGAAAATCTAAGATGTACGTCCTTCTACTTTTACCGCCTCTGGCTCTGGGGTGCAAACAGACCTCTGGTTTGGTGTCTAGTCTTGCGACTAGGCTTCTGGGGAGAGTTACGCAGTTCAAAGCATATGCTTTTACAGTACCTTTCTGAACAGCGGTTCAACATAAATATCTGTATGAGGAAGCTGACTTCACCAGGCATTCAACAAGGACAGATACTCCTTCATAGTGTTTCCCTCCACTGATTTCAGTTAAATAGTCAAAGTGATATAGAACAAATACGTCCCGTGAAGTGGCAATCCAAAAGCCTCTCCCCACCCACAGAAGAGCCACCCAGAGCTGGACCAGAAGAAACGGTGATGGAGCTTCTCTGGACATCTTCTCCTCTCGTTCATCTGGGCTGCAGAGCCTGGAATTCCCTCCCCTTCACCAAACCTGTGTTATGCACATAAATATATTCTCTCCAAGAGGTCAGCATTTGCTAACCGCTGGCTTTTAAAGATAGCTGGCAGAGGAGGCTGCGTGGCAGGCCCTGCTCCCCATAAAGTTGCTGAGTGACTGGCAGTCTCGGCCCTCCACGTGTTCAAACTAATTTTGTCAAAGGAAATGCCTCTGACTTCTGCAAAGACGGACATGCTTTGTGCTCCTGAAGAGGGAGCCTGACTCTGCAACCTACTGCATAGGGCACGTATCTACGAGGGGGGAGTTTTTCTCTCTACTTCTGAGTTTTACTAACTTCAATACAAAGTGGGGGAGAAGGACTTCACTTTCTGTAAGGTGAATGCCTCAGCCAGCAGGTGACAGAACCAGTGGTCTCCTCACACCTGGTCTGGCCCCATGAACGCTTTATTTTCTGCTGCATAGGGAAACACAGGCACTACCTGCTTAAATGCTTGACGTTAGGTAACCTTTCTGAAACAAGCCTTAAATGAGCGATTTTCAGGATGGCAATTGTTTCTCAACAGCTAAAGCTTTTTGTCCAGTCTAAATGCAGTAGCATTCAGCTTCTGATCTGGATGAATAGCTTACAAGAAGCACCAAATACATCAATGTACATTCTCAAGTCCCTACATTCCTGATGTTACCAATGTTATCAAATACTACTATAATGCTATCAAAGTAAATAAGGACAGACAGCAGCCGATGTAGGAACAGTGAAGGGGAACACATCCCCACACAAAAATATGCCAGTGACACAAGCAGTCTGACTCATTCCCTCTCCACGTGCTCCCCAGTTCTGCCTGTAAAGCAATTTCCTTTAGAGAAGCTGTTTCTCTTTGGTTCTTTAGCCATAGCTAGGCATGCGAAGAACCTCCCTTTTACTCCCTTCCAGGCTGCTGGTGGGGACTACACCGGCCTTCACAGCGGGATTCAGACGTTGTCTTCAGTCCTGCAAAGGATCTCAAAAATTGCATACAATCAAGCGCTGAGTTTGAACTATAAGGGATGATTCTCATTGTGTTAATTTGAAATAAATCAACCAAATATTCTTCATTTTAGCTTTAGAGCTGGATTTTATAAATATAAATAATATAGTAACATACATAATTGTCAATTCTTTTTAGTAAAAGAAATATGGAAGGGATAAATAGGGACATTATAAAATATATACAAAGGAGATTAATATATATTAATATATGTAAAGTAGATTAATAGTGATTTCTGCTATTATGTATTAGTTTACACAATACACTTTTATACAATTATTCATGAGTATTTTAAACTGTAGTAAAAATTAATGCTGATGTAAAGCTAAGATGGAAATAGCTAGGACTTCAGCTCTGCAAATTCCAACAGATTCGTCCCACAACACTAAGCTTATCCACAGCTTAACTATTTTATGGTGCAACATTTTTAACTTCACATTAAATAAAGCACCATGATTGTAACTTAGAAAGAAAAACAGAAATAAAAATGCTACTGAAGTACTGTATGAGTGAGTTAACAGTATTTTAAGAACTCTGGCTTCTGGAATTTCCTGAGTTTTGAGTGCCTGACTTTGTGACTTGGTACTGCACCAAAACGAAAAATTTCTTTTTAAAGAAAGGAGGGAAAAAAAAAATGTTTTGTTTGGGATTTTTCTACATGCTTTTGACTTCCTTAGCACATCTTATAAATTGCCTAAGCACAACCTTACACCTCTGTGTCTAATATCTGCTAAACAGAGAGATAAACTTAATAAGGAGGCCTCAGTAAAAAATAGTCTGTCATATGCCTTATTGCAGAGCACAGTGTGCTCCAGTTAGCTAGATCCACTGCTTTTCACCTACTTTCTGTCTATTGCTATCTCTAATCCCCACAAATTGGGGCATGCCAATCTGCTCTCTAAACCTTAGTAGCTCCTTGCTCTCATAAAATTAAGATATAAGTAAAAAATGCCTTTAAAAATGTGATATACAAAAGTGGACATATGGCTATGTGAATCTGGACAAGGTATTTATACTTGCCGTACTTACCTTCCCATTCACTCTTGCTCCTCTTGCCTATTTAGACATAAGCTTTTCACAGCAAGGGCTCTGTGTATACTTCTGATTAACACTAACATCAAGGCTACCTCAAAGTGGGTCCATAGACCACACGTGTCATAATCTCCTGAAACTCAAACCCTACCAGCTGTCTACCTGATCCCAGCAGCTCTGCTGACTTTCAAAATACTGAGAGTAAATGCATGCAAGCCTCACATACTGCTGTGTATTCCTCCATTTAACAAGGAAGGAGGTCCAATGCAGACTGTTATCGTGCAAGATATTAAAAAAAAAAAGTTCTGGCCAGACTAACACTAGTCGGGGCACACAGTTTGGTCTCATTAAGGACAATGTCAGTGTGGACAACACAGCTTATGTCTTTATCATGCACCTTACAGAAAGGACCCCCAGCTTCTGCAGCTCAACAATGTAAGCCAAGAATCAGGGTCACACTCAGAAGGGAAGTGGGGTTTTTTTTTGGTATGGATTAATTGAAAATGCAAAAACTGCTTGCCCTTCTTCTTTAAATGGGCTTTCTACATTATTAAATGGCTTGTCGAGCCTCATGCATATACAGCTCAGACAGACAATCAAAGAAAACTATCATTGTAACCGTTGTTTCCAGATACATGCAAGGCAATCTGCTGAACACCTTTTAAACTGAAGTATTAGAGGCATCTCTCCTTGAATAGCATCAAACTCCTTACAACAATGTTGTGTGATCCTCAAATGTGCTTTGTTTTACTGATATAGAAGACATAAAACCGTCTAGAAAGTGGTCTTAGAATCGATGTTTATTATGCAGGTCTCACATACAAAGATATGATCGGAAATATATCTGATGTGTGATATGAGAGCAAACAGTAAACGAAAACCAGAAGATTGCTTGTGTATCCAATCTAAATAGTATACAGAAGTACCACAGCAAAGAACATAAGCCAGGTTGAAAAGAAACTTTACAAGCACCACACAAAAGCTATCCTGCACAAAGAGCCATATCCAGCATATGCGCTTCTAAATCTCATCCTATTTTGAGGAATTTAATCATGGATAAGCCTTTTGCTGCCACCTGTACAGAAACCAGTGTTGCACAGAGTACTTCAGGGCAGTGAAAATACGTAGGCTATCAAATAATTGAACTAACAGACATGAATTAAACTAGGGATCCCAACTTTTCGACAGTAAAAGTTTTATTTATTCCTGCAGATGACAAGTTTAATTGCTGTTCAGTGACATTCATTTTAATGTGAAATATCATTTCAACTTTGCCCTTTTATTTACCCAGTGTAGAAACCACACACGAGCATAAATGATAGGTACCAGAGAACCAGCCAGAAGCAGACCAACGCAGTTGTTTCAAGAGCTCTTGCAAGACTGCTGGTCTGATGAGGATGCTCACATCCATCTTATGCTGAGATCACAAACCTTTTGTTTGTGAAAACTAGCGTTCTCCTGCGCATCCCAGAGGCGTGCCAACGTGTAGCCCTGGAGGACCACTGACATCTGGTGGTCATTTCAGTCCTCCCCAACAGTACCTGCAGCTCCTGGCAGGCAACGAGCGCTAGCTGAAGCGCAGAGATCACTGAGGTTTGGGGGGAAGCAAAACTGCTTCATCAATATCTCGCCTGTATCACAGCGCACAGGGCTGCTAGTGTGAACTAAACTGGCACACCTTCTTATCTAGAACTAACACATTAAAAAAAAAAGAGGAAGGAAAAAGTAAAATATAAATTAATTCTAAGGAAAGCTAAGTCATATATGTTAAATTTTACCATGACTTGATCAGATTATATTTTACAGATGGCCTGAAGAAATACATGCCAGGGAAGCATTAAGTTACAGGCCTTACTCTGTGTTTATTAACTTAGTGGAATTTGTTGGCTACAAGTAAATGCAGATGAACAGCAATATACAAACAACAAACTCAGTTAAAGCTGCCAGCACATTAATAGTATTGTTAGATTAAACTTACTCCAGAGATAATAAAGCTGTTCTAAATAGAGCACATTTAATTCAACAAGTTCTTGAGAACAACTGGGTCATGAAATAGAATTATGTAAAACTGTCTTTCTGACAAATAAAAGAAGAATTGTTTCCTAGGTAAGATGTTTCTTATTACTGAAAAGGAGCAGTGAGATTTCGGTCTTCTTTTGCTAGACAACTAGCACAATATTAAATTATAAGCAGGAATATTCAACAATTTTATCCATTTTGGTACCTGTACATGGTGAGACTGCCCAGACAGAAACTGCCTCAGTTCTCTCCAGCAAACTTGAGAGAGGATCTTCCTGACCCTCAAAAGCAATTGTGCAGAGAGACCACAGCCATCAGCACTGGATCTAAAATGTACTTAGGCCTGTTAGCACTGGTTGTTGATAGGCAAACATTTAGAGCTATGTTTTGCTTGTTGCAGTTATCTACAACTTGTAAACAAAACTCTGAGGCTTTCAGACATTCATCAAGAATACAAAAATCTTACTAAACTGTCATGAGAATTTTCAATCCTTCCCAATCGCTTTCTTGCTGCAAAATGATTCAAAGTCTATTTTCAGGTAAATGTGCATTTGTCATTGAAACGGGAGCTCAATTCAAACCTAGTAACACTCTCAGCACCTGCTGAGTAGTGGGAAATAATCAAAGTGTTTTTCTACACCTTTCCTACATGCTACAAGAGTGCAGCTTTGCAAAAAATCTGCAGTACAAATCATTAGTCTCCAAACTGACCTATATTTTTCACTTACCACCAATATGACACCTCTCCATAAGTAAACAGATTCTAAATTACAGTTTCACCTTCAATCTCAGCTACCTAACCAGATTGATAGATAGTGAACTATTTTAAATTACTTTTATAAAATGCATTGTTGTGCATACATTTTCTAGTTGGCTGTGGCACATTGTGGGCAAACATTTCATAGAGGCACATGCAATTGCTAACATCGCCAAGTAGTGTGCAAAAAATAGCCAGTGCTCAGAGTGGAAACAAGAAAGGGTACATGGGACACTGATACGGAGACAATTGTATCAAGCCACCCCAATGAAAGCAGGAAATGTGCACCAAGATAGTTTCGTTTGACTCAGCCAGGGATTGTGGCTGAGCTGGGCACCTGGCTGGGCCAAAGGCTACCCAAAAGGCTTTCAAAAGACAAGTATCACGTTTTTCACTCCCATTTGTATTCCAGCAGAAGTCTAGCATCTGCTGACCGCTGATGCCTCTGGAGAATTTCACTCGTGTGGCCCACAAATCACTGATGTTCGTCTGTGTTTCAGGTCTCTTCCGGTACTGCTGCATGAACATACAGTGACAAAAGTGGCTCCACAAGACTACTTTTTAGTACCTTCCTAAAGGTCCAACTGCAAATCAATAGACATTAATCAGTACAGAAACACTCACTCCCGTACACAAGAGGCACAGAGCCTATGTTCCACTTAAATCCTATTCCGAGCATTTAAAGTGAGTGCTATTTTCAGTATTTCAACAATGCTGGTTTCTGCACAGTAATGCATTTCACCCACAGTGAAAAGCTGTCACATTGCTGCACATCTATTAAATAAAAGCATTATAATTAGGTCAGCTACTGGGTAAAGAAGACAATAACCCCTTTAACAAAGCACTGTTACAGCCCTTATAGGTCCTCGTCTGAAAAGAAAGTCTCTCCTTTCCTTTGTTGTCCCTGCAAAATGTATTTTCCACAAATATCTTGGCATTGCCAATCCAATTACACAACAGCAGGAGACAATCACTGTGTGACAATGTTCTAATTCACAGATATAACCTTTCTTCTACATTTATATCTTATTGGGGATATTTTCCTGGGGGATAGAGATGCCCTCCACTCACCACCAGGGACAGACGGGTCTAAAAATAATTTTGCCTTGTTCTAATCGATAACATCATGTTGGCAAACCTCTTCCGAAGACACATGAAAGCAAGATAACCTATTCCCGCCAGCATGCTGACCAGCAGGGTGGTTCCAAGAACCCTGGGTGCCCTTTTCTTGGCCACGCGGAATGCCGTTGGCAGAACGGCCGAGATTAATATATTGTTGACGTGTCCTAAAACTTTGTAAAATGCTTTTCTCTTCAGGACGCGCTCGTAATACGCTTCCAAGTTGGGCCGCTTTCCGTTTCCCCAGTTTCTTCTTGCTAATCCCAGAAACTTCAGGCGATGTAATGTGACGGCAAGTGATACATCTGCCAGACTGAAGAAATCACCACAGAGCCAAGGCTGATTTTCATCTTCTGAGCAGAGATAAAACATAACGAATTAGGAGCTAATGGACACAAGCACACGTAGAAGCCTCCATGGGCTAATATTTAGTTTAGTTCTGTTTCAAAATGCTGCCTAATAAACACCACCAACACTTCAGCTAAGATATGACTTTAATCAATGAACATTTTACTAATCCCTGTCCATTCTTCACACAATATTGTAAAGTCTTAGGCTCAGCAGCCTGGCCTACATTTGTTAAGGAACAAAGAGCCACGTTTTAGGTTCATAAATTAAAACCCACAGTAAACACTTATTTTCCTCAACCACATTTCTCAAATCTGGATTAAACTAAACAGGAGTGGAAAGGAGGAAGGCAGTTTAGCTTTTACTGAAACGCTACCACTTGCCTGAAGAATTTATTGTCTTGCCTGTGTCACCCAGGTCTATGGCATTTACTCAAGAACTGCTAATTTGCTGGAGACTTTCAAGTCAAGAAGAAATGGATCAGATGACTGACCTGCACCAAACACACCAGCTCAGCGAGAAGATAGAGTTTGTCTACTCATCCTTCCTTTGTGCCTCCTAGACCCCAAACCATGGGGTTTTTACACTGAGAAGTTTGAGAAGCGATGGATATTCACACTGCCCACCTTTAGTCAGGAGCACAGATGGAGACCCCAGGCTCCCTCTCCAGTCAAAGGAAAGAGGTGAATGTTCCTGGGATGGCTCAGAGCAGGCACTGCCAGGCAGCATCTAACCAGTGATCTGAACCACCACCACCTGAAAGGGCTGACCCGTACTGACTACACCGAGAGCTTTTGAAACCCAGGATATGAAGTTTGGTAGTTAGCATAGCTGCCAGCACGAGTACTCTGCTCTAGCCTAGATCTCAAACAGGAGATCCCTCCTCATTTGCAACCTTTTGCAGTTCTTCCCACACAAAAACCGCTGGCATGAACATTCAGCAGCACCTCTGTGGAAACAGAGAAATTTTGCAATGTCCCTTTCAACTCATTTGCCACCAGAGGAAAGCAACAGTTTGGCACACCACGGGTACCAGTCCATTTCAACCAGTTCTGCAGGTTTGGAAGAAAGGCCTCTGCAGAGAACGAGTGTATCCTGTGTTGCTGAAAGGATACCTGGGGATTCATCCAATGCATTAAGTAAATCAGACGATGGAAAGGAAGACCAAAGAAGCTAACCTGTATGAAAGAAAGGTGCCTGCAGTGGCGGCAGCAGTAAGTGACTGAGGGATTTGAGCAGTAGCAAAAGAAGCAGAAGCTCAGAGGTTGACCAGGACCTGGAGAAGCATTGTTCGCAAACCTCAAAAATGTGAATAGCTCAGACAAAACTCCAAGAGGCAGGTAATAGCCATATGTTTTACTAAATCCTGTGATCCTGGCAGTTTTCATAAGCTCATCAATATTGTATCAGTTGACTCCTTGGAAAGGCTTTAGCACAGAAAGCAAAGGGGCTGCTGGAAATGGTAACAGACTTAGTTTGCTGAACAACATTCTGCCACCCTTTGTGAGTTAAAACATTTTCTGTGACTCTTTCACTGTTGAGTCAGTAGAAAATTTAACCTAGATTTTCAATCACTGGTTCAAATCTACTGTCTTGATAGTAACTGATAATTATTACAACAGCTATTTATAGAGCCAAATATATATGCTTTCCAAGAGGGTGGGGGGAGGGGGCTTGCTCAATGATTAGAGCACTTATCCAGATTGCTAATTCTGCATATACCACAAATATCAGCACAGTATTTACACAAGTGTGTAATAAACCTGTGTTAAACATTAAGGTCGTGATCATTATAGTGAACGGAGGCCTACAACAACAACATCAAGGATAACATTCTGTAGTTAAGCTTTTTCTTATTTTCTTGATAAAACACTGCAAAATTGTGCAGCTAATTACACTCACTAGGCTGAATATGTGACCAAGCACTCTCATAAGACAGTGAGAACTCACTGACAGCAGCAGTAAACTAAACTAGTATTTAAAACAGTATTGATCCCTTCTGTGATGTTAGATCAGTAGATTCTAAAAGTATCAAATCAGATACATTAAAACCAGTTCTATAACGGTGCTGTCAAGAAGTTTACTCAGTCTCCCGAAACATAAGCATCAACAGGATTTAGCAAGAATAATTCCTCACCTGGCGTTTCTTCATTTCGCCGCTGCAATTCAGTCTCAACCTGATCCAAAACTTTTTCCAGTTCATCCAGTATTTTCTTTAGGTATTTTATATTATCATGATCCAGCAGTTTAGACTAAATATATATACAGGTTAGTGTTTTAATCATTGTACAGAGTTTATACTTTTATCAGAGAAACTTTTACTTAGATACTGCAGTGCTTATTCATAAAATGTGATTATTTTCTCCACATAGTCAGCTGGATACCATTTGGGTACTGGTGACAATTCAGATAACAGAAGAAAAACATTAGAGATGCTAGATCTCGAGGTTTACCTCACCCTGCAGGGTGCTCAACAGCCCAACACCAGCACTGATGTGTACTTACCTTTGAAGTCAGTGGGACCAGTCCAATACTTCAGCACACACTTGAAGTGTGTAGCTGATCTGGGGGACAGACTGCTTCATGCCTTGTAGGGTTAAATCACTGCATGACATTACTGGTAATGACAGGTGAAACAAATGTTTACATTGTGACAGAAAAAATCTGACACCAACAAGCTCATAAAAAAGCGGGGGAATACAAAGAGTTTTCTTACTTTAAGGCGCTTCTGTTTTGCTATGTAGGCATCCTGAAGGTCTGGATTTTCTTCTGCAAGTTTCTTCAACTCTGATTCTGTGTTACTTATTTGGCCTGATACAAAAAACCGAAGGAGTGACATTAGATATCTAAATGTACCCATAATGCAATCCACAGGAACTAATCAATAGCTTGTGTACAAATATCACACTGAAGAAATGGGAAGTGGTACTTCAATGAAGCATCACCGCCAAGTTGGGATTCAAAAGCATCATGTTTTGGAAAACTTAACTGCCACATAAATTGACCCCAGCACACCTTCTGCCCATCAGTTTGCAATGAACTCTATAAAGTCGTGATCTGCCAGGCAAGAATGAGGAATTCTTGTGAATATTTTTCTCTTACTCAGATAAAACCATTTTGCTGCCAAAAACTGTGCTAAATCCATGAAATTCTACTACAAATACCTTAGGTCTCTGATGTTTTGTTCCTGGGATCCTAACACACTTTTCATGCTGTGAAAGTGCAGATAGGCCCATACTGAGTTTTTCTGTAGGTCACTGTAGGTCACATGCATAATTCCACAGCAAAAGCCTAAATACCACTGAATATGGAAACAAAGTGTTTTCAGTTAGCTAAAATGTGACACCAAAATCTGTGATCCCTTTTGGAAATGTTCATTACGGAGTATATGGATGTTCTAGAAAAACATTCATTATATTACTTAAAGAAGGAATGATGTGAAAAATTTAAGGTAATTTTACTGATTCCTACTACATGTGTATAGCCTTTTCTCTCCTTAAAATGGGGCTTTGCTTGAAAATGCCATACTTACAGACCTAGAATACCAAAAGATAGTGAATAATAAGTTATCTTCTAAAAATAAATATTTCTAGTAATAAATTGAGAATAAAAGAATAATTATAGGGCATGAATCACCTCTCACTTGTACTTGATAATTAAGATTAGTTCTAATTAACTCTTATAAATTAAACTGATAAAAAATTCTTGCTAGAGAATAATGAACTCACTGTTTTATATATTTGTTTCAACCTGACATGACTGTGAAAGCCATCTTTCAACAAAGTATATGAAGAAATTGAAGGATGTAATCACACAACTAAAATCTTATATATGCAATTAATTACTTAATTGGATTTGGTATGCATAAACATAATACATAACTGGCTGGTGGCTTGCTTATTATATCTAGCAGTCTGAAAAAGATCAGCTTTTCAAAGCTGAAAACTAAACCATCCGGGAGAAGTCTGAACAAGCAAAGGAATTGTTTAGGAACATCCAGGAGCTATTCAAATAAATGCCTCAAATCAAGAAAGCAGGCCATGCTGTAAGTATAAAAAGGTAAGAAAACATCCCATTTTAGACAAGTAGTAATTTTAGCTCTACCAATATGAACGTGTGTCTGTAAACTGACAACAATTTATACCAACTAGAAGCTAGAGGGGAAGAACACATACAGCCAGCAGAACATAAGACAATATTGTAAAATGAACCGTAATAAAAACACTATTACCGTGTGAAAACAGAAAAACTATCAATAATGCCTACGAGTAAAGTACAATTGTTCGATAAACAGTTAGCATCCACATTTGGCGGAAAAAAAAAAAACCACAAACCAGACAGTACGCTGATATAAGAGAATAATTCATATTACTTCAGAAAAAAAAAATGGTAATTACTCTTGCTGAAATTACCCATTCTAAATCTCTCCAGATACTTTTTATAAAGAATTTATTTTTAAATAGCAATCATCTTTGGACCAGCAACACTGACTTCTAAATACTTTGCAATGCTCAAGAAGTTTCCAGCAGACAAGAAGAAAATACTGCGCTGATGTTTTATAAAGGATAACTCATGCAACCTTAAGGAAAACTAACTGCCTGACTTCAGTTCTGGCAACATAAAGGCGTGGCTAATAAGAGAACTGACTTGGCAAAAATTTTAAGGAGTAGGATAACACAGTTTGTTGGAAATAGAACCTCTCAAACTAACACAGTATCATCTTTTACGATATTATGAATTTGGTAATAGTATAGTTGTATTACATTTCAAAGTCTCTACAGTATTTGACTTTGTTCTACGGAGCATTCTAAAATATCATACAAAAAAAATCAACACGATATAAAGCACTGACATTGACGAAAGAAATCAGAGATCTCAGAACACAACTATAAACAGGGAATCGTCATCCAGCCGTGTTCTCAGGATTTGATCCTTGTCCTAGAACTATTTAGTTCTTTCGTAATACTTAAATGGAAAATAAAAGCATTAATTAAAGTTTCCATGATACAAAGACTAGAAGGGACATAAATCAAGAAAAAACCTGGCACTGATGATAGTCAGTGGTCTGGACTGGTTGATAAACTGGGCCTAAGCAAGGAATCAATGTTCCAACACAGTCCAATGTAAAATATAAATTGAAGCAAGAGATACAAGCCATGTTTCTTGGCAAAAGGGCTGTAAGTTTGCAAGCAGTTCTGAAAAGCTAGGCTGAGGTCATGATCCACGATCAGCTGAACAAGGATTCCCAGTGCAGTTCTGTGGCTGAAAGTAACGCCGGAGTCCTTGAACATACATATAGTGAAAAAAACAAGAATAAAGAAATATGTATCTCCCTATCTGATACCAAGGTGAACAGAATCTGCTGTCCTGTTCTGGCGTCCAAACCCGGGCCGGGGGAAGGGGGAGAAAAGAAAAAGGGAAAAAAAAAAGATCTATGAGAACTGAAAGATTATTTGCCAAGGATTTTTCTGAATATCACTGAACGTTGTTTAAACGAAGTATTTCTGCAAACTACTGGATGTGAAACAGGAGTTCATTTCAGGAGGTTCTCTGTTATAAAGAGAACTGGGCAACATAATCTACAATTATTTCCTGTGCCCTTCGTATATTTTTTCTTGGGAAACTGGTATGTATATAAAAGTCCATCAAGTAAAATATCGATCCCAAGGAAGTCAAAGGACATTTTACCATTGATTCTACCAGACCACTGGTTCATTCTTTATCCTGGTTCTATATTGTTGTGTTATTTGCACCCAGGATTTTGGTTTAAATTGTGCTTTAACAATTTCCATTGGTCTGATGAACCCAAGCTACTCATTCTTCACACTTTTTTTTTTTTTCCCTCCCTAGCCCCTGGCACCAAGTTGACACTCATACATTCCTCAGACAAAGAGGGCCTGATGGTTCTCTTACAACATATTAGATAAACAGACTTTGTTTCATTGAGGCTAATCTGCATTTGCACCACTTGGAGAGGAAAGAAATTGCTTTAATTTAATAGGTAAACTTACTACATTTACAATCACAAAAAAATGGGTTTCCTTCAGTGTAGTGGTTTGATGTGAACAGTAATACAGCTGTTCCCTAGAAACTGCTTTATAAGCATAAACAGCAAGATCAGAAAATAAAATACTCACAGCTGTCACAGCTGCCATTTTCTGTTATGCACAAGAAGCACATTTTCAATCATTAGGAAAATTAATTCCACAGACGCCTCAAAAATGACACTTCCTCTTTCCCATTTTCAAATCATAACAGGCTATAAAATCAATAAAAAGTATATGCACAGATTATCAAGGACTGCAACTAAAATTGGAAATCTGTGCTCAATAGATTCTGCTTAAGGTGCACTGAAGACACGAGATGATTGTAATGCAACATCCTATTAACTGATAGGCACTCAGAGCTATACCAGTACATACTACGAATTCTGCTGGTAGCATAGGCTGGAATCATGGAGTCCACCGTTAACTCGGGGTGCAGGATGCAGCCATGCGTGTAGGCATCCATAGGCAAGGAGTCTAAAAGCTCTCTATAGTGTTGCACCCTTGGATAATACATGCTCCCTTCATCTGGCATTAATCTTGGTACTTCCTCTGCAATACAAAGTTAAAAATGAAATTAAGAAAAGAAGAACCAAGTAATTGACCAAAAGCAGTATTTCCAAAGTTACTTCGGTTATGTCCAACCGGCACAGATGACACAGCCACAGTTAAGAAAGCTTCACTTGTTCCCCACCGTAACTCAACAGTGTTATCACAGCTCAGAGAAACATATATACACATATTTCATTTTAAAATGTTTGAATAATTCCAATTCCTATGCAGCAACCCACATAAACTCGTATTTAAGAGGCCTTCAAATCAGAAAACCGCATTCAGCATCTATTACTTCTAGGAATGGGCAACCATGGCACACAACCCTTTAGCCCTCTCACACTAGGGCACAACTGAGGTTCTAGTAAGTTGTTACAGCTGACGCATTACTACAGCTGCAATGCTGTAGAAATTACAGTACAGGAATCCTACTCAAAGCGCGATTAGAGGTACTCCTGCACACCACTGAGTTTTACCCTGCCCTCGATCTACCTGGGCCCCGACTCCTCCTTTGATGAAAACGCCAGCATTAAGTACGTATTATGTTCACCCAATAATGAAGTTTTCTTCATGCCTTAGAAATCGCAGCACTAAACCCCTGAAATAAAAAATGCTGCCTCTTCACACCTAAAAAAATGCAACTCTGCATTTCATTCAAAAATTGAGGCAGTCTGTTTTCTGGCAATATAGACACAAAGAATTTCAAAAGCCTGCATGTGTTCACTTCTGAGCTTTTTCTTCCTACTTTTTCACCTCTTCACTCCATTTTGGCTCCAAAAATAATCTCCTCATTCTACCTCCTTTTTCCACCCAAGATTCTTCTGGAATTAAGCATCTTTCTTTTTTTCTCGCAGAGAAGCGGGACCTGCCCGACAACAGCAGCTGTGCAGCTCTCTGCTCAACACATATTGTTTTTTGCGGCAGTCTCGCCACAGGGGTAGCTCAGCGCCGTGCTGCCATTGCTGACTTCTCCATCCTCCCCGAAGGGGTAAGGAGGACAGCGCTAGGTTTTTACTTACAGCTGCTTGTAAAGGTGCTGGAGGGCCTTCAGTTCATTTTAAAGGAACGTGTTTTTACCCCATACCACCAACTATGAGGAGAGCCCATTTACTTGTGAGACTATAAATGTTTTCTGGTCCTGAATGAACCAACATGTAGCAATATGGAGCTGAGCCCAACACTGCTGCTTGCTATGGCTACCTGGGGAAGGATTTCACACCGAAACGCCTATGGGATTACCATCTACAAATGTTGCTTCAAGGTAATCGATAATCTGCGTTGCCTCACAAATGATGTTTTCCCCATGGATCAGGACAGGTACTTCTCCAGAGGAATTTAAGCGCATGAACCATGGTTCGTTGTGCTCGCTCAGCGGCAGGTTTACATCGTGCTCTTCGCACTTCAGGGCTTTTTCGGCTATTGCCAAGCGCACCTGCAACGGTATCACCGGGCTTACCCCAGCAGAAGCACTCCCCGGACAGCTGTCCCCGGCCGGCGGAGCCAGCCCGGCCCGGCCCGGCCCCGGCCCCGGCCCCCGCCCGGCCGTGCCGCGGGCGCAGGCCAGCCGCGCCCCCCCGCCCCCGCCACCCCGCACCCGCCGCGGGCAGGCAGGGGCCGCCGCCGCCACCCCGGCAGGCGCCCGTCCGGGGCCCGCAGGCCGCCGCCCCGCGCCCCCCTCACCTTCTGGGAGGAGAAGGACTGCGTCCAGTGGTACAGCACCAGCGGCGCCATGCCCGCCGGCCCGGCGCGGCAGGGCAGGGCGCGGCACGGCGCGGCACGGCACGGCACGGCACGGCACGGCTCGGCTCGCTGCGCTGCGCCGCGCCGGGCGGGGCGGGCGGCCTGCGAGGACGCGCAGCGGAGGCCGTGCCCGCCCCGCGTCGGCCTGCTCTGGGAAATGAAAAGAAGGGGATGCCCGGGGGTGCGGGGGACACCCCGCTTCTTCCCCCCAGCCTGCCCCCGCGCTGCTCAGAGGACGGCCCTTCCGAAGGGGAAACGCCTGCCAAACTGTCTACAGCATCCCCTGGGGAAGCGCGGAAGGATGGATGCGCAGGTAAAAAGGTCACATGGCAGG
Source organism: Calonectris borealis (assembly GCF_964195595.1). NCBI lineage: Eukaryota > Metazoa > Chordata > Aves > Procellariiformes > Procellariidae > Calonectris > Calonectris borealis. The sequence continues at coordinate 36,051,338 of NC_134313.1, forward strand.
ATTTCCCCTATTTTTTTTTTAATCTTTTTTTTTTTTTTTCCCTTGAACAAGTACTTCCACTATGAATTTCGGGGATAGTGGCATCACGCTCTCGGGAAAAAAATGATAAATATTACTGGAAGACATCCTGAATTGGACCCTGTGGGTAAACACTCCATTGCAAAATGCACTTAAGTTGTAGCAAGAAGAAATAAAGCTCTAGAATAATACACGCTTCTTTTGCCTCCAGATGTGTTCTTTCAATCTCAGGAGATAAGGCTTCTCAATTATTATTTTTTTCTAGGCAAAATTAGAAAAAAGGAACAATTTTGCAGGGTTTTTTTCCTGTGTGAAGTAGGGTTCTGAAAAGCATCTGATAACAAACACTAGCTTCCATCATCAGAAAGTGCTTCCTTTGTATCTCACACCGGAGATGATAGTTTAGAAGATGCAATTGCTGGTAGTACATGCCTTATTCATTAGACACTATCTGCTGCATCAGGGAGATGTGCAAACCAAAAGCTATGGTGAGATTACAGGGTCCAGAATACTGTTCTCTTCATCTTGACTGCTCGATCCACAATAAGGCGACTGCTTCAGGTGAACCTGATAACCCACTCCCACATGCAATTTCTATATACCAGATGAATCCCACTATTAGTATCCTGAAGACCTGAATCTAGTATGTTGAGAGCTACATCCCAATATCAAGTACATTTGATTTTAAGGGAAATTTTGACTAGTGTTAAGAAAGGGAATGGATTTAAGTCACTGAAAGAGACAATGGACAAATCTTATAAATCAAAAGGGAAGAAACAAAGTGCCAGCTTCCAGCCCTGCACTGTTCACGTGGGTGAGCACAAGGGCAGCCCAGTGCCTTCCCCAGAGAGTACTCCCAGCTAGAATCACAAACAGAAATAATCTCTTCAGAAGGGCAGGCACAATGAGATGCTTCTCACAAATCCCAGCTGATAGTAGTCAGTGCGTTACTGATGGCAAATCCTACATTTTGGAGAATTTAATTCTTCAAAAAGTTGGAGAATGTGCTTAGAATTGATAAGAAGAATGCAGTCAATGGAATGAGATAAATACATTACGACGGGACTTATTTATCTCTCCAAGATACATGTCTAAGGTAAGAGTGCTGGAATACCCTCTCATGCACTAGGGTTTTAACCTAGGACTCGCTGATAGACGGGTATTCTCACAGGTCTCTACCTGGGTTGCTGTACAGTTCCTCACAGTTGGATCTTACAATATCTCAAGGCAAAGAACTGAGCATTGGATACCTCAGATATTATTTGTTTTTGCACTAGACACTCTTTCAGGTTTTTGGTTTTTTTCCTTATTTTTGCCTTTGAATCAAAATGTTGTCATTTTGTCAGTTACCAGACAGACCACTGCTCCATTTCAATTCTCTGGTTCAACTAATTAATTTAATATCAAACATGGACTTCTGAGTTTGAGTTATGTTTTGTTACCTGTTTCAGATGCCTAGAAAGGCAATGAAAGGTATCGACCTTCTAACACAATAAGGGAAAAAGGACCAGTGAGAACAGTATTTCCTACTTCAGACCTTTCCAATAACAGAGCAGCTGCAATCATACTCGGGTGTTTCTTCTTCCTCTAATCTCATCATCAGTATTGCTATGGAATACCACCAGTATGGCCATGTTTACCATCCTGGCTTGCCCAACGACCATTCAGCTGAAGGAGAGAACCTTGAAACCTATAAACCTTAAAATCTGGGTATTATCATTACAGCTTTATCCAGTCTATCGCTCCTCAAGCTTTTATACAAACAGCATCTTCAAATTATAAAATCTAACATATCAGCCAAATTCAAAAGATCTAAAACATGTTTTTATGTACTTGCCCGTGTTTGTTGTCTCTGTGCGTATTTGTAATATGCTGGCCAAGGAACTTGATCATCCCTGCGGCGGGGAGCGCTTGCGGCTGGGCTCCCCCAGCCCAGCAGGCAGCTGTTCTCATGACTGACCACACGAGGCCTCCCTTTTCCAAAAATACGATGCAAAGTACCTCTCCCTCCAGAGATGAAGGAAAAAAGGGGCTGATGCCCTTTTCTTCAGGACGAGCACCTATCCATCCACGTATGTTTGCTCCCAAGCTCACCTTCTCAAACACGAAGAAAAGCAAGCAAAAGGGCCAGGTTATGAAAAAGCTCACAGCATCCTGGAAAACCTTGTTCCACTTGCACTTACACAAAGCTTTACACAACTGAAATGAAAGTTAGTCTCTTAAAGGTAGTTTTAAATGTTTAAATGTCATGAATAAAAAAGCAGCGCAAGGCACAAAGCCACGCAGCTGCAAATCTGACCAGCATCTTGGCACGCTGCTGTCGCAAGCAGACCACTAGCACTGTGTCATAGATCACTTTTCTTACCATATATATATTCTTCCCTGTTTCTCTACATGGCCTCTCTTGGGCCTTTTCTAGCATCCATGTTTACAAAAAATATATATACACCCCTCTACACGTTTTTTTAATGCACGTATTTTTACATCATGGAAAGAAAATAACATTTGCGGGTATTACTAATAGATAAGGAGTACCAAAATCAACTTAATAAGCTGATGTATAAATTTGGTCAAAGATCCGGAAACCAGTATTCTGCTTGTTTTCTTCCTTACTTCACCACTCACTCCATGATACTGTCAGGAAACATCTAGGCCAGATGTGTCATAAAAGTTATTGCTGCCAGTAAAAAATGACAATTTCTTTCTTATCAGATCAATTTTTTGTGCATATTGGAAACCAAGTTTGATTAGATTACGGGGGGGGAGGGGAAATCTTTTGCTTTTTTCTATGCAGCCAGAGCCATTATAGCTGAAAATTAGCTGGATTCTGTGTATGCATCATTAACAGATGCATTGGTTCAGTTCCAAGAACTGGCCTAATTGACAGTGGTGCAGGAGTTAATACTGGTTGGGAAAGTAAGACGGGTTCTATTCTGGACCTTCTGTCATCAATCGTTATTGGCTAAATTCCAGTTGCAGACACTGCACTACTGGCGATGACATGAGTCAAAAAACCCACAGCATTGAGTTCAGATACACAGGTGAGATTTAATATTGACACAAGAACTGTCTTTAATATGACTGATGAATTAGATATGCAACCCTTCAGAAACAGTGAGAGCAAAGTTACATCTTGACAGTCACAGTTGAGACTATCTATACCCTAATTTAACTGTGTATAAAACCATGGAGGGATGCCAACCTAAGTAATTCTAGATAGCTGACGCATATTCTCAAGAAATATAATTACTGAGTTACCATTCTACATCCAACAAAATCCACCTATTAATAGTCACTTTCAAAGTTACTTAACATATCATACTAGGTTTTCTTCAGGGATTTCACCACAAAATTCTGCCAAAGTTTTCCCTAAATACCATAGTCCAACCTGTTCCAGGCAGAAGGAGTTTCATATGTCAATACTTCAGAAATACTGATTAATAATTAATTTTTCTATATAAAATTATTCTTAGTAGTTTTATAGTAAGCCTATTTCAAAATAGTTGGTAGTGATCGCATACATTTCTAGTTCTTGAGATATAACAAAAATATTCATTGTTCTAATGCTATAAAAACTTCAACAGTTTTGATGATTGGAATAAATTTTCCTGAAATATCAGGCTTTTTAATCAAGCACAGAAATACATTTAATATATTTACATAAGGTGAAAAAGGACAATTTCTTAGCTATAAACCTTAAAATCTAGGTATTATCATTACAGCTTTATGCAGTCTATCACTCCCCAAGCTTTTATACAAACAGCATTTTCAAATTATAAAATCTAACATATCAGCCAAATTCAAAAGATCTAAAACATGTTTTTATGTACTTGCCTGTGTTTGTGGTCTCTGTGCATATGTGTAATGGAACATATCAAGGAACTTGATCATTATTGAGCTATTAGAAATAACTCTGTACCATCACTTCACACGCGCATCTTCCCTCGGCATTATCTGAGATGTGTAACTCACATGAGTAAAAATTCTATTAAAAAGTTCTCCTGTGTTCTGTACCTCTGTGCACAACATCCAGGTGTTGATTTTTATACTGGTTTTAATCTAACAGTGATGACATTTTGTTGAGCAAAGATTGCCATCATGTTACACGTTTGCACAGCACTGCCTAGCACATTGGGTTTTGGCTGCCCATTAAAATTCACGTATTACCACAGCACAAACAATGAATGTAAAAAATAGTATCTTCCAGCTATTGCCTGGGGCCAAAACAACAGATCATGCAACTCTGAGCTAGTAAAACAGATTATTTAGATGCTGAAACAAAGCCCACCAAAGGTAGTGGTGTGATTTGTACCGACTTCAATGGGTCGTATATCAGGTCTTAGGCCTGTTCAAATTCTACTACAATCACACTGCAAAATATAAAGATCCAGTAACTGGGATGACAACCAAGCACAGAAAGCCTTAAGGAAATCTAAGGGGTTAAATACAATTTTGTAAAATGTCCTTTGAAGTCTCATGCAGTATTTTCTTTGACTGGAAAATAATTTTAAAAGAGCTTTCCTGAAAAATTACAGAAATCAGATTCTTTCCATTCCTGAAACAAGCCCAAAGTTTAACCATTTTCAAAAATTTCTAAAAATCTTAGTTACACTTTTTATTGAAAATGTTGTGAAAACTTTTATAAGTTAAATTGAACATGGGTTTAAACTAAATATTTTATCTTTTTCAGCCACCTGCTCACAAAAATAGTTTTAAAATACTTAAAGTGTTATCTTGTACTTCCAAACATTTTCACTGACAAGTAAAAAAATAGCTGCCACTGAGGAAGAGCCATTACTTTGAACAACATTAATCATTAAGACAACATAAAAACATAGTTCTCTTTTAAATAAGGAAATTCTTATTTCTTCAGCCTTAATTCTTGCTGTTTGCTCATTTCCTTTGTGCAAGCCTGGACTAAAAAACAAACAGTAAGAGGCAAAATATTTCAATTAGCCTCCTTGAAATCTCACTTCATAAGACAGTCAGACATCCATGTTAGATGGAAGTCGGAAAAAGTGCTTTCCAAAGGTGAGGTCACCCTGTGTTCCAGAGCACCCTGCGCCAGCGCAGCCACGCGGGTGGAGCCTCTTCTGCTCCAAGCAGGAGCCGCCCTGTGCCATCCGTGGGCTCCACACCACCACAGGAAAATCATCAGGGCCAGCTGGGTAACCCGGCTGATGATTGCTTGTGGAGGAACAGGGGCCATAAGCGTGGGTAGAATATTTTCTCTTACTGAGTAACACTTTTTGCCCCCTCCCCCCCCCGAATCTAAATCACATAAATTTTGCACTAGTATTGCAGTGTCTTTTCACATTATAGTACAGCAGAAACAAAAAGGAAACTATATAAACTTTAGTTTAGGAAACTAAAAGGTCAATTATGATGTATCAATTTACCGTATTTACTGAATTTTGAAAGCTGGAGAAATTTTCATTTAAGTTCCGCTTCTCACTACATCTGTATTAGCCAACTGGAATTTTTATTCCTGCTGTTTCCCAGTGGAGGGCCCTCCGCGTGCATGACTTCCAGTACCAGCTCTCATTTCTGCGCTTGACGAAGGACGTCTCAGAGTTCCCATTACACAACTTCCACTCTCCCCCGCCAGTCATCAGGATACTGTTTTGTTAGTGCTCCAGAGAGATTTAAATTTCTTCTCCTGTTTTTCTTTAACAAAACTGCTGCTCCATATTTGATTGGTAATTGCTCTTTGAGTTTTTCAGCCCCTTGGCAAGTGTGGATGAAAAAGCACAAAAGAATTGGACTGTTAGTTGATACCAATTAGTAAACCCCAAACCTGAGTCCTGATCCAAACTGATTCCACTTTAATTTGAATTATTCTTTTAGTCTGTAGATAAGTCTTGTTTCTTAAACAAGTGTTTACGAATCAATATTTGTGTTTTAGGTGTACTGAATAGCAAGAAATGGTCAACTCTCTTGCTTTGTAGACGAAGGTATTTTGTGGCACCCAGGTATTTCCAGTGAAGTTAACTCCAATGCGAGTAACAATAATTTAAGAAACTGGGATTCTTTGACTTGTTACAAACCATCTATGCCACTTAAAACCTTAAATTTTCAATGCTTGAAATAAAAGAACAGCAGAATGTAAAACAGCTGGACAAATGCATTATCAAATAGCACACGGACACAATATTCACCTAACTCCTCTTGTAAGCAAGATCCTCGTTTGTGAAAGTATAAATAGGACAAGATACAGTTTTGGGCAGCAATAGATCTGGGCACTGAATCGCTGTCTATGTTCTTTTGGCACTAACTGAAACACGCTGGCATGATTTTTTCTCAACTGCGTAACGTCACTCACAAATAGAGAACAAATACCAGAGCTACTGCTCTGAAAACACACTTCCCTCGTCACATTTAGCTCAATGAGATTTTCTTAAGAAAAATAGATGTAGTATATTAGTGCCAGCTGAAGGCAGTAATACTTGCTATTTAGCATTTACTGAGTTATCTGACCAAAAAAAAAAAAAGAAAAAGGCTATACAGAGAAAGGGATGAATTTAAATCCTGTGTGTGTAACCGATACAAATGAAAGTATGAAGTTGTCTCCATGCCCTGTGCAAGTGCAGGGGAGAAGCGAGTGCAGCAGGCGATGGTATGTGTCTGAAATAACAAACCCTTTCCACTAACACCCTAGCTAATGCACCGGGTGGGGAGGCAAAGCCAGAGGAGAGAAGCTGCAGAAGCTGAAGCGAGATTTTCAAATTTTACAGAGACGCATAAACTGGCGGGGGGGTGGAAGAAATGCCTCAGTTCGATTCCTGTAGTATCCTATCAAGTCCAGTGGCCAGAACACAAAGGCCAAATTTGACTTGTGCGTTAAGTCCTCATAGCAAAATACAAACATTAAAAAGACATAGAAGCTATATTAATAGAAGAGTCAATATGAACAGAGCTTAGGGACAAGGAAGTGAGAACATCCTTTTGGCCCAGAGGGGATAATCTATCTTTTCAAGATGAAGAAATTAACAGGTTTTTTTCTTGACCTTGAATAATTAAAATTTTCCCTCTAACATGCTAGATAGGCCACTGCCACAGACCTTCAGGGCTATCATACTTTATTTCAATATATTACAAAAAGTGAGAAAGCACTGGAAAAAACTTTTTAATCTCAGCCTCTCTCTGACTTCACTTTATAATACATTTTAATTCCAGTTTTGACATTGTGTATGACCTAAGACAGTTGAACAAAGAGATCTTTTTCAGCCCATCTTTCCTCCTCTACAAAAGCTTCACACTTTAGTGGTTCTAAGACACTGGAAAACATAATCAAGTTAACATGAAAAGGGAGTCTAACAAGAACACGGTTCATATCTTGGAGCAGTGTTTTAATACTGTGATTAAATTTGTATTCCCCCTAAATTGCGTTTTGTTTGAACGCCCTGGCTTGTGATCCCGTTTCCTCCCGTTTTCTTGATGTCAGCTTCTTCACTGCCAGCAGAAGATCCCTCCGAACTGCAGCTGCATCTGTAAATGTTTCATCAAAGGCCCTGAACGTCTGGTAACCAGCAGACCCGGTGGGTGCTACAAATGTGATCTGGGTCTATCTCGGGGAAGAACAGCATGACCATATTTACTGTGATGCTATTCTGAGGGCTGCATGACGTGCTTCTTCCCTCTGGCTGAGCAACGCTTGCCCGTTTGTCTTTCAACACTCACTCCAAGCATGACGGGATGAAATAAAACAAAATTTACTAGTAGCAAGCTTACTCGCATATTGAAGACTTCCATTTTAAGAACTTCATCATACACACACGCATATGCTTATTTCAATAATCCTGTTAACATTTTGTAGTCTAGGTAGATTAGACACTTAGGTTACATTTTAAAAAAATCAAACCATAAGAAGATAAAGAAAAGTATTACTACATAAAATAATTCAAATTAGTATGGAGGCATAAGCCTATTTGTCCCCATAAATTAAATCTTAACTCAGGTTGGTGGCAACACAGTAGCTCCAGCTCTGCACAACACCTCCAAACATGGACAGCAGCTGTGTCTCCAAAAACTGTTAATATAGGGGAGATAAAATACTGCATTTCTGGAAGCAATTGTGCACATAGGATCACCTCTTCCAAATTCAGGCAAGTAGCTTTTAGGTATACAAACTGAAACTCAGTCAGTTGCCAGCAGAATGAGCCAAGAACTTCCAGTGATTGATGAAACCCAACCTAGTGCAGCATCTGTACTACACTTTGTAACAGAGAGGAGGAAAAAAAAAAACAAAATTTCAGATTAAAATGACATGCACACTTTTCATAATTCAAATGTTATCATTTTGCTGATGTTTAAATATATTTAAACAAAAAAAAAATCTAGAAATGTGCCACTGACACCATATGTCACAGAAAACATCACGATTTTTTTCTTCTCTTAAGCCTCTACAAATACATTTTAAGCACTAAAACTGAGAAACAAAGTTGCATAGTGCCCAATTCATTCACTTTCTGTATACTGAAATTTTGGGTAGGAAAATCCTGATATTATGAATTTTCAAAAATGGCTGACATTTTTTAAATATTTCCTTGGGCTCAATTTTCCAAATATGCTGAGTAACCAGCTGTTAAAAATCAAATCTCATTAAAAGTTTCATTAGTTAGACAAAAACTGCAGTCTCAAACTTAACAAAACCAAAACCATATCCCTTTACACATGAAAACAAAACTGCAACCCCTTCTAACTTTAGCATGCTCTATCACAGAACCACAGCCCTCCAGCTCTATTACATTTTCTGTTTTCATGGCAGAACCTCATATAAGCAAAAATACAAAATGGTTAAACATGGGTGAATTAACAAAAGTTTTGCAGTGTTGTCATATGAAACAAGTGAATTTCAAAATTAATTTTAATTCTCAAATGAGCTGAAATAAACTTTGTACCTCACATACTCAAATACCATGCAGGTTAATGACATTGCCAAATTTTAAAATTAATAAACTAAAACTTGAACTAAGGTGATCTCTACCATGGACTTTATAGCACAGCTGGTTTTAGGCATACCTACAAATGAAAGATTTAATGATAAATGCATGCCTAACTGAATATGGTTGATTATTCTATAAGTCAGTTACATTTATTATGCATTCAGACATAATAGAATATCATATAATTGTTTTTCAAACACACTGTATTATTAGGAAGATATACATTCTGTGATTAGAGCAGACATCATCAAAGAAGGGATATTTTTATATTCTGTATGAAACTTAGATTAAATTTCACTGTTACATGCTGAATGCACAATATAGTTAGGTTACAAAAACTCAAATAATAGCTACTGTTTCATAAAGGACCTATTGCAACAAGATCATAAACTTCTACATAAAGGGATTTTGTTTACTATGACAACTGCATTTACTAAAGAATGATGCTTTGATAAAAGAACATTAGGAAACCTGTTTTAGACTGCACACCTAGAATGAGGTGTTTTCTACTAAAAAAAAATAAATGCTACTCCTAAACAAAACTGAGGCTCAAAACCCTGCCAATCATACAGTTCGTCTTTAGAAAAAAATATAATGCAAATACCAATTTGTCCAATGTCCATCTTGTACTTGCCAGAAGCACAGATATACATAATATATTCACATGCAGAGCTGCAAACACGCATTCATGTGACTTCATGAAAGAAGGGCGAAAAACTGTACCGCATCTGCAGAATACAGAAAGTGCCATCCAAAATTCTGCTTTGGTGGTTATGTCTTCCAAAGAGCAGAATCTAATCTTTAAGCTGAAATTCCAGTGGACAAATAGAAAACTATTGTGCAGCAATGCAATATTACATTAAATATATTTGCTAAGAAAGCCAGTTTTCAAGATGCAAAAGGGTCTAATAGTGTAATCCACATGGTGAACAAGTTTCTTCATCATAGAAAAACATCATGACATTATGTTACCAGCATTTAAAAAAGCCAACAGAATAGAAGGAAACCAAGAATAAATGAAATCTCATACTAGCTGGGAGTTTTAATTCATTGGTTAGGCTGATTACGATGCACTAACCCTTGCTATATTTTTTCATGTAAAATTAAACGTCAAAATACGTCTAGGTGTTTAACTTGCATGCTAGCTGTGGTGGCAACAATTGTTTTCCCCCATGACAAATATTGCTGGATAAGCACAAGAAACTCATCAATAGGGTGCATTTATCAACTCAGGCATAACAAACATCTGTTTGCTTTTACTGTTCTTATCAAAAATCAGTTAGAGTAAGCCATATTATCCTCACCAAAGTTTAAGCAGATTGAGGGAGTGGCTTTCTGTTAAAGGTCTTTGCAGCCTGCTTAGTCCCATGGTAGTGTCCTCTAAAGCTCAATTCCTTTGCTGACGACTTTGTTAATAGACACAAATCTCAAAAGAGACTACACTATGCATCAAAATATCCGTATTATATTCATTATCAAAGAGCAAAAAGCTCAGCTTTTGCATCTCTGGTAGCATTTCCCTTCTTTTCTCCATCATCATTTAAAAAAAAAAAAAAACTACAAAACAAAACCCACCAAGGTTGTACCTATAGCTCATATTTAGAATGACAATGATTTTCAATCCATTTCACAAATGGATTCACTCAGAAGAAAAGAACAGATTTTTACACAAAGTTAATCAACTATCCAAGGTATAAGAAGCACCAACACAGTTCATTGGTGAAATGCAACAGCTGTTTTGTTCTGCTCCAGCACAGCATAACCAGAGTGCATGCTAACAGCCGTGACCATCAATGTGTCTTTTAAAAGTAGAAATATAATATCTAATTGCTATTTTAACATTAAATTATCTCTTTTAAAGGAAAAAAAAGGCATTTCAATTTTTATAAGAAGAAAAAACAAAGAAATTCTCAAGACAGACCCCATGTTAAGACAGAATTAGGTATGAATGCAGACAGATGTATGGCCTCATCCCTATGTCTGATAAAACCTGCCGGATAAACTCGAGGCAGATCATAAGGAACTGCAAGGTCCACGGAGCGGCTGGAGAACTGCAGCCCCTGCGATAGCTGGGATGGGTGCCTTCTCGAGGTGCACTCACCGTTGCAGAGGTGGCCCAGCGTGACCCGCAGAGCTCTGGTCTCCTCCACCAGAGTCATGCTGCAGGAGACAGAAACTGCAGAGCTGGGACTGTCTGTCTGATGAAGAAATTCTATTTACCAAAACCTCTCTGAAGGTCTGTAATCACTGGTGATGAAATTGCTAACAAATGAAGGAGGATTTTCAATGAATAGGGGGCCTAAAGCATGGCAACAGGCCTAGATCTCTGGGAAGATGTAAGTGGCTCTCAATAGAGGTATTCAGAAAAATAGCAGCAAGGTGAGCAGTAAGGCTGCTGAACTATTTTTTCTTACAGTATTAAAGCAACACGTATGAAAACTATTTAATTCATTAGCTAATTTACATGAAAATTACCAGAGGAATTAAGGTCTTGAAGGTGTGACATTCCTACAATTTAAAACAAAGCAAAGCCACAAAATACACATCCAGGCAGGAGAGAGAGATGCTTTGCACATCACTAAGAAAACATGAAACAATCCCAATTCTTCTCTGACATGAGAGCTAATACAAACGCTCCAAACAACAGGAAAAGCTTCAGTCAGGCCACAACCCCCTCAGGCACCTGGAAAATCGGTAGGACACAACATCGCAGGACTCGAGCGCTTTGGGTGCTGCTGTTAGTTCTTCAAAGCACAGAACAGGGTGAAGATGGGGGACTTCAACAACCGAGGGACCCACTGGGAAGGTGCCACAGGGCAATTACAGTACCGTGTTACAGGGAAAACTTTTTTTACCCAGCAGATGAGTGACTACGTCAAATCTGGAATACCTTTTCTTTTTAACCAACATGGGTAAACTGACTGAGAATGCAAGGCTGCGGGCAACTTGGGTGAAAGTTTAAGGGAAAATATTTTTTGCAATTCCTAGGAAAAAGAGAACAGAGTTAAAAACAAAAGAGGTGAACTGTAGAGCTGCCAGCTTTTCTGGATGCTTTCAATTGCATTAGGGCAATTGTTTGTATAGATGCTCTGCAAACAGAGCAAACGATTGAGCTTTAAGAGCAAAATAAAAATAAATCTTTTTGGTGGATTATTTTTAAGATGGATTGGTTCCCTGATCCAAATCACAGCTCACTGAAGAAACAGTTGTGCTGGCAGCACAGAGGGCTGGGGGCATGAGAATACCTCAAGCCAGTGTCGGCCAAGACTGTCTTGTAAAAAACACGAACTTTGATTGACTCTCTACTAGGTTTTATTTTATCATAAACTCCAAAAAGAGTAATCTGTTTTCTTAAAGAAATAACGTGAAGGGCATAAACACAAACTACCCCGATGTGAAGGGAAAATGAGATGAGTATCACGAGACAAACTTGACTAAATTGAGAGCTCTCCAATGATCCTGAAACACTAGAAGGAAGTATACACAAGTAGAAAGTAGGTCAAATTACTAAAGGAAGAATATTAGGGAAGAGGGCAAGTATGTAGGGACAAAACCAGAAAGGCCAAATTACAGAACGAGACCTGGTTGGGAAGGAACAGAAGAGGAAACGAGACAGCCCTGTAGTAGGAGGAGGGCGAAGGGGAGGGCTGTGCCACTGCTCAGCAGGGAGGGAAAGCTTTCAGATGCCATGGGGAGATAAACCAAAATGTTAAAAAAGCTTTTTTGTTTCAGTCTTCACTAAAAGAGATATTATGTATTTTGACCGGCAAAGCTGCTGATGATCGTTAAAGGTGATCTAGGCAAAGCTGTGGTACAAGAGTACACACTGTTTACAGTTACTAAGTAATGGTTATTAATTATTAAGTCCCAAGCCTGAAGGATGTATCAAATGCTAAATCTGTACCAAAGCCTTGAACATTCAATACATTCATTAATAACTTTGATCTTGGAAGAGTTCGATTATTGCATGTGCAAATGTGCAAACTGTTAGAAACCAGGAAGGAACTGCGATATGGGATTAAAATTCAAAATGAACTTAACCTAGGGAAGTAATCTTAGGGGGAGAAAAAAGTGTGCAAGTGAACACCTGCTGAGTGAAACTCAACTTCACTACAGTGGGAAGCAACTAGTTAAACAATATTCTGTGGGAAAGGATTAGGACAACAGCAAATCACACACTGAAAACAAGCTGTTACACATCATCTTGTTGTGTGGCGGGGGAAGGAATCATCACATCGCTGATTCCTGGCACTAGTATAAAAGAATAGTGTCATTTGGGAGTCACATGGAATTATGCTACTATAGTATGGCACAATATTAGCCAAATAATGTGTTTTGTTTTCGAAACCAGACTTTAACAAACACCTAACATAACTGGAGAAAGCCCAGATAAGAGCAACAGTGACAGTCAGAGGTCTAGGAAGAAATAATGAAAGATACAGCTTGCTTAGGCTAACAAAAAGGGCTAAAGCAAGACAGGACGGGCCGTCTTCAAACACTTATGAATTTGCGGCAAAGAAGAAAGCAATAAACTGTTTCTATCTTCCCTGAGGAAACAAGACTTGAACTGCAGCAGTTGCAGGATTAAGATCACCATTTAGGAAAAACTTGCTAGGGATAAATCTGATTTTGTAGATCTTTTCCACCTATATAATTTGGGTGGTAATTAGGGTAATCATTATGATGTTACACTTTTCTTCAAATCAAGCATTATAAAATTGAACACATTTGGAGTTCATTTTTTTTTAAAGTGGCTTAAGGTATAGTAATGCACTCATTTTTGTTCTGCAGACATATAAAAAAAAAAAACAAACCACACCAAACCCACACCAAAACCACTACATGTTGACAAGGCCCAGAAACAATATTTTGTCTTTTTTCCATAATTTCATAGGTACTTATAAGACTATTGCATACCTTCATTATAAGATAACCTAATATCTTTATAAATTTTTTAAAAAATATCATTCCAATGCACTGTATCTTACTTGTATGGAGAGTTCTGTCGCTGTTAAAATCACTTCAGAAACAAAGAAAAGGAAGATAAAGGATGCATTTATTTAAAAAAAAAAAAATTAAACTGCATTTTTATTTAAAAATCTAATTCATTTGCTTAGAACAACGCTGAAAATAGAAATCCGGGTACAGAACATACTCATCTTGTTTTCAAGTTAGAAAAGGATCTGTATTTTTGTTTTTATAAGCTTTATCAGCACTTTTGCAAAGAAAATAATAACTCTATTCACTGAGTAAGCATAATATCTCTGGAATTAAATATACTATCTTACTGGCCAGGTCCCAGCTTCAAGTGCAAGGTAGAACTGACACTTACTGATGCAGCTAGGAGAGTAGTTTCATAACACAATGTTTCTCAAATATTATAGCAAATTTTTTTGCAAAAAATCCTGTAGAATTACCGTTCCACTATTCACAGTAACTCATGTGAATTTACAGTAGAGTAAGAAAAAGTAGTACGTTCCTGTCCTAGAAGTCAGACAAGATAATTTCTGTTAAAGTTATACAAAACTACATTTATAAACGTTAATTTAGACTCTAGACATAAAAATTGGCATAAATGTTGTGGCTATTCATATGGAACCAGGAAAGACCTAGTTGTCTTCGAAATTTCTACGCTGTGGCTTTCGTTCTACCTTTACCCCTCTATTTCTGCCTCCCACACAGCAGTCCTGTGCGTGAACTCATCCAATACAATGTGTGCAGCTCACAGAGCTCAGCAGTGAAGCATCCTGCCTCTGTTCTGCAAAGCACTTGAGAACATTCTTCGGAGCTTTGCTTTAATTTGAACACAGATATCTTGCAGATGTTTAATTTAAAGCTCATGTGTAGTCCCACTGAAGTAAATGGGATTACTAAAGTACTTAAAGTAATTCCCTGCTGAATCAGGCTTTTAAGGGTAAGAATAAATGTGCCTAATTTTTATTCATGCATCAGATAACTATAGACTAATAGTTTAAACTCAGCAGTTTTGTATCTAGTTAATATTAAATCTCTGGAGTTTAATATCTTCACCTGCTGCATCTACCATTGCCGCACCAAGGACCTTTTTAAATATAACCCTGCAGGACAGTTTTTGCGTCCACCAGGCACTCATGTTTTGCATACGTACAGTGTCATCCGACCCAGCGCTGTGATGACTTACACAGCAACACAACTACTCAAGGTACACTTTCTCTATTTCGCCAATACACAACAAAAATTGCACTTTTTTGTAGATGATAAATAAACTGCACCTGGACCTTGTATTTTCTCAATGTTACACATATCAAAGACTTCAGAAAAGAACTGTTATAAGGCAGATAAAAAAATAGTGGAAGCAATTACATTTATTTTGTACACAAGAGGTAAACTCATTCATCTACCTGTAACTGCTTACTTCCTGCATACTATGGAGTTTTAGAACTATTTTCAACTTGATACTAGGTGGAAGTGTCCAAGGAAACAAAATCTGTGGATCTAAGGTATTTAACACACACGTGCTACACATTGCATAGGATCATTAACTACACCCTGGCCAGAAGCAAACACAAGGTGGCATGAACTGAAGTTGAGACTCATCAATGCAAAATCTGTCAAGGGAAAAAAAAAAAATCTACAACCTCATCAGCAATGAGACACCATGACTTCTTACATCATCAAGTAAGATGTTGCTAAGAGTTCTCTGCAAAGCAGTTCTATCCTCACATCTATCAAAATTTATCCCCTGCTGAAAATATAGTAAAAGAAGGCTGGCAGTGATGAATCCATCTTCTCATGAAGCGTCAACTTCATTTAAATTGATTACTTCATTTAAATGAATACACCTGGAAATATAAACCACATGCAAAATTACCATTCATTTTAGTGTCACTTGCAGGTCATTAAAAAAAAGACCCACTGACACACTTGTGATAACAGAAAAAAATTATATGATTCCTTCCTAAAATTTTCATTGTTCACCTCTGGCCCCTCCAATCTTGTTGGTTCATCTGATCAAATATTAAACCTATAAAATTTAAATCCAGGGGGTAAAACAAAGGACTAACAGGCAGATACTCATTTCATTAATGCAATGGTACAACATCTCCTAGTGTACAGATGTAAGAATTTAAGGCGGCCCCAATTAGTTATAGGTTTGGGATATGATAACAGACATCACACCAACAGCTTTAGGGATAAACAATTTCTCCCTAAGTAACAGTAGAGTAACATACACGGATCAGTAGTGCAATTACCCAGGTCATTACAACGGCAAATCCAGTTATTCAGTAGTACAATTGTTCAGGTGGAAATGACGGCAAAACCAGTAATTCACCAATACTGAGCCAAAGGAAATACCTGGGCACGCAAGGACTTGCACAACCGTGGTTATCAGCCAGGCCAGCAGGAAGCTGGGCACGGCTGCTTCTTCAGAGGAGCAGCTCAGACCCACGGCGGGGCTGGGGGAGTCCCCCACTTGCTCATCGGACCCACCCGTTCCATTGCTGAGTCACAGAAGCACTGCCTGGACTTGCTAACCAGTCATCCCACCCCACCTCTGCTCCTCCGGTCCTGTCCTGTCCCTGGTGTGCACGGGGCGCAGGAGCATCGTGTAAGGCAATACTGGCCTTACACCTCCGTTGTGCGCACAGGACCCGGAAACACTCTGTAAGGCAATACTAGCCCCACAACAGATAAAACCAATGCTCAGCAGCTCCAGTTCAACCACGGCAACACGTGTGCTACATAAAAATCTGCTCATAGAATAACATGCAATTATAAACAGGGGACCTCAATGACTAGTTTAATTGCATAACAATTTCCCTCTTCTGAGATTTTATGCTAAAACATGACAGGGCTTTATCTTGTGTGAGAAGAAAGAAAACAGAAAAGAGGTTAATATAGAGAGAGTGAAAATAGTAAACTCCTCAAAGCACACGTGCCATCACCACTATTGTTTCCAAACTTTTTCCTGACTGAGAAATGCAAGATATGAAGGGCGTAAAACCTGATGAGCTCAAGAAATAGTCAGAGGATACTGAACTGCATCTTCTTCAGCAACCCCGCCTACTGCAACCTGTTCAGACTTCTTCTCCAGTCTTGGTAATGGCTTTCTACAAAAGCTCACATCGCAATGAAAGTCTCGTTCCTTACCTTCAGTACAATATATAGCCTTGTCCAAAGATACGTGAAAGACTGCATAATGTCTGTGCTACAGAAACAACATTCTTGTCTGTTTTTCCACGCTCCAAAACTATGGAACAAAATTCCCAGGGCACAAAGGGGCATTGAAAGCTTCCCCATTGTCGTGGTTTAATCCCTGCTGGCAACTAAGCCCCACACAGCCCCTCACTCACTTCCCCCCCGGTGGGATGGGGGAGAGAATCAGAAGGGTAAAAGTGAGAAACTCGCGGGTTGAGATAAAGACAGTTTAATAGGTAAAGCAAAAGCCGTGCATGCAAGCAAAGCAAAACAAGGAATTCATTCACTGCTTCCCATCGGCAGGCAGGTGTTCAGCCATCACCAGGAAAGCAGGGCTCCATCACGCGTAACGGTTCCTTGGGAAGACAAACGCCATCACTTCGAACATCCCCCCCTTCCTTCTTCTTCCCTCAGCTTTATATGCTGAGCATGATGTCATATGGTATGGAATATCCCTTTGGTCAGTTGGGGTCAGCTGTCCCTGCTGTGTCCCCTTCCAAATTCTTGTGCACCCCCAGCCTACTTGCTGGTGGGGTGGGGTGAGAAGCAGAAAAGGCCTTGACTGTGTGTAAGCACTGCTCAGCAGTAACTGAAACATCCCTGTGTTATCAACACTGTTTCCAGCACAAATCCACAACATAGCCCCATACCAGCTACTCGAAGAAAATTAACTCTACCCCAGTCAAAACCAGCACATTATCCACCCCTTACTCCATACCATTTATGTCATGCTCAGGTCCCACACTATCCAATACATCCTCATTAACCACCAGCCCCCTTCCCATCTTTTGATACAATACACAGATATCTTTCCCTTTGTCTATGGACCACCCCTGTGAAATGTCTGTAAAATGTCCATAAATGTCCACCAATGTCCACAAAATGTCCATTGAGTTCATTTAGTCCACGACTTTGGGCTCCATGTGTTATGGTGGTCACTCAGAAGAGGAGAGGTGGTGTGCTGCGTGGAGTTACTGCGCACCAAAGCCAGCTCAGGTCAAGTCACTGCTGCACTTGCACTGCTTCTTGTAAGGCTTGTCCTCCACTGGTTCGGGTGGTTCCTGCTCTAGTAATTCCTATAACATGCAACTCAAATCATGAGTTACAACAATTTAAAGGTATATCCATTACAATCGCCACCCCTGGTGCCTTTGGGCCAGGTTAGAGGGTTTGACATTGCAATGAACTCTTCCCCTTGCCCCTAGGCTGGCTAGCAACAAGGGGTTCCTGCTATTACTTCCTACAACATGCAACTCAAATCCCAGGTTACAATAATTTAAAGGTATTTCCATTACAATCTTCACCATTGGCCCCTTTGGACCAGACCATCGGGTTTAACATTGCAATGAACTCCTCCCCTTGCCCCTGCTCCAGCTTGGACTTATCCACACACGGCATCCTTTAGGGGTGTACCTGCTCCAGGTGGAGCCTTATCTATGAGCCACAGTCTCTCCAGGGGTATACCTGCTGCAGCATAGACTTATCCACAGCCACAGTCGCTTCAAGGTGTACCTTCTCCAGCATGGACTTTTCCTTGGGCCACAATCCCTTCAGAGGTATACCTGCTGCGGCACAGACATAACCATGGCCACAGATGCTTAGAGATGTACCTGCTTGGGCATGAGCTTATCCACGGCCACAGACGCTTAGGGGTGTCCTGCTCCCACGTGGACTCATCCACAGGTCACAGTCCCTTCGACTCGAGTTCACACTGGAGTTCCAGCCCGTCCAGTACAGCAGCACAGAAACAGCAGCGATGCCCTGGCCGTCTGCCAGCCCAGGCGCATCCTCATTGCTGTTATCAAAACGTTCCCAGGCACAGCACAGTAAGATGATAAGCAGTACAGCAGTACAGCAAGCAGCGAAAGCAAAAAGCAGCCACTAACGAGCACTAGACTCTAATATATAGTAAAGCAAGGAAGCCCCATGGCAAGCACAGAAGCCTGTCAATAGCTAAGCAGCAATGACAGCTATAAATTCAATCTAGCACATTCCAATCAAACCTGTCATCATCTCGAACCCTCTGAGCCCCATGTTGGGTGCCAAAAAGGACTGTTGTGGTTTAACCCCAGCTGGCAACTAAGCCCCACACAGCCGCTCGCTCACTTCCCCCCCGGTGGGATGGGGGAGAGAATCGGAAGAGTAAAAGTGAGAAAACTCATGGTTGAGACAAAGACAGTTTAATAGGTAAAGCAAAAGCCGTTCACGCAAGCGAAGCAAAACAAGGAATTCATTCACTGCTTCCCATCGGCAGGCAGGTGTTCAGCCATCACCAGGAAAGCAGGGCTCCATCACGCGTAACGGTTCCTTGGGAAGACAAACGCCATCACTTCGAACATCCCGCCCTTCCTTCTTCTTCCCCCAGCTTTATATGCTGAGCATGACGTCATATGGTATGGAATATCCCTTTGGCCAGTTGGGGTCAGCTGTCCCTGCTGTGTCCCCTTCCAAATTCTTGTGCACCCCCAGCCTACTCACGGGTGGGGTGGTGGTGAGAAGCAGAAAAGGCCTTGACTGTGTGTAAGCACTGCTCAGCAATAACTGAAACATCCCTGTGTTACCAACACTGTTTCCAGCACAATCCCACAACATAGCCCCATACTAGCTACTGTGAAGAAAATTTACTCTACCCCAGTCAAAACCAGCACACCCATCTTCTCATGGACAAGGCACATGTCTTTGATCTTGTCTTTTTCTCTTTGTATCTGTGTCTCCAAACGTGTACACAGAGTCTTTTACCCATACCCTACCAGGCAGAACAAGAAATCCCAAAGCCCCTTTTTGGAAAAAAACAAGACTTCATAGCACACACTTCCTCTGATGAGAGAGAAGACAACAGGGGCATGTATTGGATGTAGTGCTCAACTCACTCCTGGAAAGAGCAGAGATACTGCAGCCTGAACTGTGCGAGTGTGGCATCAAAATGTACATAGAATGGTGTTCTGTGAAGCACAAAGCTTGAAAATTCACCCAAGTTAAATGGGTATGTTTAGTATGTGCAATATTTTAACTTCATTTAGGTTTAAGTCAAAACTGCTTATAATTGGGCAGAATTTGGCATACATTTCTGAAGCTTAACTGTCTCAACTTCTGATGGCTTGTGTTCAAATCTTTCATTTGCAATTAAGTTTCTGCTTTTACTCACTGCTACTAACATAACCATTGCTATTTCTCCACTTTTCCAAACCATCTGTGTCCAGACAGTACCACGCCCCAGGATTTATAAGTATGATTCATGCTTTTAACAAAATCCCCATTGAAGAGGAACATTTTCTTTCAGATTGTCTTCCAGTCCTGGTCTATAACTGCGAAAGAACAAAAAGCTAAGATGCCCTATGACAACAGCTTTCAATCCCTTCTCCACTATTTTCTCTATTTCTATACTTCTGTGTTTCTCCTGTCATTTGCCCTTATATTTTTATCTGATTATCAAATATCTGGCAAAGGAGTAGCTGGCAGGATTTAGAGCTATTCAGCCATGGGGCCGAGGGCATAATGAGAGATTCCTTACTAAGTTCCCAGCAGCTCTGTCCTTGAAAGGCCTTGATACCACTCACGTTCCTTGTGCCCCGTGTTTCTAGACCCGTGGTACTGCTGGTTTGCCCCTTTGGGAAGGTGGGCTCCGTATGTGGTTTGGAAAAAGGGACAACGCACAACTCGGCTGTGCTCTGCAGCAACAACTTCAGCTTAAAACTAGTCTTAAAGCTCAGAGAAAGTAAAAATAAAAAACAAAAAAAATCACAGGTAGCACTTGAAAGCGCTTTCCTGTTGCCTACTTGTTGCAGAGTAGGCTCTCCTGTTGCCTACTCTGGCAGTGCGCAGGGGTCGCAGCAACCTGTCCGGGAACCCGGGAACCCACGGGACGGGCAGCGCTGAGGCAGGGCACGGCGGCGCAGCCGGAGCACGGAGCCGACAGCCCCGCCGGGCCGGGCCCCGCCGCCCGCCGGGCACCGCACGCCGTGGGGGCCCCGGCGCGGCTTGCGCGCACCCCGGTCTTCCCCCGCCCGGAGACACGCGCGTCCCCGAGCGCGGGGGGGCACCTTTCCCCGGGAGGGGAGGGTGCACGGAGACCTCCCCCGGGGGCACCGCCTGCTCCCAGCCGCCGCCGGGGGACAAGCCCACCCACGCGCGGCAGCGGCCGCACCCCCCGCCCGCCCGCGGGGCGCGCACCTGCCCCGCAGCAGCGGCCCCGGCCGGGGGCGGTGCCGGGCGGGGGGCGGAGGGGCGGGCAGGGAGGAGCGGGGGGCGGGCGCCGCTTGCCGCCGCGGGGCTGCGGCTGGGCTGGGCGCGGGCGGGCGGCCGGCGGAGCGCTCGCAGTCGCGGGGAGCGCCGGGGCGGTCGGCCGGCGGGCGGGAAGGGAGAGCAGGGCAGGCAGGGCAGGGAAGGCGGGCGGGAGGCGGCGGCGGCGCCGCGCTCGCCCCGCTGCCCTGGATGACGGGCGGCCGGTTCGACTTCGACGATGGCGGCACCTACTGCGGCGGCTGGGAGGACGGGAAAGCCCACGGGCACGGCATCTGCACCGGGCCCAAGGGGCAGGGCGAGTACGCCGGCTCCTGGTCCCACGGCTTCGAGGTGGCGGGCGGCTACACCTGGCCCAGCGGCAACACCTACCTGGGCTACTGGGCGCAGGGCAAGCGCCACGGGCTGGGCGTGGAGACGAAGGGCAGGTGGATGTACCGCGGCGAGTGGTCCCACGGCTTCAAGGGGCGCTACGGCGTGCGGCAGAGCCTCAGCACGCCGGCCCGCTACGAGGGCACCTGGAGCAACGGGCTGCAGGACGGATACGGCGTCGAGACCTACGGGGACGGAGGTGGGCGCCGGCGGGGGGCGCCCCGCACGCGGCGGCGCCGGGGTCGGGGGGGTGGGGGGGGAGGTGCGCCTGCGTGGGCGCGCGCGCCGCGAGCAGGGCCCCTCCCCCCACCCCCGCGCCCGACTGCCGCCCTCGCACCGGCCCCGGGCGCGCGCGGCGGCCCCTCAGGGCAGAGGGGTCTCTCCCCTCTCCGGCCCCGGCCCGGCTCCCTGCGGCGATCCCGGCGGGGAGCGCGCTTCTCGGTGGTCGGCCGCGGCGCCCCGGAGGCCCCGCTGGCGGCCGGGGAGAGCCACAGGTGCCCGGCGCCCGCCCGCCCCGCCCCGCTCCGTGAGGAGCCTCCCGGCCCTGGGCGAGCGTGAACGGCCGCGCCGGGACGCCGGCTGGGCTCGAGCGGGCGGTGCTGCCGGGCTCGTCGCTTTCTCCCGGCCAGCTGGTAAAAATCCGCATTACGACTGCCTGCAGACAGCTTTCCTTTTTGTCTCTGCTGAGGCGGCTGCCGGGCTCCCCGCCCGTGATAACGATAACCGGGGCCGGCAGCGCCTGTCTTGGAGAGAAAGCAGGCGGGCGAGCTCTCTGGCTCGCTCCCTGTACACCGGTTTCCTGGTAAAACAGCGAGGACTTAATAAGAGAGCCCTTGTGCCTTGTTACTTTGCTGGCCGGGATAGCTTTATACACTCGATACACCTGGCTTGTAAACAGGGCGCTGAAGGTAATGAAGTGGGTACGCAAGTTGCGTAAAATCAATGAAACTTGGGTCCACCCTCATGTAATAACTCACATTTTATTAAAATATAGTGTAGTTTTAAACACACTGCTGTAAGTGCAAGCTGTGTTGTGAAATTACAGAGGCCTGCCTCTCGCACCCTTCACCACGAAAAAGCAAATGTTTCTAGGGCTGAGCTCCCGGTAAGTGTGCGGAGAGGATCGGGCAGTCTGCCCTCACGATTAGGTTAGGAGCAATCAAGAAGTCAAGGTTCAGTAAGGTCACTTAGGACTGGCACATATTTGAATGGTCAGTTACAGTTAGTGTAGCTCTCATTTTGTGCACTGCACAAAAAATACACCTGGTATTTTTGAATTCATCTTTTGCTGCTGTAATGTCATTGGTGTCAGTGGAAGTGCCACCTGCAACTTCTGTGGAGTTGCTCTTCAACTTGGTTTGTTCCATTGTAACAGGAAAAACTGGTCTCAGTTTTAGGACTAGAGAGTTTTTGGAGTTTTTTTACAGAAGTGCTGCTCGCTGCAGCTTTGAACAGCATGTTTAGGTAACATGCAAGAAATAGAATTTACCAAACAGAGGTAACGTTCGCATGATGCAACTAAAGGACTAACGCATCTATCGGATCTCTTGATTGATGCTGTTGCTGGTTTCTTCAAGGAATTTTGGTACGAGATTTGTGGTCCAACTTCCAGGATCACATCAGAGAATAGGTATTTTTGTATTAAGGAGAAGAAGAGACATTTACAGTTGGGGTCTTTTTTTTTTTCCTTTCTGAAATACAAAATGTATGGAGTTGGGTGAGATTCATTTCCTTCAGAAAATGAAATGTACTGTGGTTTTTGTACCTTGGACTCTCTTAATCCCCTTGTTTATATGTATTTGTAGCTCTCTGAAAATTGTTTCCTGGTGTGGAAAGTTCTGATGCTCAAAGTCAGCAGACATAGGTGTTTGGGGATTTAAAAAAAAAAAACCACAAACCACACAAAAAGCATAAAAGAGATCAGAATTTTAGTTTCACTTTCACCATACAATAGGCTTTTCAATTTTTATTGTATTTGTTTTGGCTAGTAAATTAGAAGCTGAAGAAAGCTGAATTTGCAGTGGCCATTTTTTTTTTTTATCTTTCCTGGAAAAGTAAATTGCCAGTAAATCTTCTAGGAGTGATTTTCTAAAACTAAAGTTCCTTTTATCTTTTTCTTTAGGCTTCTTGTGGAATTTTAAAATCTCTATAATATTGATAATTGGAGGTAAATTCTGTAAATGTTTACACTTAGACCCCACAGGAGATCCTTTGTCCGAAACAGCATATGAAGTGTGTAGTTTACACTGTAAGATTTTTAACTGAAATCTGTTACCATGGCCCCAGTCTTTTACGTGTTGCAGTTCATATGAACAGAGGGTGTGAAGTCCCATTGATTTTAATGAAAGTACTCATGAATGAAGCAAAGCAGTACGTCATAGATGTTTGCAGATGTGTTTTTGTTTTCGTGCTCTGGGAACAATAGCCGTATTTGTACACCAGAAGAATGTCTGAAATGTTTTTACAAGGAAACCAGATTTACATATGTGTCTTTAACATACTGTGAAATATTTGCAGGAAAGCTCTTCCTTTATTATGACCTGAGAATACGAGCATAGGGAAATAACTGTTTAGACTATGCCAACTGCCAGTTTGTTTTCAAACTCATTAAAATCCAGGCCTCTTTGCTGCTATTTTTTTTTTTCCCTTTCCCCAATATGTTGTTTTAAAATGCATTGGTGGTATTAGGAGATGTAGTTGAGGGAGGGAAAAGGAACATAAGCATTGACAGCGTTCCTCAGTGTTTCTGCACACAACGCTTTGCATGACATGAGTAATATATGTCATGCTGTGTTTAAATGCTTAAAAATTGTCACTCAGTCAAATCTCTGAGGAAAACGCTGTGAATTATAAACCATGATCCTCCGTTCATTGCATGTGCTTATGCTGTGCCTTCAAGTGGCCCGTCAGGTTGTTTCCTACAGCGATCTGGAATTTTGTGCCTCCTTTAAACTCCCTAGATTTTGTTGAATCTGTGAATCTGCGAGTCTACCAGAGTGTTTTTCATGGAGGGACTAAAGCCTAATTTGAAACTTCAGTCTGTGTAAATTAGTTAGCAGTTTATGGCCCTGCCAACAATAGCAATAACAGGCATCTTGCTGTAAGGTCGTGCATTGTCGTTCCTCAGAGGTCAGTCAGTGGCAAATGAATCCTTAAGCAGAGGTCATCAGTAGTACGAATGTTCATTGATTTCGAAGTAGTCGTCTTTCTAGTTGTGTGCTTATCTAACATGTGAGTCTGAAAAGCATGCAAAAATCTTGATGTAACAACGAATTTGTTAAACCACAGAAGATGTAAGTAATGCATAAGAGCGAGTGGAGTAGTTAATAGGTTCTTGGCCTCTCAGCTTTTTCACACAGCGTAGTTTTAAATTTTAGCCGCAAGTAGGCAATGACATTTACAGCTGTAAGATATACTGAGGTTTTTTTGGGAGGGATGGCACAATGTAACTCTAAGGAGACACGTTAGGAAATTATACCTTATAGCAACTTGCCAACGAAAACAAAAGAAAAAAAAAGTACTTTCTAATAGTTCTCGGCCTCAAAATACGAACACCTTTTCAGGGGAACCAATTAAACACCAGATGGATGGTCAGTAGAAGTCATGGCTGAATGTTTCTTTAGTTACAAAGGATACCAAGCCTAACTTTCAGAAGGTTAATGCTGAACAATGTTATTGTTTTATGGTCAAATACAGTTTTAAATTAGCTTGGTAATTACATTGTTAATTAAAATTTTAACATTTGAACCTTACTGGAACTGCTTTGAACAGGCAATTATAATATAAGGTCAAATGGGAAAAGGTGTGTTTGTTGATATATCATTCATATTTATATCTATATGTAGAGATAGGTAAATATCACATATGTTTGTATCTTCATATATGGGAAAAGCTTTTTTATATGCTGTAATATTTAATTATATTGCAATATTAACATACCATATCTTGCTCATTTAAAGTTTTCTAAATTTCTTCTGTTGAAGAAGATGATAATGTTAGAGTCTGATATTGTCAATCAAATTACTGTACAAGTCTCTTGTATCTGCATTCTGGACAATGTCCTCCATGTGCCATTACAATATTTTTCCTGTAAAATGTAAGTTGAAAAAATCAAGGAAAATGAGTCAGCTTTGTAGCAATAGCGTCAGAAGCCTTTCCCTTAATGGATTTGTAATGACAGAAGAGATAGTTAACTGCAAGACTGCACACAATTCCAACTAAATATCCTTGGTATTTTCTAAGGCCCAATTCAGTATGAATCTTCCATTTTTCATTAACTATTTTCTCTTTAGAAGAAGCTGGCATTGATTTTATTTCCCCAGTAGAAAGAAAAATCGGACAAGTAAATAGCACATCAGTTGTCCTTGTTTTAATGCCCTTATGGGCAACAGCGACCACTTCCACTTCTTTCTACAGAGTAGTGAAAAATACAAGTCCTAAATGAATTAAGTATTTTTGAGCTTTGCATGTTTATTAATTAAAACAAAATATTAGTAAGAAAAAAGGCTGACCTTTCGTACTTTTGTAAAATTCCATACTGAAATAAGTTGATTCTACTTCGAGTCTGACACTCAAATAGCAACATGGAGAGCCATAATTATGAGTTGCTGCTCTAATGTAATATTGTGGTATAATCAAAATTAGAATTAGGTTTATTATTTGTAAATTAAATTAACTGGTGCAGAATGTTAGGCAGATTGTTGTATGTAGCGGTAAGTATACGTAGCCAGATTCTTAGCTCCAGCATATCATTACAATACTAGGGGGATCCCAGATGTAATTATGGGCAAAATGTAGTCATTTATGCTTACAAAATATTAATATATTTGTTTAATTAAGAAAAAAATTGCAAAGTGGCTGTATTTTTGCAGTATTTACAGAATACATCATACCAGTGCTTTGTGCTCATGTTTCTATTTGTTCTTCTCCATATGCTGAGTTTTTTAAAATAATCATGTTTCTAGATTCAGTACCCTTACAACCAGTGGAGCAGTAGGTATCCAGGATACAGAGAATGAGAAAGAAACTAAGAAAGTTGTTTGTTTGTGTCAGCAGCCATCTGTTAAAACAAAAACCTTTCACTTGGTAGAATTTTCTACCAACACAAAATATGTTTATGTTGTGGAACCTATCTAGTATTATATAATAAAGAAAGCACACTTGGCAAATTTAATCGCATGTTAACATTGAAATATAACTCAGCAGAAGAGGTAATACAGTAAAGCAGTAGCTGATAGATGATTGACATGTACACGACCAATATAGTATATTTATACAAAGGAGATCGGATCTCAAAGCAAATGAAGCTTTGAGCTACATCTAAAACTGCAGGTATTTCACAGATATTTTCACAAAAATGTAGACAATCACTGATTTTGACATTTGATGGTGCTCCAATTAAATCAGATTAAAATCAAAGCAAGATATTTTAAAGATTGCTTATTTATCTTTCTATAAGAATATTTGGACTCAAAACAGCTTTAAAAAAAACCAAAGAAGCAGTGCTCGGTGGGTGAGAGACTTAATTTTGAAGATCTTAAAGCAGTTTAACGGGAATTAGAGTGAAATGATCTTAGAAAGCAAATTATCTTGTATTGCCAGTTGTGGGGCTCCTGGCACCTTCCTTTGGAACATCTGGTACAAATAGCTTTCAGAGACCAGACACTGGAGTATGTATCTTGTTAAAATGAAAATGCCTTTCGAGAATACAAGAAAAAAAATGTCTGCACTAGTAATCTGATAATGCTGGGTTTTGGCTCAGATGCAACATTGCATGTACTCCGTTACATGGATATCCATGACTCCTCATATCAAATACCATGTTGCTCTTCTTTATACTGCTGTTTAAAAAAAAATTACAAAAATAGTTATGATTGCAACAATGAAATGTGTTTATGATAGAATGGTGTGCAATATTCTGTTTATTACTGCCTGGTCTTTCTTATGTACTGCAGAACAAATGAAAGGTAAAAAAAGTGCTAAAAGGATTGGTGTTTCTGATCTTTCTGTCACAACATAATGCAGAATGCAGTTCCATGTTTACAATACTGGGGATACTAAAAAGTGTTGATGTCAAGAATTCATAAAGAGTAAGATATACCGAGGTTTTGTTCTTCCATTCAAGAACATGCAAAAACTTTAAAATATTTAATTTTACAATAGAGGTTTATAACAGTGGATCCGAAGGCCCATCTGAAGACAAGACAATTTAGTGGATTGTCAAATACGTCCTGACAAGGACAGGTCTGTAGTCACCTTAAACCCAGGACAACAGGATGTTTTTAACTCTCCTACTTGCTCTTTCTGTGAGCAGCTGGAGGCAAGAACCACTAGTGTCCCGCTTCCTCTCTTCCCTCCATCCCTGTCTCCCTCCACAGCTGACCGCATATAACATGGCTCTGCTTCTGCTGACCACCTCATAATCTGACCACCTTAAAAAAATGTTGAGGGAGTCCTGCTTTAGAAATTTCTCTTGAAAATTTTCCCATGTACAGATCCATTAAAAAATGCTTATGATTATAGCTACTGTGTCTTAGTTGCCAAAATAAATTACTTCGGCTGGGAAAGTGAAGGCTTTGTTAAGCGGAAAAATAATTTGTAAGAAAAACAAGCAACAAAAGTAGTTTATCTACTGTGTCATGTGCTATGATTTTTCTGCATTTCTTACCAGAAAAGAGCTGAAAACATAGTATTGCCT
Organism: Calonectris borealis; assembly: GCF_964195595.1. Classification (NCBI taxonomy): domain Eukaryota; kingdom Metazoa; phylum Chordata; class Aves; order Procellariiformes; family Procellariidae; genus Calonectris; species Calonectris borealis. The sequence continues at coordinate 36,079,787 of NC_134313.1, forward strand.
GTAGCATACTGGATGTAGAGTACTAGGTCTTCTACAGCTTCCTAAATTTAATTTCTCCTTATTACTTTAAAAGGTACATACCAGGGGCAATGGACAGGAGGGATGCGACATGGATATGGTGTACGTCAGAGTGTACCCTATGGCATGGCAACTGTGATCCGTTCACCCCTCCGAACATCTCTAGCTTCACTTCGAAGTGAGCAGAGCAACGGCACTGTTCTGCATGACGTCACTTCAGACAGTCCAGCTGGAACAAGAGGAGGTTTTGTGCTCAATTTTCACAGTGATCCAGAAGCCATGGGCATTAAGAAAAAAGGAGGCTTATTCAGAAGAGGATCTCTTCTTGGTAGTATAAAACTTAGAAAATCTGAATCTAGGTCATCGATATCTAGCAAACGGAGCTCTGTCAGGAGTGATGCTGCTATGAGCAGAATTAGTTCTAGCGATGCCAACTCTACAATTAGTTTTGGAGACGGTGACTGTGATTATTGCCCTATGGAAGACCATGTTGATGCCACCACTACAGAAACCTATATGGGTGAATGGAAGAATGACAAGCGCAGTGGTTTTGGTATTAGTGAGCGTTCAAATGGTATGAAATATGAAGGAGAATGGCTGAATAATAGGAGGCATGGATATGGATGTACCATGTTCCCAGATGGCACCAAAGAAGAGGGAAAATATAAAAATAATGTTTTGGTCCGTGGAATAAGAAAGCAACTTATACCAATACGAAACACAAAAACTAGAGAAAAGGTGGATAGAGCAATAGAGGGTGCACAGAGAGCAGCTGCCATGGCAAGAACCAAAGTGGAAATTGCAACTTCAAGGTATGTTATCGCGAAATATGTTTGTTCATCACTGAATTTGCAGAAACAAAAATGTGTTACAATATGTGAGCTCTTACGTTGACAAAAGACTCAAAAGTGCAAGGGTGTAAATGTTGTCTTTAGTGAGTACTTGCTCACCTTTCAGTTTTATGTTGTAACTCTGTTGACTTTAGTGACATTACACCTTTCAACCTTAGAACTTCAACTCATTTGAGTAAAGATGTTCATGTATGTTCCATAATATACCATGAAAGTAAATTTCCACTGCTCATACATTTCTGCTTTTACTCAAGAGCTGCTGCATTATGCCTTTAAACCTGTTTGAAAAATAAAACTAGTCAGAAAACGTAGAGAATGATTTGGGGGATATGAAGTGAGTATCTTCCCATAGACATGCTCCAGTTATGCTTATTGTGTTGATTTTTTGGGTAGCATCTGAGCCTCACTGAAGTTGCATATTTGAGCATCTTAAGATGCATCTGTTTATCTGAGAGACTGTGGTATGAACAGTGTAAGAATAATGGTCAGGGCTCTTGTGCTTAGAGGTTGTTGATTTGGTTGCCAGGACAGTATCTGCCAAAAGAGTTCTGTATGAGGACTCTTTTGTTTTGGAGCATGCTTCTCCTGCAATCTGAATTAATCTAGATCTTATGACCACCACTTCAAATAGTGATGGTCGTCTTCTCCCCACCCCCCTGCCAAGTGTGTGAGATGGGAGAAGTGTACGGGTGTTAGTAGTGGGGAAAAAATGGCATTGTCACTTTGAACTCCTAACCAACAACCAAGCAAAATTGTCTGAAATGGAACTGTCATAAATTAAATCAGTATAGACAATTTTAGTAGGTTTTACTATTAAGTCTGAGAGCTCTTTAAAAAGCTGTTTAATTCTTAATGCCTTCCATTAAGTTTCTGTGGCAGTTTCTCTGTTGTTGGTTTTCGTTTGTTTCCTCAGGCAGGCTTTTCTTGAAATATGCTATGGACCAAAAAAAGAACCTAGAAATGTGCATGAAAGAAAATCTTTATGCTATTTTAGAAAGAGGATGTCACATTATACTTAGAGCTGAACAACTGATTCCTGATTTAGTGTGGTCAGTAGTGTGTGCTCAGTGACTATCCTTTTTCTGACAGTCATAAAGGATACAGAAAAGACCAAAAACTGCGTAAGTGGGAAAGCTTGAATACATGGATGGCTCATAGCGAAAACTAGTTGAGAGATGAAGAAGTTAGCATACTGTTAAAGAACCTTTCTGAGCACTGATCACCTAAGTAACTAGAGGGTAGCATATACTCAATTACTTCTATAAATATATGTAAAGCATTATATGACAGCATACCACATTAGCAAAACAGAGCAGTAATAGCTAACTTTAAGAAATTACTGGATCCCATTCATGTTCTGTCGGTACCTAAGCCCTAGTTCTGAAAAAATTGAGGTGATGGGATGTGTGGATAGGGGGAGTTAGCACTCTGAGTCCCTATAAAGCCATTAGAAAGCTGTGCCATGTATGCAGTTTCTCTTTAAGAAGGGATATGTCTCTGAAGTGTTTTATTTGCTGTTTCTTCCCTTCAGTTTTTGGTGAAGTACAGAGTTCAAATTGCTTCTCGAACAGTCCATGAAAACAATGTTTATTTCTTGTAAAGATGTTTTTGAAAGTGCAACAACAGAAGGCATCAGTTGTAGTGCAGCTGTGGCCGTGGGCTATTTCTTTGGTTTTTCAGCTGAGAATCTCTCGGAAACAGTCCCACGAATACCAGTCTGGATAGCAAGATTGCAGATTCAGGTTTCCTCTCTTTTAGTTAGTGCCTTTGCACTAACTGTACAGGCACTGAGTCAAAGGCAAAGAGACCTGATACCTAGTCAGGTAACATCAGGCATAAAGATTACATTAACTTCACTTGTGTGTGCATGTCAGACTCACCTAGTAAGGATGGCACAGTTCTTCCCATCTCTCGAGTTTTCAGAACTGCTTCTAGTATCAACCAGTGGAAGCAAGACCATGGCATTATGTGAACTAAGGGACTGCCATACTGGCAGAGTCAGTAACGCTGACTGTCTAAGAGCCAGATCATCTGGAATAGATTCTAGAAAAGCATTGAGGAAGAAACTTCCACTTCGGACAGTTGCTAAATTCTAGGCTGACTGGATTGGTATAGTTTCAGGATGAGAGAATTTGTTTCTGTCCCACTGAAACTTGAGTATCAGTACTGGTTTGTGACTGCTTTTTTACCAAACTGATACATTAATAACTTATTAATCCTTCACACGGTAGCATTCCTGCAATGTCTTAAGATGAATGCGAGGATGGTGGTCTTGTCTGTTTCCTAATGATCACTACTGCACAAAAAAATGCAGGAGGAGTGCCTTTTTTCATTTCTTTAATGTGTAATACAAAGGTGGTTCTGCCCATGTGGCGTAACCTCACCGCGCGCTGGTCTGTAAAACCTTCTGTGTTTCAGACCTGGCAGATGTCACCAGCAATGCTGCTTACTGTAGGTTTCCATTCCGTTAGTGGAAGAACTCTCCAGATAGACCTTTTCTCACCCCAGAAAACATTGGATGTCCAGGTTTCCATTCCAAAGAACTAGAAAGCCTGACTCTCAGCCTGATACCTTCCTTCTCAACCCAACTTTGAGTTGTATGCTGTTCTTCCTGTGTTGTTTATTCCCAAAATGTTTGCTCAGCCAAATGGAACCAGACTACACTCCTCTTCATAGCTCCCTGCTGGTCATGACAGGTTTGGCTGGGAGTTTGACCTGTGACAGATGTCCACACAGTCATCAACAAGACCAACCACTGTTTTGCTTTATATTCTTGATGTCTTTTTATGTCAAAAAGTCCTCCTTAATAATCTGTGTAGTCTTCTTTTATCTATCACGGCAGTTTGGTTAAGAAAAATCTAAAAGTTGGGTTAAATGTTGCTTTTCTGAGCCTGAATTTACATTGGCTCTTCTGACTCCGTCTTTGGGTTTTTGAGGTATGTGTACTGACGTGTTTAGGTGTAATAGTAGCATTTCTTAAAAGATACCAGATCACAAAATCGTGTGATGTATAGAAAGCTGCTGCATCAGGAAGATAGTTACCAGCCTCTGCTACACAGATCTGTATCCAAAACAGATTATCAATTAGCAAGGAATAAAAATGCTTTTAAAATTATAGCACAGCTTAACAGTCTTGATTGTGTATTATAGTTTTACTAGCTATATTTAAGACAAAATATTAAGGTGTAAATGTAAAAATTCCAGAATTTGAGGAATTTCAGAAGTATGTTCAATATTTTTTCCTTTTAAAATATTAAAAGGCTTTTTTTTTTTTAATCATTCTTATAGGCAGTAATTAGGTCAAATTCATCTTTAACCCATTTGTGCTAAAAGCAGTCAGGTTTACTCTATATGCCTTTTTTGGGCCTTGGTGTCTAAAAGGAAAAGCTGCCTTCCAGAAATTTTTAATAAATTCTTTTCTATGTTATTTCAAGCACATGTGAAATGCTTCAAATGCTGGAAGATGTATATTTGGAAGAGCCCTTTGGAAGATGTTAAAAAGCCCCAAATGTCTGCTCAACCAAGAGTCAAATAGAAACTTGTTTTGAGGATATCAAATAATGCTCATTGTAGGGATTTTGAACTTCCTTTTTATCGCTGTCATGTGTCTTATTCAAAGGAGATATCCCTCAGCAGTTCAATATGAACTGGAATTATATTAGAGCACTTCTTTCCTATCATGAAATTCTCATTAGAGGAGCTATTTAGTGTATTATATTAACTTTGCATTCATCAATACTTATGATGATATAAACTGTAACATTTTTGGAATTAATTTTCACAGTTTGAACATAAACTTACCTCTAATACTCAGTATCACTGGCTGTTTTTAAATGTATCAGTCCTGTAAGTAAATACGTAGCACTGGAAGCAGAAGAAATGATGTTTGATTACCCTTCATATACCAGACTCTTTCTAGAAAAGTCAATATTAGGGGTTCAAAATTGTGGTCGCAGAGCCAGACCTTTTTTTTTTTCACCCTTCAGATTTTTTCTAGCTAATGCTCAACTAGAAATTCTCCTTTAAGTGTTGACTCTCTGAGGAAACAAACTTTTCAGGTACACAGAGGGACAAGATAAAAGTACAGTAAGAGTATGAAATATGAATCAGAAGATAGTGTGTGGTGGGAAAGGGAGAAAGAAATCAAAAGAAAAAATGTTTCTTGTTATTTTGCTTATACTCCATTGATCTTTCAGGTCATAAAGCAAGCAGGTTAAAGAATCGTATCTTCTTTTTTATTCTCTTTTCCACAGAAGCGAAATACTTTTAATTACTCCAAAGTTGTGAGTGAGTGTTGAATAAGGTGTACTGTCGTAATATGTTGTGAGAACTTTTGACCACCTTAAAAGCAATATTGTAATGGGTTTTCATTACATGAGTACCTGAGGTTTGGTGAAGGATAATGGTGCCTTTGTGTTAGGCACTGCACAAACAAATTACCCTGCCTAGAGACCTTGCAGTCTGGGAAAACGGCAGTGCCCAACAAACGGAAAGAAACTGGCAACAGACTGTGAAAGGACCCAAGATCAAGATAACAGTAAAATTAATATCTTGCAACTAGTAACGTAGAGCAGTTCCTCCTTGTTAATTAGCTGTCTGTGCTCAGATAGCAGCGACTAGCAAGCCTCTAATCAGGCAGACCTTTAAAGGGGAGCACTGAAGGGGGATTAAGTGGTGTCTTTTCTGCAGCGATTTCATTTTCAGAGTAGCTTTTTTAGACAGCTCAATTTTATTTTTAACATGTTTGTGTCCAAGTCCACAAATGCTATGGCTTAGTTTTGGTCTTTATTTTTTAATAGAAACTACCGAAACTCTGATCCTGTGTCACAAGCAGCCTGCTTTGTTCTGCGTGGCTGCGAAGGAGCCTCAGAGTTGGTGGAGGGGCCACAGGAAGAAGGTGCAGGAGGATTGACTTGGTAGTGGAGACCCAGTATAACAATTTTGATTTCGTTTGGGAGTGAGCCCACTGCCACAGCCTGGACTTTCTTGGGTCCCTGCCCTCCCTCGCTGTCATAGTGGCCTCCTGGAGCCAGTAGCTGGCTTGTGTGGTGTTCCACACTGAGGATGATTTAGAGAACTCTGAGTTACCCCGAGGCCTGGCCTGGCGCTGCCCCAGCCGGGGCCTGGGCGCTTAGCGTTGGCTTCAAGTCACTAGGCAGCACCTGCTTCTGCACGGCACGGCTCAGTTGTCCACCCCAGAGCACTAGTGTTCGCAGTACAGGGGTTATATGAGAAACTAGTGCTTATATTTTTCATGACCTTAATTCAGAGTAAATTTCAGTATGCTGTGCTGCATGTGAAGTGTGTGGAACTGTCAGGAAAGAGTACTAAATGGTTTAGTAGCCAGTTCCTTTGTTGCATTCATTGCCTTGTGTGACCGGTGCTCTCAGCTTAACCTGAACAAACCATGATTTCTAGGGAGAGCTGGTATTATATGCATGTGGGAGTATAGTTTGTGTCCACGCTAGATGGCAGCTGCCAATCATTCCAAACAGCTCTGAATTATGTGCACCGCACACAGCTTTCCATGATGGATTTAGCTGACTCTACCAATCTCATTTTACTCAAGAAACTAAACTGGACACTTGCAAGACTAGTGCCTCACACATCTTTGAGATGCTTTACTTATTATAGCTGAAATATGAACATTGTGTTTAGGAGTAGGATCCAACAAATACCAAAGGTATTTATATAAGACTGATTGCTTTAGTACAAAGAGCTGCCTTAAGTTCAAAACAAAATCAGTTTTAATCATTTTATTATGTAGTCTATTTGAAGATAACAAATAAAATGCTGTCGTAAAACTTAAAATAAGTCTTGAGCTACTATGGGTTGTAATTTTAATGTTAATTCTGCATTCTTTAGAGGAAACCATATGTTCCTTGAATCCTGTGGGAGTTACGCCACTAACTTCAGTAGGGCACATTTTCACTCAGATTTCACAAACAACTTGGTAAAAGAATATAGTCTTGGACTGTTCGTCTGTTATTTGCTGGGGAATGAATAATACATCTGTTTGAAATATACAAATAGTATAAACATTGTTACACAGATTTGATTTCTTTTCTTAGTATTTAATGCAGTAAGATTACATGGCTGAAAATATGCAAAATTACTCCTGTACTATACCTCAGACGGAAATTTAAGAAAACCTCAAGTATTTAACTTTTTGATCAAATTACCTATATCCAAATACACCTACCTACAGCCATAAGTCTGAACAGGGACGTATTTTCAAAAAAAGGCAGTTCTGGAGTATAGCCAATCTTACTTTGTATTAGACATAGAATTATTACCCCAGAGTTGCTTTTCTAACTTGTTTAAAATCAAGAGATGGCTAATAAAAGATTGAAAATATTCTCTGCTTTCAAAACATAAATGAACCAACGCTGCACCACTGCTTTTAAAATAACCGTCTAAGAAAGCATTTTTTTAGTACACAAACCTGTTTGAAATGTTTCTTTGTTCAGGGGGGTAAGGATTTTTTGCCCATTTTCCAGAATACTTAATTTAGGAGCTGAAAGAGTCTTTAGAGTGGCAGCCCAGCAGACGTATGTGAAAACACTATTAGGTTTTTTTGATGATGCTGAGCTACACTAGCAAAAGACTAATATTTTTTTTGTAGCCAAAGAAGATGAGCTGTTATGCAGATTCTTGCCTTAGTTTTTACACAGCATCTCAGTTTTGATCTGTATTACAACAATTGTTCAAAAGCTAAGCCGCAAACAGCATCTGTCTCTACTGACTTTCAGGAGAGTTTCTGTCATGGAAATAAATCTCCATTTTAAAAAACAAAATCTGGATCATTTGTACTGGTTAGTCACATATGAACCATAGTGTAAAGCCATTAGACTTACATTATTGATTGCTATAAAAATATTCTCGAAAACAAAAAGATATTTTATATTTCTATCGTATTTAGTACAACTACATACATATGGCTCGTAGTACTAGACAGAGCTTGAGTAATTTACTTGATGTTTTGCTCAAAGACTAAACCTATTAATACAGAACCTTCCCAGCATCTTTCTTCAAAGAAATAAGAAAACATGCTGTCATCTAACTATATTATTGTTGATCAGTATTCTACAGAGTAGGATGTTTTTCAGTGAACATCTACAGCAGAGAGTCATTTAAATGATTTATTAATGCCCCCTATGTTGATCTAATTGTATATTTCCCAAATAATAATTTATTAATTTTCTGAAAACTGGTGTAGTTCAATAAGTAATGCTGTTTGTTTGAATACTAATTGATCAGTGATACATATTATGACTTCTGTTCTTTTTTCTGGCAATTAATACATTTTTCTATTTTATATATCTAACAGACATTGGTACATATTTTCATACACTGACTTGCTTTCTTTTGCCTACTTCACTATTCGCCTTTTATTATTGCTCTATTTGTACATTGTTTTGTTTTCTGCTTCTTGGTTCTTCTACAGTTCTCTGCTGTCGTTGTCGGGGGAGGCAGAGGTGCAATCTGTTTGTGTCTTGTGTCCAAGAGTAGATTTCTCCTTATGAGCTTGTCTCTCCTCAAACCCATGTAAATGTTTAACATCTGCAACAACCTATTGATTATTACTGTTGTCCTCTTTAGATGTTTTCCCAGTTCTACTATATAGATGTAGTCTCCCAAGAGGTCCTTCCTGAGGGTCCCTCAAAGCCTCTTACTTTATGTATGAAGTTAGAGTTGTTCTGCCTTGCACATCACTCTTACACTTAACCTGACCTTCATTTGCCGTTTAATAGTGATCAGTGAGTTTTGTGCAGCCCTTCTTTGCAGTTGTCCCTCAGACTTCTTTTCTGTAACACTGACATTCACAAATTCTGCCACTTAGCTGTTCACACCTTTTCGCCAACATTTATGAACGTCATGGGGTCTTAGCCCTGAGCCCTGTGGATATTCAGTGGTGAACCTTCTCAGTTGGGAAAAACAATCATTTAATCCATCCCATTATATTCTGTTTCTGAACTAATTTTTTATTCACTTAAGCATTTCTTCTCTTTTTTTTTATCTTAAGTTCCTCCACTTAGTTTCCAAAGAGTTTCTGGTGAGGCATGTTACACTTTGGTCCTACTACATTAAAAGCAGGGATTGATCAGAAAAGATGGTATTACTGTTTTGTACTTGAAAGCCAGGAATTTCCTTGTTAGCATCTGGCTAATATGAAATCCTTTAAAAGTGAGTTCTCAGCTCTCTTGTTCTAGGAGTTTAAGAAGAAAGGCATGTATTTCTCTTTTCTCTTACCACTCTGAATCTGGTAGGCTGCTGTTAAGGCTTGTTTAGTTACCTAACTGCTATAATGCAGCACCTCCACTTTGTGCTTGCCTCACTTTACTGGCATGTATAAGATGAGGGAGAGGTCATTTTGCTGCTGCTTTTACAAGATGTTTCTTTCTCTGTATTTTTAGACCACTTCAGAAATAAATGTGTTGGATTATGTCAGTCTTACAGCTACGCAAAAGAACTTAAAATCCAAACGTGGAAACAAGCAAGACTCAAAGATTTTTCACTGTTGAGGTGGTCTTTTGGCAGATATGGACATGCATCATAGCCCTTATTTGCTGTTATTTGGAGCTAAGGTTTCATACCTGTTCATGGTTAGAAACTTGACTTCCATAGGGAAAAGAAATAACACCAATAAATCTTAGTTATGACTAAGCTGAAGTGACTTCATAGGAACTGGCTCTGTGTGTGTATTCAGCCCAAGTTCACTTTTTAAGCTCTGTCACTTACAGGAATTTATTATGTCAATTGTATAAGGAATATCTTGAAGAGAAAGGACATACTGACAAGCAGTAAGATACAAAATGTATTTCAGGAATAATAAGGGAACCAAAAGTTAAGAGTGTGAGTCAACAGGTGCCAGTTGTCAGAATGCTTTGTGCAGATGCAGTGGTGAACCACCCTAAGCATTTAGGTGTCTTTTTCTTACTTCTACTGTCTGGAGTCCTGCTTTTACCTTAACATATCTTGACCAAAAGCTTAATTTCAGTTTTACTAAAAATCCAGTAATTATGCACATTCTGGAATGTTCATAAATGTATTACCATTCATAGCATCGTTTTGTGCTTCAGAGAACAGTATGTTTCTGGAAGTTACAGATTAGCAACAGAGGTGGGAATGGCATTTATCAGTTCTATAAATATCAACAGAATAGATAAGCTGGTGACCTTTTCTGATATTCAGAAATGTTTGATTTGTACAGATCTGTTGAAGTAATAGTTGATAGTTTCTGGTGAAGAGGCTTTCCCTTTCTTCTCATGGTGGCTAGATTCCTTGTGCAAAAATAATTCATATTGGGGGGTCTAATGTTGCCAGGCATTCCGAGTTTCTTAGTGGTGCAGTGTACAAGTAGGAATATAGATTGGTTTATATTCTCAATTGATAATGAATTATCAGAAAAAACTCATACTGGATGTTTTATAATCCCAAGGGTATGTTTGTTAGGGTATGCCACATCAGTGAAGAGTGTGGGTTTTTTCTAATGCGAGTTGATAACTGTTTCAGAAACAGGTTTTGTGTAAAGACTGAAATGGGACAAATAAAAATTAGTGTATATTTTGTATGCTTAAAATTTAGGTCACCTGCAAAAAATCTAGTCATCTTACTTGTTCATAATTGAACTTTATAAAAAATATAATTTGCTATATTACTACTTGTTATGAAGAAAAGACACTGAGCATTTTCTTGTCAAAGTCTGTATCAGCACAGATGTGATGCATTTCTGATGGAAAAACTGCTTAGTGGAGCTCCTGGGATAAACCTTTGTTAGTAGAAGGATTAGAAAAGTTGATAGTATTTAGCTTTTAGCTTTGCTGGGTCTCTGGACAATGAATGCAGAGAGCAATTAGTCAAAATGATGGTTCTGAATAAGTTCACCAAGGAGTTTGTCCTAAATTTGATTTGATGTTTTCTTCAAATTTTAGTTCTTCAGAATATGCTCTAAATGGCTTTTAACAGTTCACTCGTAAGTTCCAACTTTGAGATGTAACGGATATTTGATTTGAATTCATCTGCTCCTTGCACTTATGATGATCAAAAAGCTTTAAAAATGGTCTTGAGGTCTGTATAATACTTAAGTTGTGAGTTAACTGCTGACAGATAAAGTCCCTACATGACATGATGAACTTTGGCCATGGACTTTAGTGGTGAGTGGACAGTATGAAAGAGCTAATGCCTCTTTCAAGAAGCTCAGAAGACAGTACAATAGGTAAGCTATCAGAAATCTCTGACACTTTGTTGTATACCTGGATTTTTGCAGTTTCCAGCAAGGATAAAGCCAGACTGGAATCCTTTTGTTACAGAACACTATTAAATTTTGGACCAGTATTAAAAAAATCCTCAGAAATGTTGAATTGTGCCCTGGTGTTTGAATAGGGGTTGTACAAGCGTTGGTCCCGCAAAACCTGTGAGCTGGCTTCCTCACAGCAAAAGTTTTTCCATTTATTTGCTATTTCACAATATATTTAATCAGCTGTTTGTAATAATGCAGGCATTTTTGGTTGACAGTTCAAAGAACATCGTGACTTGAGTCTTCATAGGCCAGTCTGAGAAAAGTCAGCTTAAACTGTCTTCAAAAACCTTGCTTGCTTGTTCAAGGCCCCTGACAGTTTAAGGAATTCTGTTCTGCTTTCAGTACATCTAATCTGATACTTAAAAAGATACTTTTCTCTAAAAAAGAGAATGAATTTGCCAGTACATGAAAATGCGTATTTGAATAGATGTATAACCTAACATTGCTTAATCCATTCAAGAAAATAGTTCTGGTTTTGCGTAGAAATTCACTTTGCAGAATTACGGCGACAGTTTCCTCTTGGATTATCTGCTTTTATACACTTACTGTTAAACTTAAAACCATTTGATATCATCTGTCTGACCCTGAAACCATTTGTCTTTTCCTTAGTAAAACTAACTCGCACGTTCAAGATGTTCTGATCTTTTCCTCTGTTCTTTGACACTGAATTGTCTCATTTTGCAAGTAAAAGTTTCAAGGGAAACAGAAATTGAACTTGCTTAGGTGCAAGTCAGCTGAGGAGACAAGCATTTTGTATGCAACTCTGACATTTCCATCTATTAATAACTGAAACTTTGGAGTAGATCAAAGAAAACCTTTTAACAGTTAAGTCCACTGTATTTTGTTTCAGATTACAGTAAGGAGTGTTTTAGCTCAGTGGTTTTTTTTTTCAAGAATATTTACTGTTTAGAAAAATATTTTTGGTGTGCTTTGCCCCTCCTATTCCCATGCTGTCAGTTTAAATATGTTTTGTTCCTTCCGAGATGAATATGAAGTAGAATATAAGAGGAAATGAATAGCAAGATTCTGTTAATATCCCCAATAGTAAGCATTGTAAACCCACCTTTTCTTAGTTTTCATAGTCATATTTTTCTGTGAAAGATTTTAAATATGATATGAAGAATTTGTTACTTAATATAATAAGCATTTAACATCAATGCAGCAGCAGTGTAGTAAAAGGGAGCTGAGAGAAAAAATGAAAGTCTTGAATTTTAGAGCTATTATAAAATTATACTAGTATCTCTTTATGGTTGCTTTACTGTCCGTTCTCCAAAAAGTACTGTTTTTTTCAGAAAAAGTAGAAGTTGCTTCAGGATTCCCATGTAGCATAAACTTCATATGCCACTCAGAAATTGCCTACACACTTAATTTTCTATTTGCTTGATTATCTTGAGGTGTCATCAGCTTGTTTTACATTATGCAATTGCTGTTTGAAGCATTTTTGTGAAAGTTTTCCTTCTTTGTTTTAGCTCTTCTGTTCAGTTATTTATATGTAAGTGGCACTCATTCCCAATCACTGATAAGCCTTGCTTAGGAATGGAGACTACTAAGAATAATTTCAGATACCCTTTTATTTTCTAGAAAATGTAAATTCCTTGTCAAAATCCCCATGTTTTGACCCTGTTATTGCTGTCAGCGTAATGCATTTTCTTCTGTTGGAAAGAAATGCATTAGATGGATTAGCAAAGCACTAAAAATATCTTTGCTTAACCACCAAATTATGTAACCATCCGATTTCTGTTGGCTGCTAGTCTCATGCTGTGGTGCGTTATAGAAATCTGCATTTTACAGCACATCAAGTGAAAAAAGTTTTTGGTTTTCATCAGATCTTCTTTCAGAGTTTCAAGTATCATTTTTCATTCAAAAGGTTAAAAGTAGGATTTACTGAAAGCTTCTGATAACTGTTGTCACTTCAAAATTTGAAAATGCTGCTCCTTTTATACAATATATTCCTTCTTTTTTTTGGTCACTCTGGAGCGGTATGTCTGATGTTTTCTTTGGGATTGTGGTTTGTTTTGGCAGGGGGGTATTTTTTAATGAATAGTACTGCTGAGGGCCATGGTACTCTGAAATAAGATGAGTCATTTTTCTAGAAAGCTCTTCGTGTATGCAAGAAAAGATTTGGTCACAATGACCAGCTGTAGAGCGAAGCGTCGTCTTTTTTCTGCACTTTCTGTATCATTTGAAATAAAGGATTTTCTAGAATTAATCTATTCCAGAGACCTCTGTAAGGAGAGAACAAGAGGAAAATTGTTAATCTTCCCTTAGATTAATTAAATCTTTGTCATTTCAAGATTTTTCTCTAAATTTGTCTTAAAGCTCTAAAGTGATTTATTTCTCAGTATGCTATCCCAGTACTTGACTATATAAATAAGCCTAGTAGTAAGTTGATGCTATAACTCAAATTCTCTTTGCATTGGTGAATGAAGAAAAAAGAGGCTCAATTTAAACGTGTAGATAATTGACCGAAATGCTCGCCAAAATGTTTGTGATGAGATAACTTTGTAGACTGCTGACTTTTTTTTATTTCTTTATGGCAAAAAGCTCATGTTGTATTGCATGGAACTGTTGCCTGTGGTTGCGTTCCCTGCGACAGGGCTGCAAGATTTTGTTCTTTTCGATTGTGACAAGACAAGTTCGCTTGTATCCCAAGGTCAACCAAGTGTCACCTTAGTCTGCAGTTACATCCTTTCCTGCTGTTTGTTTTTCGATTGTGTAGCTGTAATGAAAAAGAAAAAAAATGAATGCATGAAAAAAGGAAGTGATGCCATCAGAGCAATCCCTTTGCATGTAAGGGAAAAGACTCTACATATAATCAACTGGCTAAAGGGCATGAGAACATCCTGAAAGGTAGTTGGGCATCTTTTGTTGAAATACTCTGGTATATCCCATTAACTTGTTCAGTGTTGCTCAGAAACAATGCTTATAGACAGAGGCACAATACTAGGCTTTTTTCCCTTTATTCAGTGCCAAAAAATGCGGTTATCATCGTATACAGTATCATCTTAAAGCTAGTATTGTTTATGTACTGCTTCTGGAGGAGTATGTACACAAAAGGGTTCAAACTTTCCTCGGCAAGGTTTTTTGTACTTTCACCCATGATGTTCTTTACAAGCGAGTGGGAGAAGCCTGTGCCTTTTTCAGACCCTTCTCAGAGTTCATCTCTGCAGTCATGTGTCTTGTAGAGTATGAGTAGAGAGCTGAAGTTGCTACTATTTGTTTCTGATTGAACAACTTACAATTGCTCTTATATTTGCTCTCACTCCATTCTGTCTGGAATATTTGTCTCCACATTTGTCTCCACATGTTCCATCTCATCTTTTAAGTTATACGGACTTTGGGGCCTGTTCACCATGTAAGTTTTAAATTACTTAAAAGGTGGAACCTAGTCTACTTGTCATCATGCAAGTGTTAGCAAAATATACACACTAATAATAACAGGAGCAATGAGAAGATGATTTCCTGGGGGGGTTTTTTAGAACTCTCTTGTTTTGTTTAAATCCGAGAATGTAATCTTCAAAAGCACTGTGCTGGTAAGAATAAACAAGATTTTTTTCTCTCTCTTTTTTCCCTGTGACTTACCAGGAAAGAAATCACAGACTTCTAATCTTCAAGTCTCTAGTTTCTTCTCAAAAGGAAATAACTAGTCTCTGCCCGTGGATGTTGGGGTGTATGCAATTGCTTCTAGCCACTAGAGAGAATGGTATCAAGGCATTATGGCTGTCTCTTCTGCCTTTCTACTGCTGAAATATGGCTTAATATTTATGCCAAAGAAAATAGTCAGAGATTTCTGTAATTAAAAAAAACCTTAGATAAGAGGATTATGTTGAACCTAGTGAATAAAGCAGTGAGTTCAAGTACGAGCATTTTAAAGTGGAAGACCTATGTTCTTCAGTAGCAAGAACAAGGAAAGATTGGCATGATTCATATTCCGGTATTTCTAAGTGAAAGCAGGAGAGTTTCAACAGGGGCGATCCTTATCATGTATAGGAGTGTATTAATATTATTAATGTGAGAAAATTCTTTTCTTATTAAATTGATCTAAAAATTACAATCAGAATGGAGAGAATTTTGTGGAATTTTAATATGAAAAGACTCAAATGCTTCCATATTATAATTTGAAATAACTTGCCCTTTCATGACCCTGAAGGACACCTTAAAGTGTACTGTATTAATCCTAGAGGTCAATTATGCAAAAAATGATAATGAGACTATGGTAGTAATGCAAGGTGTTTGTTTTGCTGCTTTTTATTGTACCTTTCATTCTGAAGGAATGAGCTGACTTTACATGCTCTGATCAGCAACTCATCATTGCTGTTACTCAGCTAATTCTGAGGTGAAGTGAAGCTGGAAAGGAGCACACAGCTTCCTGCTTAGCAGATGAAGGGGAAAGAAATTGGTCAAGAGTTTTTAAAAAATTCACCTTACTATTAAAATACTTCTTGTGATGTTACTCTCTTTAGGAGCAGACAAAACATCACTTTCTAAAGTTTTAATCAAAGAACAGATAAATGGTTTATAGTCCATTTACCCTGTAGCTTTGGAGGATAAAAGTGTGAGCTGAGCCTGGCAGGTTTTAATTTATTCTTCACATAATCCATTCGTGAAATAGTAGATGTAGCCATGCTGACATCAACAGCAAAACTCCCACTGGTTCCAGTGATAGCAGGATACCACTGATGGAACAGTGTTCCTTGCAAGTTGCGTGTTTTGTGGGAGTCACAGGCAGTTACAAGGCCAAAGCCAAGATACTACAAGTTCCCAACTGGACTGTAAGGGATATTCAAGTACAGAGACAGTCCAGTTACCTCTGAAGGAAACCTTTAGGTTCTCAGTATGCTGTCTTAGGTGTCCACTCTTCATAATTCCCAGAAAAACTAAAATTCTGGGCTTATTTTATGAATTGCAGAGGAACTAATAGAACTTTCTGAGATTTAGTCCTTTCCCTTTGCAAACAAGGGAGCTTCTGTAATGAATCTGTATGTCACATTCTGTCTGCTGTTACTCATGCTGAATGCTATGCCATTCTACACACTGTCCCAAAAAACTGAGATTTGAATATGGTACAGGTCAATATGAGTAAGGGTGACAGACAGAATTTATTCTAGAAAGATAGGTCAGCTCAGTTGCTGAGGATATCCATATTTCTGGAAATCGGGGCGGGGGTGTTGCTTTGAAAAGCTTAACTGAGGATACAGTTTTGTGTTTTATTGCTCTACTAGAGAGTCTGGTTTCTGGATTTACATATATGTGAGAAAAATTATTAACAGATTACATGGGTTTGCAATGGAAATAGCTGTTCATACAGGTTGCTGCTTCTTACTTCTTTTTGCAGTGCAGCTGCTTTTGTATTGCAAAGATCCTCAGTGTACTAGTTAACCAGATAAAAGCATCATATCAGCTTGTTCGGCACATGTTTCTGGAAGGTCATCTAGATTGTGGTGCCAAACTTCCCTGGCTAGGTGCATGCACCACTTACCTAGTGGCAGGGAGTGCTGGGTGGCTTATTGCATGTGCAATACAGCAGAGGCTTCCAAGGAAAAGAGGGTGCTGGAGCCATTCAGACAGCTGGCTCCCGGCTGTGTTTTTTCCCAAAGGATCTTTAGGAGCAGGCATGGCATGTGCTGTGCAATTCTGGTAGCAGCAGCCAGACAACCTTGTGATAGAGGCAGCAGCTCTGGGAAAGATGACGATCAGGAGTGGGCTGCTATTGCTTCCAGAATAATTCAGTCAGCAATCTGCCTGTGTGCTGCTCTTCCCGGGTATTCATCCAGTCAAGAGTCAGCCCTGGGTTTGGTGAATTGGCCTAGTAAGCTGCATATGCTCTTAGGCCACAACTCGGACATTAGTCCAATGGATCTGGTGCACAGCAGAACTTGGTTATGTGAGTTTACTTTCCAAGCATGCCACAAACTTCAGTGTGACCTTTCAGCAGGTGAGGCTGTTATGGTGAGAAACCATGTTAGAGGTATGTGACCTGGCTATGAGTACTCCGTTGGGTTTGTATGAAAGAGAGCAGGAGTATGCAGTAAGCGTACAAGCTCAGGTTCTGTCCGAGGCTGTGACCCTGTCACACTTTCACTGTATTGTGGAAAAACAGCCTTACTTCTCACGGCTCTTACCAGCCGAGCTAACTAGCTCAGGCCCAGGACTGTGCTGATACAACTACACAGCTTCCAGCTCTGGAGGAAACTTGTTCAGTGTTTCATTTTATGTTGTATATATTCTTCAGTCAAGCTTGTGTGCAGACTCACCATGTGTACAAAGGAAAGTACTGCCTAATCTAGCTGGTCTGCTCTAAAGATAAAATCTGATGAATACTGGTGTGCATCTGCAGCAGTGAAGGCCATATAGTCTCTACTAAGAAAAGTAGGATATGAACTGAGTGCTTTAGCTGACATGATTAATGGCATTGTGCAATACAGAGTGAGTTTTAATAGAATATATTATCATGGTTCTAAAGGAAGCTAAATATGTGACATTCAGTGGATCTCCTGTATTCAAGAGCTGACCTTTTGGCAGTAGCTGTGCAATAATATACAGCAGAATCTTGTTAATTCATGCTAATGACTTAAGAGATGCATCATGGATTACTTGATTTTACAACTTAGCGAGTAAGTGAAACATGATGACAAAACTTCAGAGATGCACACTTTAACAATGTGTTCTCTGCTAATTTATCTTGATAATAGCAGTTTAGTTATAAATATATTTGCAATATACAAGTTAATGGATAGTAGTATCATTAATGAAAGCAACGATGATTTCCTGAAATGACACTTCAGTACAGCAGCCTATTACTAAATAACTTTAACGAAACAGGACGAATCTAGAAGTTATGAGAGTGTAAGACCAGCGAAGTGGTTCTGAAGGTAAAAGATGTTGGTTTTTAGCATTAGTAAAAATGTTCTCTTCTCATATGTGTCGTACCATAGAATAAATGTATCTAAAGGTACTTTGGAAAAGAGCTATCCTGACTAGCATAGTAGTAGTATGTAGGTAAAAAGTGCCTGAAAAATTTTATCTTCGGGTTGAATTACTTCTAGAGAACTAAACTGCTAACTTGTGCTCATTCTTAAAATAGTAGTTCCCAAACACAGGCTCATTGAACATCTTCTCGTATGTTCCAGTACATTCCTTAGTCTTCAAAATAGAGAGTAAATATCTCCATTATGAAAAAGTCTGCAATTTTTTTATGACCAGTTTTTTTCGGTCTACATTGTGTTTCCACGTTAAGTACTATTAAGAATGCAGTTTCATTACTGGCAGTGTGTTCTTAAATAAGCAAATAAGACTTTTTCAGTATGCCTTAGAAAATTACACTAAGCCATTTAATATTTGTTATGCTTTTAGTAAAAGAAGGAGCTAAAGCCTCTTTGTATTGGAAACATCATATGCACTTGTTACTGTGCATTGGTGTGTCAGCAGAGAAGTCTGACTAAATAAGGCAATGCATGAGTAGAGCTTATCAGCATTTGACAGGAATATAGTCCACTAACAGCTGATACAGTAGCCCATCTTTTCTGTGCTATCATCAGCTCTCTACGCTGCACAGAGATGTATGTTTATTTTCTGCTCGGTTGCTGATTGTGCTCAAAACTTAGCCCTCCACCTTTTCTTTTCAGTTAGTTTATGCTAGAAGTCATACAAGTGAGCTGAACCCCTTAGAAAGCCAAGTGTATTTATATTTGTATTTATATAAGAATGTCTGTGGAGTCCTCAGCTTTCAAAGTTTAGGGAAGAAGTGTACTGTCCCTTCTGTTTCTTCTCACACCAAATAGTCTAGAATGAGTGAATATTGTTTGATAATATAAATAAAAAATAGGCAACTTCATGCATATGGGTGTCCTTATGGTACGGCTGTGCACTAAAAAGTGCTTGTAAAAAATATCCATAACATTATGAAAGCAAGTCCTGATTGATTTTGCCTTCCTTGCTCTGAGGCACTGATACTGCCCAAATGAGTGGCTAAGCTCCCAGTGACCTTTCTGGGAATAGTATTACACCTTGCATGTTTGAAGGTGCTTTTAAAAAAATCCAGAGTAAAACACTCTTAACATTGCTTCAGTATCAGTTTTCCTGTTAAACTGAGTTTGGTTGTCGGATTTTGTCCCTGTGTTGTGCAGGAGTTTGGGATTTGAAGATTTTATTAATAAAGGTATTAGGCCAATAAATAATCTTTAAGATCTGTTGGCACCTGACCTGCTACTGAATGTCCCAAAACAGTCAAACTGGTGACCTGCAAATATGTTTTGATACTGGAAATGAATGTAGATGTCTGTGTATGTATGGCCTTTTTTAACGGATTTCTGAAAAATATCAGACATTAAATTCTTACCATCCCTTTTTATGAAGACAAATCAACAATTTGGGAATCCCTCCTTTTTTTGCAAGTTCAAGTCATTAACCTGCAAGGCCAAGGAAGTTCAATTATTGGCAAAAGTTTCTGTTACCCAAAGTGATAAATACCTTTTATACCAAGAGGGAATTTAAGACAGTAGCAAAAAATGCCCTTCACTTCTCTATAGCACACTTTTCATTTCTTGATCCTCCCAACTGTCTGTCTCTACTATCTTCCCAAGTCAGGGAGGGGGCAAGGAAGGGATGGACAGACGGATGGATGGATGGATGATGTACCTTTTTTCTTTTTTTTATTTGTTGCACTGACTTTAGTCTTTTCATATTCATCCTTTTACATCTATCTTGAGCTCAGATGTGTACCCCAAATTGTTTTTTACACATGCAGCTAAAAGTAGTCTTGATAAATTTACAGTTATTCCAATTTTACTGTAAATGCAAAGCAGACATTATAAACTTCTCCGTATAAAATCAGATCAAGTGTACGTCTGCCTTTTCATCATACATCGTCTGTACTTTCTGCCACCCAATACTCTACTTCGGCAAGTCAGTGTCTTGGTTATTTATTCTTCCATATCCCATCATTACTGTCTTCCTGTTCTCACAACAGCATTGTCAGTGTTCACCCCCTGCTTGTCCTCTTCTGTACAGGAAGCTAGCTGAGGAATGGAGAGTGCTTGGCATCCTTCAGAGACCAATCAGAAAGTTCAAAGGTTGTTATATCAGAACTTCACATTTTGTAAAAGTTGTTCATTATACTGTATGCAAAATGATACAGAGACAGACTAAAACTGCTGTAGCAGTTTAGGGAAGAGTCTTCTGATAACTTTGGATCAGTCATAGTCCTAGGAAAGTGGAACCGATAAATCTGGAAAAAGCACAGTGAGGCTTTTTGTTTCGGTTTGTTTTTTTTTCCTTTTTCTTCCCTAAGCTTGGAATGAAGAGTCAGGTTTCTCTTCTTCAAAAATTACTTTCCTATCAGGACAAAGAAGGGACTTGCATCTCTGTCGTGGAAGAATGCTTACCTGTGTACACTCTAACTGGGTGCTTGCTGGAAGAGGACCACTTAGCATCACAAAAGAAAAAATACACCAATTCCTGATCAAGAGTGATGCACGTAATCCCATTGGCCCTGCAAGCACTATTTGCTTCTTCCAAAGTTGGTTGTTTTCAAGGTGCCTTTTCATCATACCCAATGCAGCGCTCAAAAAAACAAACCCTGCAATTTTAATTAAGAGATCCATCTTCTTCAATTTAGTAGCCTGGCTTAAATGTCCTAATGTGAATTCACAATTCAGTAGCATTGTTGTATGCAATATATTTGAGAGATGTCTTTCTGTCCTCTGAATCCATCTCATAACGGTACTGAAAGAATAAGCAGTTGATAGGGATGCTTGCCATTAGAGCACGTATGAAGGGTTCGCAGTAGATGGACAGTGTAATGGACTGTTTGCCATGAGTGTAATAGCTCTTGCACATGGCTTTATATCTAACTCCCCTCCTAAATAAGGACACTTTCAGGTTGCCTTTTTGACACTTTTCTGCTGTGCCCAAAATACTCTGCTGGTTTTCTAGAAAGTGTCTGCAAACCCTCAGTATTGAGCTGGGTGCAATATCGTACACCTGCGTGATCTGCATGGAAAGCAATATGCTGTGTCCATAGAGATACAGAAGCTGTATAGCCCTGAATTTAAGTGCAGTGACTATGCAAGAAAGCATGGTAAAGCCATTAAAATTCTTTAGTCATTCAGAGATGCTTTATTTTGAGGAATTTTATTAATGAATTTTATCTTTTTAATTTCTGAAAATACGTTTTGAAAATATTTTAATTGTTGTAACCATATTAATTATGCAGACTTACAATTTCACATTTTCTGGTTATTTTAAAGATATGGTAGTCTTTATAAATATTTTATCATGTTGTTTTCACACTGCACAAATTTACTGGCTCTGTAATGAAGGCTGTCTCACGTTTAAAAAAAAAAAAAAAAGCTTGAAGCAGTTCAGGGCTCTGCAAAACATGCCTTGTAGCACCTGCATAGCTGTTCGTATATAATAGCAAGAGTTTGGAAGCTATATTATTAATTATTATTAATTGTATATTATCATGGAAACTAAACCTTAATCAATAGTACTTGAACTTTAAAGAATAACCCATTAATAGCTGTCTTTTTAATTGCTAAATGAGACGACATGATTAGCTTTTGTAGAATTTTGGTTAATTGTGTCTACGCTGAAGTTTAAGAAAAGCATTATCTTGGGTTAGGGGCTGTACTTAGTTACAAATTTTTATCCTGTGTCAGGTTTCAGTGCATTTCATGGCAGGTGTGTTTGGCATATGTCAAGGACTGATAGAGAAAGAGCTTAACTTTAGTGAGTTTTAGAGATGTATTCACTCTAGTTTTGTATTGAACAGTAACTAAAGAATAAATGCTTCTGAGAACGAAGTTTGGTCATCCGAGATGTTCTACCTAACCCCACCCACACTATCATATTTTCTTTTTAATAATCACTTCAGAATTAAATATAAATGTTTTGACTAAAAAGCCAAACAAGTATATTTGACAATATCCAAGAATAATTTAATCTTCAAAAAAGCCCCCAACTTTCAGTCCCTCTGCTGGGAAGATTAGAATTTGAAAGTTATTGGCAGAGTATGGTGCCCATAATAATAATAATAATAATAGAAAATGACAGTTGTTAATCATGGGAAGACATTTTTATGCTGAGATGAAATACCTAACTTTGCTATGATGAGGCTATATTTTCAGCATCTCATTGAAGTTTATTCTATACTTTTATACAGTTCATGCTTCTAATGACTTCTAAATTCAAATTTTTCTTAGGTGTTTTTAACATTACTGTTCATTAACTATGATTTATCTTTTGGATCATATTGTATGTCAATGAAGTGAAGTCCCACATGTGTGGGGGGACTTCATCACATTCAGTTCATCCATTTGCTTCAGCAGGTGCCAACGTTCACTGCTCATCCTGCAACTCCAGAAGGAAAGAGTCCATGATGTGCAGATGGGATTTCATCTTCTTAAAATGAACTAATTTGAAAGCTTTCATACTGAAATCTATGTAGAAAATAGATTTTTACTTCCAAAAGTGTAGTTCACATTCCTTTATCTTTTTGTGTAGAACAAATAAAAGAAATTTGATGGGAAAAAAATCTCTTTCAATACATTTTACCAGCGGCTCAGGTACATTATTGTCTCTGATGAAACTTTTAAGCTTTTGGTGGATGCAGTTTTCAGGTTGTAAACACAAATTCTGCTTTGAGGCACCAAAGCATTCCTTCTAGGTGCCCGAGTGCTACTTTGTGTAACTAGGCCTGAGACTTGGAAGTGGAATATGCTGCTGCATATATTGCAAACTACGTCTCATAGTAAATGAGAGGGACAGGTCCTGAGTGCATAGGCTGTCTAATAAAAAGGCCATATTCTGTTTTCTTTGTGTAAATCTGTACTTTTCTGAAGATTAAATTACTCCAGATACATGGTGACTTGTGCTCATTTTCTCACATAAACTGTCTTAATTTGAAATATTTCCTCTGTTTCTGGTAATGCTGAATTTACCAGAAGAAATCCTATCACTTTTGTGATAAAAAGCATAAACTACTGCAAGGAAGCCAATTATTTGTACAAGTTTATATTGTGAGGTGAACCTCCTGGTATTTTCCGTAAGGACTGTGAGGGAAGATTGTTAAGAAACTTGCTTCTTTAAATGCCTGTATCAGTATTCTCTATTAAGAACCTATTCGTCCTAAGAAGAAGAGCAATATTCTTCTCTCCTGTGCTATGAAAAGTATGTAAGATTTGTGAGGGTTTTCTATAATGTGCTAATACAGAGGGATACTTTTTCTCTCCTATGCTCAAGTTACAATATACTAAGCAAATATTTATTAACAGACCTTTCAGAGGCAGTGCAATGTCAGCAGCTGCACTTGACACATCCTGGGTAACTAAGAAACTTAGTTCCTTCCTGCCCTGCTCGCAAATACCACCTTAGTTGCCTCATTGTATACGAACACAGTACATTCCCTCTTTGCTTCCATCCCCAGCGAATAAGCCACGATTAAAGATACTGATGTTTCTGCTGAGTAGGAGCATTAGATTCATAATCTGGTCCTCAGCGCTGATTCTTTCCATGTGTCTGAGCAATTTTTTTAGCACTTAAAACAAACAGCTGCAACACCATCTAGTAATTATGCTTGTGGCTGTGTTAGTTGTTGCTGGGCTTTGCTAAATGTATGACAAATTATTGTAGGGTTTTTTGCTGCTCTGTCCTGGCATTTCTCACAAACGCAACAGTTTCTAATTATTTCTTCTCCATGTTTGATCCAGTGCTTTTTCTATAAGACAACATTTCTGAGGGCGACATTTCCTTTATGGAGCCTTACTTCCTCACTTGTCTATTGTAGTCCCTTCCAGCCCTGGTGGGTGGTGGCTGGCTATTTTGAAAGTTTTCTCCATTGTAGAAGTTTTAAATAACCAAGGGAATTGGGGAGATGCTTGCTTCTGCTGTCCTAAATTTGTTCATTTTGAAAGATTCATTGCATTGTCATTCTAAGTTTCTGTCACTATTTCTGTTAGCTTATTTGTAGACCCTGGTAAGTTTGGTACTGCGATGTGCACCTGTTCCTCTAAATCTTTCTCCTCTTTTGCATCTTGTCCTTTCATGAAAATGCAGGGTGAGAAGGGGTGAGGGAAAGAAGATCTGCCACAGGAATTTCTCTTTCAGGGTTGTATTTCACTTTCAAGTTTTTACCTTTGTCGCTGTAAGATCATGTGCCGAAGTCTTGGCGATGCAAAAGCTAGAAGTTGTTAAGAATATACTTGGGAGTGGGGGTGACCATTCAGCCCATCTGCAGCTGGCTCCTCAGTGTCCTTGAGCAAGAGGGCTTGGGAGTAGGCTGAATGGATTGTCTTGCTGACAGCAGCCCACTCCTGACTCCCAAGGGTTCTCAAACACAGCTGAGAGTGGGTAGGGATTTACTGGATGGAAATAATGCAGATGGGAAACATCAGACTGGATGAGCATGTGCGTCACATACCGACTACCTCTGTGTATCTAGAGGACTAGTGGAGTGAGGGGCCACCACTGCCAAGTGCCTTGGTGACACGGTCCTTGCCCTGCCATGGCAGGGCATTTGGACACCATTGCTCTGTGGCAGAGACGGTCACTTAGCAGCAGTAGGAGACCAAGAAAAGCATTTTTCGCTGCCTTTCCATTCTCTGTCTTCCCAAGGATCGAGTGATGGGCAGCATGTTGTTGCCAGGCAGGAAGGAACAGTGTCTGCATACGTAGATGAGGCCCTGCCGTGTTCTTCGGCCAGCTGCGGAGTCACGCCTCTTCTGCGCCTGTGCTGATCTGCCTGAAAAGAAAAACAGGCTTCAAGCATAGCTGATGTGGCTGTGTTTATTATGGAAGATCTCAACTATTATGCTGCAGCCATATCTATATCTATAGTGTTCTGGATATCTGAGTGCAGTGACAGATAATGACTTATTTGCATGCAGTTTTCGTGTGACAGCATGAGCACCGTTGATCCCTTTCCCCCTGGGCTGCTTTCATGCAGCCATGCTACTGACACTCATGAGTGCTTTATGTTGTCTCTTTTCTGTAGTGTTTTTTGTAGTGTTTTGTTCAGCTTTTGAAGGTGATTAAACCCTTTGTATGTGAAAATCATCTTTATGTTTCTGTCATAGTACTGCTAGCTAGCTTTTTTTTTTTCTTCTTTTTCTTAAGGCACTTTGATCAGCAGGACTAGTCTGGCACCTTCTTCTTGTAGGAAGATTGCTTTAAGAAATCCTTTACTATTTTTGCTGTACTTGGGTGCATCGTTCCTGACTCTTTTGAGCTTTCTCCAGCGTAATTAACCAGCTCTGCACAGATCTGCATTCTTTTGTAACTGAATTTCGAGCTGTACTCCCTGTGTATCATTGGTAATGTTAAAAGACTTCTTTGCTGGTTTTGGATCATTTTTAGGTATAACTATCATGGATAACCTTCTGTCCAAAGCTCTACTGTTCTGCACACTTCCTCTGAAATCTCTCTTATGCTGGCGATTTACCTAAAGCCATTCATTCTATTTTGGCGCCGTACTTTAAGCGTGGTGTTGGGAATGTTTCTTTCACTGCTCTTAGTTTAGTCATATGTCCTAGATATAGTATGTGGCGCAGTAAAAATTTGCTGGGAAAAAAAGCTTGAATGATCTCATATAGTTGTTGGTGCCCCACAATGCTGTTTTGTGTAGATCCTGCATATTTCTGTTGCAGCATTGGTTTTTTTTTTTTTTACTTGTTTGTTTGTTTTTCCCCCAAAGTATTTACATTAATGTAAACTCAAGTCACATTCCCCTCTTTCTTCCTTCTTTTTGGACCAACTATTTTTGTAATCCTGGCAGCAGAATGGCCTACCTTCAACCAACAAGGTGGTATCTGATCTCCACAAAAGAAGTCTTCAGTTTGGCTGCTTAAGTCATTCTCCTGGTATGTAGGTAGTACAGATTCAGACTGGGAGCAGACACCCACAATTCAGGTTTCACACTTCCCGATTCAATATCCTAATTACCAACAGAGACACAAAGGATGTGCGGTATTGCAAATTCTGCCTTTGGCAAAGTTTTCTGAATACTGACCATAAGTCACTCATCCGTATTTAAATGCGTTAATTTAGAGCTAAAATTCTTGAAAATTTTTATGACCTGAAACTCATTATCACAAAGTCACTTAAGTCCAGATGAGAGAGGGTATTTTGAGTATTTCTCTGAACATTTCCTCTAGGCAAGTTTAAGCTTCCTGGTTTTTAACGTGCTGCCTAATCTGAACATCAGATTCTCTCCCATTCATTATGAGAGGATCTAAGCATTATTTCTAAGCATTAGGATCTTTACTCCTATATCTAAGCATTAGGATCTTTACTCCTGTATCTAAACACAGCATTGGTGAGCTTCATAATGCTTTGCCCCTGATCCCCGTGTCGTGTAAAATGTGAGCAGTTTAAATTTCCCTATTTTACCAAGGCACTTTGAGGATAAAGTGTACATACTGCAGAGATGGAGTAAAAGTACCCAAGTAAAATAATGAGTTGGTGGATGAGCTTAGTGCCTGCCTCAAAGACTGAGTACCCAAAACAGTTAATGAAGGCTCCAGTGTCATTCAATTTACTTCAGTGGCTGCTGAACAGTTAGTTCCTTGCTGTGCTCTTTTCATCTTAATGTATCTGAACAGTGTGGACAATACTGAAGATGACTGAAGTAAACTTCAAGGTGATGCAAGTTACAGATGTTGAGGTTCTTGTGTGCACGGGTGTGGGGGGGATGGGGAGAGAGGGGGGAAGCAGACACAGGAAAAACAGTTAAAGTGTATTTTAATTATACACATCCTTTCTATGACATACGACAAGAAACTCCGAAGAAGATTAGGAAGGTACACTTAAATCATATTTTTAAATTAGCCAGAGCAGTAATAAATAATATTGTGTTGGTACATATGTAATCTTTATTTATTTTAACCAAAAGATTTATTTTAAAATAAGTTGATAATATCATTTAGGTTTTCTTTTAATACATGAATTGCGTTGCTGAAAACAAGCAATTTATATTTTTGATTCATTACCACTTCACTGGGATACTTTATTCCTCAGCAAGACAAGCTTTTCCATGGTAGCTTATGCTACTAAGGAGGATTTTTAATTAAAATCATAGTTATTTTCTTTTACTGGTACTGAATTTCTTGTCATTGCCAATAGGACTAACATATGATGCTGAATGTAATGCTGTAGTACTAACTAATACAATTTTTTCACTGCATATCTTGCTGAAAGAACAAAATACGTAGCTGAAGTTGAGAATTTTGAACTAATACTGTTTACATGTGCAAGTAGGAAAAGATGATGTACCCTTCCCCCTTCATTGTTAAGTGGTAAATTGTTGCTATGGTGATCGTTCTTTCCATCTCATCAGCTATAACCTGGTTTTCCACATCAACTGAATAGCTGCAAGCAAAGCATGATCTTTATTAATTTTTTTATATCAGTTAATATTGTTTTGCTACATAGTTATTGTCTTGGGACTTAACATCAGCATCAAGATGCAGTGAGTGTAAGCAAGATAGTTCTAATTTTGTAGTACATAAATCTGTGCACTCATTAAAACAATCTTCATGTAGCTGCCAAGAACTTTAACTGGATTTCTTAAAGGAAGCTTGTTTTTGGTGTGTACAGTTGGTTTGTTTGGGTTTTTTTCATTATTTGAAAGACTATAAGCTTGTAGTAAATATGTGAAAAACTTGGTAAATCTCTGAATAAGGTCTCAGCTAAGCAATTTGTTGTTTGTTAGCTAAGGTGATGAAAACAGGATAGTTGTAGTAAAATTTCACAGGACAGCTTTATTTTCTTGCAGTGTAAATTGGTATGCCTGGTTCAAATGCGTAGAGATGCCCGCGCTGTGGTGAGAGTAAGCCGGGCTACCTGTTGTAGAGTCACCAAAGGGCAAAACAGATGAATGTGGACTGGGTATGGTCCTATGCATATACACAACAGATTTGTGTCAAGAAAAAGGGCAGAATGAGCGTGTAGGTCATCAAAATATTGCCCTGAAGCCAGAAATACCCTCTCTCAGCACCACCGCGAGGGTTTTCAGGAAATGGGCCAGATGTTATGGCAAGCCTTGGAGCCATAGGTTGGACACTGTGGTATAGCATGATAAACATGAATTTTTAAATAACCTCTTTGAAATTGATGCTTTTAAAAGACAGCGTTTGTCAAAACTCACTTATGTATTGTTCATTACAATGAATCTTTCCTTTTCATGTAAGATGTGAAGCATTTAAAAATGTAACCACATTAAGTTGTGTCCTGCATTGCTAGGCAGCATATGAGCAACGCTGTGTTTCTGATTTTACTCATGTTCCTTTTTTTTTTTTTTTGGTGGGGAACCTTTTCCCCTACATTTTATCTGCATTACCCGTGCCTGTTTTAAGTTGTGTGTCATGATCAATAAAGGAGCAAGATCGTATCTGTCTCAAATGAAGTTTTCTATTTGTTACCTGTTTTATGGTCCACAAGAGGACCTGCACAATAGAGAAGTATTCTCAAAGATGGTACTCGAGTCTATCATTTCATGTAAAAGCATCCTAATTATCATATATGAAAATACAAATAAGAATCTTGGTGTCTTTGTTAGTAGTCTTTTGGAGTTCTGTATATAAAATGGTATTTTTCATGTCTCAAAATACTGTGCTGCCAGAGGCAGACATCGCATTAGATGTTCCTGACCTATATTTGCAGTGAGGGATGTTTTGCTAAATAATGTCAAAGGTCATTTCTCAGTAGAGCAGTCCCTTAAAGGATATGGTGAGAGTTATAGTACAAACATAAGTGTGTTACCTATGGAGGCAAACTAGGAATTGGATTGATATTTCAAGTAAAAAGGATATCATTGCACAATTTTAAGTCTAGAGGAAGGTATCTTGAATTACTGAATTGCTTAGATCTTTTGGAAGTACTTATTGCATGACTACCATCAGAAGAATTAATCCTTTTGGCCAAAACACAGTTCACTAAGTAGCCTGACAGAAAGTACTCCGTGAAAGTGAGGAATGCCGTATTTCCTTCCAGCTGCAGAGGATAAGTTACTGAGAGAGCATATTGTAAAGTTACCCGAGCCAAAACAGCTATTACAGTGTTCTTGTAGTACAGGTATGGTATTTTAGTTTGTGAATCTGCTCATCATAGTTTCATGAGCTATCTCGTTGCTTAATTTCCCATCACCAAATCTGTATGATAGTACAAACTGAGCACCTGCAAAAGAATATACCAAACCATATGAGGCATGAAGTCCTTGCACATGTCTCACAATCATGCAAATAGACCACAGAAAGACTTCGTTGTCATGATCCTTTTTTGTTGGGGCAGGGATACAAACAATTCCAGCATTTGGAGCAAAAACTGGTTGTGAAAGAGAAGCAGCTGCTCCATGTTTTGTTGTCACATTTTCCTGAGTCTAGTATTTCCTACATAACCAGAAATAATTCCTCGCTGAACAGGAGCAGAGTGGCCCAATGCTCAGTAGCCCCCAGTGCCAAGAAAATAGTTTGATAGTCTTTATACTTACTCAGCCTTCTCACTTCCTTACTTCTTTCCAGAAGTCTGTAGTTTCACGTACGTTTTAGCCTGCAGTACCAGTGAACCAGTACCAGGGATCAGCTGCGAACACGAGACAAGGACTGATCTGAGTGCAGGAATGACTGGCTGAGAGTGGGGGAAGAGAAGATGGTTCCTTTCAGCTGTGCTTTTCTTCAGATTTAAATATACATGAAACTATAGCCTTGCTTTACCTGGATTTTTTTGTCCTACACAGTCCCTTAAAGGGATCTAGTGTGTTCCTTTGTTGTATGAGTATAATTGGGAATTTGATGACCTGGAAAAAATGTGTTCAGGCAAAATGCCATTCAGAGAAGAGAATCATCTGAACAGTAGGACCGTGCACATGGGATCTAGTATTTCTTTCTGTATTATTTCCCTTTATAATAATTCGGGGATTTTTTAAGGCTTCAATTGCTATTGTTTCTGAAACCATGAACACATTTATATAGTACAGAAATCGTTCAATAAAAGACAAAAAATCAAAACAAAACTACATCTGCCACATAAAAGGCTGTAAGATAAGTGTTCTTCCTTCCACTTGAATGTGTGGAAGTGTGCACAGGTTGCCCTGTTTAATCTTGCTAAATTCTACTTGTTTTCTGTAGCCAGTATGCTGTTTATTTACCAGCCATTAATTAAAATAGCTAGTTCTAAATTCTCCTGCATGTAGTGGTAAATAGACTTGTGGCTATGATATGTAAAAAATAATAATTCAAACCTATTTCTTAGTGGTGTTGAAACAGATTAGAAAATACAGCTACAATGGTAAACAAGTTCCGTATTTGAATTTATTATTTGTGCAAAAAAGTACAAATTAAAAAAAAAAATTTACAGTTTTGATTATCAGTGTTCTCTCATTGCCACTCATATAAGGAAAGACAGACAAAGAAGCTGGTGGTGCCTGCCAGAGACTATCTGTTGCTGTAGATTGAAACATATAGCGTCAAAAACAGTTTAAGCTAGAAATGATAAATAATGCTTTAAAAAAAACCAAACCAAAACCAAACAAACCTCCCCTCTGCAAAACCTCTTTCCCTCTGGATTCCTCTGAACCTGGTCAAGATTGCAATTCTGTTTTCTATCCTAAGTGTCAAGGATGCAGCGTTTTGTCTGAGTGAATGTAGTTATACCCCTGTATTCAGGGACTATCCTTAATGCTTTTCTTGGCTTCATAATTCACAAGGAAAAGACAAAAATGGCCCATATCAAAGATCATACAGGTACCAAGGAGTTTTCTAATCTGTATTGTTTATTTTTTAAGATTTATTGGTAAAATTTATCTGAAGATACATTTTTCCTATTTGTAGTTTTTATTTTCTTTGCCTTGACTCAGTTCTTTACAGATACTCTCAAATAGTGTCATTACTTTCAGTCTTTCCACTGTGTAGCAGCTAGCTGCTTTCACAACTTAATTGCTGCTGAGCATATTTTATTTCCTTACTAACCTGTTTGGCTTCTTGCCTTTTAACATTTCTGTTCTCTGACATAAGCCTGCTGCTGTTAAGAGGCAATACCATTGTTCAGGGAACTTGCTTAAACAACGTGTGCTTTGTTCCTCTTAAGCACTCTGAAAAAATGTCATCTGAAGGGTAACAGAGAGAAAAACTGTCAGACCTTTCACAAATATTTTCATCTGAGATTAGTGACGCTGCTTCCGTGTCTCACAGCCTTTCATCCCAGCAAATTATAAGAGAGAAACATTGCTCCATCCAAAAAGCATTATAATAAGGGAAAAAAAAATAAGTGTTTTAATTTAAAAAAAAAAAATCTGATTTGTAGTAAATCAACAACCAACACCAATGTAGAGATTGTTCTCCGTAGCTAAATTATATTTTAGCTGTGTAAAATTTTCTATATATAAAATATTCTGGATTAACTATTCAAAATTCTCTCATGCACTTTCAGGACAACAGGGCCTTTTCCTAGTGTGGTTGGAAAGTGGATTGAATTTTGCAAAATTGGGAAAGGTAATTGATGCAGAAGGCAGTTGGCTTCATGGATTTACTCTAAACTAACTTATATTTTACATATAAAAGAAATTTTATTCTGGAATCATTTTCATGTGTAGGAAAAGAGACCACTGAAGAGAATAGATGGAAAGCATTGGTACTGTAGTTACCATGAAGAGCATTGTTCTGTAGAAGCTTTTAGAGATAATATGTTGATTTACTTGAAAGGACATTAAGAGAAAGTAGGTATAACCTATTCTTTTGAGTAATTTTATTTGTGACATTGCCAGTACTAAGAGAAAAGTAGTGAAGTTTGCATTGGTTATTAGACATTATGCCATATTAATTAAGCCAAATAACAGATCTTTTTTCTTTAGTTTACTTCAAGGACAGATGGATACCAAACATCTCTCATGAAAAAAAAATTAAGGGTATTTAAGTTTCTGAATTCCAGACTTCATACTGTCAAAGTTTTTAAAGCTTGTGTTAGATGTAATTCATATGCTTTGATGCAGAGATTTTGTAGGAGGAAAAGTAATTAGCTGGAGGTGGACTCTTCTTTGCTTAATTATCCCATCTCCAGGAGGGCTAAATTCAGCTCTGACATACACTGGCAAAAATCTCATTCACACAAAAGCAACATTCAATTGCAGCACTGCAGTACATCATGCTCCAGTCTCACCAGGTGGCATTTCTTCTTCAGGTGTGTGTCACTCTAGGTGTGTATATGCTTCAGGCAGGTTAGACTAGGGGGGTAGTAGGTATACTTTCTGGGCCTACACCTAGCTTAGCCTTTTCACACTTCCATGTAGTGTCAACGAGGATAGCATAGAAGGGGCTTCCTTATTTCCCTCTCACTGTCAGTGAGAGAATGTGGTGGGTATTGAAAATACTTGTTCTCAGCTCAAACATTTCCAAAACCTTCCAGAATATCCAGAATTCTGTCTCTGTCCTGATCTAGTATTCTCTGGGTCCGATGCCCCTGCCTAGAGATTCCTAAACTGAACAGATAAGAATCTGCATGCTTTAAATTTAGTCTACCTTGGAACTAACATACTCTTCTCTGCACAAGATTAAAAAGTCAATGATTCTTTTGCTAGGGAAACTGCATGGTCAGATATTTCATATACTTGCCCTTATCTGCTGGAATGCACAATATATGAGATTCATGACTGAAACTCTATCTTCTGCAGCAGCTCGTGGCCTCATCAAACCTTGAAGTAAGCTCCAGCATTTCTGTTGTAAGCAATTAGTGTCCATTAAAGTACACCACTGAGCAGACTAATGCCCAACTGCCATAGCAAAATGTCACAGAATAATAGAGAGTTAGCAACATACTGATGCTCTTACACCCCGCTGAGATAAAAATTTTAGAATGACAGCACCACTGATGCTCCCAACATGGACATCAGTAGCCATAGTTACTCCAATATGGGTCTCAATATTGATCCCAGTTACAGATAATGAGATAGAGCCACTTAATCTGGTCCATCACTGGTTTTGAGATAGCAGTTAGCCCAAATACAAATTGTAGTACCAAGTGCACTTTATACAACATTCCTGGAAGAGGTTTGATTCTCTGGTCTCTGCCTTCCTCACTGAACAGGGGGCTGTTTCCCTGTGCTCAGTGTTCTACCCAACACCAGCCTATTTGGCATCTTACGGGAGTGTTTTGTGAATGATATTCAGGACTGACTGAGAGATGGCAATTCAGCTGTCCTCCAATCAACTGCTATCACACTTTTTTCAGGCACTGTCTTTGGCACGTTGGTCTGCACCAACGAGAGACGAGAGTCTTCTTCCTGTCATGATCAGAGGCTTTTTCATTGAGGAGTGTGTGTGTGGAAGAATTGGGTAGCATGGCACGTTGTTAATGTGTCCGGACACTCAAAAAACTGAGGCACACGTGAATGGTTAACGTCTGGGAAGTCATGTCATGTCAGCTTCTTTTTTATGCAGGGTCATCTTCCACATTAATGAGTGACTGCTAAATTCAATGAAAACACTGTAGTGGACACCAACCAATGAAAGATGTGAGTAATTTATAGACAGAGTGTCGTGGTTTAACCCCAGGTGGCCACTGAGCGCCACGCAGCCGCTCGCTCATCCCTCCCCGGGTGGGGTGGGGGAGAGAATCAGAAGGGTAAAAGTGAGAAAACTCATGGGTTGACATAAAGACAGTTTAATAGGTAAAGCAAAAGCCGTGCACGCAAGCGAAGCAAAACAAGGAATTCATTCACTGCTTCCCATCGGCAGGCAGGTGTTCAGCCGTCTCCAGGAAAGCAGGGCTCCATCATGCGTAACAATTCCTTGGGAAGACAAACACCATCACTCCGAACGTCCCCCCCTCCTTCTTCTTCACCCAGCCTTATATGCTGAGCGTGATGTCATATGGTATGGAATACCCCATTGGCCAGCTGGGCCAGCTGTCCCAGCCACACTCCCTCCCTGCCCCCTGCGCACCTGGCAGGGCACAGGAAAATGAAAAGTCCCTGACCAGCATAAACACCACTCAGCAACAACTAAAACATCAGTGTGCTGTCAACATCACTCTCATACTACATCCAAAACACAGCACTATACCAGTTAATAGGAAGAAAATCAACTCTATCCCAGCCAAAACCAGGACACAGAGGCAAGAAAAAGCTTGAATATTTTTACAGTGATTCCAGTTGAGCCTCCTAAGTGGTATTAGTTGTACGAGAGATTCTGTCAAGCAAAAGCACACAAAGACCCCAAACGACTTGACCATACTGTGAGGAAACTATACCTCAGCTTTGCTACAGCTGTTTGGCTGACTGCCAGGTCTTGCTGGCAAGGAATCATCTTTTCATATAAGCTGGGGTGACACCTTGTTCACATGATAACAAAGAGCTCAATTTTAGTGAAACAGAACGGTCCATTGTTAGCCAAGTAGGTTTGCAGGAAGAAATGGACACATTGGCTATCCTGACCATTTATGGCCTGGAGCGTGTAGCTGTGTAGCTTCAGGTGCTCTGCAGGAAGTGGGACTTTTTCAGATCTCATGGTTCTTTGGTGTGTAGATTTGGTGCCGTATACTTGCCAAAAGAACTGGGGGCTGGCACATCGGCTCTCTAACACAGACGGTACAATTGCAAAAAGAGAAGAGAAGGCTCTGGGGAGATCTTATAGTGGCCTTCCAGTCCTTAAAGGGGGCCTAGAGGAAAGATGGGGGGGGACTCTTTATCAGGCAGTCTAGTGATAGGACGATGGGTAATGGTTTTAAACTGAAAGAGGGTGGATTTAGATTAGATATTAGGAAGAAATTCTTTACTGTGAGGGTGGTGAGGCATTGGAACAGGTTGCCCAGAAAAGTTATAAATGTGCCCTCCCTGGAAACGTTCAAGGCCAAGTTGGATGGGGCTTTGAGCAACCTGACTTAGTGAAAGATGTCCCTGCCTATGGCAGGGGGGTTGGAACTAGATGATCTTTAAGGTCCCTTCCAACCCAAACCATTCTATGATTCTAAGATAATTCATTCAGCCCACAGGCTTGTTCCAGGACACTGCCTTTCCCAGGATTTATCGGGCCTTTCCCTGCCGTGATGCATGCCCTTGACATGGTGAGGCTCCTTTAATGTCCTCAAGAAAACTAGCAGGTGAAAATATTTTCCCATCACTTGTTGGTGTTCAGACCCATGCAGTTACCACTGGCTGCCAGCTACATGAATTGCTGTAGTAACAGCAGTTACTCCTGTAGTGTTACTTACTGAAGACATGAAGAGTGCAGAACTTAGGTATGTATGTAGTAATGCCTAGCACTTCTGGAAGGCACTTCCATGTATGTGCAGCACCATCATTCAGTGCAGGCAGAGCAGATCCAGTGCTTCTGGCAAGCTGTGGTAGTCCTGCTATGCAAAAGGGAGAGGATTCAGCATGTAGCCTTCCTCTGATATTCATAAAAGCTCAGAGATCTGCAATTTAGGAAGGTAACTTATTTAAGATACCTTATTGGGAGAGTGATTTCTGAGGCTCAGGAATTACCTATGAGGGCACCAGGCCTCAAGATCGGGCCTTAGTAGGAACAGCTCTTTGGCAGGAAGGGGAGGGCACGGTATTGCCTAATAGGAGATTCTTGTCTTACCATCTGCTCCAGTGTCACAGTCACGAGGGTCAGTAAAACCCAGCAACCTTTAGATAGATCTGGAAAGTCTGATAAATCTGAGACATTAGGATTGATTATTTTGGGACTTACTTCCTCCTTCATGGCACGCAGTAGTATTTACACTAAAATTCTCCTATTAGTGACTCAGAAAAGAGAATAGTTACCTTCTACAATAGGTTGGGGGAGAATGTCAGGGCTCCATACAAGAACTGTAGTAAGGAAAAAAAAGGAGCAAATAAGCAATGACTAGCTCTGTTCAGAGGGTCTCAAAACAGTAGGCTTCATGAGGCTGCAGTAAGTTGTTACTTTCACAAGTGGTTACTGCTAAATATGTAAGAATACAACAATGAATCCTCAACCTTACTGTGCACATCTGCATGACTTCAGCTGAACAAAGCAGTCAAGGACTGCTCTAAGCAGGAATAAATAGGCTGCTGTGAACTCTTTTTCAGCAGTCTCTGGACTCCACAAGAGCCTTTTGCGCATCTAGGCAAGATCATCAGGCCTATGGGAACCAGCAGAGAGCAACATTCCTGGTTTTTCAGATTTTCTGGTAGCTGACAGAACATGATTGTTGTTGGCAGCATTGTAGGTAGCTACAGAGAGTAAATATATACATATATGTTTATTTTTGGGGGGGTTATATATATGAGAGAAGATTATTTTAAAGCTGTTAACTGTGTTTGTCATAAACCCAGGTTTTGCATTTCCTTCATGCTGAAGACAACAAAACCTGTGAAATAGCTGTCACCTGCTCTGTGTCTGAAATGATCTGATGTTATTTTCAATCTGCAGTGCTCTTCAGTTAAGTGGGATTACATGTTTACAGATGGAAGGATCATCAAAGTCTTTCCTTTGCTTGTTTATGCTTTTCAGTCTCTTGATGTTTAATGTATAATACGAGCAGCTTGGTTGATATCTGCCAGCCTGGAGAAAAGTCAAATCACATACAACCATCCCTACACTTGAGTACTTGTCTTTCCTGGAGAGCTTAGGCCTTTTGCTAATTAAGCTGTTCAGATATAATATATCAGTGTTTCCTGCTATTCAAGTATTTCTGTGAATTTTTTTAACAGTTATCTTTAAACATGTCAGAGAATTTGTAACAACTGAAAATGGAAGAACTAATCCCAGAATGGTTTGCTAGACATTTTTCTATCAATACTATTTTTCTAGATGTCAGGCACCTGTTTGGGCAATAGAAATGAACCATGGAAAGAAAAATAAGCCCAATTCACTTATGGCTGTCAGACTGCTAAGACCACAAAGATTAAATTTAAACACATAGAGTTAATGCCTTTAAAAGGATGAAAATACTGCAGTTTTGTTTCCCCACTAGATATTAATGCCTAAAGATCCTAGAAGGACTGTTCAAAAAAACTAGCATTGCCACATATTATTTGAATTCATGTCAATATGTTTGTTATTTAAAGAGCTTAATTACCACATTCTTTTTTTAGTTATAAATATACACATGCATAAATTGCACTATTATATCTCCTAAAGAATTCGTTTGTTTGCTATTACGTTCTAGATATTTTTTCAAGCCTCCCCAAAACTATTTTAGATTGAAACTATATTCCATAGTCAATGTATCTTTTCTGTTCTCATTTGTTGTGAAGATTTCGATTCCATACTATTATTATTATGATGAGAAAATGGCAGAAATAAATGTGTGTGCTACAGCTTTTGGAAGAGAGAAAGACAAGTAAGCACCAAGCCACTAGACCTCTAGTTGTGACTTTTTTTTTAGTGTATTTTCCTCCATCAAGCACAGTAATGAAGTCTTTGGATTCGGATACTAGACCTATAATCTAATAAGTTACAGACTGCCAAAGTCGCTTAGGAAAAGCATGAAGCATACTCCTAGAAGTAATGATGATTGTGGAGTTTATCTTATATTTTTGAAGCCAGCAAAAACCACAGAATTTTAAATAAATTTCCTGTAACGTAATTTTCATGCAACCAGTATGTTGCAAGTCATCTATATTATGATGTGAAGAGAGAACAGATACTGTTTTTATATTATGTATTTTGCTCTACAAATATTTTGGTTTTCTTCGCTAAAATATCTGTAAGACACTGGACTTGTTTTTGCCCTAAAATTTAAAAAATCTTATCCTTAAAAAAGCACATCAACTCTGTATAGAGGAGAGATTAAGAAATACATTGTCAAGGACAATGTTTGACATTTTCATGTTTTCATGTTTTCATGTTTTCATGAATAAGTTTACTGACTAATAGAACTTCTAAAAGTTTTCTAACTAGAATTATTCTAACAAAAAATAATTTAAAATGGTTCATTTTCTAAAAATTGACATTTGATTTCATATTTTCTGATTTTTTTTCTTATTTTTACAAGTGATTGAAAGTGGTAAAAATCAGTAGAAGGTTGAAAAATATTAAGATAATGTTTTTAAATTGAAAAAAACAGTCCATTTTGATATAAAAATAATTCTTAGTCTCTTCCTGTAAACTGTTCTTATTTTTCATCTAGCTGTATGCCTGGGATGATGATATGTTGTTGCTTTCTTGCAAGCAGAGTCTAGAAGAGCTGCCAGATACTGGGGTTGATGATAGCAGTCATCATACCTGCTATTTTATCTCATTTGTCCCAGGTAGAGAACAGTTTAAAAAAAAAACTGTGTGGCAGGGGAAAAGTGCGATGCACTAAACATACCTTGGAAATTCTCTAAGCAAATGTTTACAACTGTCCATGTGTTCCCGTTTCCTTGAGCAGGCTCTTCTTCTCTGTGCCAAATCCTTATTACATGGGGTTCTTTTTCCTTGAAGCTCTTACTTTATGATGAAGGGAAGAAAAACATATTTATCTCCTTTTTTTTTTTTTACTTAACTGTGTCATCAAGAGCAGCTGAAGCTCAAATGTGTATCTATTTTTTTATGCTTCCAACTAGATTCAGAAGCTCTCTTCAGTCAACCAATATAATTGGCTTTGGTGATCGGAAACAACAAATTGTTCGCAGATATTCCTTCACCCCTTTCCAAAAACCCTCCTGTCTGCAGGAATTAACGTTATGGGGCCAGGGTACTGGAATAAAACGTTGCTCACTAAGGAGACTTGGTAATAAAATAGGATAGGATATGGTCTATCCTATAAAGTGGGATAGGTTATAGTTTGTCCTATAAAGTAGGATAGACAAATGCACATCAAGATGTATACTTTTCTCTAGATGTACTCTAGATGTACTTTACACTTAGAGACATGAAAAGGTACTGGCAATGAATCACCGTTGGCAAAGCTGGGGAAAAAACCCTGTGAACATAGTATACAGAAGTGTATTTTGCCCAAAGTGTAAGTTGCCCCACAGGAAAACTTGCTTTCTGCTTGAAATGATGCTGCTCATCTTGCTGAAATTGAAGACTGTGCCATCTTCAAGATTTTTGTGCCAGTCCTAGGGTGAAGTACAGTCAATGTGAAAGCAAAACTTCATTCATTCAAGCTCCTGACGGAATGATGGATAAAATTGAATACATCACATGAAGAGCCAGCTCCATTACCTGGGGCATATTATCTGGCATGCGCATAAATAATGCCAGGCTAGTGGGACACTTAAGGTGAGGGAGAGTGCCATGTAAATACAACTTCTCTAGTGATGCTTAACAGCAATCTAAAACCACTTTTTAAAGTCAGTCATCTGCATGGGAGTCTTTTTCCAAACAGATGAGCAAGAGTGAGGGCCTGAAAGACAGATCAGGGAAATTGAACTAATTTATCTCAATTGTTAAAAGTGAATTTTCAGGAATATCTTCTTTTTTGGGATGCTATCCTTCATTCACCTAAAATTTTCTGAACTGCTGAGTATACATGTGACTAGTACAAGTTACAGAAACATATACCTTGGCACCCCTGAGTTGCTGAGTGGTTCTGGTTTTATTGTGTGGACCATAGAAGTCTAAAGGAGAATGCAAACAGGTTCTGAGTCTTCGTATAAGAAGAACACATAGGTTGGTGTTTGCCATAAGACTATTCATATATTCATGGGCACAGCAGAGCATGTTCATGCTGACCACTGCAAGAGTCTAACATCCACACAGTTCAGAGGACCAAACTGTAAATAGTTCCAGTTTCTTATTTTTAATGGAGTGAAAGGGGTGCCTCCAGTGAGGTGATCAGAGCACTTATGTCAGATGTCTGAATTAGCAAATGTAAACAGTCCCTAAATCATCTAATCTCACTTCCTGTAAACAAAAGGCCGTGTCATTTTTTTCTCAGAAAATGGATTAAAGAGGACTTTTAGTACACTGCCTAATATAATTTTAAAGTCTTAGAAAGATCTATCTTTTTCTCTGTAAAATATACCCAAAACATTTCAAGGTTGACTATGCCCAAATTCAGCTTCTAATCGTTGGACCGGTTATGTCTTTCTCTGAAACATCTGTCTTCCCCATTTTGTCTTCCCCATTTTCCACTGCCAGATACCTGCGCGTACACAATGATAAGTGGCTTCTCAGTGTTTCTTCCATAATGAGTAGATACGAGGCTGAAGAAGTTTAAGTTAAAAAGCTTTTCCTTTTAGAAGCTGAATTATTCTGTGGTCCTGACATTTCTTTTTCCTTCTTGAGACATGATGAGCTGGGCATTGTTCCATCAGTGGTTTTATGGATTCTGGATTATGTAGTACAGCAAGAACAAATTCCTGTTTATACTTGATTTTCATCTCTATGTGTATAAAGACCACATTGACCCTTCCTTTTGCCGCAGTGTGTGGGGCTAGCCAGCGTGATCGCATAATCCTGTGCTACTTTCCATGACAGTCTCCCATATTGGCTAGATTTTTTGTTTCTCAGTGTTCTGTTTCAGTACAGTTAAATGCAATGGGTTTTGAAGTTATCATTGAACTTTAGGTTACAGTAAAGTGTCCTCTTGGGGTTTTTTGGAATCCAGAAGTTGTGTAATCTGCCATAGTATGTTTTAGCTCGTACTGAGATATTATAAAAGTAAAATACTAAACAACTCTGGAGCAAAAACCAATTCCTATGGTAAAATGCACATATCAACCCTTCTCTTTGATGTATTCTGCATTAAACTTCGAGATGTGTCAGAGAGTTAGCTTTTAATCCATTTTGATGTGCCTTATTAATTCCATGTAATTTATGCTGCTGTTTAATTATGTTGCCATAGGGTACAAAATCAGAAACCTTGAAAACAATCCAAGTATGTTAAATCAAGGCAATCTAGATAAGGTATAGGACCCATAATCTTTATGTGTGTATGAAGTGTTTGGCAAAACACTTTGTTAAAGCATGATGTCTGGCACTATATACTATTAGCCTGTAAATCTTTATGGATGTAGACCCAGTTTATTTATGCTGTTATTTATGCCCAGGACTGACATCTGGCTAACCAGTCATCACCCCCAGGTAATTTTTTCAAGCACTGAAATCAGGTTGGCCATTTGCCAATCGTAAGGAATTTCCTCAGTTTTTCAGGACTTGTTAACTAAAGGTTAGTATTTTTTCAGTTCTCCTAATATGAGTTAGGACTGAAAAAAACTGAGAAATTGATTTAGGTTGGGAAGGAGGAGTTTTCAGAAGCAAAATCCATTAGGTAAGATGATACGGATCAGTGTGCCAGCAGTGTGTACGCAATACATCTGCTTATGCTTCGCTACATGAGACTTTACTGGTAGTACCAAGGTAGTCCAGTTCCTGAGTGAAGTCAGTTCATGAAGAAGGAGCGGCTGGTTAAACTAAAATCTAGCAAAGCACAAAGGAGATTGATCATGTAAAGCACTTTGAAGAGTTTTTAAGTTCAGACTTCTTGATTGAGGACATGTAGCTCATTTGGTCAATTCATCTGTAGTTCAGGAGCACTTTGAGTTTCTCGCTGACATGAAGCTCTCGTATTGCAGTATCTGTAAGTCAGTCTTTTTCCTCTCCCTGTTTCTGAGGCTTCCATTCTTTGCTGGTATTCAGTGACCTACCCTCACTTCTGAGGTATATTACAGCAGTGAGTTGCTGAGAGTGATGAAGCCAAGAGTTCTTAGGTAGTTCTACATAGTTGTGCACGTATGTATTTTTAATCCTACCATAGCAGAATATTGTTTTTCAACCAATCATGGAACAGCATGCAAATTCATAGCAGAATATTGTTCATCACTGAAAGAAGCTGAGGAGGATGACTAGCACACTTGATAAATGCCAGTCTCTCACTTGCAGTGTTAAAAAATGCATAGATGCTAGATAATTGTCTAGCATTCATTACTGATATATAATATCAAAATAATATGGAAATAAAAGGGGGACGAGGAGAAAATTACTAGCAAAGAATCATTCCTTAAAGCTTTCCTCTTCCTCTCCAGCTCCTCTTTTCCTGGAAATGCTATTGATCTCTGTAGCAATTTCATCAGAGCTTGGTTTTACAGAATTGAGCCTCCAACTGATAGAAGGAAATGTAAAAATGTTGCGAAGTTCCATACCTGGAAAAAACCAACAGAATATTCTTTGCTTTCTAGAAAAATCACTGAATTTTACAATTTAGGAAGATGGGATTGATTTTCAGAGAATTCCAGTGTCAAAAAGGATGATACGGGTAGTAACCCACAATACGTAATGTTACTCAGACAAACCTGATAGCTATCATTAATTAAATATATCTCCGAGAACTTCATGTAGGTTTAGCCTTTACTGTTTTTTTTTTTTATAATATAGAAATCTGTTAATAAGTAACAT
Source organism: Calonectris borealis (assembly GCF_964195595.1). NCBI lineage: Eukaryota > Metazoa > Chordata > Aves > Procellariiformes > Procellariidae > Calonectris > Calonectris borealis. Next base: position 36,122,242 of record NC_134313.1, read on the forward strand.
TGTTAAAATTATTATTTTAGGATATTTTGATAGGAACATGATTGTGTTTCATACACTTGGCAAATAGAAAACAGAAAAAATTATTTGTATCATTTCAAGAAATAGAAAGCAAGCTCCTGGAAAGCTTTATGCTGGAATCACTGTGTTTTATAAAAGCTGAAAAATGAAACAAAGTAAACATATGTTGCTTACATTTTTAGTTGACTCTGAATGAGGCAGCATTACAAGTGCATTGAAGGATACCATGGAAATACAAAATAATCTGGAGGGTAATGGACAGTTCTAAATGTGATTTAAATTTAGATAAACATTACATAATGCATTCCAGACACATGGCATTATATATAAACATCGTTGCTGCAGAATGCCAGAGCTTGTTTAAGCTCTTCAGCCCTCAATACTCCTCCTTCAAGTCACTGTTCAGACATAAGAAGATAGAAATCTGATTGTAGTTTTGCTGGAAGGGGAGACTGCTTGTAAGAAGCCCCTGACTCTGTGCTTATAATCTCTTGAGTGTAGCTAAGATGATGTGTATGTTTACCTACCCAACCTTACCTACCCAACGAAACACAGAAAAGAAAGGTATCGGTAATGGTATCAGTTGTCCCACCGTCTAGAAAGCTTAGGCTTCTTTCAAAATCAGACCCTGATAGGAGTCCAAATAAAATTTCTAACAATACCAAAGTTATTCAGTTAACCATTGGTCTTCCAGCCCTCGCTCACTGATAACAGAGACTGGTAGATACGGAGACTCCACGTGCAGACACCTGGTACCAACACTCTGCATGAGCTATAGCTGTGGGTTCCTTTTCAATGTAACTACAGTTTGATTCCTGCCACAGGTACAACTTAATTTTGTCCCTGTCTTGATTGCATTTACCACCACTGTGGACTTGTTAGTTAAGTGGTAGATTGTCCCTCTAAATGTGAATTGGTTTTGTTTTAAATACTTTGGTTTTATATTGGTTTGAAAGCTTTCAAGCACGTTTGAGACATCACATGGAATATTAATGGTAGGATGATACTTTCAGGTAGATACGCATGTAAAAACACATATGGCAGCTCAAAAGTTAGTAATGTGTATTATGTGTTACAGTTGCTGAGAATCAATTTTTACAAAGGACTGCCTGTTCACCTAAAAGAAAAATCATTAAAAGTCCTTTGCTGTGGGTTAGAACCTGAACGCAGCATTGCAAAGCAGGTTACTCGTTATTTTCTCATACTGTTTTGCAGTCTGCCTACTTCCCTGCATAGCTTCTATTTTGCTGCTGAAACTTCAAATTAACCCTTCCTGAAGAATGTGTGGAACAGCATGCAAAGCCTACTGCAGTCTTTTTCTTGGCTGGGGGAGAGGAAAGGAGGCCTTTTTTTGAGTTTTCTCTTTCAAAATTCTCATAAAGATTTCTTGTCACGGCAAAAGATGTAGAGCTCTCTGGGAAAAGAAGGAATTCTCAAGTAGATGGTGGTCATTCAAATGTGGGTCATTTTGACTTGGTGTATCATAGGCTTAAATTTCCATTAATAATTACCAATAATAAACAAAACTTCACAACTTTACAGTGACAAAATTATTCCAGGAACAAAAGGTAAAGAAGGCTTTCCCAAACTGTGTAAAGCATAAATGGAGCAAATGAATTCTATTTCAGTGGGGGTACCCTGCTCTGATAGCTGTCCCTTATAAACGTTGTCATTCAAAACTAACGTATTTCTCCTGGTCTCTGATAATAACACTCTGATAGTGTGGGGGTCAGTGCAAGGCAAAAAAACACAAGTACAAACAAAATGTAGTGCCAAGCAGCAGTAACTGTAAGCAGGTAATTTGGAAAACATACAGACAAATCAAGTGTGGAAGTCAGCATAAAAAAAACCAGGAAATTAAATAGCAACAGAAAAATTATTTGAGTCTGACACTTTTAAGTAAGTGTGCAGGAAGTGAAAGAAATGTCTGAATATACAGTTGCAAATTGAAATAATAAAGTACGCATTGCTGAAGTTAGCCAGTAAAGCATCCAAATAATGCAAATAATGAAGAGTCTGCATTCACAGGCAAAGCCCACTGCTTCTGTTCTGTACAGAAGCACCGGCTCTGCCGGTTTCTCCTGTTCTTTTCACGTTTGCCATATGTCGTCAATGATGCTCGCTGAAGAGGCCATCAGGGAAGTGTCTCACCACAGCCACATGCACACCCTCCTGTTTGGCTGATCGAAGGCCTGCTCAGGAGCATAAACACTGTTCTTGTGCCTTGCCATCCTGTGCCTATTTAGTTCCTCTTGCTGCATTGTCACCCAGCGACACTACAGCACTGTGGCTCTGCTCAAGTGTGTCGCTGAGACATGCCTTGGCAGCATTCACGTCTGAACAGTCGCTCCTGTTCTGGTCTGCTGGAACTCCTGACTGTGAGTACAAAAGGGGCAGAATAGCAGGAAGTGCAAGTTGAAAAAAAAAAGGTGTGAGATAAGGCAGCCAAGGAAAGCAGTGCTCATTTACCTTCTGTTCCATTGGCTTCTTCCTGCTGTGACTTGCTTCTGCCCAGCTTCATGTGACAAAGTTTCACTTATTACTCATGTCACCATTTAATTCCTTAACTAATTGATACTGTATGTTTGGACAGGGTGTGTGATTTGCTTCGTGGATATAATAATATAGAAAATTCACAGGCATCAATAAATAACTGTACTATCCTGGCAGTATGTTTTCCTGATGCTGGTCATTTAGTATATTAGCTTTTAAAATGTCTATTGCAGCGGTGGCAATAGTATTAGACTATTTTTATATGGGAATAGTCTGGTTGTTCTATCATCACAAAAGGATGATCAGTGTCTAGTTTGTCTATGTGCAGACTACATTATTGTCTCACAAAACAATGTCCCAGTGCTAGGATTGCTTCATTAAGTTTATGCTACATAGACATAATTATGCAGGAGCTAAGAATAGCTCATCTAATTGAAAATAATGATTATAGAGAAAGAACGGGTTTGATTACTGTTACTAAGAGAGCACATACCATACAACCATTCATGAACTGCACAGAACACATATGGGATTATATGGTGTATTTGTTTTGATTAACAGTTTCTTTCCCCCATCCTGAGTACAAGTTGAAGGTGTTACTGCTTATTTGCTCATTATCTTTTTTCTCAGAGACCTAGAGGGACCTGCGAGAAGGCAGCATGAGCTGATATTTATCCAGTAAATTATGACAAGCTAAGCTTTGAAATAACATTCAACATTTATCCCCACACACATTTTAGGGAGGATGTAACTTAAATCTTCTCCAGGCACCACAGATGAAACTGTCTATGTTGGTTTTTTATGTCTGTGTTTATACTAGTACCCTTCGGGATTAAACATCCTTTTAGAAATGCAAACTCTGCCATACTGTTAATCTCTTGGTGCTCATTCTGGTTAATGCTAACGTTTAATTCTTGCATCTTCTAAAACACATAGAACTCTTCTTAATTCCTTGAAAATAAAACTGAATTTTTACAGCGAAGTTGTTGAAAGTTTTCATTTATTTGATTGCTGTTGATTAGTATCACCAGACACATGGGATAAAAGTTGCTGCTGCTGTTGTCCTCTTAACTAATTTTTTTCTTACTTAAGTGTCAGTTTTCTACTAGAATGTTATGAGAAAATTCCTGAGATCATGAAATTTAATATATCTGGTTTAGAAATGTTATTAATATCTCTAGAGGCTCAAACAACTCTGCTGGTTTGCCATGTTTAGCTTCCCCTCTGTTCTAATGAACCATTTCATAGCTCTCGGCTATGTGCTAATGCTGTAGAGGCACAAGAGAGATCACTGCCATCACGAACTTTTGAATTTGAAAAACGAAGTGGGGAGGCAAGATGGGACAAACAGTGATGCAATCCTGCAGTAGCATAACTATCAATTTGCACAGTCTGGAATCAGAGGCACTTGCACAAGCTGTTCTTGAGGCTTTTTAAGAAATAGCGGAAGGAAAAAAGTGGAAGCAGAGGGCAGATTATAAAAGTATTCCAAACTGTTGTCTTGACTTTGGAAAAGTTGCTTTTCAGATTGTTTTGGTTTTGAAATTCAGTGAGTTACAAGAATTTAAAACTGTTAAGTCCCCATTTATACAAATGCCTGTTGAAGCATCAAAGACATTTTCCATCCCATTCCCTTCCAACGTGGTCTAATTGTGGAAGACATTTCTCAGTTTTTTGGGCCAACATACCTCAGTTTTGCCCTTCAAAAAATTTTACATGGTACCCAGCATGGAACATTAACTTTTAAACATTGTAAAGGTAATAGCATTCCACAGTCCCTTTGAGCTGTGTATCCTGGTCTCATAGACCCCTGTTTAGGAGTCAGTGTCATGGCCCAGTCTGACCTTCTGTACACTTCTGTACACATTCTGGTAACGTCTGTTAAAATCATAATCCCAGGTTTCGGTCAGATACTATTTTCTTCTAGTTAGAAATTTTAATTATAAGCTTGGGCTGTAAATTGTGTACCTACAAGTAAATGTGAGACAAGGGTGAGCAGGATTGAAGAACTGAGAGGAATAATGCATTGATTCTGAAATACTTTGACTGATTTGTAGTTACTCACAGCAAGTGGACATAAGAGTGCACTATACAGTATAGTGTATGGTAGCTGAGGACAGTAGTCTCTTGCTCTCACATTATTGATGCAACTCATAAAAGACTCCTCTGCATATAAACTGTTTTCTACTCTGTACAGAACTGCACATGCAAGAGCTAAAGCTGATGCTGCGGATCAGGCTGCTCAGGCTGCTCACCAGGAATGTGATATTGCAAGAGCAGTTGCCAGAGAACTTTCACCAAATTTCTACCAACCAGGTAATTATAGATGGGGTTTTTTGTAGCTCGTTTTTTTTCTTGCAGTGAAAGAGTTCTGTGTTAAGTTAAAAAGTTGATTTCATTTTGAATGTTGTCATTTATACAGAAACAATAGTCGTGTAGGTAATGAAGAGTGTACGTTGCTCAAGGAGATTTTGTTTTCATTTTTTAATCATTTGGTGACTATTGCTTTGTATAAAAATAGTTGAGTATCGAAAAGTCAGTATCAAGCATACAACTTTGCCTCAAATTAATAGCTTCTTCAGGACAGTGTCAAAGACAGACTTCAGAGAATGTGAATCAACAGAAATTTGAGTTATTTCTATAGTGTGTTTATTAGGGGAAAGATCCTAGCTTTTTTACTATCCAAAGGAATTCTTGACAGTCTTGATTAGCTAAGGCCTGAGTTCTGGAGAATGCTTTACCATTACACATACATAACCTGTGAGGGAATCTTCCTCTGTTAGGCCTGTGGTGCTCTGTGGAATATTAGTCCCATACTCAAGATATCATAGAATTAAGTCTGTCTCACCAACATTGCAACCCATTTTTACCTGTCACGTGTTTTGGATAGTTGGTATAAAAAGAAGCAAAGTGGGTTTTGCTTTGTTTTTCTGGTGTCTTTCCATGAGGTTAATATTTTTGTGTACTGCTCTTAAGCTTAAGATTGAATAGATAAAATGGAACTCCACTTGCCAATTTAATGTATTTTCATAAGTCTGTCCTTTCTTTCACCTGTCAAATGAGTTGAGTCATATCTTGTTATTACTTTTCAAGGACTTGCCTGCAGTTGTATGCTAATATAGATTATAGCTCTGAGATTAATTTTCACTTACCTTCACCTTCTGCACATCCTTGTTTCAGACACAAACCCCTTTATCCTTAAATGTACCCATATGGTGGATGCAGGCTAACATCATGACCTGCAAAATCAAAGAACAGCAACATTCGTCAACATTTTCTAACAATCCACCTATTTCCTTCATTTTTTGGTATAAATGACCACTATATATAACTCATTACTAAATCATTACTGTCAGTTAGCTTAAAGAATACTTTTTTTCTTCTTTATTCCCAAGTATTTAGTTGTAGAGAGCAATCTGTGTATTTTGGGATTGGGGGGGTTGGGGCGCTCTTTTTTATTTAGTGCGTAAGTCAAGGGCGGGTCACCTCATGCAGGTTAGAATCTCCATTCCCCTTATCAGTCTTGCAACCTTTCTTTGCACTCATTCTGATATAAATTCATCTTTCTTGAACATGGCTGTCCAGAACTGTAGGTAAAGCTCAGCAGAACTATTTCCAGTAGTAACACTTTACTAGCTTTAAAATTATATCAATAGGTACCTTTCACTGTTGGAAACGACCTCAATACCATCTATCCTGTGGACTTATATTAGTGGCCCATACTTACTCCTATGATACCCAAGTCTTTTTCTTTTTTCATTATTTCATTCTTCCATCAACTGATGAGCTCCCAATTTATAGCAGTAGTTCATCTTATCAGTCATAAGTCATAAGCTTAGCCATGCAAGGAACTAATAGTAGAGACCCTGTCAAAGGAAAACTTGATAGAGAATATAACTAAGAGGGAATTAAAGCATTTGGAATGAAAGTATTTCAAAGCTGCCAAGCCCTTGAAATAAAGAAATGGTTAGAGTACTCGAGAGAAAATGCAAACATCTGATGGTGTGAAATTTGACACCAAGAAATTCCCCAGATCAAGAATTCGTTAGGTGTCTTTTTTCACTTCCTGCCACAGGATATGAAGTAGCATTGCTGAGAAGTTGGCTGAAATTTGGGGAGAGAAGGTGCGGGATTCTTATTTTCCTCTCATTTAAAACTTTTATTCCAGTTACAGAAGGGAAGAGTTTGTATCCCTTCCCCAAATGCAGCTGTATATGTGTACAGTGCTGTAACAAAACATTTCTCAAAGTCTACTTACTCTTTTCTTTGTGTGGAAATGTCTATCAGTTAGCTAGTGACCTATCAGAAGATAAATACCTCTTTGGAGTCTAGATTTTAAATTTCCTCATTATTTTCAAGATGGCCAAATACAGCATATTTGTATACATTTGAAAAAAAATTGCTATTCCCATTGCTTAAGTAACTTTAAGATGCCAAGATGCTAACTAAATTTCAATTATCCCAAATAAGCTGCAACAAAACACCAGATTCATACATCGTTGCGATCCTTTCAAATAGTATCATGTCAGAGATACTTTCCATCCTCAGTGCTCACAATGCCTTTTTCAGATACATTCTTTCTGAGTGGTACCAATTAACCCTGAGACTCACCTGTACACGTACTTGCTTATTTAAGTATTTCCCAAGTGTTATGCTGTGAGTTACTGGACATGTTATCATTAGCTTTTGTCATTTATGGTTATAAAATTGTAAATAAATATTTTTAAGTATTTACGTTCGCTCACACAAACAACAGTAAATATCTGCTTTTCAAATAGCATTTTTTGTATGTTTGAATGAAAACAAGGTAACCATTATTGCTTCCTAATAGAAACTTCTTGGTTTTCTTCTGTTGCTTGAGCTTTTTATTTTTAATACCTTATAACTTACCTTTATAAGTGTCTGTTAGTGCTACTAAAAGGTAATGGTAAGTACTGAATCTCAGTCTCTGAAACTGTAGTTAAGAGAAAGTTTTCTATTGTGCTAAATTGTCTTGAAAATAAGTTATTGTGGGAAAGTGTAATTTTTCTCTCATTGCTTGAACTGCTTAGTACGGTAGGCAAGCATGCTGTCAGCAACGAATAAAGGTATGTAGTATATCAACAAGTCTCTTGAAAGAAAGAGAGGAAAAAAGTGAAATACAAATACCCCTGTAAACAACAGCTAAGCATTTATTTCTGTCTTAATGAGTGATCTCTGCATTATCTGCGGCCTGAGTCCATTTAAATATTTGAAAACCTTTTGATAAAGCTCTTAAATTTCAGATTCTTAAAAAGCAACCTTCTGGGCCATATAGCCTAGTATTACACACAATTTATAATTACAGTGAATATTCATCACTCATTGTACCATGACAGTTCTTACTTCCCAATTACTTTCTCTCACGTTTCAGTTTTGTATTCAGAAGCTGCCAAGAGGTTCTGGCTTTGTAATGTAGTTTAAAAGGAGATTGAAAGGAGAACAAAGCAGTAGGAAGCAAAGTAGCATTCAGCGGGTGAGAATAATGATGTCAGTCTGAATCATGAATATTGAGGTACTGTAGAAATCTTGAGATTTAGCTTTCCTAGTAATTGATTACCTTAATACTTGCATATAAGGAAAGCAAGTATGATTGAAAAGGTCAGTGCCATGGTGTAAGGTCTTACAAGGTTACAAGGAACTGTTTTCCCTAAGCTTGTTCACGCTAGTCTCAGGCAAGATCCTGCTTCTACGTTTGCTGTAGCAGAGATTGGGCTAGTGATTAATAGCTATGAGGATGGTATATCTTTGCAGAGCCCTACCCACAATGCTGTACATTTTGTAGATTTAACAAATGTTGCAGTCTTTATAGAGGCCATACTTTACAGGTCTTTTTATCACCAAATAAAATGAATTTTGAGAAATCCCAGTTCTGACCTGTTTGTTTCCTCCAGGCATCACTAAACTTGTAGATGTGTCGGAAGAGAGCATACCAGGACAGGAAACAAATGAAACCTGAGTCATATCCTCATTCAAGGGAGTCGTCCAGGGACAGTTTGAGATTGTCTTTGCTTAGAGAAAAACAATAAACGCTGTTTTGTGTCTCTTGTTAAAACCTAGAGAAGGGCAAATGACTAATGGGAGTGCTGGATCAAAGGTCTAATAGAAAAGAAATGCTTTTGACACCCCGTAAAAAGGGAGAATATTGTTCTATGCTTGCACAAGGTTAATGGATGCTTTGACTTACCCATTCATTCTAAATTCTACAAGCCATCTCTAGGATATAGTCTTGTAAACTATCAGGAGGTAAGCTAAAGTATGAACTTTCACAGACTGGACAGCTAAGCCATAATTGTCTGTGTGCATATATATCCTGCAGCAAATGGATACTGCTCTTTCATTCAGTTCGAATGAATAACATTTGATTAAATGAAAGAGGGGTAAAACTACTTTGCTGCAGGGTAAGAACGGTCTGGGCACTTTACCATGGAGCAATTAAGGTCTGGAAATTCAGATCTGAATTGTTTTATGGCAGATTATTTGTCAGGCCAACCAGCTGCCAGGCGAACATACATGGCTCGCCAGAACAATTCATCCAGCCTTTGACCTCCTAAACAAGGCAAGAGAGAAATCAAGGAGCAGTTTATCAATTAACACTCTTAAAGAGATGGACAGAATTTCTTTAGGTGAAATATATGAGCAGAGAACAAAGATTTTCTAATGAAAAGAATAAGAATTGTCATTTTTTCCTGTAATGTTTGGTTACTGTTATAGAATCAGTATTAACATGCTGAACATCACTTGTTTCAGAAATAAGCATTTTAAGCTTATGATAAGGCAATTTCTAATGGCCTCTAATGCCTTAAAGAGCAACTGTGTTTGCCATTCTCTTTTGACCGGTGGTGGATGTCTATAGCCTCGGAAGAAAACACATCCTTCCCATCTTCCTCCTCTCTGCCATCTCCACCTCCTCCAGTTCACAAAATGCAAACTCCATATGGACAGGAAAGAGAGATTTCTGCCTGATGCTAATTAACTTGAATGTACTGGCTAAATGCATGTGGACCAGGCCAGATATTTTTATTTAAAAAGCCAATTACAATGAGCATTTTACCTAATTAGAGTTACCAGCCATGCTATCAGTTTGTGCCTTAAAGCATACGGAAGCTCACTAGTTATTCTTAGTCATGCAAGAGCCTGTTCATTTTCTGAAATTATTCGACATACGGCTTCATCATCCTCACACAACTGTTGTCGGGATTCTTGCTATGGCATCTTTTCTCTGCAGTTTATTGCTTCCGTCCTCTTTCTACACAACTCTGGAGAAGCTAGAGCCTATATAAGTATCCTAAGGCACTTCTGTTGTATCTAGTAATCGAAGAAAGAAGGTGCGTTAAAAGAAAAGGTATCAGTTTCAAGCTTTATTCTTGTTCTCCCCTTTCTTTTTATAACTGTTGTCATACCAGTCTTCACAACTTGACTTCGAAATTTATCACCAGTCTCGCCAAGCCCTGGGTACAGATGCCTCCACCCTTCCACATCTTTCCTTTTGCCCAGTGTGAGGCCCATTCAGCTTGCGGGCAGTCTGCACCCATCCTGCCCACTGCCATACGCGTGTGCTGGCTCAACCCACTCCCCAGCGCTCCTGAATGCGTCTGGGCCACAGAGCGTGCTTGGGAGAAGGCAAAGGAGTGAGAGGTTGCAAAGGAGTAGCCTTAATTCTTCAGGATGCTTTCTCAATCTCTCCAAGATAGTTTTGAGTCACATAATCAAATGATTTGCTTAGGAAAAAATGCGCGTAATTAGTTTTGAGCAAATTAACTTTTAAAACTAATAACAGAGAACCAGTTTCCTGTAGAGAGATAAAGCTGTCACAATCACTAATTTTCACAGGCTTCCATTAAGTACTGAGCTAGTTAATTTGCATATAGATACAATTTGTGGTTGCCTAGTAAAGGCTACAGGGCCTGACTATGAAGCTAGCTAGCTAGTCAGGCAACTAGCCTGGACTAGCTTCAGTGCTGTCTTGGCTATGTTGCTATCTTGAAGTAGCTTCTTGAATTCTAGCCGAGGTATACCCATTTGAGCTGCCACCATGGGAGTGTTAATCATAGGTATAATCTGAGAGAAGGAGGTCAGTGCTGCCTTAGAGTTTTAATTGCCTCCTTTCTCCTGTTCAAAATTATTCATTTGCTCCCCAAAAGAACCATTCGTTCCAGGACACAGAACCTGCCCGCTGTTGGCCTGCTCCAGTAAATTTCTATATTGGTCTGTCGCAGTGTCCATCAGCCAAGGACAAGATGAAGTAGGGTCTATCACATGGGAATATTATCACAGTGTCAACATTTCCATTATAAATCCTATTTATAACTGTGTCATAAATATTTGTCCCATGTTGAAATTCAGTTAACAAGGCCTGTACCATGAGAACTTTCCTTACAGTGCTAATTTTCACTAGGGTATGGTGATTTATTTTGAAAGATTTTTATTATACTAATGAAGGCTTAAATTATATTGAAAAAGGTTAGGTTTCTCATGTTATTTTTTTAACATGTGATATGGGTTACATTAGCACATCTCTACAGCTGTGCTGGTTACAGTGCCTTGTACTACTTGACCATAAGCAGTTAACGCTTGCTGTGGGCTTTTTTGCTGTTGTTTTTATAGGAAATGGGGAACAAGAGATGTATTCCAGAGGAAAGGATAGAACATTAGAGAAAAATACTTTGCAGCTGCATTCTACATTTGTCGAGGCCAGAGAAATAGATGGCTAATATACATGGCATTTTATTCCAAGAAAGTCTGCAAGACTTAAGACTTACATTGAAGTAGAGAGAGTGTAGAGAGAGATCTGAAAAAGAAAGATTTTATTTAGATTATAGACCTGAGTAATGTAGAGTAATGTAGTATTGTTCAGTAGGATTTGGAGGAGATGAAGATTTCTACCTATTAGTCTTGTAACAGTTATTCACTCAGATCATAATCTGAACAGGAGTCAAACCTGGAACTGAAACAGCCAGCATAGACTTGGTAGTTGAATTTTTTTGTATGGTGGGATTAAACAGGATGAAGGTTGTAAAAAGAGAAGGTAGAGGGACCAAGAACAGAGTAATCTGAGATTATCTTCCTTGAAAGTATAGTTAAAAAGTGAAAGAAAAATGAGGGGGAAATAAAAGGATGAATCATGGAAGATAACAGAGGAGAATTGTTCCAAATGAATGGCCAGCTGTCTCAGGGGAGGATGAGAATAGAGTACTGATACTGAGATATTACTAAGAAATCAGCAGAGGCTCCTCAAAGAGATAGGTATTTTGTCGGGGGCAATTGCCAAACTGTGAAGAGTATGGGATAGATTTGGAGAAGAGGAGCAGTAAATGGATATTGCAAACTTAAAATTTAGAAATGAAAACTTAGAGCGCAGAGGTGAAGGGGGAGAAGTGACACCGTGTGAGGTCAGAATGGTAAGTGGCATGATGAGAGGTTTCTCTTAAAATACAAAAGTTCAAGAATGTGTTGGGAAAGAAGCCAGAATAGGATGGAAGACTAAGCAGATCACCTGCCCTAGTTTTACCAGAATTTGATTGTTGTATTTCTATCGTTCTGGCATTTGCAGTGCAGCAGTCAGTTCCGTTAGCCCACTTCAGACTCTTAACCTTCTTAATTGATTCCATTGCTAGATATAAGAAATTAATTTTCCTAGAAGTGCAATGCAGCTTAATGAATACTGTTTCTGAATATTGAAAAATACTGGATTAACCCTCTACGGTCCAAGAAAATTCATAAACCCATGTATTTTTAAAGCAGTAAATTTGAGGTCTCTTTATTTTACTCCTGCTTTTGCATCTTTCAAGTGGTTTTTCTATAAACACAAGGGGATAAAGGAAACTTCTAAAAAAATGAAGTCTAACATTATCATATAATGATGAATCCCTTTGAAATATCTAGAGTTTAAGCAAAGGCAGTAATGCATATCTAAATCTGTGACTAGAATCAGTGGATTCTAGTGTAAAACTGTCTCGTTATTTCCATGTTACTTTGCCCATATAAATAATTCAAAGGTAATTTCGGTTGTTTGGTGACATACATATATTTCATGTCTTCCCAATATTGAGCCTTATTGACACATATTCCACAGGCGTAAGAAGTGCTGACATCTATAACCCAAGCCCTGGGTGCATATCCTTGCATCTGCTTTTTTTTTTTAGTGGAAGAGTGGAAAGGTGTTCAGAGAAGAACAGGCCAGGCACTGTTTCTTTGACAAATAAGGATTTTAAAAGAGCCAAAAGTTAGAGGAGTTTGGCAAAAATTTCACTTGGTTATTAAATTTACTAAAGAGCAATACCATTGTATTGAAAAGTATCTGACAGCTATGAATGATATTTTTCTCCTCCTCCTAAAATCTCTAAATCATGTAATTTTGTGGTTGTTTCAAGTTGCTTGCAGTTTAATTCTGAAGCGGTTTGATCCATATCAGCAGAGCAACTACTATAATTTCAGTAATTTCTAATATCTGTGTAAACCTGCATATGTGGACAGATGGACCAGGAGCTTGAGGGTTGGTTTGTGTAAGAAATTTTGTTTAAAATTGTTCTCGGTATATGATATCAAATTCTGCAAAGACAATCAAATGCAAGGAAGAAAAAAATGTTGCTTCCTCCATACTTGTATGTGGCCCAAGAGGCAATGCATCTGATACAACTTTGACAGTCTATTACCAGTCTCTCACTGGGAACTGGGATGTTTATGTTAAAAGTTTTGATGTGGAACAGAAAGGCAAACCCATGACTGCTATGCAAGAGGAGAGAATATACTAAGAGAACAATGAAGAATAAATACTGAGAGCCATAAGTATTCTGTTTTTAATGTAAAGCATGACTTACAAACTAGCTTCAGTTTTGATCCTGAACTTCATCAAATATAGTGTATTTTCCTGTTTAGCTCAAAGACAAGACATGACACTTACTAATCTATAATGTTTTCAAAAGGAGAATCAAATGTGTTTATATAGTTTTCCTGTCCGATTCCAGTAGGAATACTGGAGGTTGTTGATGAGAAGAAAAAAAAATAAATGGAAGTGAAAAATGGCAGAGAGAGAGAAGCCTAATAAAATGACAAGGAATTTGGAATTGATCTCATCTGAGACTTCACTAATGACTAGCCAAAAATCATGGGTGATATGTTGCGTATTTGTATAATATCGTGAACGGTATATTATTTAAATCAGCAGGTAATAGTGAAGTGGTATGTTGCAAACACAAGCCGGAACAGAGAAAAACAAAGTTCTCAGTAACATTCCACATATAGCTGAAAGTGAGCGCTACTATCTACAGCAGTGATCACTCACCAAATGCAAGCTAGTTCGCAGAGTTATCGGACCTAGTATTTAAACTGAAGACAGAGACTTGCTCCTCAGAAGTACTACGAGAAGTCCTTAAGGGCTGACAGACTCAGCCAGTTGGAGATGAGATGTGAATCTGCTCCTGGTGAGGTCAGTTGCCAAACTCCCATGGAACACGATGATAGCCATGCACTTGAAATGTGATATGGCAGGAGAAGCAGCTAATACTCTTCCAGGCTGTATATACAGAAGAAGCATGTCATGGACAAGAAGGGTAATGGTCCCTTCTCTGCATGATCCCAGTGACACTGCATCTGAAATACTGTGTATGACTTTGGACATCATCATATCAGAAAGATGTGGACATGCTGGGAGAAATGTAAAGAAATGTGGATTCTACTGGGTAAAGGCAGCTATTATGCCACATTAACAGTCTCTTTATATATATACAATTTATCTTTTCAGAGAATATGCAGTTGTGATGAGAACAGAATTAAGCCTTTCACTTCTGCCCGTTCTTTACAATAGCTATAGAACACTACTGCTGCAGTTAACATTTGCTAAATTTTCCAGTGGATTTTTTTCTAGTTTTCAGAAAAACGTTCCCATGATCAGAGGTTCATGTACCATTCGTAACCATAGCAGTAAAACATCCACTGACGCTAGGCTTCAGTCTCTCTCATTCCCCAGTGCAGCTCGGTGAAGTAAAGCAGGCTTTAGATTTTCTGTGAAAAAGCTAAAAGTTTACCTTCTCAGTTATCTCATATTAAGCAGCCTGCAGGCTCAGAAGCATTCAAGTAGATTATAGTACGTGTGTTATTTAGCTGGGAGCATTCACATTAAATACAATGTGTGTATATTATCTAGCCTGGAAAAATGAAGCCTGTCCTATATACAGGAGCCATATGTAATACCATATAATCTTGCAAATATTTTTTGAAGTTCTGTCAGTATTCATCAACAGAGAGTTAGGGTAAGTAAAGCAAGCCATAAGTCAGATTGCTGGTCATGAGCAATTTCTGTGTCCGTAAGCTGATGTCCCAATGAGGTGTTAGAGAGAGCTGTACAGCAGGCTATCAGGTAGGATAAATCCGTTACATTTTTCTGGTGGTAATGAATCCAAAAGTATAAGAGCCTACACACTGTAATCTACTATGCAGATACAATTATGAATTTTGTACCCTGTTTCGCAAATGTCACGGCTACTTTAGTCACCTACTAAAGCAGTCACAGAAATGGAGCAGAGATTGGATTTACAGTCAGAATAAATACATTCTTCTTACTTAGTGCTGACTGCAGGCAGTTTTTGAGATTCATTAATCTATTCTTTCCTGCCTTCAGATCTTTCAGTGTGTATATATCTACTAACATTGCATTTAGAAAACTTTTGAGGAAGAAAATCTTACTTTTAGGGATTCTTTTATCCTTAATTATTTTTTAGTTATTTATTGGAGAATACAAAAAATCAAAAATACAAAAATACTGTTTATGTATTATATTCAGGTATGTTAATGGTAGGACGACTCAAATTAATTTCAGATTTGGAGGAGCTGATAGGAAGAGAGAGAAGAGGCAGTTTGGTTTTCGTACAGATAGGAATTGCACTGACATCCCTGTTTTGTCATCCTACTGCTAGGCTCACAAGTTTGTGATGTTGCATATGATTTGGATCTTTTGGTGGAAGTCCGTTTCCTTTTCTGTTGTTATTGCTGTTGCTAGCATCTCAAGTTTGTGTGCTTGAGTAGACATTTTAATATTTGCAAGAAGTTTATTGCAGCGCTGTGGGATAACATAATGCCATATACTTTTCAGCAAATACCCGTGTGAAATGCAGAGAGACTATCAGTAAAGTAGTCAGTTTACAGGCCACCCCAATAGCTCTCTTGTGCTGTGTAAACATCACAGCAGAGTAAACATAGAGGCATAAGAACTAGCCTTGGGTTTGGCCTAAGTGTATGTGTGTCCCTGTATGTGTGGCTAGTAAATAAGTAACTTAGCACTCTTGATCTTTGTCTAGTCTATTACAGGAAGTGTTTGATGTGGGTTCTGAGAAGGCCCCATCATTTTCATTGATGTAAAAACCAGGAAAATAAAGTACTGTCAGATATTTTAAAGATGGTAGATAGGTATTCTAGCAAAACTACTTGCAAGTTGTTTATGATACTGCGCAAAACTGCTTCCTGAGCAGAGATAAAGAAAGTAGTTGAGAAGGCAGCCTTGGTACACAAGAATTTGTATGTTTGGGCTTCTTCTGCACAAGACACTTAATAAGCAATTTCTACCAGTGAGTACCTATTGTAGGTGCTTATCTTTACTTAGCAAGAAGGGAAGGTTGCATTTAAGGCTGCATTAAAACCTGCTTGTATTCAGTGATGCTACCTTTTACACTTAGTCCTAGGTGGAAGATTTGTGTATTCTAACTTTTACATCGCTGAATGATGATGTGGCTTTGTCAGGTTGTGGCAACAGTATAATACCACATTATGTGCTATCTTTGTGTTATATTTTTAGGTCATGTCGGTAGTACATGGTTTGAAGGACAGCAGGCTGCCAAGTCAAATCACAACACTTCTGTAAAATAAATACATGCAGGCATCATTCTCCATGACGTTCATGGATCTAGTGAGTGAGTAACTGTTGGCACATGCTAGTTTTAGTGTTGCCTCCAGTGCAGTAGGAGAGGAAAGGCTACCAGGAGTAGTGCTTAAGGAAGCAGCAATGCTAACAACAGATTGAGAAGCCCTAGAAGGCTAAGCTGGAGAAAATTTCAGTGAAGGGAAGGTATTTTCAAGGGGGGATGAGGAGGAAATGAGGAGTTGGGAGTAAGAGTGAATTAAGACAGATTACAAAGCATCCCAAAGGGTAAACATTATATTTTAGAGTATTTTTGGATTATGCAAAACATGCAGTCTTCTCCCTCTTGTTTACCTTCTAGTTTGCTTTCCTAGGCAGCCATGGAACTTCCATGGTGGTGGTAGTAAGCCCAGGAAAAAAAGAAAGTATTGTAAAGCAGCCAAATGGAATTTAAAAAATTAATCCAGGCAAGACTTTTGATTTTCCCCTTGCTAGGAAAGCTGTTTACTAGCGTTCAAAGTACTGATGGTACCTCACCAAAATGCAGTTGCCGTCAGAGGCTGTTAAAGCAGGCATCCAGACTTGAGTTTCTTTTAAATCTCACTAGGTAGTGTCAACAATGCCTTCCATTTCAATTCTTCTTTCTCTTTTTCAACGTGCTTTATCTTTAAACTTTAGCAAATGTGTGATTATTTTTCTGTAAAACATTCTCAAGTACAGTTAAAGAGAGCCATTATTTCAGCTGGCATAACCAACTTTAGATGCAGCCAAAACAGGGCAACAGGGCCTACGTACGTCATTTTGAATTAAGGAATTATTAATTATATGCATCACTAGGAGTAGGGCATTTCATTCTAGGGAAATCCCACCTCCACCTTGGCAATCCAGTAAGGTGCCCACTTACTGTCTGGGGGCCGGAAATCTTACATACCTTGGTGCACATTGACCCAGCCATGAAGCAGCTGCACCGTTCCATGTCTTATTGCTGGGGCACTATATCCATCAGAAGGATACTGCAGACATCTGATAACCCCTTAAACTACCATATCTAAGTCAGGCAGAAATGATCTCTGAGCCCTATGCCTCTTTAAGCACCTTGTGTTATATCTATCAATTTCTCTATGGCTATAATCCTCACCCCTTAATTTCCAGCCCCATTCAGTCGCAGTTCAGTCTGCCAAGATGGCAGACAGGGCTGCCAAACGTTACTAAAACCATAACCATATCTCTGTTCCGCTGAGTTCATCAACACATTTTACGCATGACATTGCACAGCCCTCCATTCATTGGGTTGAATTCAAGCCAGCAGCCTAGCAGTTAAAAGCTGCTTTTTTTCCTGTTATCAGTATAACCTTCAGAAAAATAAGAATAAAACAGAGGAAGTACTAATGACATTAATTATAGTTCTCCCCCCCCGCTACACATCTCCACAATGAAGCAATAATAAAACACCCTGTCTTTCTAAAATTTACTGAATATAGTTATTTGCAGTTTTGTAATGACTCATCGAATCACTTCTTCCAGCAGACTGATAAACGATGATTTTTATTTCCTTCACCTACAGTTACCATCCTGAATGCTGAGGAATTATTATAAAATAGATGTCCTATCCTGAAAAATCCTAACATAAGAGCATTTTGGATGCTTGCAGGAAAAAAGATCCTACATTAATTGATCCTCTAATGGGTCACCATTAGTTTTCCAAGTTTTTTTAATGTTCATCAGAGTAGCAAATAAATCTTACTATGAGAGCATAGATATTGTTGCCAACAGTGATACTTTAGAAAACCATTGATTACATCAGAAGATAACAAACCAGATGGTTTTCACTGGCTTATTTCTCGAACAGTATATAGCAACTGTAGTACCAACACCAAACTATGTATTTTCGTTTTTTAGTACAGTGCATTTAAACACAAAAGACTTCAGCTTTTGCTTCAATAATATCGTGCCCTGGATTTGTACTAGGATGTAATATGCAGTAAGAAACTCACTCATCATTTACTATTTCCTTCTCCCGATCTTTGAATTCTGATTCAGTAGACAGTTCTCAGCTTCTCCAGGAAGATGACATTTATGAAGATATGTGACAAACTTACGGCCGAAGTCCTGTGTTGGCTTTTGATTACGCAGAAGACTTGCAGTCCATTCCTAGTTTTGACTAAAGTGCAACTTTAGGCTATCACTTTACCAAAACTTTAGCAAGGCTTTGAGCATGACAGTGCTATATTGACAACTGACTACTGAGTTCAGAGAGATTATTCAGATGAAGCATGCACTTTGGGTCATGATTTCCCTTTGTTTTAGCTCCCCCATCTGTAAAATGGCTATTTGTATAACCTTTTTTGCTATCTTTTGTATTGTACTTACAGACTGTGAACTTTTCAGAGCAGGAATTCTCTCTTTTTTATAGAAGTGTTCAGTAGTTTAGTAAAAAGGGGCTTCTAATCCTGGAAGGTTTGCATATAGACTGCAGTGTCCTGATTGAGGAAATAGCTTTGATCATGTCACCGTAACCCCACAGGCAATTGGTAAACCTTGCAGTGAAGATTGAGAGTCTTTCCGCTAACAATGCATATGTGTAAACAAAATTAGGGAGTGAAGTATTTGCTTCATGGGTGAAATTCATCTATAAGTGCAACATAAATTTTCTTGAAATCATGAAATTATAATGTCATTGGTTACCTGGGTTACTCTTTATATAGCACTATATATTTGTTAACTCTTTATGTAGCACTAAAGGTAGTTAGGCTACATCACATAATGTGTACTCTAGTTTAAAAAGCAGAAATAAGTGCATGCTTACCTAATAATTACTTCTAATATACCTTGAAATTGAATCACATCATTTCAGCATCAACAGTACTTTAAATATTATATTCTGTAAATACTATATTCTAGAGCCTGCATTAGTGGCATTGCAATCTTTTTTTGGTTTCAAAAGACTAATAAAATTGTAATATGAAATGCTTGTTTTTCTTGAATTGTAAGAATGGTAAGGCTGTGTAGGACATGTCTGAAGAACAAAATTCGTCTCTACGGTAAAGAACACATCAACCTCTAGGTTTTAAATATAGTTTTGCAAGTTATGGTGACCTGATTAAGCATAGTCTCATCCGTAATGCCACGTAATTTCCAAATTAGCATTTTTGCACAGGGTATATAATTACACCTTCCATCCAAATGAGTTTTAACTGATTTAAAGGTTGTGGCTGTGCCTTCATAAATTGGAAGGTGAGAAGGGGAAGGAGGATCCTCAGTTCTTGTGCAACAGCCAACCAGTTTACAACTGGGATCCACCATGGGGACTGGAGACACCCAGGTGACAAGGCTGCTAGAGTCCTATAGCCTGTGCTTACCTATAGGGTCTTGCAGGAACCTACTTCAGTCACGTACGAGTCCAGGGCTGCAGGAATAGGCATCTTCTGTCTTAGTATGATAAGAGGCTCTCACATTGCATAGTGTCTCAAGCTTAGCTCAGAGAAACCTACTCTCCTAAAACTTCTTTGCTGCTCCCAGGGAGTAGAGTTTCTGGTGGAGTCCTAGTGGAATTTCTCACAACATTCCCTCTAAGAAGGAATGCATCTGGCACTGAGAAAATGTTTCCTGTGGAAATTGTTGATATCAACAGAGTTCCCCTTCTTAAACTATATTGGTTCAGGGAAAAGCTTTTAAACCTGTGTGTCCACTGCATACTTCTTTTTACATGTGGGCCAAGTAAGCTGTTATAATGTGTCCAAGGTCATACAGGAGTACATGGAAAGTTGCAAAAGAGCAGGATGCAGTGGATTAACTCTTGAAGAAAATAGTGCTATACAGAACTAAAATGTACTAGAATATAGTATATTTTACTTTACATAGTACTATTTTAAATTCAATATTCTAGTATATTTTAATTCTGTAAATTACTAACTACTCTGTTACTTTATTATATTAGAAAACTACAGAAGTGTTCTTGTGTTACTTGAAAATGCATTGTCCTGCAGTCCTGCCACAAAACAGCAGAATTTTTTATTTGGTTGATGTGTTACTATGGAACCCCTTTTTGCCAATTAAAAGAAGTATTAACTTAATAATTTTGAGAATATAGAAATAGTTATACAAAAATGAGGCAAAATTATGGAAATGAGATTTATGGCAGATTACTCAGTTATGCGTATTGACTATGGAATTCAGAATTGCTCCTTGAAGGATCACCAGCCCTACTGTAAGGAATCCTTGTGCCTTTGGCACTTCCTGAGCTCGTCCTCATTCAGTCCCACCCTTTTCCTGTATCCTCATCTTTTCTCTTTCGCAAAGAGGCCAAAATACATGAAACTGGCTGGATTGAATAGGCAGGAGTATGGCTTGAAGCTTGTCTATATAAATATATATGTACCCCTTTTTCCTCACTATCCTAGATGCATTCTGCAATCCCTCTCAAGTTTCAGATTTCATCCTGAGCTGATAAGGCACAAGGTCTCTTCTTAGCCTCCTTGGGAAACACTGGCTGCATTTACAGTGTCCTGCAAGATGACATTTTCAGACACTGCTTGAGCCACAATCCTGAAACAGCCCCATGCTGCCAATATGTATACCTGACTAGGCCATGGGGGAAAGCATGCGGCTGTCACTTCTCTAAAAATGCTATGGCAGAACCAGGGCACCCTTCTCTTCTCATTTATGGGGTTGGCCATGCTGTCACATCACTGGAGCCCTTCCAGGAGGAAGGACATGTTACACAAGAACTGCACAAGAAATTCTAGATTTAGAAAAACTATGAGTGTCTCTGCAACCAAACCAAAGCTTCCTTCACCTCACAGCCATCAATGAAATGCTGTTCAAGCAGGCCAGCAGACAGTATGAGACTCTACGTGCGTGTATCGCACACATCCACACAGTCCTGTGTAGGCCAAAACCGCTCTGTGGCTGACCTTCAGCCAGCAAAGAGCTGCATCAATTTTGAACCAAGAGTAGCAGGGCCAGCACATCACCATAAGAAAACACACAGGTTCACCCACAAAGAAAGCTTATCTTTACTTGGTTAAAAAATATTTATTGGTTCTGCTTTCCAGACCAGATTCTTCTTAGGCACTCAGGCATATCATGTCTAGGAATATATCTATTGGCTGCTTGAGCTGCAAACTGAAGAACAGAACTCTGTGTTTATTTCCTAGACAGATAATTCCACCTTACTTTCTTCCCACGCTCAAATCCTATTCTTTTCCTCATTAAGATCAGGCAGCTGAGAAATCTCGTAGGATTAGATGTTAGCGACTCCCTTTCCAAATTCCCTTGGCCCTGGTTCCTTTAAACTTGTGCTGTAGAGTGCTCTTACGCTGAAGAAAAAGGACACTGTTGCTCTTGTCTGTAATGTTAGATAATGCCTTTAACGAAGGGGACAAGGTAAGTCCTGACAAGTATTCTTAGTCCTCAGAAGGGAATGGCAACTGTGTTCTTGCTGCTTGGAGTCAGTGGTTCAGACAGGTGCATAATCTGATTGTACTGAATATAGTGAACAGACATAAAAAAAGTCCTTGGACAATCTCCAAAACTAACTTCAGTATAGAGCCAAGAATTTGAGTGTTGGAAAGACCTGCCTGGCAAGACTGGAGGCAAGGGATGTATCTCTAATAGCCATATGTGATGTATTGGGGGGTGGGAGAGAGGGCTGCTGTGTTACATTAAGACAATTGCTGAATGTCTGGTCAGACATCCTCAGACGTTACTTGGATGCAGATGGCTACAGCTTTCTCTGGTGGGGCTCAGTGTCACTTTGCATCAAATATTGCCAAATACCCCGTAAAAATATGGCATTGTTAGCCTGTTGACACTTAACTTCTTTGGGAAGCTCCAGTTAAAGACGATATTTTTGTTTTGGTTTAAGTGTTTTGGTTTTCACTCTACCAGTCTCTTGTGGAGACATGGGCAGCTGAGACCTGTCTCCCTTCTTGTTTCAGAAATTCCAACACAGTTCGGAGGTCTCGGGAGGAGAGTGAGTCCCTCTGGCCAGCCTTGGGAGGCTTGTAGTTGATCGTAGGACACAGTGGAGAGGGGTGACATTTCTGAGGCCCAGATGTGTTACTTATGAAAGTGCCTTCGGTCCATCAAGTGCCATCAGATATTAGTAAAAGTCATATCTTTATATATATTGGGCAGTGGAGAGCTGTCACAGGATGTGATTTTTCTAGATAGGTGAGGAACAGATAAGATGCCATTTGAGCAGCATTGTAAGGCTGAAGAGATGGTATTCCAGTTGGGATGCTCTCACCACAGCAGTCATAAGGAGCAAGCTAATGTGGATGTGGATGTGTCCATAATAAATAACCATTGCAATTTGACAGCTCCATGGCTTGGGCTTAAAGGTTAGGCAGAGCTCTTTTACCTATCCTTTTCTCTTTACATCCCTAATTGTATCCCATATGAAAAGAGAAGAAAACCAAAGTTTATACTTGTTAAAACCCTCAGCAGAACCTTATGCATCTCAGCAAAGACAGAAGGAAATCCCCTATCTGACGGAGAATTTTGTGAATGGTAATCATAACTGTAACTTTATGTATGGCAACTTTTAATTTGTGTTGTGCTGCCTGTCCCTTTTACCAGGAAGATTATAAAAAGCCATAAGAACCAAGCCTCTAGTCCTCTCCCTCTGTGCAGGCTTAACTCCTCAAATGTCGTTTGAGAACAAATCCTAGCTTGTCTACGTCCAGCCTTCTTTCTCAACAGCTACATATTTCCACCCCTGGTTTTCAGAGATGCCAAAAATGTTGTGATTTTCCTGCTCAAAAGACAGTTCTTCTCCTCAGCAATGCTTACTTACCAGATGACTCAGTAACTTCCAAAAAACTTCATGCTGCTCTTCCTTCCTCTCATCTTAGTGCTGTGTAGTGATGCATATTCTTCTGGCATCTGTAAAAACACTGTATCTGCCTAACACAGCTGGAGCCTCTTTTAAACTCAAAAGCAGAAAAATGTGTGCAGACATTCTTCTCTGGGCACAGAATTTCTCTATGACATAAAACACAGATAAGCCTCACTTTCAGAAGATAAAAAAATGAAAGGAAAGTAATGGGGCTAGCAAAGATAGAAGTGGAGAAACAGTTGCAATGTATTTGGCAGAAGCCATTATTGAATGGACAGAAAGATCGCTGCAGTTCTTTGTTCACAGAGCTCCCCAGCTTCTGATGTCTTACGGGACCTGATCCTGGAATCTGGGATATGGCCTCTAGGAAGAAGAATAGAAAACACTGCCCACAATACAGACAGATTTACAGCAATTTTGTTTCTTCAACAGAGTGTTTGCTGAAGTCTTAGCATTGAACTGCTAAATCAGACAACCAAAACCTGGAGCAAAGCATCTCAGCCAGCTTGTCTTTATGTAAACAACTGCATAGAAATGCACCTTGATAAGTGAGTCCTAGTGGTGAATGTCCTCATGGGTGTTTAGCTAAGATTTGGGGGGAGGATATTCTTCATACTAGCTACTCTGTAAGCGTTTCCCTAGTGAATGTGAGAGAATTTGTCTTCCTAGCTTCTAAGCCGAATTGTGTCACCGACTAGAGTGGTTAACCTGGGTCTTTGTATGGTAAGTGATCTGATTAGGAAGACAAAGCCAGTGTGTCAGAGTTCAAGGTACATATATATGTATATAAGACAAGCTAACATTCACACAAATGGAAAAAAAGTGATTCAGGCCCTATTTCCTGTAGGTTATAAGGGCAGAAGAGACGTTTCATTCTGATGGTTAATTATGTCCATGTCAAACAGATACTATGATCATGAGGGTAGAAGTTAAATAGATTAGGGTAAAAAAGCAAAATATACCTCAACACATGCCTCAGAAAAAGAAAGAAGGGGAGGTATGTAAGGTAAGTCTGTGTTCAGTCTCTCAGACTTCACTCAGAGACAATTTATGTCCTATGACCCTTTGCAAAGCTGAAGACATAAAGTGACTGAACCAAATTAGTAAGTAGTCCCAACAATTACCAAAAAGTACAGTAACTTTAACTACTGAGCAATTTAGAGTAAATCACTACGGATGTCAGTGAATTTTTGGTAACACCCGCCCCTGCCAGCATTTTAGCAAGGCAGTCCAGTCTGACATCCCAATGCAATAGTTTTACTGTGAAGTCTTACTTTTGTTTTAATCATAATATTTCTATTACACTATTTTTCAGGCCCTGATTATATCAAACAAAAATTTCAAGAAGGAATGGAGGTGAAAGAAAAATCTGAAGAAAAAGTTCAGGAAAAGCCACCTACCCCAAAAGAGTCACCTCACTTTTATCGAAAAGGTACTACACCCCCTCAAACCCCAGAAGCAAGTCCAAGGCATAGTCCTCCTCTTTCTTCTGAGCCTTCTCCTTCAAAACAACTGAAAAGGCAAAGCTCCACTTCTGGGGCAAGACTCAGTCAAGAAAAAAAGCTTTTAGCCACTGAGAATATAACACCCACAATTAACAAGCCTTTATATTCAAAAGCACCAATGAAGGAGGAAGTAGCTGTGAAACACCAGCCAAAGTTTTCAGCTCATCACAATCCCATCAGCACAGAGAATGGGGAGCTGCATGGTCACTACCATGGCTATTATGTAAAAATGAATCCAACAGTGCTTCCACAGGAGCTCAGGGAGGAAGATGAGTATGTCAACCCATCACCGACAACACTTGCACGGATACCACCCTCGCAGAAGCCAAGTCCTGCTAGATCTGGGGGTAAGCCAGATGCCAAAGAAAACAAACCTGACACAAAAATTAAGAAACCAGAATTTGCTGCACCAAAGAACCCAGCTAATAATGAGTCACATTCAGCAGTGACAAAAGAAGTAGAAAACAGCTCGGTGAGTACTGCAAGAAACCTTTTCACTTTCACTGCCCTTTTGCCTCCTAGTGCTGAGCTTTGCAACCTGAAGACAGGCAAAGCTCACTTCTGTCAATTCTTCATCTGGATACAGTCTGCCAGCTAGAACCCACTACACCAGACTGGAGTGAGGAACAAATATTCCAGTCCTTTATATTATCCTTTTTGAAAACTGGGAAGGGATAGTTGATAGCTAGATACTGACAGACTTTTGAGACATGAATCCCTATTGGATCCATAAACACAAAAGTGTGTTAGTGTGTGTATTAGTGTGTGTATGTATATATATGTGCATTTTGTGTGTGTGCAGATACATATTTGCAGATATACATATATACATATATATTTCCCCCTCGCCCCCAAAAATAAAGTTCGTTGTACTTCAGTGGATAATTGGGCAGTACTGGGAGTTACACTCATGCTCTTCCCCAAAAGAGCAAAAGGTCTACTTTTGACTACTGTTGGAGATGGGATGCTGGCCTGTGGTCTGACCCAGTCCAGACAATCTCCCATTTTAATTTTCTTCTCTGTGTTAATTGTAGGCTCTAAAAACAGGCAATTTGCATCAAAATATAAACTGTTTTAAAATGCATACTTCTAACAATGCTTGCATTTTACAGTGACGTGAAAAATTGTACTTTCTTTTTCGTCAGGAAATGGAGAAGGTGTTTTAAAACTATACATTCAGATCAGTGTGAATCTGAATCCCATTATTATTTAGAAATAATAGAACTATCAATAGTTATGCAGAAAAGGATAGATGACTAATAGCATTTCTATTCCTTGTTGGAAGAAAAAGCCAGTTTATCAAATTCAGAATCTCTGATGATGATAAAATTATTTCTGGGCCAAGAGAAACTCAGGAAAATGTTAGTTGTAGATCCTAAAGTTAACCTTTAGTGAATGAAGAGGTCTAGATAATTGTCATAATGTTTCTTTTTTATAGGCATTCTTTTTTTGAATCATTTTTGGTACTCCAGTAGAAAAAAAATAGTGTGTCATTATTGACGGGATAAACAGAATACAGAATGACCCATTTAATGAGATCCAGATAGCCTAGCAGAGATCTCTCAAACAGCTGAATAACTGACACCAGACTTCAGTAATAAAGAATTTAAAAATAAAGAAGTGTAAGACTAACATGCATTGTAAAAGATCTTGTCAAACAAATTTGACATCTTCAGGTGTGACAGAGGAATCATATCCTCAGTCAAGAAGGTCACTTGATTTGATTTTACACAGTTAATTTATTCTGA
This sequence comes from Calonectris borealis, assembly GCF_964195595.1. Lineage (NCBI taxonomy): Eukaryota > Metazoa > Chordata > Aves > Procellariiformes > Procellariidae > Calonectris > Calonectris borealis. The sequence continues at coordinate 36,148,717 of NC_134313.1, forward strand.
CAAGGAAGCCAGAGTAATGCAAAGGCTAAATGTCACATTAAAATAAATTTGTGGTTCTCAAAAAGTAATTAGAAAAACATCAGTAATTTGGTATTATTCTGGTGAGGTCATTCTTGGATTAATTCTGCTGCTCTATTTTATTAACATTCTTATTAATGACATGGAAGAGGACGTAAAAGTATTACCCATGTAGTTTACAGAGAACAGGAAACTGATAAATAATGAAAACAACGGATCACCAATACAAGTTGATCCAAATCACCTGCTAAGAAAGATGCAAATATAACTATCCATGTGCAGCACAGCAAAATGTAAGATTGTATTGAAAGACAGTTAATAGAGCCTGGCCATGCAGGATCGGAACTGCAAAAGGTTGGTGGATCAGGAACAAGAGAGGCAACTGAGCATCAGCTCCCAGTCTGCTGCTGTTGTTCAGAGATGTTAATATAATCCTTAGATTTATCAACAGGAAAGATTAAGCAAAGAGTACATGGGAGTCTGTTTTATCTGGTGTTGGCACTGGTGCAACCACTTCTGGAATAAAATACAGTGTCCATAAATCAGGGATTTAAAATGAAAAAAACCTTAAGGGAAAGTCCCACAAAGAGCTGCAAGAATGATTAAAACATATCTTACAATGAAAGATTCGAGACAAAAAGATCTGACACATTAAATCACTTTCTGTAAGTACACTTTATAAAATAGTTTCCCAAGCTAACAGGCAAATGTGTAAGAAGATCCAACAGCTGGACAGTTTTAGATAAAAGTCTTGTTTTAAGTTGCTTTTAATAATATTAATTCAATGTAACATCGGTTTTCAGATGCTGAGTTTTTGGAGCTGTCACTGAATAGTTCGATAATGAGCATTTTGCCAAGATGATATCCTCTAGTTCAGCGGGAAGCTTATATTCTGTTTTGTGGGGATCAAAGTAGATGTTCACACTGGTTTTGTAATCTGCAAATCTGTATTACAGCTGATAGCAGCCCTTTAACCTTTCAAATCTCACAGATATGACTCCTATGTAGGGTAACACAAAGCTGTCAGGCTTGTAAATGTTGAGTGAGCATGCACAGAATTTTAGCCTGGATTGGAATTTTTTGTTCAGCTTTGGTGAAAATAAATGGCTAGAAATAGTCCTTATTTTTCCTGTATTCCATCCAAACCAAATAATGGTTTGGAGCTGAGGGAGTCTTCACCTCCGGAAACCAAGCAGGGTACCTAAACAGCAGTTTATTGATCTTCTAGAATAATCAGGATAAGGACTGTGAACCTATAGCCTATTATCAGGAAAGATGAAAAAGTGATGAGATACTGTGCATTAGCTACTGTTTGTTTATTGATATTACAGGTCATCGGGCAACTGTCCCTCTGCTTCATTTGGAGCACCCTAATTGCATTATTCTTATTATCAGCATTTCAATAAGGAAGGAAGGTAGAGTTTAGGAACTCGTTTTTAATATACTGGCATTTTAAGATATATGTAGATGTATGTGTTTTTTTCAGAGATGTCTTCCATATGTGTCTATAAATTTGCCCTTATAAAATAAATTTCCTACATGCTTATTTCTTTAAAATGCTCAAATGAGTAAAAATCCTACAACAATTAAAGCAGAAAGGAGTAGCCTACTGGTCTAGCAGACTGAGGGAGAGACTTAGTGCAAAATGACTGTTAACATTGCCTGGAGACTTTTCTTTTTTAATTTTTAGTATCGCCTTTCAACTTCAGAAAAACAGTAGCCTGTTCTGCAGTGCTCCTGGACTGAGCTCCATAGTGTGCTGGAGTTACACAGTGGCTAACCTAAGAGTGTGCAGTTAGTGGGGAGAAGCCAGATTAGTGTACTTCTCTTTATCCCAAACACTTCTGAGTGTTGAGAAACTTCAGAATTCTAGGGCTTGCACTGGGGAATTACTTTGTTTTAGTCAGTAATTGCAGTTGCTTTATAGTCATCCTGACAAATTATTTTGTTGTGGTTTGAAAGTAAATCTGCATTAGATCCTCCATAAAAGTTTAAAAATATATTTATTAAGGAATATAAAGAGAAAAGAACTCTCACTCCCATGAAAAGAGAATGAGAAAACATGGTTTTGGAATGCAAAAATGAATCTATAACATTTATTGAGCACTTTCATTAGATTATCTGAAAGTGCTGTATAAAATTGTGCTGTGCTTTTTCCAAGTTGCCAGTGATAATGCATTAAGATCATAGATACAGAATGTAAGACTTTCAGTTCTTCCATGTATCTAAATCAAAGCCATTTCTCACATCTGAATGAAACATAAACTTCAATTTGGATTAAGAACTTTAACCAACTTTATTTACAGAAAAGTCTGCAGCAGCTGTTTTAGTAAAATCCATGTTTCGTATTTTCTGTGAATCTGTTTCATCCTTAAGAATGTCATTGAATATCATCTGTGCAATAAGTTAGTGATAGGAACAGTATTGATTCTCTAGATATCCCCATGTCTGGCATTATACTTGAAAAATATCAGCACATACTTCTTATGCCACATGTATAAATGTGTTTCTCTATGTACTTATTTTCTAATGTTCAAAAATCAACGTTTAGAATCATTTCAAAGCTCATAAGAAAGAGTCATAGTTTTATCAAGGTGAAAACATACATAAAGCACGATGACAAAGTCACCGTTCGTCAGCTGCTCCAAAACAGCTGTTTGTTCACAGGCATTTACCCTAATAAATCCTTTTTTCACTGAGAATTAGGCACCTTCAAATTATCTTGTAATTACGACAGTGTGAAGTGTGCACAGAGACACTTGACCACGAACCAGTACTAACTGTTGTTTCTAATTGCTCGTTAGCAGCCTCTAGCCCCAGTATCAGCTTGCATTCTGCTATCCCACCTTGAATATGAGCTAATTTGAGATTGTCTTGGATTTGGGTAAAAAAGTAGGATTGAATTGCAAAAAAATACCATTGTAGTGTACATTCATGGATACCCATTTTATTTGCCTGATACATGTCCATGTGTTGCCCTAGGTCAGGTGCAAGCCCAGGCACAAGTATTCTACTATATTGTCATTTTTTCATTTTGTAGGAAAAGATTTTTAAGCCACACAGAGAGTTGAGCCTGGTTTTTACCTGTATCTAAAATCATTATGTTTTGCTGAATGTTACCCAGTGTGCTTCTGTTTGTTCGCTTAACATCCAGTTAGTAAGGGATATAACTACCATGATGTTGGAAAAATAGATCAGTATTTGCCTGATCCTAAAAAAACCTCTGAGCAAGAACTTTATGCTAATTTTAATGGACATTCCTAAGGCAATGGGATTACAAGACTAGTCTTAATACTTCCTGGCACTAATTTTTGGAAAAAAACTTTCTTCCCTCCCCAAATGAAAACTAATAGTGTGGTTATATTTTTAACTGCGTAAGTGTCTGACTTACTACAAGCTGAAAGAGCAGTTTTTAAGCAGGACTGGAGTTTTTCTGCTACAGCTTCTTTAGTGCACCTGTTCTAGTCACTCTTCGGCTGTTCAGACTAATTTTGGCTTTTGCTATTTTAAGCCCTTGCAGGACACTAAAGTCTTATTTATGGTATTCGTCTTAAAGCATTAAATGCTCATTTCATAGGTGTCTACAACACAGGTAGTAGTTTATTGCATAATAACCATGTGCTCCACAAATACTGTTTGACCATTTTTTAATACATCCAGAAATTCTGCTTTGGGCTGAAAGTTATAGTTATCAGAAGAGGAAACAAAATGCACATAGCGGGTCAAAGGAGAGATTTACTTCCTTGTATAAAGCATAGACTCATTATCATAAACAGATAACACATTTTTCATCGATCTTCATATAAAATCAACAACCCAGTTCTTAAGGTGTCACTTTCTTCTGTCTTTGTAGATGAGATTTCGTAATTCAGACCGTAGACCCTAGGTTTTTTAGCCTAATTTATCTAACGTTATTGTGGTGAGATTGTTGTTCCTAACCTGATTGACAGATGCATCAATAGAGAACTCCCCTCTCCCTCTACCAAGCTTAATCCTGTAAGACTGTGCATGAATGATACCAAGTTGCTGTTTGAGCTGCAGTCCCAACTTGCCATTCAGCCAAAAGCTGTCTTGCAGCTATCAGGATGCTGTTTCAGGATATATTTCAGGTAATGAATGAGTTCCTGGCTCCTGTGAAGTTGCCTTAGTCCAAATTTTTCTTCAACAGTAGTAAATCCACTTGCTTTCCACGTTATATTCAAATACGCAAAGCATTAGACGGCCAAATCCCAGTGAATTTTAATGGTATTAGGCAATGATCTCTTTTACAGTTCCTTGCAATTCCTGGTGCAGTATAACTGTAAAATCTTTAGGTGGGAATCCCAAACTATGAAGGAATTATTGACCTGATTTTGATCACACAGGGAGTCCCTATTAGAATCATAAAATCATAGAATGGTTTGGGTTGGAGGGCACATTTAAAGATCATCTAGTCCACCCCCCCTGCCATGGGCAGGGACATCTTTCGCTAGATCAGGTTGCTCAAAGCCCCATCCAACCTGACTTTGAACACTTCCAATGATGGGGCATTCACAGCTTCTCTGGGCAACCTGTTCCAGTGTCTCAGCACTGGAGAGAAAGATGCTGAATCCAAATCTTAGCGGAAATTAATAGTGTAATCACACTTCCTGTAGAGAGATATGTAACATTAGCATGTATGTACTATTCTTGTTTGTCATGAGATTCTGGGATTTTTTTTTTCAAAAGAAGTCATTAAATGGAAGGTCCACTCTAAGGGTGTTGACACTGTCATTCCAAGACAGCAAAACTGAGAGATTCTCAAAGTAGTTGTTGTTTCAAGTAAAACATGCTTTATTGCTCAAAGTCTTCCAATATGGCTTTCATGCATAAATCTCAGAATTGGCAAATTCATTTGGTGGGAATCCTGATGGCAACTTGGATTTCCTTCACAGTAGAAAAGCATAGAAGTACCCCAGTTAGCACAATTGTGACCGCACTATACCACCTACTGTTCCAGCCAAAACCAGGACACAGTGCCAGAAAGAGAAAGAAGAAATTAACCTTGAGTTACGCACTACTACAGCGAGGCTGCTTACAGTGCTGTGGTCAGAAACGTAACCATATCTGGAGTCATACTTTCCTTTTATGCCTGTTCTCTGTCACCAAGTGTCTCGTATTCTTTGGCACATAGTGGCTCACTTCCAGTAAGAAGGAAGGAACATGGTTCCACTTCTGTTCTGTGACCCGATGGTTAAAACATACCACTGGTAAGCGGGAACTTGTTATTCAAAATCTCTCTGACTAAGGTGACGTTAAACCTAGTCTTCAATTTCCTAGTGAATATTTTAGACATTCTGCCATTAAGTAAATGCCCATACCATTACCCCTATGGCAACATTTAATTAGCAACCTGATAGTCTCAATCATTGTTTGAACTGGAACACCTTGTTCCTCAGCATGTGAACAGATACCTCTGAATAGATGCAAAGGGAACTTTATGGCTTTTATGGATAGAGGTGCTGATTGGGTTTAGACTCCCCAGAGATTTAAGGAGTACTTGACATAACATATTTTGTGACTTATGCAAAAACTTAGCAGTCCGCATCTGGCCTGCCATCTTAACTACTGTGTAAAAGTTCTGGTAGAAAGTGTTTAATGAGACTGTTTCAGGATGAGAGCATGTGATATAATAATGACACAAGTACTATTCAATAGCTTCCCAGTTACACTGCTGCAGCAAATTAATAATAGCAAGTTCTTACACCTTAGCATTCCAGAAATTATATGGCTAATGTTAGCATTGTCATGATACATAATGAACTTCTGCAAGGCATGCCTCATGTGGAAAGTGAAAAAAATTATGTCATTTCTAATGAAATAGGTACCTTCTTATGCAAGCCGGTGATTCTTATGTAGCTCAGAAGATAGTTTTCTGCAGAGATTTTTTGGTGGGCTTTTTTGTGATTTAGGAAAGTATTGTCTGAGTGAAGAGTTTTCCTGTTTCTACTTACAGTAAATGTGCAACCTTAAAATGTAAGTGTATACAAATCTTTGTGAAAATACCTTGTAGTAAACCAAATATGTTAAGAGGAGAACAGAAGAATTGAGGATTTCCATCTGTTCAGGACATTATTTCAAGTTACTCATTAGAAAGCACCCGTGTTTAAAAAAATGTATCAAGAATTAAAAACTTCGTTCCCTGGCTTCACAGAAAGACCAAAATTATGTAATGATTAAGTTTCCTAACCAAGTTTTGCTCTAGCTAGGAAGGGAAGGAGTATTTTGAATTTTCATTTCTTCAGTACATAGGTCTGTAAGATAAGTGTCAGAGTAAATCAAAACAAGTTTAATTTTGCAGGTGTAAAATTGTTTTTTAACCTGTAATGGAAACATTGCTAAGTATGTTAGTGCAATGGTAAGTAACTTTTTTTTCCCTTTGGTTATCAAAAAAAGGGTATTCTTTTCATAAAACACATTGTCATGTCTGTTTTGAAATGGTTTGGAATTAGAGAAGGAACCTGCTGTAAAGATGAAGAACAGTGCTCCGGCTTTCCTAAAGTAGTTCAAGTTCTTTGTTTTGCTTTATTTTAAGCTGATACTGGTTTTGTGTTAACGGGTTTGTTTTCATTTGTTTATGCAGTTATATTCATCAGATGGTTTAATTTGAGTGTGATTAAGAACAGTGTAATAATAAACTCTCACCTATATTTATCCAGCTCATTTTCACACAGGTTTCATTTAGCTCACCTGAATACAACAGGTAATGGCTATGTTTCAGGAGCAGAGTCTGTATCTTTAATATTTAGGTAATCTTTCAGAGCAAGATCAAAAGAGGTAGAAATGATCAAGTCAGGTCACGTTCATTGCTGTGCGCTGTGTGGAAAGTTGCGTTAATTCTGATATCTTTATTTTATTTTCAGGGCCCTAACTCAGTCATGATCGCCCTGGTAATGCTGTTGAATATTGGTTTAGCCATTCTTTTTGTCCATTTTCTAACTTGATTGGAATTAGGAAAGGTAAGAAAGGTCTTGTTTTCATATAAAATCACCATATCCACCCCACCTCAAACAATAAAGATTTACTTTCTTTGTCTACTTTTAATGTTCCCTACTTTAATTTTAGCTATGCCTGAATGTGATTCAACATAGTTATTTAATAATGTAACTGTTTTGACCCTTCAGTGAAGTCATGACAACTAGTGGTGTTAGCCCACAGTTCTCTGCAGTTGTGTCATCAGCCTTTTAAATGGCACCTGTCATACTCAGACACAGGGAAGGAGGCTTGGAATTAGGATGGGACGCAAGAGAGATGAAACTTGGAAAATTCAGCCAGGGGCCCAGATCAGTTTCTCTGCTGATGGCTTGTGGCTTTGGGGTCCTCTGAAAGCTGAAGCAAGCAGCCACGTTGGAAAACAAACAAAATAATCTGCTGAAGCAGCCCCGCCAGTGAAGTGCGTTGGCTTCTCCATCTGTTCCAGCAGAGTGTGACTAAACTGGAAATGTAAGGAGCTGCACTTTTTGTTGATGGAAGCTAACAGCTGCCTTACTATTTTACCGTCTGATGTTTTTAGTGGGGAGATGGGAAAACGACTGCCAGAGGAATGTGGTCAGAGGATTCTGTTGCTGTGGAAGTGATTCCAGCGTTCACTCCTATCTCATTAGAAGAAATAGTTAGCAGCATCAGTCACCAGTCTTATTCCATTACCTGCTGCTTTTAACATCTCCTGCAGTGTTCTGGGAGATCGAATTTCATTTGCCTGTGCATGATTCTGTTCATTTGTTGTTTATGAAATTTGATGTATAGCCATAACATAGTGTCTAGTCCAACCTGGAGAAAGCTACCAGTTCTGCCTAGCAGCAGAAGCAGAAAACGCAATATCTTTTTCTAATCCGAAGATAAAATTCTTAAATTAATTTTCCTAAATCTAAAGAGCCGTTTTGCTTTAAGGTTTAGTAAGTAATATACCATGACTGCAAAATTTTAAGATGTTGATATCTTCCTAAAAGTGCTCAAATGCTTATGCCAATAGCAAGCAAAACTTTTCATAATAAAAGAATAAGAATCTTAAGATATCAGCACATTCTAAACAGGAGGTGGAATATCAGAATAAGCCAAGAAAGACGAGATACAGGATTTGCATGTTGACTTTTTTTTTCTTTCTTTTTTTTTTTTTTTTTTTAAATTCTGGTGCTGTGGTAATTGGTGATTTGAATTATTATGTTTCAACACTGAGGTATTTTGCCAGCAGTTAAAATAAAGTCTTGTCTGAGTGCACATTAATGCCAATGACAGTTAAGCTAGTTAATGCTCATAATAAATTAGCATAATTTTAAAATACTAGATTTGTGTTGAATACATTCAGGTAGAGCATTTAGAAAAGTTAAGTGATTGTTTATCAATTTGATGCCTTCAGTGTCTTTAAAGTCCATTTATAATTTTACCTCAGCATTAAAAAAGCCTCAAAATTTTTCATTTGGAAAGTTTGTCTTAAGTAGTTTCACAGCCCTTTGTTCAAATGATATGATCATGTTTCTTCTTATGTGCCATTATACTGTAATTATTGTACCCTATATTAATCAAAAGCATGCTTATTTACTGAAAATATGTGGTGTGATCATTTGGCAAGTAAATATTTTAATTTAAAGCTACAAAAAGCAAAGGGCTTGTATTATGGTTTCTTTTATCTCTATTAGAAAATCTTTCATACAATATAGTTTTTGAACCTGTTTGTAAACTTTCTAAGTGTTTGCATGGTTTAATGGGCAACATTCTTACAAAGTACTTAAGCTATCTTTTGATGCAGCATATTAAAGTAACATAGGTGTGGACTGAATATTGTGCAGCGAAGCAGCTCCGAGCAGGGCAGTAACACCATGGTGTTTTTTACAGAAGTATGTTGAGAATCCTGTGTTTTGACCAGTGTGGATAAAGAAGAAAGCAGAAAGAGAGCAAATGAAAATAAAACTTGTATATTTATTTTTTAAAAAAATTTAAATTGTGTTTTAAATTTAGGAAAGTAATTTTTAAATAAGAACAAAATTTTAAAAGTTACTGTGTAAGCCTTGACATAATGGACGAAATGTCCGTCCAACAGTGAAATAGCCCCGTCTCCTTACATGGAGAGGTAATTTTGTAACTGACGTATTTAATTCCTATTAAATGTTTATTTAAAATACTTTATGCTCTGGAAATAATGGGTAACAAAGCTTATGAAAATGTTTATAAATTTAAGTAAGCATGTTAGTACCATTTATAAATATGTATGATTTATAAGCTTTTTTAAAACAAAGCTCAAACAAATTGTTGGTATTTTTCTAAAATGTGCACAGCTGTATTTTACATGAAAGGCTATTTATAATTGGTTGTTATACTGTACACTACATTTTGGACAGCACAATGAAGCCTGCCAATGTACTTAATAATGTCATTTTGTCTATTTAAAGTTTCTTGCTGTCAGAGAATGAACTCTTTATCTATGAGTTTCTCTATTTATAATTCTTGACCCAAAATGTACAATGTACAGTTTTCACAACTGTATTTGCTCTAATAAAAATAAGTTGGTTATTAATAGAGTTTCAGACTAGTTTTTCCTGTTTATGAATTACTTTGTTCACTCTCTGGAAACAGTTTTTCTAACAAATTCAATAAACGAGGAGCAAGGCAGGAAAATGGGTAAAGTCGTGGCCCCTTTGAAATCACTGAGAGTTACTGTTTTCAACAAAATGATTTTGGGAAACAATTTAAACTAAAAAAAAAAAAAGAAAAGGCAAGTTTCCTTATGTGTCTTCTTTTATCTTGTGATACAGGATTTTTGTATCTTTATAAATTTAGCATCTTAAATTATACTCCCACTACAGGGATGGTTTAATTAATCTTGTTTTAATCAGTTGGTGACTGGTCCATTAACAGCTGTTCCTGTAAGTGAATCAACAACTTTTTTAGACTTCCTTCCTTCTCAAAGTCTTCATAGGTTCAAAATTAACATGAACATGAGTTCAAAATTAACATTTGTGAGCCAATATTCTACACAGAGAAAATTGACCATTACAACTGTCTTAAAGCCACCACATTTGCTGAACAAGTAAATCAGCTGAGAATTTTATTTTCTGTGATTCCAGTTCAGATTACTAGCCAACAGCACTGAAATCCTAATGTTTAGTTGAAAAGGAGAGCAAAAGTTTTTTTGGTAGTTCCTATTTAATGGAAACATATTTTTAGGAAGTAATTGTTACTGTCTTATTCTTTAAAATAACGCTACCAGCATGAAGCTTAACTTTAAGAATTTGTATTTTTTACGCAATAACCCACTCCCTAAAGAAAAATTTTGGCTCTTCAAGTAGAGAAAAATATATTCTCAATAAAAATAAACAGAAATAACTATAATGCCAGAAAATTTTAAAGTCAAGTTCACTGAGACGGCTCTTCTCTGACGTTTTGTGATCCACGTTGTATAACATGTTCAATAATGAAAGTAAATTTGACATGAAAAATTTCTTAAGTTCTGCGAATGTGATAATATACTCAGGCATATATAAAACTTAACAGCAACAAGCAAAGGATTTGCCCCGAAATGGAAGAAAAAAAGTTTTCTCAGCTGAGAAATATCACAGCTTTCCCTGCCCATCATTGTTCATAGTTCTCAAAAATCAACGTGTATGTAGAAATACAACATTTTTTCTGTGGCGTCTGAAAGCAGATGGACATTCTCCTCCAAGATGTTTTTACCAGTGGTTTATATCAGTTGTAAATGGTTTTACGTGGGAATGCATCTGCTATGTCTAAGGGGAAAAAAAAAAAACCAACCATGGGCACACAACGCAACTTAATGTTCCCAGATTTGCTCTAGCATGGAAAATTTTACCCCACTTCAGTGCAAGGAAATTTTTTCCCAGGCAAAGGAGTTTCTCCTGGCAGAGTTGTGTGTTTGCCCACAGATGCCTGTATGCAGTGAGCTCTCACCTTTGAATTTGAGGTCTGGTTTCTTGGGCAACTCCCATTTATCTGATTAAACAATATATATAGTGTACACAGAAAAACAGCAAATGAATGATGTTGAGGTGCCAAAGTCTGAAGAAAAAAAAACATCTGTTATCATTGCTTTTTAGTGTATCTAGTCCTTTCTTTGCTTAGTGTATATATATATAGTCCTTACGTTACCTTTTCATCAGAAAAGCAGTAAGGAACGCAGAGAGTGTGCGATCTTTTCCATTTGCATTCCAAAAGGAGGGATTTGGTTTGAAAGAAGAAATTTCATGACGTATGACTACAACTTGCCTCTCAGATACAGACATATGTTAAAAAAATCATTAATACAACTGAGTGCTGACTTTAAAAGAAGTAAATGCCTCTTTATGAGCAATTGATTAAAAGTCTTGAAATAGTTACTTACTTAACTTTTAATGACACATTACGTATCTATTAAAAGCTCTGTCAAGATACAGTTACACAATATTAAAAGGTTCTGCCAATAATATGGACGCAATGATAAAACCCTGCAGAAATTCACTACCTTGAGCCACAGTAACATTCTTTCTTAGTTGTTATTAATAAAACATGGTTGTGAATTATATCATAGCTCATTTGAACCATTTAGTCAGGGGAGACAGTTCTACATACCGTTCTCCTGTGGAAATGTAATTCAGTAAACAAAGCAAATGAAGAGAAGGGAAATTAAACAAGCCTTTCAAATGAAGTAGTCTTCTCATTCTCTCATTTAATATTCACAGAAACAGGAAAAAAATAGAAATTATGTTAAGTCTGAGCAAGAAGCTGTGTATGGCAACATACACAGTATCTACATCTACAGTATCCATCTCTTTTTTTTTTTTTCTACTGGATGCAGAAACTGCAAAATAAGAGACATTACACCTCCTACCATTGTAGGAGGTAAATATAATTTCCACACACAACATGTTTAAGAAAAACTGTCTATAATGTCAATGGCTTTTAGTCTAGGAGGAAAAAGCAAAAACTTCATCTATCTAAACAGTTTATGTTGTGACCATCACTGTAACAGTTAAACAAATCCCTCACCCTCATAAAACCAATAGCAAAAATGAAGCTGGTAACAGAATTGGTTAAAATCTCTCATGTTTCTTCCTTTTGTTTGCTAGAAAAAGAAAAAAAAAGGGGGGGAACAGACAGGTTTTTTTTAATCTGATAATCTAAATTTCATCATGTCAATGTGTGTTTGTTTCAGCTAATATTTTTCACAATCACTTGGGACTGGTTATCTAGGAGATTTTAGGTGCAAACTGGCAGTATATTGAGTGCCATTTCTCCAAGTGGAAGAGTTTGAATTTTTTTCGGTGGTGGAAAAGAACAGGATTTCCCTTATCGCCCTTGAAATGGTTTTGGCTGTATGTTTTCTGTGCTTCCACTGTTTTTTTAATTATCTTTTATCCTCCACTGCCAACCCACCCCACAACTCTAGCAAATTCAACTAACTCTCCTTTTCCCCGCACACAGCCGTTTGCCCCCGCAGTTCAGCCACTTCCTCCAGTAACTCATGCTTTTTCTATTGGGCACACTTGTTTAAGCAGTGAGTTCAGGTCGCTATGGCTAAGGAAGCCATCTCTCTTGCAGTTCGTCCTACACCAAATTGCATGTGTCATGTCACAATTCTCATTAGGTCCAGATTTCTGCATACGATTGATGCTGGTTTATGCAACTGTATTCTGGTTTCAAATCTATACTCACTGTCTCCAATATCAGGACAGTGATTTAAACACAGTATGCGGGAATTGAAGAGAACAGAAAATGACTGAAAACTCTATACACAGAGATGTCTAATGGCTCTTCGTAATTCATGGAAACCAACGTAATGCTGTCATCGTTGAGGAAAAAATCTGGTCTCAACCGGGTTGTGAACTCCACTACAAATGTCCACAGTGAGATTGTGAAAAAGACTGGCCATACAGCTGAAGCGGATTCTCAACTCAGAAGACCAAGGAGTCCTGTTGAGGGTTGTGGTTTTCTGGGACGGTGTGGTATGATGATTTCTGGACTTGATGATACACAAACACGTGGATTGTTAGATGGAATAAAATACAGCCTGTGTTGGAAATTTGGTTTTGCTCACTTGCCTGAGCTTTCATATGTCTTCCTCCATGTCTTACACTGATTAATCAGACAGCTCTATGGAAATTGAAGCACATACATTTAGACAAGGACTAGGTTTTACTTTCATAAGTGGCTTCAATGTTAATTAAGGAAAGAGCAATAAATGACAGAGAGGTGAATTATAGGCTTTAAGCTATAGGTTTTGAACTCTGCTTTTTTTTATGCCGATTTATCCAAACTGAAAGAAAATACAAAACATAGTCAAAGAGTAGGATTCCAGGTGTTATCTTTCACAATAATGATTTGTATGGTAATCCGTGACAGTACCTGACTTCCTTTGAGATCAATGTATGAATCTGAGAGAGGAGACGTGTCTTTCTCGTATTTCCAAATTGTGGTTCACTGAATTGGCAGAGACACCATATTAGACCGCAAACGACAGATCTTGACCAAGATGTTTGAGAATGGCTGCCTATATTTAAAGTTCTTAGTCTCCACTTAGTGACCTAAGTTTAAAATTTTTCCAGCTCCTGAACACCTCACAGTTCCTATTCAAAGACATTTGTGGGGAGGGGAAGGAGGGAAGCAGGAGGAAATTGGGTATTACGCTGAAAACTGCAGCCTATGAAAATGTTGAATCCGGCCTACAAATATGCCAGAGGTTGAAAGCATTTGGATCTGGATTTTGGATCAGCCGTTGGAGCTACAGGCTCTGAGTGTGGGATTTCAGTCAGAATCCAAATTCGGGTCTGATTCCAAGGGCACACAGCTGACATGCTTGAACTGGGAGTGCTTTTAAGGAAGGGGGGGGAAATGGTAGTTAAAATCAGGCTGCAGTAACTCTGGTTAATTAAACCATTACGTTCTGTACTTCTGGAACAGTGTCATTAACTGTATTTAACATTACAATTTTACTATATTCAGGACGTGTTCCACAGAATACCTCTGAAAGTATCATAATTTAAGATAATGGTGCTTAATTACTTACCCATTTTTAGCTGCAAATTACTTTTATCATGTAATACCACCCAGTCTTCAAAAATATTGTAAACTGCCTCCCATTTTAATTATGATAGTTCTAGATTTTGTTTAGGCCACTGATGAGAAAGTCACAAAAGGATGGGATCGGCTACCATGGAAACGGTGAAAGCAGAAGAGCACCAGCAGCATTTCACAGGGGCTAGGACTGAAAAAGCCATTCTGCAAAGAGAAGGTAATTGAAAGACATTTACATCACAGCGCATGGCTTCCATGCATTCCTGCCATACCAAGGCAACACATTCCTGGCATAGATTGGAACAAGCCTCCACATGCACCCATGATATACAGCAGCGCAGGCATTGTCAGAAGGATTGGGAATGAATATTTAGGAACAAGGAGGTATAGACATGTTGAAATCAAAAACAGAAGAAAGTATGGGGAAAGGGGAGAAAGTGAGGGGAAAGGAGAAGCCGTGGGGGACCTATATGTGTTAGAGGGAAGAGGACTGTTAAAGAGAGCGAAGAAATGCGAAGAAAATGGACAATAACGGACACAGAAGAAAGTGAAGTTTGTTAGATAGGAACATGAAGAGGGAAGAAGACTGAGAAGTAGCCATGCTCAATACACAAACAGCTGCTGTAGAAAGCTGCTTTCTGGGCCCATGGCGATTAAGACAAAAACAGATGGACTTGAATTGCAGGAAAATTGAGACCCAAGTTTTTCTTTTTAAAGAAAAACTCTCTAATTGTAAGAATAATATCTTTGAATTAGATTACTATGGAAATGGTAGGATTTCATATTTTTACTCTGGACAAGATTACAGATTGAGAGATTGTTGAGTGTCCCTTACGGTCTATTTTCTGTGATTCTATACTAATTATTATGGAATCTGGGCATTAGGCAGAGGTGTGATGGGAAGGAGCTGGAGGAACTGGGAAATGAGCCCTGCTTTACAGGAACACATAAACTACACAGGGGGAAGAGAAACTTAAAGGAGGGTATACTGCAAATGTAAGTTAGGAGGGTGTTAGGACAAGCCAGATGGTGGGAAGAAGAAAACGTGAGCAGTAGAGAGTCAAGAATGTGAGGATTTTGACTGAAGGCACACGTGAGCGGAGGGGATAATTGGCCAAAACCCACAAACGCTAAACTGAAGAGGGTGTGTAGTGCAGGAAGGAGTACAAGCAAGAAGTGGGCTGGAAAGCTTCAGGCAGTCCTGCAAGAACACCACACCGAAGCACAGCAAAAATGGCTTAGGAGCCCAAAGAAGACCCAAGAAGCAACACTAAGGAAGCGTCGGGTCTTCAACGACAGCACAGGTGTCCATCTTCTTCATTTTCTCAGCTGAATTTTATACAATTTTTAAATGGTGGGAATAATTGAAGTTATCAAGAGGCCTCCTTTTATTAAATGTTCAGGAAAACTTGTGTCCAAAGCCTGCAGAAAACAATAGCTTGCTGTTACAGCAAGCTGGCTTGAGTTCCTCTGAAAGTCAATAATGCAGACATGGTAGCAGTACGTTTTATTGACTCTTTGCTTAAAACTGTTCTAAGAAAAATACTTTATACAATGGGATTTTCCTGCTATTAATAAAGATGTGATAAAACAAGAAAAAAATTAAACAACCAAATAATCATACTAGCTTCCCCTTTGAAAGAACGTTACTGCAAATTTGCAGGTTTACTTCTCCGTGAGCATCTCCTAAGACTACAGAAATGTTGTTGGTATTTACACAGATTCGCTGCAACCAAATGTTGCATATGCTCTATAGGCTGTGTTGTTGTGAGTCACGCAAGAAATTCGGTAACATTTGGAAATACATTCAGTCATCTGCTTGCTACAGAAATATTGCTAGCAGATTCTTCACTCTCTTTTATCTCTACAGTCTTGATCACCCTTGTTAAGTGTTATTTTCATGCAGCTTCCTCAGGGGGAGATGACTCAGCCAGAGAGTAAACTCTAATGCTCCGTTGGCACCAACGGCCATACGTGCTGGTAATCAGGTACTGCCGTCCCCTCATCCTTGACAAAGATACCTCTGTTGCATGGGGTTTTAATTGCATCCAGAGTACTACTCCGTACTACACACTGGTGCAAATGTTAACATGAACAGAGTGAATGGCTACAAAACATGACCAGTAAAAGGCATGATCAGCCCTTCTTCCAAACAAATGTCAGTTCTCCAAAGCATCAGCATTCCCTCTCTGACCATGCACCTTTCAGCCTGCCTCCTGCCTGACCACACTGAGAGGAAAGATGAGCTTTTCCCTAAAGGTGAACAAATCCAGGATCGAGGACAACTTTTAGCCAAGGAGTCCTTACAGTAAACCAGACTTCACTCAGTCTCCTGTGATTTACCTGAGTGCTAATCAGTTTATGCCAGGTCCCCAAAAGGCTATGTGAGCACCTGCACACCTTTGAGGATTTGGGGCTTCATCCGAGCCCCACTTCTTCATGGAAGGCAGGTGGGGGGGTTGGGGTTTGTGGTTTTTTTTTTTACACACACACGTGTGCATGCGCGTGTCCTTTCTTCTCAGACAGAAAGAAACAGCAGTTTTACTATTTCCTGCCAGTAACTGTGGCCATTTCCCTCAATCAAGCAGCCTGAAGGCAGCAAAGACATTTCAGAGACTCAGCGTGGACATGGGAAATTCATCCTTTACCCAGGAGACTGAGCACTTCTATAGTCCATTGCTGCCAGATAGGTAAAAATATTGGATGCGTAGAGCATATAGCCAGCTGTAAAGTCTATTATCAATGCTTCTGGCCACTTTTACAAACATTTCTTTATTTTAAGCATCAGAGTGTTTTTAATAGTTTTTAAAATTGCAAGTCTCTAGTGATTGACACAAAAAATAAAAGGACGGCTTCAGCTGCCAGAGATACGGACTGCTAAGTGTTCAGATATGTGAGATGCCATCTTAAGAAGAAAAAAAATAAAGGAAAAACATTTTCCATTCACCTTGTGACTACTAGCTAATTGGCTGACATTTCAAAACCCTGCGTTCACCCATCTCGCATTCTTCACGCTAAAATGAGAGATATTGAAAACACTGAAGAAAACGTATTTTCAGGCATAGCAAAAAGCATTATTTGAATTTATTTTGGACGGAAATGACGAGAGCTTTTAGGTTACATGTATGAGTCAGAGAACCTGAAAGACCGTTTGTACACCGTCGTATTATGTCCACTGAAGCCGAGCCTGCGTCTCAAAGGCTGGCCAGACGGGCTGTACACAGACACCCTGCTGAGGACCCCCTCTGTGTGGTGACAAGGCTTCTTTCGGGTCACTATTCGGATGACGCTACAGCTGCCGGCTGACTGCAGGTACGAGCTGTAGGGTAGAGGACTTGCGATGCGACCTGCAGCTGGCAGGCAGGAGGCGGCGGAGCAGCGCCCCGGGCTCAGCTGCCGGCGGGCGGGGGCCTCTGACACCTACGCTCGCCCCACCAGCGCTGTGTCCCGGAGAGGGCAGTGATGAATAATGGCGCGTAGAGCAGACCTGCGCACGTGCCCGACTCCCGCAGCTGCGCCGGCCCCCGAAAGCGAGGTGCTTACAGCGTGCCATGAATATTTTGCGTATTACAGCAGAAACCAGTTGTTGCGTCTAGGCACCTATGGAGTATTTTCAGTATTCCAAATATGCATCTATCAAAGCCCCGTTGAAATACCGTGAAATACTGATGGCGGAGTAAAATAAACAGGAAGAATAACAGAAAAAGTTGCCGCTTGCAAGACAAAAACAGAAACGAGAGGCGCTTCCGTCCTTACAGTTTGCGCACGTGACTTGGGAACAAGGCTGGCGGCCAAAAGCTGCCCGGCTGCGCCTATCGAGTGTCCCTGTGTTGGGAGGGAATGTCCTGAGGAGCTGGCTGGCCACTGACATTTGGAAAATGAATGAATTGTGCTTGCCAGGTGCTTGAGAACAACATTTGGCACAAAATAGCTGGCATGACACGAGCTTGCAGGCTGTGTTATTATTTCCTATTCTTCTAGACCTTCTCATTGTATCAGGGGACTAAACACAAGCCTGTTTCAGAGCACATCCAAGATTCCAAGGGGGATAGTTACAGACGTATTTACAGTGTATTAATTTTATTAACGTATTTAACTAGACTAGAATTACATATAGGGTATTATCCCAAATAATGACAGCAGTGGAGACCTGAAATGCATCTGGAGTACCTGCTGTGGAGACACTGGGAAAAGCTGAGAAAAGCTAAGGTAAGAAAACATGAAAAGTGGCATTCTGTTGTCCGTAGTGTGGCTGCATCTTCCTGCATTTCTCTTACTGCCCAGAGCCTAACAAATAAAATGCATTAGCCACTTTTCATAATATGAATCCTTGAACCTGTTTGAAATAAATCTGTTGTTTCTAGAATTTATGAAACAGATGAATGAATTTTGCAGACCTGAACCGCCATTGTTGTGTAAGAGACCTGCTTTAACTAGGAATGGGATAAGCCCCTCTCTCCTTCCCCACCCTTACCGTTCCTTTTTGTTTTTTAAAATGCCACTCCAATATTTCTAACCTTAATACTCACCATGGCAGAAGTATTTGAAATCAATCATAAGATCAGATCTAATACAGCAGTCTAGCACACAGTGCTCCGGAAGGACCTTTAAATCCTTAGCAATCCACGTCTTTTAGAGTAGACACCGTCTCTTTCCTGAAGAAGAGGTTTTGTTCCTGGAAGCCACAGATGCCGCTCGTGGCACATCCACATCAGAGCGCCTGTTTTTACCTACCTTTGTTGCATTATTCAAGTCCCATAAAATAGGAAGTTAATATTCGGATTCAGTGGCAATGGTGATTAACCAATACTTTTTATAAACTGTAGACAATGCAATTGCAGTCAAACAGAATTACTCTATAGCTGAATAGGAGCTCTTAGAAGCCGATTCGCTTTCTGCAAGGAAAAATTACTTGATGTTGAAAGAACGTTGACTAGCGACTTCGGATGAATGGCGCAAGTAGAAAAGCCGCACCAGAAACTACCTATTTTCTCCTGTTCCTATAAGAACTACCTATTTTCTCCTGACACGTTAAGGTCTACCTGTCTCACCTGAGTTTCCTGAATATTTCCATATTTTTCAGAGATTCACACAATTTGGCCTTTTGGTCATTAAAATAAAGGTGAATCAGCAATGCAAAATGTGACATTTTAGTACTGAATATGCAAGAGGTTCCACTCTTCACTGGTTTTCCTTTTAACTACTGAGGGACAAACTTCACTTAGGACATGGGTGCAAAAATGTGCTGTGCTGGCACAGCTCCAACGAGAAGCCACAGAAGGGGTCGATAGTAAACATTCACACCATTCAGCCTGGCACACTTCAAAGGGCTAAATTTTCATCCTGCTCATTAGTGATTTGAAAGCTACAAATGGTAGTCTTAACCTTAGCCTTTCCTTCATCTGCCTCTGGCTCACCAATAAATCTCTGATATTTACTGAAATGTACAGCTTGTTTAAGGACATTGAGGTGCTAGACGACGTTTCTCCTTGACTTCACAGAGACTATTCTTGTCAGGATCATATGACTTCAAAATGAATACCCATCCACTTGACAAGCTCCTGTAGATCAAAACATTAGGTGACTTACCTTCTCCCACTGACAAATTTATGGGTTTCACCAGAAAGAATAGGAAATTTAAGCTTTTATACCATGTAAACAAAATCAGAGTATGATGAGGGCGTAAATAATTACTTGGAATCTAATAAAAAGATAGATGATCATTTATTACATTAACTCAATTGCATTAAGGATGTAATTAACATCTGCTTAATCATAGTGTTACAGCAATGAATGAATAAGCAAACATTCATCCAAATGCAGGAACGCTCTCTTTTGGGGAGCAAGGGACATATACAGGACATTTTCAGCTTGTTTGCTTAAAGATTAGATCTCAATCAAGATTAAATAATGAAATTAAATGAAATCTCTCAAATTTTGGTATTTCACTACCTTTGGAAAATAAATCCTTAATAAACCTGCTCCTAAACATTCAGCAGAATTCAAGTAGGGCTTTGCAGAATTTGCAACTCTGGGCAGATGCCGTGGTAAGTGTTGGGATGCTCATCCTTGAAGTAGAAACTGAAGCCTTTCTGCTAACAAATTTGGGATAGCATTTGCAGAAAGGAGAGGGATGTGAGCTTTTACGTGTTTGTGTCATTTAAAAATATGTGATACTGATGAGATTTCAATTCTTGAGTAGGCACTTTTGCAGATTTTACACCTTTTCATAGTAACAGGACCTGTGCCAATGTCAGCGTAGTGAAACAGGAAACTTCAAAGCAGTATCCTGATTTTCTAACACTATACCAGCTGCTGCTTCTGCCTGGGATCCTTCATCATCCTGCATTTTAACAAAGTACCTATGGAAACGGTCCTACCCAGTGGGACTCCATGTACCACTTCAATTCAAAGCTTAGCCCCTTGCAACACACTGTTTAAAGAAAGAGCAATACGACAAAATCGGCATATTCACCATTTAAACCTTAAATGAAATAGCTACAAAAGCAAGCAGGAAATATTATCGCGGCGACCCATACCAGAGGTATCAAACAAAACCCTGAAGCAAGAAAGTAAAAATTTCTTCCTAATTCTTGTAATGAATTATGTATGTTCAATGGCAGAGAGTGCTTATCCCTCTTCTCTGCTGAGTAACCCTGTGATTATTCTCATTAATCACAGCCTTGCTGTAGGAGGATTTTGGGTGACCCCAGGTCCCATGTCTACCCTACCTGTCTTTCTGCGTGCCAGAGAGCTCAGGCTAATGCTGCCGGCCGGCAGCAGTCAGTCCTCTCTCCCTGCAGCCCATGCTGTGGTGGGCACTCCAGCCATTTGCCCGTCCAAATCTAATGGCTGGCTTCACACACCTACCCAAAGGCATGGAGTTACCTAACATCTCAGATAATTTATTTCATGTGTCAGAGATTTCACTGATTCATGAGCAGAATATAAAGTCAATAGATCTCAGTCCTCAAATCACTGTCTTGCAATGGCCACATCCCCATCTAGATAGAGCATCTCTAACTGCTCGTTTTGTTTAAAACTGTCAGTATCTTAGGCATCAGATGTGTCTGCTTGCTCTTATATTAAGTGAAAGAGTAAATTAGAGGAATAATTCACTTTCTGTAGTCTTTTAAATAGCTGTGTACATTTCTGTCTTACTCTTTGGCTTGTGCCAAATTGTCTTATTGCTTAAGTTTGATATTCATATGATGTTCCATACCTCCAAGTCTTTTCATCCATCTTCAGCTCCCTTGCTCCTACAGTATCCTTTTTTACTTAGTATTATCGCTGCTGACCAGGCTGTATTAAACACCCATATGTTCAAGATTATTCTCTCTCCCTTTCCTGTTGTGATACAGCGTTCTCCTTTGTGACCTGTGTTACATCTCCCAGGGATCTGACTTACTCTAATGTCACCCTCCGCACTAGCTTTCATTTCTCAGCAGGAACATGCCCTTCGCACGTGCTGCTCGCTACACAGCTTGCTTAGCTCCCTCTGCCCCCAAAGCCTCCTCCGGCTACATCCCGCTGAGTTAACTGCATCCTCTGACTCCTCGCTTTCCCCTTTTTAGATGTGAACTGACAGCATTCTGGGTCAATTAAACCATTCTGGGTCAATTAAACCATTCTGAGCCACAGCACCGCAGGGCTCCATCTTCAAACCTCTGCAGGACCAGAGTCCAGTTACATGTCCTCATCTTGGTCTTTGGCTGGTCTGCCAAGAATAGGGATCACAGGCAATGTTCATCAAAAGTCTGTGAAAAAAGTAAGTACAATAATGTTGTCTCTCACTTATCTTTACATATATATATATGCACAGCACTAACGTATATGAATAATTACGAACCATAAGAAAATAATATGCAGCAAGGCTGACAAAAATGCTCATTTTTTGTGAGGGAAAGGATGACAAATTGAGATTTGGCCAAGGTGGATCCCCTGTTGCAGACCTTCAACCAGGTCCAAGTGCTGCTCAGGAGCTGGTTTGTGGAAGTCAAGCCTTGGGCCTGCCTAGTCCCCATCCTCTGCCAGAAACAAAAATAGGTTCATGGTGGCCGCTGGAGAGCGAGGCAGCATGTAGTGTCATTACGCATTAGGATGAGGTGAAAGAGCAACCAGGGAGTTTCTTGTGTGACGCAGGAAATGGTGCTCGTCCTCGGGGCTCCAAAAAGTTGGGACTTGCATGCCTGCGTTTTGGAGCCACGCAAGTCAGGAGGCACATCAGCACGGGCTGGTCAGACCCACGCAGGACCTGCAGTAATTTGCGGTCAAGGCAGGATACTACTACAATACCCCAAAGCACTGGAGTTTGCATGACATCCCCCCACGCTCAGGAGCACTCTCTGCTTGCAGCTTTGACACTTTGCAAGTCCTGCCATCTCACCTGCAGCTGAGCTAAGAGGCTGCTGCTTCCAGCACCCCGAGCACATTAACAGAAGACGACCATCCGTGCAATGAAACCAGTGAAAGGGGTTCGTAACCTCCCCTGAGGAAGGGGGCACGATGGGCAGCTTTGGCCAGCGACCTCACACGCCAGCTAAGATCAGCAGGTGTGAGAGCAACCAAAATTCCACAACACTCCTGCCTAGAAGGTCCCGCGCTCCCCCAGCTACTCATCTCTGTCTCCGTCCTACGAGGGGCTGTCCATATCATCCATGGCAGTGGGGGGGAGACTCCGGCCCCCCCACACTGTGCTTCAGCCTTTAAATGGAGACTTCATGCTGAGACTCCCTCCAGCTGAAACAAGCTAAAGCTATTAAAAATAAACTTCAGACACTTCACTTTAGTCAGACATAGGATATACTGACCAATGCCCCCCACCGGCATGACGGGAGGGTGCTGGGCAGGTCTGCTCGGTGGTTACTTTCAGGGATAGCTGTGCTCTTCCATGCTCATGTTTCTGAGACCTAAAAATTTATTTCACGTAGCCAGCACTCATCTATTTTCCATAGTATTTTGAAACTGCCTGGCATCAAAATTCTTACTATTTATAGTTTTACGTGCAACATAATATTTACTTCAACCTCCAATAGGGTTGCTTATTGTAAATGTCAGCGGATTATTTACTATGGCAAATTAATTAGTTACGTAAATGATTCTCTTTTTAGGAAGGAGAGACTGTTAATACTTTTTGAATTACTTGAACATTATGATCCTTTGAAGTTCTTCAACATTTTTGGATATTTAGTTCAGGACCGTGCAACTTTAAATCAACCAGTGCAAATAATATCTCAGAGCTCAGGCGTAACGAGAATGATTTTGTTTAATTCAGGTATTAACAGTACTTTGGCTCAAATGAACATGTCAGTTGTGCTAAATTACAATGAAATTCCAGCTAAAGAATGTAAGAAGGGAACATTTCATGAATTTATCTTGATAAATGTTAATAGGGTGACTATCTACTGTATTAATAATCATAGGACAACTAAAATAAAGTGTCACCAGCTGTTACTAACCAGCTAAACAACAGTTTTTCCCTCTTGTGCCCTGAAATAAATTTTAAAAAGAGAAGGATGAATACTGATAGATAGAAATTCACATTGTTTTATACTTTCACTCCCTTTGATGTGAGTGTCGTCACTTACATTTTATTTGCACAAGATTAATACATATGTGAACGAATGATTGCACAGAAAATGCATAACTGGTGATACAAAAGGCTACAGTTGTCTGTGAAATATGACAGACTACAGCTAACAAATAAAAAAAATAATTAAAAAACAGCAACAACACCCAGCTGCTTGCCAAGCTGGCAACTGGCACACACAACACGGATTTTCAGGTGCAGAGTGCTGGGGTTTTTATATATGACAACAGGGAGACCATGCTGACAAATTTATTATTATTGGAGGCCCTGCTAAGCAACCAGACATGTGAGCAGTAGCAGAAGCAAGTTATCTGGGATGGGATTGGATGGGACTGACTTAGCACTTTTATTTTGTACAGCATATAGAGCTTACAAGTAAATAATTACTTCTTTGTTACCACGATTTGAAGTCTATTTGAAGATGCAACTTTTTTTTTCCAGTGTAATTTTACTTTATTCCTTTTCAGTTGAGAAACAAAGGATTCATGTTTTTGTTTAGCAGACTCTGTCAGTCCACCCTACTTTTAGAAACCCCTCAAGAGCAAGAAGGATGGGAAGCTGTCAGGAAACGGCTCCAAAATCTGCTCTACTGCAAAGCGAGGCCGAGCTAGAGAAAACACATCTGAAGGAGCTCTCGCCGGTGGGGATGGTTGGGGCAGGTCTAAAGATCAGCCCAGAAGAGCACGCAAGCAGGAAACTGGGGAAACAGATGGAGCCGTGAGACAGTGAGAGGGGAGAGCGTAAAGCTGGTGAGCTACGCAAACGGGCACCATTGTTTCCAAACCCAAGAAGCTCTTCTACCAGAAAGATTACAGATTGCAATTAGCATCTGAGCTCTTTGGTGTCCTGAAATCTCTGCACTCAGGGGTCCCATCAAGGGCTCTGGAGGCACAGCTTCCCGTCTTAGAAATAATGGAGTTGGTAGGAGATTTTTGCCGTAAGATTTACCTGTCTGGAAAAATGTACTTAACATAACCCAAATACCATGTAAGAGCTCCCACCCAGGAGCTCCCCTGTCCGCAGCTTCCTTGGTGTGCCCGTGAGGGTGCTGGGCAATGAGCATCCAGCTCAGAAACAGGCTCTGGTCCCATTTAAGGACCTCTTTGAATTGACTTCAATTCTTGTGCAGGCATGGTGGGGACATGAAAAGTATCTTCCACCGAGGCCCTCCAGGATGACAGGGTATCCATACCAGAGTTGTATGTTCACTGCTTGTATGTTCTGACCATTGTTTCTGCTTGTTCAGAGTTATCATTGCTTGGAGTTACCTTAGCATCAACACAGCTCTGGTAGGAAGGAAAACAAATAATTGGCGCTGTCTGATTACATTCTGGTTCACACATATTCAGCAAAATAGTTATCTGGGAATAATTAGTGAATTTAAATCACTACTACAATTATCATTACTTTATTGATACTGCTTGTTAACTTCAAGCCATCCTGAGGGTCTGGCATAGCGTAGCACTGTTCAGGCAAACAAACAAACCACAGGCAGCTCTGTTAAGCCAATTTTTCATCTCAAGGCTATTAAGGACTTCAGAGAAGTTGCATCCCCATTACTGAGATAAGAAATCGGAACATCAGCTGATCTGGTTGATTTGATTGGACGTGGTCTCTTCTGTTCATAGCAAGTCTCCATCTAGCTGTGAAAAGAGAATCCTAAGAGATCTGAAAAGGCTTACTTGCAAATTAACAATAAAAGCTTTCCAGCCCATAAAGATACTGTAAGTGCTTGGACTAAGTTTATCATGCAAAAAAGGGCCAAGTTTATCATTCCAAGACCAAATTATATATTCTACATTCTGGATTTTTAAATATACCTGAATAGGTTTGAGCAGTCTGAAAATGACTACAAAAGTGTTTAAAGTACAGGCTATTTTCTGGTGTCTCTGTGTTATATGTTTCCAACATATCAGTATAATTTAAAATGAGATATGCATAAACCATATCACATATGTGTTCAGCAGGAAGGAAGCACGTAACTCAGCTCACACTGCTAGCAGGAGAGAGAATGGAGATCAGCCCATTTTAAAAATAATATTTAGCAAGTTATGCCAGGAAAGCAAAAATTGCAACGAACCCCTCTGTAACAGGTATATAAATTTTCAGTCCTTTCAAGACATACCAGATCTTTCCTGTTGATGGTATTGACCGTAATCTACATCCAAAGACCATGTAAAAACCCTTATAATTTTGACAGTGACTATTTCATCAAACTTATATTTACATTTAAGTTAATATCTATTTGATCTCCTCCTAAATGAGAGTCAGCTAATCAATCTGAACATAATTTAGGAGGTTCTTCAGTGTCAGCTCAAAAAATGCAATCTCTCTATACATTAATCTTTTAAGAAGTCATATGCATTGGCCTGCAGTAAATAAAAGTACTGTTATATGAATAAAATAGCAAATTTTAATTCTAGCTACGGAAATGACCGGGTCCTAGGTAAACTTTTCCTGATTATATGGTTCATCCGTGGCACATGGTATTGTCGCAAAGAATTACGAGTTTTGCAGTTCGAACTCCCCTGCAAGTCAGTCTAGGATGGAACGTAATTTGTCTTCCAGCCAGCAGAGGTGCCTTTAACCTCAGCTCCCACTTACGAACATGGAGATTTCTGCCAGAAACCCAGGACAGGTTCAGCTGCGAGCTACTATCTCTTAGCTCATCAAAGTGATGCCATCAGGGTGCCTCACAGAAAACCAGTTTGCAAAGGATCTCAAGGGGTAAGATCAAGAGGTTCACGCCCCTTTCCCGCAGCTACCACTACACTGCACCAGCAGCGCCTATGCTGCTTTCAGGGCGTCTGCTCAGCCTGGTCCCAAACCTCTCCAGGGAAGCAAATTCCCCTGCCTCATCAGGCAGCCTGCTCAGAAAGTCCTATGTGGAAAAAAAAAATGTTTGTAATGTCTAAATGCATGAATGTTCACACATTTTGGATGAGAGTACTTCAAATTCACTGGAGCGAACACTCAACCAGAGTAAGTTTCAGAAAATCCATGACCAGTCCACGATGAAAGATGGTTTAGACACATTCTCATAAGCAGGCCTGTGCTAAAGACGGGTGAAAAAAGGCCTGTCCTAGGATGATGCTTTTCCAGCAGGTTGCATGGTACAGTGTATTATCCTTCTGTACCTTGTGACAGAGCCCCTGATAAAGAAATTTGGCAAAATGTTGATCCAGATTTTTTCTGGGCTTGTGCATTGAGAAATTTACTTTCCCCTAAGGGGTTCAACTTCTTAACATTTTTTTTCTATAAGTTTCGAGTTATTCTATATAATGCAAAAAGCAATCTACTTAATAAAATATTTCAGATCCTCAGGTCTTATTTTAAATGAAAATGCTGCGTAGGAAGAAAGGGGAACAGATGCTGAAGATACAAAGTCTCAATCACTCCTAGCTGAAGTCTGACAGTTGTCATCAATATAGATCTCATGACGCTGCTCCCAAAATGGAGGGTAAACTTTAGCCGAAATTTTCCTGTACATAACATTAGTGATATTCTCGCAGCAGTTTCAACTTAACATGATATTCAGTACTTTCTGACAGAGACTGTTACGTAGGATGCTGCCAGCTTTCAATCTGTTGATGCATTTCTTTCTGGAAGTGTGTGTATTTACATGATAGGCCTAAGGGATAGACAAATAAAGACAGAAATCTGAATAAATCGGTCTCATAACTGGGCAGTGCTGCATGCCCAGTGGAAGTCTTTTTGTACACCCAAATCACAGGCACGCTCTTCCCACAAAGTGCGGCACGTTGTTATTCTCTTTACAACTGACTTAGACAAAAACATGTGGTCCTTGTTCAGCAGTGCACTGCGGGGCACGAGCAGTTGATCACCGAACCAAGAGGAATCAAAATCTCGGTATTGCCAGGCTGGTGCTTTCATGCTCAAAACAGCACCGGAGAAATGAATTCAACACCAGCGTTGCTAACTGGCATCAGCCAACTAGCTCCTTGGCGGACTTGTGTTGAATATTTATATTGAATCTTTTTCTAGTCCTGTCTTTGTTAATAGGATTTTTTTAGTAAGATACAGTGCATCCTCAAAATAAAGGAGTTCCTCAAAGCTATATATTCTTAATGTTCTTTGCAAATGCTATGTTTTAAAATAGAAATTTACCTTTACATCTAGAATAGAAACCTCTACCAAAATCACTTTTACTAGGCAGGCATCCTAGAGAAAACGCAGGCACACCCCGTGTGAGTGTGAACACAACCATTAAACAACCCATTTTACCACAGCCCCTTCCGTAGTCACTTCGAAAGTTGCATTGCTGAACCAAATTATCAACCTGAGTGGGACAACGTATAAGCATGCTCCCGCTTTATAGCACTGTGATCAGACTTACGGGTCACTTCAATGCTCTGGGACGTGATCGTTGGCTGATATGTGGGGTCTGGCAGAGTCATGTAATGGGATTTTCTTAAGTCTTTTGAAATAACCCAAAGATAATGCCCACCAAGCAAAAAAGAATAGAGAGTGAATGTTGTTTGGCAAAGTAAATGTCAGATTGCTAGCTTTCTACAAAAGTCTTTCCAGCTTTCTGGAAACTAATAGCAACAATTCAACAGAAATGGGAGCTTTTTCTCAAGCTAATTCCAAAATGCACAATCTCCCAGTGATAGCACAATGTGCTCATCTTTGAATCCCAAAAGCTAGAGAAGACCAGGACCAGCTTTAGTTCAGGCTCAGGGAAAAGTAGGCGAATTTAGGGGGGAAAGTAGTTCCTCCTCCCTCCAGGTCCGATCAGCTGTCTGCGGCACCGCAGCTCGAGCAGTCGCGGCCAAGCAAGGTGTTAGTGGTCCTTCCGTAGACACGAAGGAGAAGAGAGAGGACTCTCCATCAGGCAACTCATTCTAAGAATTCAAAACACCTTTCTCAGGATGGGGTAAAACACTCCCCGGATACGTCTCTCCCATAAGTTTGTGCTTAAACATAGTTAATCTCTCTGGAAGTGCCCATCCACAGCGAAATGTAAACCGCAGGTTTCTCCAGTCCACTGAAGTTGAAAAAACCCCAACATTTAGGACACAAATCCTCATCTTTGATTACTATTGTAGGCACAATTTTCTGGAGTTAAATATGAACTTTTAGGAGAAGCTTATAGGAGAATAACCAGGCAGAGTGCTGGGGTCATGACCACTAATGGAGCAATCAGCACCGAGTCTTTGGGAGCTTGGTACCCTGCTCCTTGCCTGGAGATGGCTGGAGAAGTCCAGCCATCAAACCCCACATCAACCTCACAGGCATAGCCCTAAGAGTAAGGCTTTGGACTCCAGCCTCTTTTTTACACTACCTATACGTCAACCATCCAACCGTCAGCCTGTATTTTCCTATTGCAAGTCTTGGCATATTTCATATTCACAGCTATTTCGTTCATATCTGCTAGGACTAGACACTAGACAGTGAGATTTCAACTCCTGAAGCCACTCAATTGCATTTAAAAAAAAAAAAAAGGTTGTTTTTCTCTTGTGGTTACAAAGACAAGACAGAAAACATGGCATTTTCAAGCTTAAAATCCAGGAAGCAAAAAAAATCCAGGATTTTAGTGTATTTCGAAATATCCTGTTTTTAATGTTCTGATTCACGCATTTTGAATGTCTAGGGATGGCAATTCTATAATGTAAATACAGACTTTTAGCTCGCAGGCTGTACATCTGAAAGGAAACCAATTTAATCAGCTAAAAAAACCACTTAATATGTTTCTTAAAAAAATGTAGAAACAGTGTCTCAGTTCATATTTTGCTGTCAGACCAGCACAACTCTGACATAAACGAGGAGTACATCCTGAGTTCAGTTTTCACTCTTAACGCATTAAGTTCATGTCTCATAACTTCCTACCAACAACTCAAATGGCAAATACTGTATTCATTTCTTAATCCCACTGGCTTATTGTTTTTAAGGCTGAAGTAGAACTCCCACAGATGTCAGTAAGACCAGCAAAAAACAAAGTGGTTTCACAACTGGGCTAAAGTGTTTAAATCCACTCCTCCCCTTTTTTTTTTTAAAGAGGACTGCAAGCTTTCTCGATGTCATGGTTTAACCCTAGCCAGCAACTAAACACCACACAGCCGCTCGCTTGAGAAAGATTACGATTCATTTCAAATACCAAAAACCCTACCTCTTTATTCCAAAAAGAGACTTTTTTCCCCCTGTATTACAATTTCCCAAAACATTGAAATAAATTGGTATTTAATCTGGAGATTCCAGAGTCAATATGTTAACAAAATCAGATTTCTAAGAGCATTTCAAAAGACAAAGACAATGATGCTTTACTTTGGTCTTCTCATTTCAGAACTCCTGAGCTTCAGAATACACAAATTTCCTGCACTTTATTTGCATCCCCAGCATTACAAAACAGAGTTCTGCAACTTAATAATAATAATAATAATAATGAAAACGAGTCTGTCTCTCAATAGTGCTTCCAAGATTCCTGATAATCTGTGTATCTTTTGCATCACCACTGAGCCCTGAGCTGACGCTTTGCAAGATCACAGCAGCTGCCCAAAAATCACTTTCTAGTAGGTTATGCAAGTTTGATGCATAGATATAGCTGAACTTCCTTTTCCCCACGTGCATGTTTTGCCCTTATCAGCACTGAATTTCATCTGCCTTTTTTGACTTGTTACTGTGAGATCTTGCTGCGGCTCTTCATAATTAATTTTTTAGAATATTCTGGATAATTTTGTATCTTTTGTAACCATTATCACTGTTATTGCCTCCATTTTCTCACAAATTTCTCATATATTGAGGTCCTAGTGATGTCCCACCAGTGAGCTGCCTTCACTGTATAAACTGGTTGGGTACATAGTTTCTGCATCCCAAATTTAAAATGTTTTGGTTTTTTTTTTTACCAAAGAGAGGATCAGAAGTTACTTGCCAGTGAACTGATAAAGCTGTGGTGCTCTCTTTGGTCTGTCTGTCTATTCCCCAAATCCATGATAACTGGTGAAGTTTTGAAACTGAGAAGAATATAAGACCAAGAAGCGGACGGGGGAGTTGCTGCGAATTTCAAGATTTTTCCTGTTCACAAAAAAAATACTTTTCTACTCCGTCTCATTTATGTTCACAAACTTGCAAATGCTTCTGTTTAGATTTTATCACCAGAATATAGAGTATGCGGAGAGAGGAGACACAGCTCTCCCTGTATTTAGAGCAAGATTTAAAGAGAAAAACATTGGAATTTCCTTTACCACGGGACTCATAGCATTAAAAAGCCCAAGAGCTCACTGAACATAATTGGATTTTTTAACTTGCTGTCCACCAACACCTAGGAGCTCAAAGATTGCTGCCAAGGGGTCTGAAAGGATTATTTTCAGTAGAGTTTACTGTATGGAGTCTGACCCAACACTGGGAAATTTCAAGGGGATATAAATCTAAATATAATAGACCTATTTGGGGCCCTTGTACAGCATAAATGAGAAAACAGGCAGAATAAAGGGCTAGGATTTCTATTCACCCTTAGAAATAGCTAGTGGTAGCACTGAGTAGATAGAGGGTAGATAAGTTTAGGTAGACAAGGAGAAACCTGTGGATTGGAAGAAAAGTTCTCATTTTGCTTCAGACTCAACTCTGGGGTTAGGCCGCTTGAACTGTCAGAAGAAGGACTAGGGACAAGTAAACACACGGGAGGGACAGAGCTTTGCAGAAACTTGCAGAAGCTCAGAGGGTCGGTGGCAGAGCTGAGAGCAGACGTCACGCTTCCCGTCTCCCCCTCAGCACCTTCCCAGTCCTTCGTTTCCCGGGTTTTTCTGCAAAGCCTGGGAGTCTTGTTTTTCAAGGCAGCACACAGGAACCCGGGAGGCATCACTCTTGTAACAACCCGTTGCTGGGCTTCAGCTGCTGCCTGCTAGATCTGCTGGGGACTTACCTGGTCTGTTCACCAGCAACACGCCTGCCAGCCACAGAGAAAACCAAGCAAAGAAGAAAAATAACTATAAGGAGGAAAGGGGGGATGGAGGGGAGGACTAGGATATTTTTTCTGTCTGGTGTAAGGCAGCTATTCTTTTGAAACTGTTCTTTATAACCTATGAAAAAGATAAAGTGACAGGTAAGATGCAAACGAGTTGTAAAGCTACATTATGAGAAAGTACGATTAATTCATGCTGTGTCAATTGGAATTGGAGTCTAGTCCTTCTCTTGAGCTGTGAAAGCAAGAAAACCCAACCCTTAATTACTACATGCTGTTTCTGCTGCAAGAAATACCATGGGGTTTTTTTTAAATAATTGATAGTTTTGTCATTCATGTAACTTAAGACTTCAACCAGTCGATGAACCAATTTTCAATTAAGTTGTCTCTTGACTTCCCAAGCTTGTCAGTTGAGCAAAAACATGCTTGGCTTCTTCCCCATGCACAATGGGCGCTTACACTTATTTTTGTTTCAGTATCAGTACACATTTAACGTCTGGAGATACATGTTGTCGGAAGAAGGCTATGCTTTGCAGTTCACTTACTCCAGTGAAATTTGATGCCATCACATGAATCAGAGAACTGGAAATCATTGATGAACTGAGTGTATTAAATTAGCATTCTAACAAGCACATTTCTGTGTGAAAAAATAAGCCACTGCTCTCTACTTAGGCTTAAAATATAGGAGAAAATGTCTTCCTGAGAATTTGACACTATAAATTTGAGAAAAACAAACTACATTTAACGAGAGAGTTGCACTGAGTATTTAGAAGAACAGACAAAATGGCCTTTCAGTCACTCCTGAACATTTTTCCAAAGTAAACACTGTAATTTAGCAGTTATTAGACGATGTGGCTCGCACACCACTGATCACGACAGTCCATCCGTAAGCCTGTCCTGTGTGACACGCACGACAAGCGCACAGCGGGGCAGGAAAGCTGAGACCTGCTAGTGAGGGGCCGGAGCTGGTTTTGGGCACTGCCGTGTGCACGAGTCCTACCCCTGCCCTCCAACTCGGGCAGGACCAATGCCCGGCACACGTGTCTACCAGGCCATTGGTTTGACTTCTTCACAAGAGCCAGGCGACCAGCAGGGATCCCCATGACACGAGTCCCCAAAGCTTGTTGTTCACATGGGCTGACAGGATGAGCGGGTGCGCAGGGGACACCTCGGGGTTCAGGAGCCCTCTCTCCTTCACCCCACGCACAACCTCTGCTGATTCTCTCACGGCAGAGGTGAGAATGAACCAATCATTTTTATTTATGGTAGGATATTTCCGTAAGAAGAGCTAACTGCTGAGGACAAGAAGAGCTCAGCTGATGTATACGTGCTGACTCATACCAGCCCAGGATCTGGCTCGGAGCATCTTGTCTAACATTTTCTGTCAGTCAGGAAGGAAGGAACTTCTTGTACTCATCACTTCATGGCACCAGGAGTAGAGACATTATTTAAAGTAGTGCTGTGTGCTGCTAGGCGCTGGAGACCCCAATAAGAGGAGGTGAAGAGCACTCCTCAAACGGTACAAAAGTCCTGCTCGTGCTTCTGCAAGGCTGACAGAGATTCTTGATTACTTTGTGGAATTTCTTTTCTGTCCTGTGTTTAAGGAGCAGTAGGCAGTCTGCAGGAGGGACCATGACCTGGTGCTAAAATACAATCTCTATCCATCTGAAGGCAACAGTATTGACATTTTGCAAACAAATGAAATTTAGAGGGGGATATTAAACAATTTCACAAGGGTACAACAGAAGTCAGTGCCTTATATAGCACAAACAAAGGCACTGCCCAGTTTCTGTCCTCCCTCTACACGCATGGACCATACTCCATGCAAATTAGGAATAAAGGGAGAACAAAGAATTCATCAAATTCAGGTTTTATACATCAAAGTTACTCTATTCTAAGTTTTTCCCAAATATCAAAAGATGCCCATATGGCACAAAAACAACCTAAAAATGGTACAGAAAAATGAGAATCATATTCACTGCAGTAAAATAATGGTAACAGTTCAGAAACTAACAGATGTCTATGGCTCAGTATTTTAAAATTTGTTATTCTGTCACAGTGACATTTACAGTATGGTAACAATAATTCTATAATTCGATCAACTTGAATTACTTTTATTTTTAGCACTTGTGATGTATACAGTCTTACCAAAACACTTTTGATAAATAACTGGTAAGTACTTCTTTACCAAAATACCAAATTATATATATATTAAAAAAATCAGTATATATGATTCAAAAATAAGTGGCAAAACCTTTCTTGAAAGAAAATATAGGAAACCAGTGATTCATCACAGAGATGATGTGTCTGCCATGATAGTAGTATGATGACAGCGTTGCCAGATCTTCTCTTCATCTGAAGCTCTAAATTTTAGGTTCTCTCTCTTTTTTTCTTTTTTTTGCCTAAGACGCTAACTTTTCCACTGGCAATTTCAGATACATGTTTCTGAAAAGCACTGCTTTTCTCTGCAGTCATTTACCAAAGAAAGATTTTAAAGAGACTTATATAAAACAGCTATCGCTATTCCTGTGTTTTAAACACTGAACTAATCAGTTACATACCTTTCTCTAGCCCAAATCCTTTAATCTACAATCTTTTTTCCAGTCATTTATAAAGTCCTGCTTTCAAACAATGTGGTCACTAATTTAGTAAATTAATTTAAAACAAAGCCAAGGATTTGCTAGCCCTGCCCAGT
The DNA here is from genome assembly GCF_964195595.1 of Calonectris borealis. Lineage (NCBI taxonomy): Eukaryota > Metazoa > Chordata > Aves > Procellariiformes > Procellariidae > Calonectris > Calonectris borealis. Next base: position 36,182,956 of record NC_134313.1, read on the forward strand.
AATCGTAATTGATGAATTCTTTTTCTAAGATCTCCAAAGAAGTCAGCTTTTTACATATGCAAATCATTCTAACTTAGGTTATTCCATCCATTTATCTCCTAGACTAGTTATCCCCTAACCACATATTGTTATTCCATTATTCTATGATTTCAGGCTTTCCAAATCATCAACTCAACTTCTCTTGCAGAGATGAAGGGCCATGGTGCTTGAGGTTGCTCACTTCAAACAAAACAATGGAGACTTCTGAACAACAAAGGTACTCAGGAAGGCAACAAAGGATGTAAACTGTTAATAGTCATTGAACTTTTTTTTTTTTTAATAGCCGTACAGACCTGTTTCCAAAAGCACTGAGTACCTCTGTCTTCCACTGATTTTACCAAAACTCATGAGAAAACTTTTCAGAACAGCGTGGGCAATCAACAGGAGTTGGAAGCCACCGTGCTGCTAGAAAACTATGACCTAGTTGCCATTACTGAAACTTGGCGGGACAAATCCCATGACTGGAGTGTGGCTGTCAAAAGCTACAGGCTGTTCAGAAGGGACAGGCGAGGAAGGAGGGGCGAAGGGGTTGCCTTCTACATCAAGAAATGGATAGAGTGTGAAGACCTGTCTCTGAAGAATAGCCACAAGCAGGTTGAAAGCTTATGGGTAAGAATTAGAGACCGAGGCAACAAAGGGAACCTTGTGGTTAGTGTCTACTACAGGCCACCCAATCAAGAGGAGCCTGTTGATGAAGCCTTCTTACTCCAGCTACAAGAGGCATCGCGCTCGCAGGCTCTTGTCCTGCTGGAGGACTTCAACCACCTTGACACCTGCTGGAAAAGTAGCACAGCAAGCTGTAGGCAATCCAGGAGACTCCTGGAGTGCACGGAGGATAACTTCTTAAGCCAGGTAACAGACAGAGGGGATGCAATACTGGACCTGATGGTCACCAATGCAAGTGAGCTAATAGGTGACGTCAAGATTGGAGGCAGCCTGGGCTGCAGTGATCATGCACTGGTGGAGTTCATAGTCCTGAGGGATATAGGTCAGGCGAAGAGTAAGGTCAGGACCCTGAATTTTGGGAAAGCAAAATCCCAGCTGTTCAAGGAGTTAGTCAGTAAGACCCGCTGGGAAACTGCCCTCAGGGACAAGGGAGCAGAACAGAGCTGGCAGATCTTTAAGGACGCTTTCCATAGAGTGCAAGAACTCTCGATCCCCAGTTGTAAGAAACCAGGAAAGGAAGGCAAGAGACTGGCAAGAGACCAACATGGCTGAGTCGAGACCTGCTGGTCAAACTAAAGGGCAAGAAGGAAATGCACAGGCAGTGGAAGCAGGGACAGGTATCCTGGGAAGAGTATAGGGATGCTGCCCGGTTGTGTAGGGATGGGGTCAGGAAGGCCAAGGCGTGGCTCAAGCTGAACTTGGCAAGGGATGCAAAGAATAATAAGAAGGGCTTCTACAGGTATGTCAGCCAGAAAAAGAAGGTCAAAGAAAGCATACCCCCTCAATGAGCAAGACTCGCAAACTGGTAACAACAGACGAGGAGAAGGCTGAGGTACTCAACAATTTCTTTGCCTCAGTCTCCACTGGCTCTTGACCACCTGAGGAACCTGAACATACCTAAGTCTATGGGACCTGATGAGATGCATCCTAGAGTCCTGAGGGAATTGGCTGATGTAGCTGACAAGATACTCTCCATGATATTTGAAAAATCATGGCAGTTAGGCGAAGTCACTGGTGACTGGAAAAAGGGAAAATTTGCACTAATTTTTAAAAAGGGTAGAAAGGAGGACCTGTCAGCCTCACCTCTCTGCCTGAGAAGATCATGGAACAGATCCTCCTGGAAGCTATGCTGACACACACGGAGGACAGGGACGTGATTTGAGCCAGCATGGCTTCACCAAGAGCGAGTCCTGCCTGACCAACCTAGTGGCCTTCTATGATGGAGTGACTACATCAGTGGACATGGGAAGGGCTACAGATGTCATCTATCTGAGCTTCTGTAAGGCCTTTGACACGGTCCCCCACAACATCCTTCTCTTTAAACTGGAGAGGTATGGATTTGATGGGTGGACTGTCCAGTGGGTGAGGAATTGGTTGGATGGACACATCCAGAGGGTAGTGGTCAACGGCTTAATGTCCAGATGGAGATCAGTGACAAGCTGTGTCCCACAGGGGTCCATACTGGGACCAGTACTGTTTAATATCTTCATCAGTGACATAGATAGTGGGATCAAGTGCACCCTCAGCAAGTTTGCAGGCAACACCAAGCTGAATGGTGTGGTCTACATGCCTGAGGGACAGGATGCCATCCAGAGGGACCTGGGCAAGCTTGAGAACCTCATGAGGTTCAACAAGGCCAAGTGCAAGGTCCTGCAACTGGGTCAGGGCAGCCCCCGGTATCAAGACAGGCTGGGGGATGAGCAGCCCTGCCGAAAAGGACTTGGGGGTACTGGGGGATGAAAAGCTGGACATGAGCCGACAATGTGCACTCGCAGCCCAGAAGACCAACCGTATCCTGGGCTGCATCAAAAGAAGGGTGACCAGCAGGTCGAGGGAGGTGGTTCTGCTCCTCTACTCTGCTCTGGTGAGACCCCACCTGGAGTACTGCGTCCAGCTCTGGAGTCCTCAGCACAGGAAAGACATGGACCTGTTGGAGCGGGTCCAGAGGAGGGCCACAAAAATGATGAGGGATGGAACACCTCTCCTACGAGGAAAGGCTGAGAGAGTTGGGGTTGTTCAGCCTGGAGAAGAGAAGGCTCTGGGGAAACCTTATTGCGGCCTTTCAGTATTTAAAGGGGGCTTATAAGAAAGATGGGGATGAACTTTTTAGCAGGGCCTGTTGTGACAGGACAAGGAGGAATGGTTTTAAACTAAAAGAGGGTAGATTTAGACCAGATATAAGGAAGACATTTTTTACAATGAGGGTGGTGAAACACTGGAACAGGTTGCCCAGAGAGGTGGTAGATGCCCCATCCCTGGAAACCTTCAAGATCAGGTTGGACGAGGCTCTGAGCAACCTGATCTAGTTGAAGATGTCCCTGCCCATTGCGGGAGGGGTTGGACTAGATGACCTTTAAAGGTCCCTTCCAACCCAAACTATTCTATGATTCTGTGATTCTATGAAAACTAGACTATACTTTGAAGAAACTGAGGTTATGAAAAAAGATGTTTGTTTGATTTATTAGAGAGCTAATTTATTGGTTTTACATAGCATTTTCCAAACAGCCACCATTTTGGCTGCAGATTTAATTTGTATTGTCTTCTTATTACATTTAAATAAAAGCATTTGGATGACTAAGTTCCAAAGCCCTTTCAGCCATTTAAGCCATTTCAGCCATTTCAGCATGGCCATTTCAACATGGCCTGAACTCCCAGACCACTTTGCTCACAGGTGCTTGTGTACTTGAACAGAAATAGCAGTAGCAAGCACAAAGCAGCAGCGACACAAGTCCCCTTGCAGAACGGCGGTGGGAGGACGCAGGGTCCCATGTCTCCGATGCTTCTTTTCCCAATTGTTGCCGAGCCCCGGGCAGTGCCAGCTCCCCCAGCTGCTGCCAGCATACCGCATTTTCCCTCTGGCCATGGGGCCTGACCTGGCAAACACCCACTGTACCCACTTACCTTTCCTCATCTAGCTGCTTTGCTGTACAATGGGAAAAGCGTTTGAACCCAATGATTCACCTTTTTGCACAACGACTTGCTGTCCATCATGCTGAGGTTTTAATTGGGGGTGAGTTTCCTATTATGGCTTCATAAAGGTTTTATCTCAGTAACTGCGTGTTTATTACCAATTTGTTATAGAAACACAGCAGAAATATTTCAGTACCCTATAGTTTCCCTACTCTGCTGAAAACCCATGCTGTGTATCAAGTTTTTATTAACCGTTCTTATTCATAATTATTCCTGCAAAGCCTCATTAAAAGGAGCCTAAAACATTCTCTGCAGCTTCCTCCCCTTCCTCCTCAACCTCACACATCCGCCTTTTCTCTAAATTGTGCCGGCAGGCTAATGAACCGTTGGCTTCGCATTGCCATCAAAGCATCCCGCCGCAGACGGGCGCCTGAGGTCACCCCGGCCCTCGAGGAGCACCGCCGATTTCCTGGCAGCAGGAACGGCATCACCCACGGTGACTTATTATTATTACCATCCTCTTACCATTTGCAGTTTAAACTGTGAGACTGGCCAGGGCTCTGGGCTAGATTATCGCTCGCGCCCAAGCCCGGCCGATCCTGCTCCCACCACCCCCACACGACTGCCGATTACATGGTTTCTCGTGGTGCCAGAGCAAGGAGCTCTCTCCTTAGGACAGCGTAATCACATCTGACATTTGACAACCGGAGAGGAGGAGTGGGCTGGGAAGAAAGCAAAGGAAAAGCTCCATCTTCTCTTCCCAGCTAGGAATCTCAGGATGGGGTTCAAAACAAAGCAGGACAAAGGGGCCAAAAACTATGCGCAGCATCTGATGAAGGGGTTGTTAATTCAGAAGAAAGTAATACATTTGGTAATGGTTTATTTGTGGCATTATAATTTTTATTGAGAAACAATATAAAGAGAGAAAAAAAATGTGTTTCGAAGGGACATCAAGAGCCAGTCACAGGAAAAGCTAGGGAAATAAGGGATGATAAAAAATACAACACATGCATGAAAAGGGAAGTTGCCCCTATTTTAGCTCCTTCTAGTAAGCAGTGTTACTGAAAGTCCCCTGTACCTCCTAATACAAAAGCTCTTATGTCTGGTATGTCTGTATATTTGTTTATTATTTAGCTGCCTTAAATTCCAAAAGAAAAGAGAAAAAAAGCAAAGATTACTTTCAGCCCTGCTCTATGCCTTTGAAATCACAGGGACACCGTCACAGAATTTTTCCACTCTCATTAATGCCAGCACATATTTGCTCTTCCAGAGAGGGAATGCGAAAGCTCCTCCTGACCCAGGCTGCTTTCCACAGGCTCCCTCGAAACAACAGGAGGCGAACGGCCCCCAGGCGCTGCCATCCCCTTGCAAGGACTATCAGTTTGCATCAGTCACAACAAACCTCCTCCCATCGCCCAGCTTTTGCAGGGTCCTTTGCTTGGGAACAGTCGCTGGGCTGAGGCTGCTCTGCTCTTATCGCTTTGGGGTTGTCAACAAAAGAAATTATAGGTGACTGACAGGCAGGACCACGCTCGGTAGGGTTTTTTTTTTGTAAAAGAGACCTTGTTTGTCCTCTGGAACTGCAGCCATCAAGCTGTAGCCCGCAAATCCCAGACACACAGAGGGCCAGTTTCTAAACCTGAAAGGCAAGCATAAAATCTTGATTATGAGAAGTGGAGATTTTTTTATTAATTTCATTATTTTGAAAGCTATTTCTTAGGAGACTATACAGCTTAAAACTTCATGCCTGATACTTTAAAATTGACATTTTTAAAAGTTGTGGGTTTTTTTTCTTTTTTTTTGCCAAAAAAAGAGATGAAGAGAGAGCAGTGAGGACAAGATCCATGCATATTTTCTAAGAGGTGCCTTTTCCAAAAGTAAATTTTGCAGCTTTTATGTTTAAAAGTGCTCAACTGGACCATTTTGAGAGCTTCCAAGAGCACAGATCTTCTAAAGCCAGTTCCCGAGCTCGTTACTTTCCCCACCTTGCTCAGGTCCGTGCTTCTTATTTAGTTTTCATTTCAAAGCCTGTTATTTCCAACAGCTCAACCTTTTCACTGGGGTGGATGTGGTCATGCTGAGAAAGCTGGTCATGCTGTAACAGGTGTTAACACCCATTACTGTAACTTCTAACTTATACCAGACGCTAACGTTTGTTCTTAATCGTATGTAAATTTAAGATAAGGAAAATTGTACTATATTATAAATTTTATGATTTATTATAGCACTAATCCTAAACAGTAAAATAAAACCGGATTACTAACAGTGGTTTCAGAATAAGTACAGAGTGACAACAAAGACAAAACATGAGGTTTGTTTCTGGTGGGAGTTTTTTGGTTTTTAACTGAGTAATACCATCTAGGAAGATGATGTCTCCTCTTCCAAGCCAGTAGCGCTGTTTCAGTCTATTCTGTGAGAGGATCACCATATCAAAGCCAAAGTGTATATATTTGTCTGGAAGTGTCAAAGGAAGTATGTTAAAATCCGTATGTAGAGTATTCTGAAATTAATTCAAAGCACTTAAATTTTGACAGGTTTACATCCTGCCGTGGATTTGGAAGAAGCATGGACAACTAGGTTAACGACAGCCAGAAAAACACAGGCAACAGCAGCAGAGAGCCCACACTGAGCAAGGAGGTGGGAAAAAAGGAAGGGTAAAAATCCATAAGTTTATAGTAATTTCTGTTGTACAGAATCATAGAATCATAGAATGGTTCGGGTTGGAAGGTACCTTAAAGAACATCTAGTTCCAACCCCGCTTCCATGGGCAGGGACATTAGGTTGCTCAAAGCTCCATCCAACCTGGCCTTGAACACTTCCAGCGGTGGGGAATCCACAACTTTTCTGGGCAAGCTGTTCCAGTGCTTCACCACCCTCACAGTAAAGAATTTCTTCCCTATATCTAATCTAAATCTACCCTCTTTCAGTTTAAAACCTTTACCCCTTGTCCTATCACTACACTCCCTGATAAAGAGTCCTTCTCATCTTTCCTGTAGGCCCTCTTTAAGTACTGGAAGGCTGCTATAAGGTCTCCCCAGAATATATATTTATAAATTATGTATTTCTATAACTACATATATATGTAAAAAGTATATATTTATATACGTACTTTATAAAGTATATACTTATAAAGTAATTACCTTCACATAGCTAGCCAAGTCAGGAAAAGGCACTGAGCAAATCGCAAAGAAAAGGGAGGAGGAAGCATATTTTTAAAAAGTCTGTAGGTCTAGGCTCCATTTCAAGACATTTGCAGCTTCAAGCAAGTGAGGCTGATGTACAGACAGCGCAGGAGGGCAAAATCTGAGCAGCAGAGCCTTGGCTGCATCAAAAGACAGCTGGCATCTGTGCTTAAGGCTCATTCTTGTATCCACCTGAGTGGTTATTTAGACTCGCAGCAGCAATGCTCAAGCTGTTTTGATTTGCAAGATGCTAATATGTGCCCAGTGGTTTGGTTATGGTTTCCAATCTCAGGAATTTAAACCTACCCACAATAGCTTCACTTCTGACAGTTGCCTTTGGCTGACCTCTTGGAGGAAGACCAGCCATGGACCACAGGCTGAGGCTGCCTGCCATAGGGCAAGTCTCAAGGGGTAGGGCAGTAAGAGAAGGGTAGGATGAGCAGCTGAGACATCCATTAGGTAGTAGCAAAACCACATTAATTCACATGTAATGATGCTAAATCACTCATCACACCATGCGAATGCTTAGGCATATTTCCTGCATTGATTTTACTGGAAGAAGAAGGCAATTCCTAGAGCACTAACATTTCTAGACAACTGGTATTTTACCCAGTAATCATATATATTCCCAAAACTCCATGTCCAAACAAAGGGACTGCCAGGACAAGAACGTGCCTGTTGGTTATCTCTCTCCAGGCCACAGCCTCTCATACAATTAATGAACCATTACTGTCCATCTGATGCATGGCACAGAAGGATCACACGGGCTGAGATTAATGTGATCTATTTTGCCTTATTTCCTACTTCTGTCACATTACGTTATGCTTGCTGTGTTACCTTTATTTACATTTTAATGATAATAAATTAAATTAATCAGGGCACTACACTGACACCTTCCGTGGAAATACAGGACGTTTTTATTTGAGCGAATGGTTAAGATGCTGGCTTAAACATCATCCAAACCCTCCATTTTTCATTCACTGGGTAGGGAGAGTAAGAATATAATGTAGGGAAAATCATTGATACGCTCAGATCACGGAATGTGAAGCTGCCCATCACTGACTCCGAGTTTCCTCATCCTCTTCCATCTGTCTGCCCATTCCCTCATCATCTGGACAGGGTGGAAACTCCCCTCCCGTCCGGCGTACAGTGCCCAGCACAGCCCAGTCCTGCCCCAGAGCTGCAGCTCCTGGTCGATAACAGAAACAATACATTTGCCCTCACAGCGCGTCAAGAAATATGGTCCTATTTACTTTGTATAAAAATAACTTCTTTTGAATATATGTAAGCAAATAAAGCTGCTGCTGGCAGCGGGAGAGCCAGAAAACCTTGACAGGCTCACCCAGCACCTCTCTCTTGCACAGAGGAGCCCTGGCACTGTCAGGACACTCGGCGATACCCAGCCCAGCTTTTGAAAATCCTCACCCAAACCTCCACGTGCTTTGGGGAGTTGTAGTATCATAATACTGACAGCGTGAAAAACTGTGAGCTTGCAATTTGAAAGCTCATCTTACCGATACTTTATCCCCTCTGTAAAGCTAAGGGGGATGAATTTGCAGCACTCCTCATGAACGCGCTCTTCCATCTCCAACTGCAGTCATTACCAGCAGGTCTGTTCCGAGAAAGCTGGACAAATAACCAAAAACGGACTTTCTTTCCATGTCTTGCTCAAGTCTATGAATGTGGAAGTCTAAGACCTCACTAAATCATGCTGCTTAGATCTTCTGCGTGAAACTTTCTACATCTGTAGCTCAATAGCAATGCTGCAAATGATCTGCTGCTGGTGTTACAAGTATAAAACCAATTGCCTGCCTTCCCTGCAAAGCCATTTCTGTAGCTAAGGTCTTTCAGGTGGTTATCAATCAGGTTCATTTTTAACTCCTGAAAAAGGACACATTAAGATGACAGGTACCTAAAGAACTTATTTACCAAGAGTGGCAGATTTTCACTCAGCTAAGCAGGACAAAATGGCAGGATGAACAAAGAGGAATTTGGAGGAGAGTCTCCTGAGCACTTTTATCAACATTCCCTTCAGTGGGGGTGCCTGACTCCGAGACCCCTGCAACAGAGCCCGTGCACCAGGCACCCGCCTCCCCACAGCAAAGCCAGCCTGCAGGTCACCCCGAAGCCCAGGGTGCCACCGGGGTATGGGATCTCCTCTATTTCGGCTCCTCCGTGCATCCTCGGAAAGGGACTCTGGCAGTCTGATAGCAGTCGCTCTTGCACTGGGCTTCTGTTTCATTCACAAAGCACCACTCATAGCAGTTTGGCTTGTCCTAGCTGGGTAGTAATAGTCATGGTAATAACTGGATTTCAAAAAAATGTACACGCAAAATAATGAAACATCACAAAGGCTGTTTTCCACTGATTCTGCCTTCAACTGGCAAGATTAAATCTACCTTGAAGAGAAGGAGACCCAACTAATCCAGGTCTTTTACACGATGACCACTTCTGTGTAGCTTCTCACATAAATCTTATGTGACTTCTTGTGAGCCAGGCGTGTCTGTGTGGAAGGTGTGGACAAGCGGAGATGCCAGTGCTGGGGCAATGGATGGCCTGCTCAGCTGGGGAAGGCAGCTTGGTAAGACCATCATTTATTTTGTAAAGGAAAATTAGTGTTACAGACAACTAAAGGAGTACAGGGGACAGCACCACAGAGAGTAGTATCAAGCAGCAAAAAACTTGTTTAAGCACGCTGACCTCTCTAGCTAAGCCCATTTTGTCAGGACTGGACAGTGCATTCTGCTATCCCATTGCGGTTCCCATATGACAAGCTCTGACCTTGAGATATCCTATCCCTGAATCAATAACCACTGGCACCGGCTCGCTCTGGCTTCTCCGAAACTGCTTTGCAGGAATCCATGCTTGATGCAGTAGCACATATTGCTGCCTTCATTATTTTCTCCTGCCACATAAATCTGTGTTACTTTAATTACCTTCATCTGTGACCTGATATTAAGGGATGCACAGTGGGGCACCAAATTTCCTGGGCTCAGCAGCACCAGAGGGAGCAGGACTTTCAACCTCTCAAGGTATCAAGACTTTCAGACGTCTGACGAAGTTACAGAGAAAATGGAAGAGTGAGTTTGCTTTCCAGGCAGGCTTTTAAAGCTCTCTTTTCTCTGTTATGCATCAGAATCTCTTTTTCCTTTTTCTTTTCCTATCAAAGACAAACATCCCATCTCCCTTGAGTCACTTTTTCTTATTGGACTGTTTGCCTGCTTCTAGCTTATACTACTGATATTCCTCAAACAAATAGCATGCCAAGGCTTTCCTAATTCACTTGTCATTGAATTTAAGCCCTTGTTGTCCATACACTTTGGAGATATTTTTCAAGCAAAAACCTAGCACTAAGTACCTTGATTCTATGATGCAACAGTTTGATAAATATAATTTTTAAACATTTTTATTTTTCCCCAGGATCACGACAATATATTATGAGGCTATTTTAAGCCTTTACTAAGTTAAATCTTTATTTCTTTGGATGTTTCCCTGCATGTTCAGATTACTATAGTTTTTATCCTTATTGAAATAACTTCTTCACTTTCAGGTTTTTTCCAGCGTGTAAAGTCTATATTCGTATATTTATAATTTTCTATTTATACAAATATATTTGTGTTCATATTCATGTGTTCATTTTATACGCAGCTTAATCCCTTTCGTATATGCTTAAATTCTTTGTTAACTTGAGATCAAAAAGGAGGACTATTCTATGCCTTCTTTCCAGGAATTTCGAGATATTTCAAAGACTTTGTTACCTGATTGTAATTTTTTAATTATTTTTTAAAAGATTCTTAACAATTATTGGAATTTTAGGAAGTATAAGACTAACTCTGAAATAGTGAAAAACATTGATTAAGTGATAACTTAAAATACTTCCAGTATATTCAAGTTCGAAAATACTTCAAATTTAACAGCTGTTAATTAAAAATAGTCTTTTTAAAGTTAAAAGATATAGTGGTGGTACCTTTTCTTGTTCCTGCAAATATATTGCTCTTTTCATACAGCTGGAGTTCATCTATAAACATATTGCTGGCAAAATATTAATATTGCCTCTACCTTTTCTGTTGGATTTACTACAGTTCATCCACTGCAAGATGAATTTCATGTACCCCGACAGTATTGTTTTAAGTTATCTGCAGGCCAATTACTTCATGCACTTACATTCTCAGAGTCTTAGGTCAAATTCTGCTTTACCGTTGGACTTTTTTTCGCTGGTTGTACTTAAGAAAACCTAGAAATTTATCACCAGCCGTAACAGTTTATCAGACTTAATAATCCTATTAATAAAGGATTGAAGACCTAAAGATTACAGACCCTAGGTGTGTTTTTAAAAAAAAAACAACAACAAGAACTAAGAATAATTTCAAAGACTGAAAAAGCCGATTTATTTCTCTAGAATTGGAGGCAATCACTGACTCCATATGGTATCAAAAGTTCTGACACTTTTAAATACTAGCTAAAAATACACCATGCAAATGCTCATTTGTACAATACTTATGCTAGGACAGATGGAAATTGCAGTCCCGGTGCTACCCCTCCCTGCACGGGGTCTAGGAAAGGCTTACGTTTCACTCCTGAGGCTTCCTTGGATTTCATGCCAAAGGGTAAGATGTGGCACGCAGATGAGGAAAAGAGTTCTGTCCCAAAAAACCCGTATCAGGAAAATTCTTCCTGGCTTGGCAGAGGGCGGTGGGCACGGAGGCCCCTGTGCTCTCCTGTCCTGCACTCGGTCAGCCTTTCGGTGGTCTACTGGGGAGGTGAGGGCTGAAGCCTGAGCATCTGACACACCCGCACGGCAGGACATGTTACCCACCCTCTCTGCCCCCAGAGAGAGCCCGCGGCTGGGGCGCTGGGGGAAGATCTGTGACTGCAGAACTGCTCATTTTTGCCTCCAACCCCTGGCCCCTGGCACAGAATCCCTCTGAGCTTTGCTCACCTGGTTGCCAAGGAGTTCCTCAAGCCAATCAAGTGTCCTCATGTCCCTCTACAGGGGCAATCCTCCCCTGACCTGACCGAGCTCCCGTGCCTTGGGTTGTGTTATATGAAACTGGGATTTTATGGATTGACATTTCAAAATCTATCACCTCATCTTCCTGCATAAAATAAACTCCTGATGAAGGTATTTAGATACAATGGTTAACTGCAACTAAAGGCATTTTTCTTTTTCCTGTTTGCTAAGCATAAGACTAAAAGTCTTATGTCAGTCCCAGGATAGCATAGGCAACCACATCACATAATCCCTTTCATCAGCTGAGGGAACTCCCATGAGGGAATTAATATTTCTGTCCTGAGACTCTGTTGGGAAGACTATTCCAGAACCCCACTTCTCCAACATATAGGAGTCATCTAGTTATAAACCTACAGTTTTGGCACACAGATTTTTTTCATTTATTATTTATCTATCTTTAAATCTTTGAATAATTCCAAAACAACCAAACACAAAATAAGAACTACCTTGTACCAGTAGCTGATGCAAAGGCATCCACTACATCCAGGCCCTGAATTGATAAACAGGCCTGAATATTTAAGCCTGGTACCATGGAAACTGTTTGTGGTTAGGAGGACAGACCTGCCATTAAGGAACTTTACTGAACTGTGTCACTTTGCAACAAAGGTGTTTGTCACCCATGAGTTAAGGATGACAAAAGAATGCTAGAAAAATTTGGTCCTATATAATGCTGCATTATTGGCAGGCAGGGAAGTTCAGTCACTTACATGACGAATTTTCATGGCTGTGAATTTTCCCAGTTAGTTATTTTATGACGGCAAATGTGGAGATACCAAAGGACTGAAAAAGTCCAATATACATCAAATGTTTCATACATGAGTTGTTGGAGATCCAGAATGCTTCAGCACTGTTTTGCTGTGGAGGACGATGACATAGAGAAACGCTGGTCAGTCTGATGCCAATGCAAGGTTTTTCCTTCAGTACTCAGCATAAGTGAGGTGAATGTCATTGCCCCCCGTGTCCCAGAGAAGACAAAAATCTGGATAACTTGGGAATTGAGGAAGTGCTGATGTTGCTCTTCCCTCAAATGCCTTGGAGGCACGGGGCAAGACAGTGTCTGGTCTGGGTGCCTGGGAAACACCGACTCAGAGTATCTGTCCAACTGCCCGACTGCCTGAATAGGAGAGACATGGAGATACTGAAAACATACACATAAGTACCTGAATTTAGTTTTGGCACCAACTTAAACAATGCAAAATCAACAGTCTGACAGAGAGAAGGGGACAGGAAGGGATAAAATACATTCCCTACCTCATAGCAGTACCGTGTTCCATTAATTACTGCACGATGCTTTGAGGAGGCGTGTGAGTGACCGAGGTAGGTGAACTGTGGCCAGGCTGAGGGTAAATACAGCAGCAATCAGTGGTGCCTTGGGAGGAGAAAGGGGAAGGAAGAAATGCGGCAGAGCAGTGTGCTGCTTCTGGCCCAGAGGCAGAGGTAACAGGTCTGGCTTTCTTAATAAAGCCTGTCTGGAAAGATGAAGGTTTAAATGAGAGGAAGTACAATTATAAGCTTCCCTTTGACTGTGATTCAGGTGGGTTTGAACCACTCCCAGCACCTTCAAAAATCCCCAGGGAAAGAAGATTTTCAGGTGCAAAGCCACGCTGTGCCTGTTACCATACCATGGCTAGAAAATCACGATGGAGCCAACCAGTGAGTCGGTCTTACCGGACAGATTATGAACTTCCACCAGAGAGGTGGAACAGAGGAGCAGAGATGTCACCTGAAAGATGCACTCAGAGATGACCAAAAGGGTTATAAAATGTAGTTCTCCCTGTAAGAACAAGAGTCTTTCTTACTTCCAATGACATGAATCAGTGTGTGCAGACCAGATGGTGCAATGTGGAGGGCTGCAATGCCTGAGAACAAATGAGAAAGGGAAGGAGATATTTATCAGAAAGGAGGAAACCACAGCCTAGCAGATCCGAGGCTTGTTCTCAATAAAAGAGCCATCCAACTCACTGGCTAATGAGAAGAGTCTTTCCCAGTTCCTGGGAAGGTGCAGTTACTCTGGATTCTTAACAGAACAAAACAAAACCACACAGCCACAAAATATTGCAAGCAGAAATGTCTCTCCTGCAACAGGGCCTACTGCTTTTTTACATTCTTACTAAATTAATAATTCATTAGCCAAAAAAAAATAGACGACGTCAAAGCAAAGAAAATTTGTTCTTCCTTTCCCAGTAGGCTCTTTGGCTGGTGATGTAATAGCTCATCTGCACGCGTTATTACTTCTAACAGCAAAATAGATAGAATCATAGAATCATTAAGGTTAGAAAAGACCTCTAAGATCATCGAGTCCAACCGTCAACCCAACACCACAATGCCCACTACACCATGTCCCTAAGCACCTCATCTACACGTCTTTTAAATACTTCCAGGGATGGTGACTCAACCACTTCCCTGGGCAGCCTGTTCCAAGGCCTGACCACTCTTTCAGTAAAGAAATTTCTCCTAATGTCCAATCTAAACCTCCCTTGGTGCAACTTGAGGCCATTTCCTCTTCTCCTATCACTAATTACTTGGCAGAAGAGACCGACCCCCACCTCGCTACAACCTCCTTTCAGGTAGTTGTAGAGTGCGATGAGGTCTCCCCTCAGCCTCCTCTTCTCCAGACTAAACAACCCCAGTTCCCTCAGCCGCTCCTCATAAGACTTGCGCTCCAGACCCTTCACCAGCTTCGTTGCCCTTCTCTGGACACGCTCCAGCACCTCAATGTCCTTCTGGTAGTGAGGGGCCCAAAACTGAACACAGGATTCGAGGTGCGGCCTCACCAGTGACGAGTACAGGGGCACGATCACCTCCCTGCTCCTGCTGGCCACACTATTTCTGATACAGACCAGGATGCCATTGGCCTTCTTGGCCACCTGGGCACACTGCCGGCTCATGTTCAGCCGGCTGTCAACCAGCACCCCCAGGTCCTTTTCCTCTGGGCAGCTTTCCAGCCACTCTTCCCCAAGCCTGTAGCGTTGCCTGGGGTTGTTGTGGCCGAAGTGCAGGACCCGGCACTTGGCCTTGTTGAACCTCATACAGTTGGCCTCAGCCCATCGATCCAGCCTGTCCAGGTCCCTCTGCAGAGCCTTCCTACCCTCCAGCAGATCAACACTCCCGCCCCACTTACTGAGGGAGCACTCAATCCCATCATCCAGATCATTGATAAAGATATTGAACAAGACTGGCCCCAAAACTGAGCCTTGGGGAACACCGCTCGTGACCGGCCGCCAGCTGGATTTAACTCCATTCACAACTCTCTGGGCCCGGCCATCCAGCCAGTTTTTCACACAGATGAGCAGATATTATGTACAAGGGACAAGCTGCAACAGCAGGATTCTTACTAAGAGCAAGAAAGTTCATTCTTCTTTACCTTGGTACTGAGAAACACAGATGATCCCTGGCATAAAAAAAAATGGCGGAAAAGGAATGGAAAAAAGGTGTTATTAAAGGCTTTTTTGGTACTGCCCATTTTCCAAGCTTGCCAAAAATGCAGTGAAAGGCATTTTTTTTAAAGTTTCATAAAGCAAAAATACTGCAAAGTGTACCTGCTTTGCACTCTGCCTACACGGTACCGGCCTAGCCTCCAACGCTCCCACAGCATGCTATGGTAACCTGTGCCTCAGCCACGCCGGGGTTTGAAAGACAGGTTATACCCCGGTTACCACAGAGCACATTTTACTGTAGAGCTTTACAATCACTTGAACGTCTTAGGAAAGAATAAAATAATAAGATAAACCACCTGGCCTATTTCTGGGTCAGCATATTCCTTGCTCCACCTTTCACCTGAACATCCTGTGCCCCTTCTAGAAGTTCCTTAATTAACCCTTACTTTATCCTTCAACTATCACTTGTAAATTAATAGTCATGTGGGGTCATCTTTCCAAGGTTACGCTGCATGGCATCCACCTGCTCCTGCCTGTCAGAATTAAATCTGGAGAGTGCTGAGTTGCTCCATAATTACGTCATTTGAAGACACAGCTTTTCACCTATACAGCATAGTGCAATCTTAATTTGGGCTTTGTGATGTGAGCAACAAAGTCCCAGGAAGGAAAAAACCTCTTTACAAAACGTTTTTTTCCCTCTAGGGTGGAAAAAAAGGATGAATATCCATTTTGAGATTTTAGAGTCTTGCTTAACTATGCATGGTGGGTTTATTTTAAAACAGCTTTCATTAATAAGGAAGAGAATTCCCTTAACTGACCTTAGGCATATGCAGCCTCCCAGATGGGAAGGAAGGGTACATTAGGCTAAATAAGCAAGTGATGTATAGTGTATAAAACGAGGAGAATTCTTCTCCCGTTCTCAGGCAGCACAGCTGCGAGTGGTAACATACAGCGAGTGACCAGCACGCAGCATCGCAGCTCTGTGAAAGAAGTTTTATTGCCCCTGAGTCACTGCAAATGGCAAACACAGCTATTCAGATGTAAAGCGTTTTCAAATGCATTAGTATTAGGCTGTTGATTCCCTTAGAATAGATATGCCTTTTGTTTGCTCAGAAAAACTCTGAGGGCAAATTTGCTATTTGAAAATAGTAAAATTTGAGGCAGCTGCAAGTTTCTATTAGTGACTTCTTAGCTAGGAGCTGTGAAACAGATTGAGTGTTATTACACGGTGGTAGATGGAGTAAACTATATTTATAAAGTCACCCCTCACTAATCATGAGTTAACAACTGAGGCAAATAAATACTTTAGAGCTAATAATTTTAGTAAACATGACATCTCCCAGTACAAATCTTTACTCTTTGGTCCTGGAAAAAAGTGTAATAATTGAGATGAAATTGCTATATATCTTCTCTTTCACTCTATTCAAGTTTTTAAACTTCTTTCTTTAACTATAAAATATAAAAGAGGAGGCAAGGAAAAGAAAACAAAAAGCAGTGAACAAGCCTTAAAAGAAATCCTGTGATTTCAAAGAGCTTATAATTGGATTTATTATTTTGCTTTTCACTTCCAGATCAACTTCTCTGTAAAAAAAAAAAAAGCACACAATACCTTGTAAACATTGTCTTGCAATATTTCCATAAGACATGTCTCCCTAAATACGTTTTATAAGCTGAAACACTAACACAGAGTACTTAAAAGACTTCAAGAATCATCCAGTAAATCTGTGCCAATGCACTATATAAATGAATCTTCCCCAAAGACTTTGATCTAGTAATTAATAATGCTGTGTCTTGTACAAGTTCATTTTAATATCTAAATTAATCAGAATAACAATTATTCATCCTAAGCTGTTAAATTATCTATGTACCTGTAAGTTCATGTAAGTTCATAATAATATCCACAATTAAAAGTATTCCCATTACTTCTCCCAGGTGGCATTTTTCACAAAGGTAAAGTTGCTTAAACTTTCTATCAAAATAAAAATGTAAGAAAATATATTGAGTGGACCACTTGTAAGTAGCCAAACCTCAAAACACTCAAAAATAGAGCCATTTCTGCACCACAATAACTTCCTTTTTCCTTCCAACACACAACCACATAGTGTGCATGTACTCCTTCAGTCACATTGATAACCCTATGCCTGACCCCAGGAAAACTGATCAATATTGAAACAGGTATTTGTTTCTGCTATTCCCTAATAGACCCTGGTTGGAAGTGAAGGCAATGTCCGTTAGTAGGCAGACGAGTATACTTGTTGGCCAGAAATGGGGAATTCAGTGAATCGATTGAGCCAAAAGACATCTGAGTGTACGGCCTTTCTACCTTTCCATCGTTTTCTCAAACCTGTTTATTTGGCTGATTTCAGCTACTGTTACATCATTTATTTATATAATTAATTGCTAGTAAATACTTTGTAAATTAAACAAAATTGTTAAAAAGGCTGGTATGCACTCACACACACTCACACTCAGGTGCATACATGAAAATAAAGGGTAATACGTGTTTGTGCTTTGGGTTACACCAGCACCATGTGTAACAGGATCTGGAGAAGATAAACTTCCTTAATCAAGGTACAACCAGAGTTATTTTAAGAAAGGCAGGATGTCTGGAGGGGTCCGGCCTTGGACATGACGAAGAGATCCTTTCTGCTTGTTTTCTTAGCGAGGCAAGCTGGCTAGATTAAAAAACTATATCCTGTTGAAACCTCGAAGATGGCTAATAACTCATGCCTCAGTTTCCAGCGAGATACTACTGATTACTACTGATAATACTGATATCACCTCTACCACACTGTGACTGGAAAAGTCACTTCTGCCTGTACTGAGGGCAGGGAGCTTATCAGGACTCCTTGTGCCCTTTCTCCCTACCCTTTGGAAGGGCTAGCATGACATGGATCCTCCCAAAGCTTTTTCTCAAGATGGTTGATGATGTAATAAAATTCCAAGTCTCCTCCATGCTGAAGTCTTTGAGTTCCTTTCCCCAGTTGATATCAAGGTTTGTTGGTTCAGCAAAAAGAGCTTCTCTGTCGTCCTCGCTGCTCACTGAAAGCAAACACAGAAATGGCATTCCTTTCTGGCAGATCAAAGTCATATTGATGAATAACTCTGTTATTCAGTAATAACCAAGTTGCGTCATTGCTAGTAACATGTTCTCCAGTTCATAGCTCAGAAGTTGAAGCTTTTAATCATAATTCCCAGAAGACTGTATCTGCTATCATATTACACAACCCCTTATATACTGTAAGGTCAGAGTCGCAGCTCTGTAGTTACCCAGATCACTTTTTCTTTGTGCCTCAGCTGCTCCCAGGACTGTAACAACTACTTCTCATACCCCTTCTCTAGTCCTTCATTCCCCCTCAGTTATTCCCAAAATCAAAGCACCAAGCTTTACCAAACTGTGGTTCATGTATGTGTGATGGTTGCCAGAGTTCAAGCTTCAAGCACTGCCTGAAGAGCTGAACGCCTCCTCTGGTACACCACAAAGTAAAAATTTGGAGTTGTTGCTGTTGTCACCATTGCTACTTCCAACAGCAGTAAACCAAAGTAAGTTTAAGAGCGAACAATCTACACAGTGCTGCTCCCGCTCGCCTGCATGCCCAGTTTTCCTCTTGTAACCCCTATCACTAAGACAGCTTCCTTCAGTGTGCCTTTGGTTGCTAGTTAGCAATGACTTTTTCCTTTTCCATTCTGGTTTTATAACCCTTTTTGTAATGGGTTCATATGTGCCATGTTTCTCTTTTTATTTCCTACCTTAAAACCCACTTGTCTTTGAAGAGATTCCTCAGTGAAATTACCTCATTGCTATCTTCTCTGTGAATGGTTTTCACAAGTTCTATCATAAACTGATTGAGGATAAAAGATATTCTTTTTAGAAAAGGCGCGTGAGAACACGTTTCCCGCCATGTCTTGCATGAGTAATTATTATTGTTAGATACTACAATTTGCAATAGCTTCAGAGCTGGACCAGGACCCAGCTGTGCAGAGTGCTACATAAATGCAAAAAGATGATCCTTGAAACAAGGATTTTAAAGATAAGAAACACCAAATATGTACAGAAAGATGGAGAATGCAAGGTGCTGTAAACTGCCTGCATTAACAGCATCTTAGATTAACGGTAATGGAAAAAGCTAAGCTAGTTTTCATCATCCATGTCATTTGCTTCCTTTTTATGTTTTGCTCAATTTGAATGGTGACAGTTTCATTTGTACTTCAGTCAGTTCTGTTGTCAGGCAGCAAACCTACATTGCGGTTCTTGTGTTGTAAATACTTAGAGGGAACATTTTGAAATAAACTAAACAGAATTTGAAAGAAGATCTTGAAAATCCCTTATCTTGAGGATTTTACAGGTTAAATACCTCAACTTTGGCTCAAAACTGACATGATGCAACTTCCTTTGGATATTTAACAGATCTATAATGCATGGACACCATTCTGCCTTTGCACAAAATACAAGCATGTGACTAAATTAACTCTTCTTTTTTATTCATATTCCACCCTACACACAACTGCCAATTATAAAAGTAAAAGCTGTGAATGGTTATTTGTCTGGAGAACAGCTAGATTTGATTTTCTTCTTGAAACTGGAACACTTAATGCACAGAGAGTAGCACAAGCTGTTAACCCCCACATTTTTTGCTGTGCTGCTGCTCCACACTGAACAAAACAGCCAGAAAATAAGCCCCGTTGTTTTCCAAAGCTCAGTGTAATCACAAGTTGACTTCAGTGATAAATTTGATTTTCCTGCTACTCCAAGCATTAACATCCCCAAAACCATCTCTGAAGAGAGCAAGCATTCCCATCAAATTGCAAGTCATCTTATTCATTATCCAAAACATAACACGGAAATGAAATATCTCTGGACTCTTGAACTAATGACTTCTTGAAATAGCTCAGGATTCAGAAATTTAGCTGTAATAATCCAGAATTTCTACTCTTAAAAAGAAAAAAAGAACTAGATATTATTTAACAATGACAGAATAGCTCAGAAAAGACCCAAGAAGTCTTACTGCCTCTGCAGCAGCATTAGTGTCTACCCTGAAATTTGGAAATAAAATCATGTTGGTGCAGCAAATATTTATCCCAGGATGTGAATGGACCTCAGGACAGAGAGGGAAGGAGAAGGCTGACACACGACTCTGCTCCTTGTTCACTGCAAGAGCAGAGCTGGTAGACTGTTTTGGGGAGATTGGGAAAAGGGGGAAATATTCTGGTCTCCAAAAAACCCACTCAAACTATTTCTTCTAGTAAAATAGAAAGACCATATGAGAGTTTTTGCCTTAGCTAAATATCTCATGTTATTTCCCTTGAATAAAGTTAGAAGAAGTGAGAACAAGGAAGTAGTCAGAGCTCCTGTAGTCTTTGCTCAGGAAAAGTCTACAGCTGCAGGGAAGCTGATGCAGGATATCTCAACAAGTAACGCTACAAAAGCCTGTCTGCCAGGGAAGGGTACTCAGAACAGTTGCCTCTCAGTGACCTCTTCGTACATCCCCTGCACTGAGATTATGGAAATGGTAGTACAAGAGCCTGCTACACTGGCATTGTGCTCCCTGGGAATTCATCACGCTATTAATTGCATAGAACAGAAATGAGTCCAAAGCATACGATTCAGATTCAAAATCTAAGTCTCTCACAGTTTGGGGAAGTTTAAATTGATGAATCTGAACTTCTCCATCTCTGCAGCATTACAGAAATAATTGCTGCATAATGTCACCAAGGAAGTTAAAAAATGTATGAGTATTGGATAAAAATATACGTGGCTTAACTTTAATGTAAATCTTCTTTTAGCCCTATAATCAAACCCTACAAATTGTAATGGAGCACATTTTTCCTTGAATCTGTCCTCACCTTCAGCCAAGTTTCAGTAGAACTTCTTCCCAAAGCTGTAACTTCAGAGAAAAGATATCTGGAGCAGCATGCTTTGTATGGCTTAAAAATTAAGTTTCTGATGCAAGTGCTTGTGATTATCAAATCCAGTCTCCATACTGTAGGGCAGTCAACAAAAAGAGTTTGAACTTTACTTCTGACAATTCAAGAATGCCCACCTAAGTGAGTATTTCTGCTTTCAAGTATAAAGAATGTACCTGAATATGACAACAATATTCAAGATGAGGTAGCTCAAAAGGGAACCCAACATGGACAATAGAAATGCTTTAAAAAATTCCAAGAAATCTTCATGAAGATTACTTGTTCTACTCCCTTTAAACTTTATTTAAATTTCAGTTAAAAAACTGACAATAAAATTGTTGCAGTAATAAAACTGACTTCATCCTTGCAACAAAGCCAGGAAGTTTTTTCCAAGGTTGACTGGGATCTCCCCTAAAAAGAGATTTTCACCATCAATCCCAGAACAGACATTTGATTCCTACAAAAAGCTGGGAAAGTATAATCAGAGGAGCTTTGCTAGGCGTAGGTGCAGGATGCCACACATCAGATGTTTATGCTGTTAATCTGCAGTGTGAAACTAGAAAGAGGAGGAGGAAGAGAGGAGCCGTGACACAGCTCTCGTCTCTGCAATCCCTTCCCTCTTATGTTCCCTCAGACCTTTAGGCCATGTCTACATGCAGAAGTCACATCAGCTTTACTGAAACTGGTATACTTAAGCCAGCAGCTTGCATGTGTGCAAGCATGTTTCAAATTAATTACTGACACAACCTGAAGTGATATAAGTCAGCCTTAAACCCACCAAAAAACTCTTCCCATTTTAATTGGCACCAGATTACAGCATTATTTGAACAACAAAGATATTGCAAGACCAAGAGAAGTTGGATGAACTTAGTCAGCAGACCTGGTACAGGAGACGTTTATTTATAGCACAGTAGTAGTGCACATGCATTCCCTGAAATACAAATCCAGCTTGCATGAAGCAGGCATGTTTCCAAAGGTGTTTGGAAGGAACGCAGGACAAGAAATAGAGACATGCTACAGTTGGAGTTTAGCTGCTGTTCAGCTATTTTTCCTTTTACATAACTTGCTTTCTAGCTTCATATTTATTTTTTCTTAATAACTAGCTTCTTACTTATTTGAGCTTGGAGAAGGAAGGGGCCTGGGGAAACAAGGGCTTTCCTGGTGACTAAAAGTTGATGCAGAAGAACACAACCATGTTCCTCAGCTGGTGAAAATTACTATACGGCATGAACTGGCACGGAGATACTAGCATGGAAGCTGCTTTCCTTAATTAAGTATGCAACAAGGTAGATAAAATTTAGATTGGGGTGGGGTCTGGGGTCAGAGACAGGCCGGCTCTGGGGTTACCAGCAGCAGCTGCTGTCCCCGGGCTGGGATTAGCCTGCGTATTGCAGGTGGCAGGAGGCTGCAGCCCCTGCTGCACCCCTAGCTGCTTTTTGTTTATCTCTCTTCTTTGCAGGTCTTTTGTCCACGCATTCAGACATTTGTATACTTAATGGCACTGACTATGTTAGAGACCACAAGAAACGGTGTGAATGCCTTGCAAAACTGCAGGCAGACTGCGGATGGGTGCCAGCCAAGGAGAGAGGATGGAGAGGGTACAAATTCCTGATGATTAGCTGTGTCACTTGGCCACACAGAGAACTGGCTGCTGGTCCCACAGACAAAAGTTCATGTCCTAATTTGCCACCTGCCTTTTGTCCTTCATCTGGACTATTTACGCACTCAGGGTGATGGACGCTGTTACCCTGCACCCCCAGCTCTCCCACACCATCCCGCAAACAAAGCTCTCAGAAAGACATACATGATCTTGCCAAAAGCCTTTAAGCACAGAATGGTGTAGGTCAGCCCTGGAGATTTATACAGATCAGTGGGTGGCTAAAGAGAGCACAGCGCTGGCTGCAATCAATGGTGATGAGGGTAGCATGCATTTCCCTGTCACTGGGTCCTGCCAGCCACAGACAAAGGGTGACAAGTAACTCACCTAAAATCCGTGCAACATGTCGCTCCCTCACCGTTTAGGAAGCAGACAGTGGTCTCACAGGACACCATCTCACTGAATAATTTGCCAGTTAATTCTTAGGCACCCTTCAGATGCAAAATAATGAATGTAAAAGATCAATGGGTGAATTATTGATCCTGTCAAAACTCTTTATAGCTAATTATAGCACTGAATGCTGACCGAAGTGGCTATTGGCTACCTACCACTCACAATAAGGTCACTAGCATGTTTACAAAAAAATCCCAAACAACTCTAAATGTTGCACTATTCCAAAGGCAATGCACAGCACTTGGATTGTTGGGGCAAGGCAGTGTGGCAGTGTTTTAAATACAAACTCAGTTGTCCCTGTCATCTGAAGTTGGGCACATTTCTATCAAGAGGAAGCAACGCCAGCATTTGTGCGCACCTCCAGCTAAGCAGGAACTTGCTGCAAGGCTTATTGACACAGTTAGACACAGTACTCGTTCCTACCTTGGAAAATAAAAAAGCTTTGAGATTATTTCAGAGTCTCTCCTTTACTTTTCCAGTGTCATTTCTGTTGCATTCATGAAGGCTTTCAGAGAAATAATGGAGCAACCTGGGTTTGCTGCAGCAAGGAAAGTAACAACACAAACCGTATTTCACCTAGAACTGAATCTGTCTGGACCCCATCATAATTTTTTATTAAAACAACTGGACTTTTTAAAAGTGATTGGTTCATATAAGTCAAAGTTAAAACTCCACTGCTCATCTCTCCTTTATTAACAAGCGTGATGCTGATAGTGCTTTTAAATTTGTTAGTCTCTTTCCTGAGGTCTCTTGGGCAGGAACAGTTTTCTCTTTCACATTTTTAGAGGAAACATTTCTTCTCTTTTCAGATCCAAATGATGCTGACACCTCCCTAAGTTTTCTGCAAAATGCAAGACATTTCTCTTCCCTTTTCCACTCTCGCTAGAGTACCTGATAATGGATATTTCATGTGTGGGAGAGAGAAGTTCAACCTCCAAATCTAACTAGAGTACTCCCAGGACATGAACCCAGGTTATTCCTAGTAGCTGATCAAGCCTGTTCTGTCTCTCACAGTATCACAAAGCAAAAAGCTCCACTGGGAAAAATTGTTTGGAACCAGTATGCCCCTACCAGTCCTTTTTGCTTCTGTGAACTGCTATTTTCTAACAACAAATATTCATCAAAAAATCCCAACCAGCTGCACTGTTATCCCAATTTATCAACACCCAACACGCTGAGACTTCACAGCAGAGCTCACCTCCTGATACGTAGGACACCTGTAGTTTAGGAGGCTGCTGTGCTGCTGGGTACTACCAAGGGGTATTGTGCTTTGTGCAGCCTGCAGGTAGTATGAGAGAAAAGTTTGAGAAAAGATGATGGTGCTTTGATGGAAAGGAGGGATTTGAAAGGAAAACTGAGCATCTCTCACAGACAATGTAAAAGAGAAAAGCTGAGAAGACAAGATTTGGATGCCTTGTGGCCATCCAGACAACCTGAGCTAACCTTTCTAAAATGATGCATACTTTCATGCGGCGATTCATTTCCCTTGACTATACAGTGGACATCTAAAGACGTCTCTACTGTGAGGGGAAAGAAGTAGGCACTCCTCAGGCACAAATCACCTTACGTTACATTGACATCCAAAACGCTTTAGAAGTAGCAGTCCCACGT
The DNA here is from genome assembly GCF_964195595.1 of Calonectris borealis. NCBI lineage: Eukaryota > Metazoa > Chordata > Aves > Procellariiformes > Procellariidae > Calonectris > Calonectris borealis. The sequence goes on from NC_134313.1 coordinate 36,207,706, forward strand.
AGCTACTTATTTCACTCTGTTGATTATTATAGGGTGGGTTGACAGAGCGCTCAGATGGAGACATTGCAGATGTCTGCAGTTTGACAAGAGGAATCTCATTCTGCTTGTGGCTGAATCACACACCATGTACCCATGAATGAGTCTTTGAAATACAGGACAATCCAGAAAGCTCCGTTTCAGAGATACTTCATGGATAAGTATGATTTTTATTTCCTGCACTATCTCTCCACTGAATTGGTCAGCAGTCTGAAAGAGGACAAAAAAGTACTTCTTCTGAAGAATCAGACCCTTGATATGAAAAAAAAATATTCTGGCAGGACACAGAGTGCCTAATATTCATGAACTACTTCTTTTTCCTTTTTATTTAAATAGAGATTTCCTTGTAACTTGCTCAGATGGCATACTCAGTGCCTCAGGCAAGCCTATGCAGCTGGCTCTACAGCTTGCAAAGGACTTGGCTACATTACAAGTGTCATATTTTCTCACAGATAAATTGTTCTTTAATAACATTGCCTAAGTAATAGGGTTTCCATCAGTATCAGCTTTATATATATAAGGCATATCTCCTTCCCCTTTTTCACCCCCCTTTTATCGTACAGATACATGAATTGTGACCACTGCAAAGAAGCTCTATGTATGCTTTAGTCCCCCCGAGTCCCTCTTGCCATCTCCAAGGGAATGGATGGCATACCGGATCATGTTCCATGTTCAACCCCCGTGTCTTTTTTTAGCACCTGCTTTAAAAAATCCAGGGCCACGGTGCGAGGGACAAGGTTTAGTGAGTGTCCACAGCAGTTGTTATACAGTAGGATAGTGACTGAAAGGAACTGTCCTCACCCGGCATGCCCACTTCCAGGGTCCATTCTTGCAAGTCCCAGGACTTGTGAGGACTCACTGGAGGTAGGGGGGTAGGTTTTGTGCATGCGTGAATGAGAGGTGTGAGTTTGCAAATTCCCAGTGAAGAATTGACTTTGATGTACCTACAGAAATACATCTGATTTCGTTTAGCTAAATAATCTCTTTTACTTCACCTTAAATATTTAATCCACATCCTTTCCTTTGCAGTGTTGAGAAAGGACAGTGTGACACTAATATATAACAATTTTTATCCTGAAGGAATTCTATCCTCCTAATTAAAATCTCTTCCTCTGTCCAAACGATTCCCCTGATGACATAAATTACACATGACATGGATGGCAGGACATCAGACTGTGTAATCTCCTGAAGACCATGGGAACAGCACAGAGCGGACATGCGAGGTTATTATTACACTCACAGACATGCACCCAACTCCCTGTCTCTAAACTTGGCTGAACAAAAGATTTCAAACTTGCGTTATGAAAACCAGACTTAAAATCAACCGCGTTGTTGGCTGCAGGTAGGCAGCCCCTCTCTGTTCTCTGTAGCTGTTCCTCACCCCACGTGCCCCCCGGTCTGAGCTGCCCTGCTCCGAGCTGTGTCAGCAAATGTTGCAGCTACTGTTAAAATGGTAACATGGCTCCCGAAGCTGAACACTGAAAACCCTGAGGAATCCAGACACTGTGTTTGATCTGTTTTTTTAAGATAAATTTTGAATAAATGGCAGACATCTGCTGCTGGATGGGAGTAGAAGGGTTTGTTGTCCTATCCACACTTTCAATAAAAATGAACCCAAGCTTTACCAGGAGAACCAATAGGGAGAACAACATGAGCACAAGGTAATATTTACAATATTTGCAGCACTGTGTCATCCAGCTGAAGACAGCAAGATGACACAGTGGATAAAATGCCAACAGCTTCCGCAGATTTTTCTGTGTTACTGCTCCCAACATTGTTACCACTGATGGGAGCTAAAGTGAGGGCAACAACCAGGGGAAATTTTAGCCAATGTTCAGTAACGTGGCTGCAGCCCAAGTCACCATCCAGAATGTAATTCCACTCCTCTGAAGACTCAGCAGGGTTAGTTGCAGCAGATAAACAAGTCACTCCGTTACCCTGAGGCGTGACAAATACCACTGCGAAGCTCCCTGGATGGAGAAGAAGGGATTGAGCACGAGATCCAAGCCCACATTCCTACCTGGGAAGGCTGAAGAAAAAAACTCTCAGATTTCTACTAGGTGCTGTCTTTTCACAAGCAGAGCACGTATCCCATTTCTGACCCAGGGGCACCAAGGCGAGACTTGAAGCTGAATGCACTGTCACCGCTGATGGCTTTCTCTCTTCTTGCCTAGGCAGAAAATGTTGAGGGTGCAAGTAGAGCGATTTGGGCTCACTCCCCTGCAGTGCCATGGACATTAGGCAAATCACTTAGGGTATGTCTGTATTAACAGGCTGAAGACACGCAAGCCCTCCCCACTTTCTCTGAGGCCTCTCTAGGCCTGGAAGAAGCAATAGAGAAGCAAAGCAAATACTAGCTGCCCCACGAGAGTCCAAAAGCAGATATCCTTTTGACACAACATCTCTGCACAGTTCTGCATCAGCACTTTTGTATTTTTCCAGCCCCAGCCTGTCATATCCCTGCAGCACCATTCAAATTTGCCTCTTTAGGAAAAAAAAAAAAAAAAAAAAACCAAAACCCCACAACAAACAAACAAACCCTTTCAGGTGCTTAGGTAGGAAGCAATATAAAAGCCCCAGAGAAATATCTTGTATGATGTGATAAGCAGTGAACTCTGCCTAAGCCTGTGACATATACCTTCCATTAATGTTGTTGGAAAATCAATGAAACTTGTGCTCCTAAGCAACTTAAGTATTTTTTTTCCACAAAGTGGAGAGGCAGAATTCCCAAAAGATATCAACAACATCCCTGCACAGAAGAAATGTCATTTGTCAGACAACAACATTGTGAAATATTTCACAGCTGAAACTATGTTGACTTGACAGAAACTGAAGCCAGTTAACACCTCTTATTAGAATTTTACTCAAGAATAATGCTTGGGCAAGATGTCCTTAGCCCAAAAAAACATGTTTAACATTTCCTGAACCACCATAAATTTTACCATCTGTATTCTCACCCTAACATGTTCCCTCTCTCTTGAGAAAATGCAAAACCAAGTGAAGATTTGAGCCTTTTTCTGATGACCAGAGTTCAAGGCATCCATCAGCTACACCATGTACCAAAACATGATGCACATGGACTACGTGCAGTCGTACACTCAGTAGTCAGTGCTTCTCTTGGACTATTTATAATTCCATGTCTTGTGGAGAGAAAACAACATAGAGACTAATGCAGGGTCAAATTCTGCCACAGAAATTCATTGTCATGCCCCTAGTTTGTTCCTAAGTTAAGGTCCTACTTGATTCAGATTGAATAACAAATAATGTACAGAAAGTTGCATGCCACTTATAAAAAGCTCATGAGCTGAAGAAGCAGCTAAATTCACAACAAATCTCAAGCACTGTGAATTACTTATTCAGCTTAGTTACTCTGTGTGACAGTCATCACAAGAGTTTTACTGGCAGTTAAATGTTCTCCTCAGTTACTTGCTGAAAAATCAACACTGTATACTGAGTTAAAATGTAGTTGATACGTGTTCAGGGACTCCTGTCCGACTCAATCCTATGCAGACTTTGGTCAGCTAACTGGCCTCCATGAGTGCTATGCAGAGGAGCTATTAAAGCTCTAATATTTATATCATCACTACCTGCACTTGATTAATTCTTCCTTTTTGCTACATTTTTACTTAAATGACCAGTCAAAAAATCAGAATTTTGTAGCTTGTTTTGTTCAGATCGAGGATGGTGTCTGCTGTTTTGTTGGTGCAGTCTGCTTCTTTGCCAAGACACTGCGAAGTCCTTTTTCATGAACACAGCAGAAATCAAACGAGAGAGTGTCCAAGACCACTTCACACTCGGTCCTAAATGCTTTCTCTCCTTACCGAGACCATCACATCTGCCCGTGTGTCCAGAAGTGTGCTTCTGCCCAGGGCGTGTGACCCCCAGAAGCACCAGGCGGCCATGTAGCACGTGCACGGTGAGTCCATCGCGCGTGGGATGAACGGGACTTGCTGCCCCACGGGGGCACAATCAGTCAGACACATCTGTGGTGCTATAGGCATGAGGTGGGTGTCTAGGATTTCTGTGTAAAGCAGCCCAGGTGGAGTTATTCTTGCAGGAGCTCCGGGCAGAGCAAAGATATTGAATCTGCTCCTCCTGAGCCCTGGGAAGGTGCCTCAAACATTACCCTATCTTTCCTGAGGATAACGAATTGCACTTTTGTACTTCCCACTTGCTCACTAACGACCATTATGTAAACTATCTGTGACACTAGCAACAGGACAAAAAACAAAACCTGAAAGAACTGTCACTTAAAGCTGTGACAAACCACAGCCATGGCTCCAAATACCCTCAGGTCACCTCAGCCTGCAGGAAAAGGATGTGCAGGGATGACTTACAGCAACACGAACCAGGTGTCTGAGCAGATCCTCCCCACACTTTTTATTACTCCTCATGGGACCACAAAGAGTACTTCCCCATTTCTTTTTTGCAAGCAGCTGAGAACTGTTGTATCCATGCATCACTTTTCCCTTGCCAGGCTGCTAACTGCAACTTCATTAGCCACTTCCCAAGGATCCGTATGGTGGATCCATGCAATAGAAAAGCAAGGGCATTGACAGATGAAACCTGGCAAGTCTCCCTGAGCCGTTTCAGGATTTCTGACCTCAGCTGCTTGCTCTGTCAGAGATAACCATTCCATGGCAGAGTCAGCAAAAGAGATGTGCCCCAGCCCCAGCTTCTGCAGTCGGTGCCAATGCAGCGTTGCAGGGCTCAAAGGGCTGTCAGGCCTTGAACAGACAGACTTTAAAGACCTCCCCACAGCAAGTTGTGTTACTATTCTTTTGCCACCTCCCTGCAGAATTGCTTTTACTTCATTGTCTACTTGTTTGCTATTAAAATTGCCATTTTCTCACTGGATTACAGATTGCTGCTTCTTATATATGCTGTTTCCTCAAGCGCAAAGAAACTGAATATAGTGACCAGCCTTTCAGTATACACTTTCTGTTCTTGCTACCAGGCTCTCTGCCAAATAATTACTGAACTTCTAAAGGAACACGTAATAAAATGTGAGAGGGAAATGCAGGTGAATTCCACATTCACTTACCCTCAACAATGATGTTACTATGAGAATATACCAGTGTCTGATATAAAAGAAGTGCTGGGCTCAACATGCCTTTTAATTAAACCTCCAGGCTTGTGTAACAAGGCTACTAATCCCTTTTGCAATTTAAGTTCCCTGAGTGTCCCTCTACACCCACTCTTTAACCCATTGCTGATGTAGTCCCGATACAAATATCAGTAACAACAGTGGAATGTGAATGTCTGTACATCCCGATATATCAAAGTGAACCACTCTTTATCTCAGAGAGTGGCAATTGGCCTCACACACAGAAGCCAAGAGACTTAAACAGCAAGATGTAATGTTTTGGTAATTACCAGTTTTCTCAGCCACATCAGGTGAAGGGAAACATGTGTTGCTTGCTTCAAGAAATCCCCAGCAATCAAAGCCGCTGACTGGCAGTACTTGAGAGGCTGCAGTGGAGTCAGTTCTAGCAAACGACTCCTACTAATGAGCAAACACTTGCTGTAAGAGAGCTGGGAAGCAGCTTTTCCAGAATGCTTTCAGCTAGGCTGCTCTCTTGCCAAACACCAAAGGATTGTAGAGCTTCTTTTTAGAAGGGAGAGGAAGTTTTCCACTGAAATCTACTGAGCAGATTTGGAATTAGCTTATTTGGCTCAGTAACTATCTAGTGGCATAGCCTTTTTCTTGGAAAACCTCGCCCCTTCCATCTTCCCTTTTGTTCATATAAAGCAAGCAAAGTCAGGCGAGGCAGCCAGGACCTGTGTTGTGATTTGTAATTGTAGGACTGAGAATCTATTTTCATTGACTGGACAACAGACAGAAATGGTGACTCTGCAGCTGACTCACAGGACAGTATGTAAGATATGCATGGCATGCTGTAAGCTTTGTAGTCTCCTTTGGCAGAGGAAAATTCCCTAGATAAGGACAACGGTAGGGAATGGAAGGAGAAACCAACTGAAAAATCTTACAGCAGCAGAGGTCCTCAGAGAAAGCTAAGAGCTTTGGATTAGGATCTTCTCTTTTATGGGTAAGAATAATTCTCTTAAGCTAAAACAAGAGAAAGAGCGGACATTTAAACATCTGAACTTGAATAATTGTGCCTAAAGTAAACCCTCACAAGCACAAATACAAACAACCTTACTTCACCCAGGTCTTTTTGGATCGAGGCATGTCTCGAGGCAGATCTTCAAACACCTAACAGGTATCTTACGCTATGCATGGTGTATCCATCTCATGTCTAAACTGAATAAACTTTAGTAATCAGAGAGACACATCAATTGAAGGAAGGAATTTGCCAGTTTTCACTATCTCTGCCAGTTTTTTACCTCTACCACATGTCAAAATGTCGATGTCCGTTTGGATCTCTAAAATTTACAGGACAACATACTCAGAAAATTAAACTTTATTTCAGGAATTCATTAAGTTAAAAAAAAAAAATCAAATGTGGGCTCAATGCCCTTTGTGCAGAGTACTGTAACCCATGAATTCTCTAATTCATCACTTCATTAATTCACAAATTCTCTAGCTTACAAACTCTCTAGCTTGCACACCTATGGGCAAAGCAACTACTGGCCGATGATGAGTGTGCTCGCCCTTCCTCCTCCCTTGTGGTGCGGGCATCCCTGTGCCACACCGGGGAGCACGGGAGCCTCAGCGGTCTGGCTGCTGACAGAGCCACCTCAGAGGCTTTTTAGGTAAGCTGGCCTATTTCTACCTTCCAGCCTGGGATGCTGGTCCATACATTTCCATAGGTTAGTGGATTCTGAAGAAACCGACAGACGGTTCCTCAGCAGGAGACGGGAGCTGCAGGGAACAGCAGGCTGCAGGTGACAACGGCTGCATAGTGGCCCTAATCTCTTCTTCCCACTGTGTCCTGCCCGCGCGTTGCTCTCGCTGTGCCCCAATGGCAGCTCCAGCCCATGTCAGGCCGTGGCATGAGCTGTGTGTTGGGCCAAAACCGGAGCTGAGTGAACAGTCGCTCTCACCCCTCGGTATAGACCAAACACCCAGCAAACCCACTACTGTGGCAAGTGGAGGTACCGTTACTCCCCTTGCCTCGCCAGGGGTGAGGGCAGGGGGAAGATCTGGGCACTCACTTAAGCCCAAATCAGGTAACAACTGGTAATGCACGCTTTCAACAAGGCGAGATACATGATAAACATGGATATAAAAACATATTAATAGCAAAACTAATAAAATACAGCACAATAATATAGTGATCATAGGATGTAACATAAGATGCAATATGCCATTTGCAGATGGCACATATCTCATAAAAACATCATACCAATGATGACCAGCAGTTTGTTCTATTTCTGTTGCAATTCTGACGACCTGGCCAGTATCATGTTTGACAGCAATGGTCACCTGTTTTTGACAAATAATAGCCTTTTTATATTTGGTGATTAAAGTTTCCAGTTCCTCAATTTGAGAATACAGTGTCCCATATTGGTCCTAAGGGACTAGTTGGGTCCAGGTTGTAGGCCAGTATTCCACCAGCATCGACATGAGGTTAGCTTTATGGTCTCTGTAAAGCTGTCCACAGGTCTCTAGTGACATTACATTGCCCCAGCACTCTCGAGCAGGAGCGATGGTTTTATTCCAGTCATTCCATAAAAAAGTTCAGAGCAGGCTGCATGTACTCTCTAGACAGACATTTTCTGTAGTATGCAGGTTGAACAATGGCTTTTGCTTATTCGTCCAGGAGGTCAGCAGTTCTTAGGGATGGAGAAAGAAGACTTGGGTCTTGGATCACATCCAAGCCAAAGCAATGATTAATTTAATTCCCACAGTATCTACAGTTTCCCATATTCCTTTCCCTCAAAACTGCTGCAAAGTAACCTAGTGTCTTCCAAGTGATGAATATTGAATTCTCACCTGATCCCCTGGATACCACACTGAGGTGCTCAAAGCATCCCACTGCTGTTGGTTCAGCACAGGGGATTCTTGAAAACCTTCGTATAGTGGACTACCAGTAGAAGCCTGCTGGGATTTCAGCGCTTGCACATCCTGCCATAAGCTTCTTCCACAGTCAACATCACTGTTTCTCCATTTGAGTTGCTGCTTAAAGAACCCGTTCCATTTTTCTACTATACCATTACTCTGAGGTCAATAGAGTAAGTGGAAAGTCCAGTTAACTCTATGCTTGGGACACCATTCCTGTACTACTTTATTTTTAAAATGTCATCCATTATCTGGCTGTATCTCTCGTGGTGTTGGCTGCATAGCAAACTATTGGGTTTAATCCTGCCACAGGATTAAATCCAATCTGGATGTGGTGCATGTAGAGTAAACATCACCCAAACTGCTCACTATTTCAACACACATCATAATGAATTTCCACCCTTCAGAAGTACATGTCATGGGTCCAATATAGTCTACTTGCCAAGTACCCCAAAGGACTTTTTCTTCCCTAAGGTTTTCTTGCTGTTGACTTTGGAAAATATAATCCTTTATTTCATTACCAAATCCACAGATGATCACTAGCTGAACTGCTTCATGGCAAGTAAAGTCCTTAGGAGTACCAATGACCCTTCCTACAGAAGTAGCTTAGTGTCTCCAGAGTACTGCAAAGGTACTCTAGCAGGTAATGTCTGGGCAGGGAAATTCAGACTCGAGTCCACCCTAAGGCTGTAGATTTCACTACATTCTCCTTTTTCCTTAAGCTTTCATCAGTCATCAAATATTCCACTCAAGTCAAAGCACTTTCCTTCTTTCACGTGTGTATAAACCTAAGTGAATCTTTTTATCCATAAGTGATGGCAGAATATTATTTTGTGGAACCTCTTTCTTCAGGTTAGACTTAAATTCACATTCCACGGAGTAGCCAGAAAAAGGCAAAACACATCAGTAAGATAGGAAATCAAGAGTCTCATCACTGCTGGTTATTAAATAGATAGGGCAATGTTCTGTAAATGAAGTGCTAACCTGGTAAGTCTAATAAAACACCTTCTCTCTTCACTGTATTTTGCTAGCATCAACACCTTCATCCTTAAACACTTAAGTTTTTGTCACTAACACTGCTGTACAGTATTTTCTGAACCCAGTGAAAAGACTTCTTTCCATTTTGTAGAGTAAGGATTTCCTATTTGCTGAACAGTCTCCAGATTTGAAGCCACATGCAACCCACAGGCCTGTAATTCTTCATTTTTTGGCACACAAGTCAGAATAAATATTGCATTCAGTTTTAATACTGACCCGTGGAGATGTAAAACCTCAGTTAAAAGCAAGCTGTTCAGGAATTCTTTAGACAAGGAATACACACAAAATTGCAGGAGGACTACAAGGCACTGAAGTCTCTACATTTAAATAAACATCCAGCCCTGTTGAGCTACCTGTTAGTCTGTTGTTATCAGGAGACTCAACCACACATGCTCTTGTCCAGCTAGTCTGGAGCAGAGTTTAGTTTCTGTGCCTAGTCTGGTGTGGTCAGAGTGCTCGCCCAGCACAGCTTTCTGGTCTGCCAAACATGCTTGAGATCAGTGAACCCCCAGTTCAGTCACCAGGGAAATGAAATTGGGATCTCCACGCTCCACAGCTCTCTTTGCTCGGCCCTTATATGTAGCCAGGTTTCCAGCGAAACCCCTTTCGGGACCACATGACTGGATACCGAGCAGAAGAATTTCTCATTTGTGGACACTTCAGCTCCAGCAGGAATGTTGCCCCTCTGTTCTCCTGCCACGTCCTAAAGCAGGCTTCTGCTTGGCAGCCAAATTCCCGCAGTAGCACAGGGTGCCTTTATCAGCAAATCTGAAGGACCGCTCTCAGTCACAACTGACAGCAGTGGCAACAGAAAGTTATCATCCCAAGACCAAAGACATCACCTTTGGAAAATCGTGGTTTGAGTTTTATTGATCTTCTTTTTCCAGATTCTTTGAATAAATATTTAGCTCTTCTCAGCATTTCAGTGAAAAATATGGAGGTGTTTCCTTCTCATTGCATGGGACATACAGACACCCTACAGCTCTAATAGGAATATCCTTGAGGTCCCAGATCTGTTCATTAGCTATTACAAAGCCTACTGGCAAGCAGGTGAGTATCATATTCCAGAGCTAGGAAATGAAAAGTCCTATTGCTATAGGACTGCTATTGGAATACTTTCTGCAGAAGCATAAGCTTAGATTCATTTTTAATGCTTAAAAAACCCTGTCCAAACTGCATTGTGTCAAATGGCCTTGCCAGAACTGTTGCAAAGACTTTCTGGCTCTAAATGAAGTTAATGGGGTTGTATCAACTTTCACCATGTGGAATTTGTCCAGTAGTTGTAAAAAAAATAGAAAAAGGTGTGCTTTCTTCAGTTTTGAACAGACCAAAATGAATAAAACCAGATGCAGGACCCAATTCTGAGAACCTCTAACGTGCATGTTCAAATGCACTGGCTTCATATTATCACCGGATTTTTCAGCACTCTGAATGTTGTAATACTCTAAGCTGTGGCTGCTTAACATCTCTTGACACAAGGTACAGCCTGCAAGGAGAAACAACTTGTGCCAATTTTCCCCAGGTTAAAGGCGTTTGGGGTTTTTCGTGTGTCTGCATTTTATAAAATTTAGAAAAGGTTCGGGTAACCTTTTATCTTTATGGACGAGATCCACATCTGTACGTAAGGGAAATGTAAAGATCTAATGAGGGTCTTTTGTGCAGAAATGTCTTCCACCCTAATAAACTCAACATATTCATGCTGTAAGGGTGGTTGCAGTCCTGACCCAAATAGGGGAAGTGAAGGGAACACATGTAGCAAAGTGACTACATCAGGTTGTGTAGGAGCTTAACTGCATCAGCTAGTGCTAAAAAAAAAGCTCCAGCCCCTTTGTTATGTCTGCTGCTAAAGCTTTTATATATATATATATACTCATACACACACACACACGATTTCTTTAATCAGCTATTTTCTTATTGCTGTTTTTCTTTATAAATAAAAGTTTCTAGCATGTGCCGATTAAAAGAACAATCATTTTTAGCCATACATGTCATATGCAAATGCTGTGTGCACACCAATTTAGTTTAGCAGTGTTAAATTAAAAAAAAAAAAATTAAACAAGTCGACATTTAAATAGAATAGCTGGGGCTTGCCTTGAAAAGAAGAATTGAAAGAGTAACTGAAGATAGCAGTAGAAGCAAGAAAAAATATTTTAAATTAATACTAAGGCTGTAAAAAAGAATGGCAAATCTGCATCTAAAAATAATATTCATGGACATGCCATTGAAGGATATATTCACAGTAGTGTTCCAGGCAACAAGAACAACAACAAAAAAAGACCACAACACAAAAATTATCCTGTTAAATTAAATTATTAATTAAAAATTAAAGAAGACATGTTTTCTGCTTTCACCAGAACAGTAGCTTTGTGCCAAATGCCAACACAGAAGTCACTTTGCACTATAAAATACCTTTATTGCAGCAGCCACTGTATAACTTAATGAACTTGTTCACTTTTGCAAGACAGGCTTTGGATAGTTTTCTGTTATCTCTTGCTTTCTCACAGCATAAGCACACTAGGCTGGTAAAAAATGTCAATCAGTTTTTAATTTGGATCACTATTAGTTTCTTTAATATTCAAAGCAGCCCTGCTAGAAAGAGAAGCAATAGCTCCAAGGCAACAGAAACTGTTCACTTCTCTTCCACTGAATAATAATATCTCCCAGCCTTACTTTCAGGCTGATGCTGAATTATGGGCAGAGGTGCTCACAGCTGTTGCTAGATCCAGATGACTCTCCATTTCCATACCGACAGATGAGACAGCCTCCTCTTCCTCCTTCAGTGCAAACAGGGAGTCGGGGAGAAGGAGAGAGGTGTTAATGAGCCCAGACCCAAGGTGGTGGCTGTAGAAGCAACTCAGGTGCACCTCCAACATGCTGATGGGACGTCTCTGACCTCGGTGGTAGGACACTCACCATTGCAGCCAAGTTAGTCAGCTCCCCAGAGGGCTCAGCATCAAGCTGTGGCGAAGCTTGAGCCATCACGGGCAGTTTTTGCCACAATTAGCATACAAACCAAGTACCCTCCTGTGGACAAGGGATCCTTGACCGCACTCTGCAGCATGCTTCTTCATGGCTCAGCATCACTGCTACTGCTTTTTCTTACAACTCTGCTTGCGCGATGTCAATCACTCTCCAAGTCAATTAGTCTGGTTTCAATTAGTAGGATAATTAACACCTCATTTTAAGCAAGAAAATAGTTCTCTTCATTTCAGTCCTGTATGACTAAATCTGAACTTTGCCTCCAGCCCAACAGCAACTCCTGAAAAACTTGACCTGATAGTGAATCTGTTGTAAGTGCTGACCAGGAATCAGAATCGCAACAAATTATAATGTTACAAAGACTTTCCAGCTCTGTCTATTCCAAACATCACAGGATTTTTCAGGGCTCTCAACCCATTTTTTCCTCAAAGCCATGTGGCATTGCAGACAGTTGTACTATACAACCATGCAGAGAAAAACTCTGCCTACTGCAGCAGAAGAAACACACGTGACCACTATGTGAATTACCATCTTCAGCTAGGTTTCTTTTCACAAGGAGGGTAAAAAGGTGCTGATTCAGCCCATGGGCAATCCTGCAAAAAAATGTTCTTCAAAACTTTAGCCTGTGCATGGAGTTGAGTGAACCTGCCTCACTTGACTAGTAAAAAACCCTTCTGTGTTGTAGGACATTTTTAGGTCGTGTAGTAAGGGGAGATGGGGAAATCTGCTAATAATGTGGAGAGATCTACACCAATGCATGCAGCATAGACAACAAACAGGAGGAGCTGGAAGCCATTGTGCAGCAGGAAAACTATGATAAAATTGCCATCATGGAAACATGGTGGGATAACTCACAAAACTGGAGTGCTGCAATGGATGGCTATAAAGTCTTCAGAAGGGACAGGCAAGGAAGGAGAGGCGGTGGGGTAGCCCTGTACATTAGGGAGTGTTTTGATTGTCTAGAGCTTAATGATGGTGACAATAGGGTTGAGTGTGTATGGCTAAGAATCAGGGGGAAGGCCAAAAAGGCAGATGTCACGGTGGGAATCTGTTATAAAATGAAGAGGCAGACAAAATATTCTATAAGCCGCTGGGAGGCCTCACAATCACTAGCCCTTGTTCTCGTGGGGGACTTCAACTTACTAGATTGCTAGAAATACAATACAGCAGAGAGGAAACAGTCTAGGAGGTTCCTGGAGTGTGTGGAAGATGACTTCCTGACACAGCTGGTGAGTGAGCCAACTAGGGAAGGTGCCCTGCTGGACCTTTGGTTGTGAACAGAGAAGAACTTGTGTGTGATGTGATGGTTGGAGGCCGTCTTGGGCATAGCAATCATGAAATGACAGAGTTCTCGATTCTTGGAAAAGTAAGGAGGGGGGTCAGCAGAACTGCTACCTTGGACTTCCAGAGGGCAGATGTCGGCCTGTTTAGGCACCTGGTTGACAGAGTCCCTTGGGAGGCAGTCCTGAAGGGCAAAGGAGTCCAGAAAGGCTGGACATTCTTCAAGAAGGAAATCCTAAAGGTGCAGGAGCAGCCTGTCCCCACGTGCCGAAAGATGAGCTGGTGGGGAAGAAGACCGGCATGGCTGAACAGGGAGCTTTGGCTGGAACTCAGGAAAAAAAGGAGAGTTTATGATCTTTGGAAGAAGGGGCAGGCAACTTAGGAGTACTACAAGGATGAAGTGAGGTTACGCAAGGAGAAAATTAGAAGGGCCAAAGCCCAACTGGAACTTAATCTGGCTACTGCCGTAAAAGACAATAAAAAAAGTTTCTATAAATATTAGCAACAAAAGGAGGGCTAAGGAGAATCTCCATCCTTTATTGGATGTGGGGGGAAACATAGTGACAAAGGATGAGGAAAAGGCTGAGGTACTTAATGCCTTCTTTGCCTCAGTCTTTAATAGTAAGACCAGTTGTTCTCTGGGTACCCAGTCCCCTGAGCTGGAAGACAGGGATGGGGAGCAGAATGAAGCCTCCATAGTCCAAATGGTTAGCTACACCACTTAGACATACACAAGTCTATGGGGCCGGGTGGGATCCACCCAAGAGTACTAAGGGAGCTGGCGGAAGTGCTCACCAAGCCACTTTCCATCATCTATCAGCAGTCCTGGTTAACCAGGGAGGTCCCAGTTGACTGGAGGTTAGCAAATGTGATGCCCATCTACAAGAAGGGCTGGAAGGAGGATCTGGAGAACTACAGGCCTGTCAGTCTGACCTCAGTGCCAGGGAAAGTTATGGAGCAGATCATCTTGAGTGCCATCACCTGGCACATACAGGACAACCAGGTGATCAGGCCCAGTCAGCATGGATTTATGAAAGGTAGGTCTTGCTTGACCAACCTGATCTCCTTCTATGACAAGGTGACCAGCTTGGCTGATGAGAGAAAGGCTGTGAATGTTGTCCACCTAGACTTTAGTAAAGCCTTTGACACTGTTTCACACAGCATTCTCCTGGAGAAAGTGACTGCTCGTGACTTGTATGGGCATACTCTTCGCTAGGTGAAAACCTGGCTGGATGGCGGGGCCCGAAGGATTGTGGTGAATGGAGTTAACTCCAGTTGGTGGTCAGTCACAAGTGGTGTTCCCCAGGGCTCAATATTGGGACCAGTTCTGTTTAATATCTTTATCAATGATCTGGACGAGTGCACCCTCAGTAAGTTTGCAGACGACACCAAGTTGGGCGGGAGTGTTGATCTGCTCGAGGGTAGGAAGGCTCTGCAGAGGGATCTGGACAGGCTGGATCGATGGGCTGAGGCCAACTGTATGAGGTACAACAAGGCCAAGTGTTGGGTCCTGCACTTCGGCCACAACAACTCCAGGCAACGCTACAGACTTGGGGAAGAGTGGCTGGAAAGCTGCCCAGAGGAAAAGGACCTGGGGGTGCTGATTGACAGCCGGATGAACATGAGCCAGCAGTATGCCCAGGTGGCCAAGAAGGCCAAGAGCATCCTGGCTTGTATCAGAAATAGTATGGCCAGCAGGAGTAGGGAGGTGATCGTGCCCCTGTACTCATCACTGGTGAGGCCGCACTCACTACAAGAAGGGCCCCTCACTACAAGAAGGACATTGAGGTGCTGGAGCACATCCAAAGAAGAGCAATGAAGAGCTGGTGAAGGGCCTAGAGAAGAAGTGTTATGAGGAGCAGCTGAGGGAACTGGACTTGTTTAGCCCGGAGGAAAGGAGGCTCAGGGGAAACCTTATAGCTCTCTACAGCTACTTGAAATGAAGTTGTAGTGAGATGAGTATCGATCTCTTCTCCCAAGCGATAGGATGAGAGGAAATGGCCTCAAGTTGCGCCAGGGGAGGTTTAGATTGGACATTAGGAGAAATTTCTTTACCAAAAGGGTTGTCAAGCATTGGAACAGGCTGCCCAGGGAAATGAGTCACCATCCCTGGAGGTATTTAAAAGGCATGTGGACGTGGCACTTAGGGACATGGTTTAGTGGTGGACTTGGCAGTTTTAGGTTAACGGTTGGACTTGATGATCTTAAAGGTCTTTTCCAACCTAAACAATTCTATGATTCTATGAGATCTTCAGGAAATAGGAGATCTTCAGAGGGGGAGTTTCTTTGAAAAAATTAAGGCAACAGAACTTGTCTTTAGGAGAGGTTCTTGTTCGGCTGCTCATATTCTTGTTCAGATTTTCCTGTGAAAAGGCTAAGAGGGCATTTAGGTCTCTTGCATTTCATTTGATGACAGCAAATGGTATCCCAGGAGGCAAAACCTATTTAATCTGTAACTAGCAATTACTCCTGATCATATAAGGGACCGATTTCCACATAGTTTAGACAGGTATTCCTCCTTTCAGCTTTGATATTTTAACTCAATCAATTTTCAGGAAAGACATTTTCAGTACAACTAAATTTTGATCATATCAGTGACCGTGATGTACAGTGTCACTCAAATGTGAGCTTCTTTTTGTGTTGCTTCACATAGACTGTGATAAGCTTACGGAGTGCTCAGAAACTGAGTAAAGATTTCTGTTCATCAAAGCAAAGTTTTCTGCAGATTTGGGGAAAATGCCTCTACCACACTGCTCAAAAGGTTATTAAACACTGAATCGTCAGGCTGTAGCAGAAAGGGGCACATCAAAAATGAGTGACAACCCTTCCTGATTTGAGTATATAACTGTACATGCAGCCTTAATATTCTTCTTGCACTGCTTGGAATTTTTGCATAAAATTTCTTGCAGCAGGGACTTTTGGTTGCTTGACAGATTCAAACTGACAGTCTACAGGTGAAAGGCTTTCTGCCACGTCTTTTGAGTCATTGAGGAGCATAGTGACAAGTGCATATTATGTGTAGGCACTTATCTTATCAAGGGCCAAGCTGTAAAAATCCTTCTAAAAAATGGCTTCATTGAATTAAGCAAGTTTGTGTCATGCTTAAGGATGTGTAGAACTTGGTTCCAAGTACAGAGCTTCCTTTCACGTTTGATTGCTCATTTTTTATTCAGCAAGATAATAGCCTGTCAATCGTCAGCGAGGATAAGCTCTCCTAGCACTGTAATTCAGAGAGCAGTTGTTGATTTCACAAAGTGAGGCACTAACTTGCAGCCAACCTCCTCCTTTTATTCTGGGCTTGATACCAACTTTGGAAGAGTTATTAAGAACTTAAAGCCTAAACAGAGCATATTCCATTTCTTTCTTGAACATTTTAGTATTTATCTTACCTGTTTAAATAGCCAAATATTTCTTTATTTTTTCCAACAGAAATGAATGGAGTAAAAACAATATAAAGCACGCAAGCAACATTGTGCAGTTTGCTTTCATGCACATCAAGATCTCCTGAAGGGAATAACGCTCTCTTCACAACTCAAAAAATGTACCTTGTAGGATATGATAAGTTTCATTATTTAGCATATATGCTTTATAAAGTAGCGGTTCCTGGCTTGAGTGAAAAAAACCCTGCTATTCTGCAGTAACTAAAACACGCCCCCAGTAAAAGGGCAAAAACCTCAGCTCATGGAGGCATTCACTTCAACTCCAAGTGTGCAAATTGCTTCACACTTTTAAGGGAAGGAGGGAAATGGGAATACTTGCAACTTCATGTAGGGGATTTAAGAACAAGATCTTGGAAAATGTGGTAGCCTAGCAATATGAGGGTTTTTAACCCTTTGATATTTATGTCTTCTTGGTAGAAAAACTTATCACGTGTAGAAAGTTGAGGCGACCATGCAACTGCTAGATTCTCTTTATGTTACTGTGCACATAATGAGACGCTTACCATGGTGAGTTCAGGGAAATCAGATTAATTTATAAGACCAGACTACTTCAGACCCATACCGTGGTGAAGGCTCACAACCCTGCAGAGAAGAAGGTGCTGGGTGTTGGCTGGCAGCAGCCACCCCAGGCCACTGGGGAGTGACACTGTTGTCCCTGTTCCTCAGGTCCACAAGTCTACAGTGGTTCCTGTGAATGACCTCTGGGAAACTGGAAAACTATCCAGTCCCACCAGCAGACCGAAAGGTTTCTACCTGACTACAGTGAATATTAGGGCAATGCATCTCAAAAAATATTGCTTTTTTCTTAGTTTCTCGACCTTCAGATAGAACCTAAAAATAGAGAGAACAACCACTGAAAGGGTCAGTGATTTGGTCTAGAGATTGCACCAATGTTCTTGTGTTAGGACCTTTTTGATAACACCAACCACGTACTTTATTGTGGTGGAAGATAAGGTAGTTTAGTTTGCCTATCATCTTATATTTCACAGAACGGTTGTCAATGTGATGTCCCTTGGAAACATGTGAGACCATTACAAAAAAGGCTGAATTTGATGTCAAATCCATGTAACATCAATTTAAACATCCAAACAATGCATATGGTCAAGATCCATCACAGTTAGGCATCTGGCTCTATTTTCAGCTTGGTATTCCAGCAAAATCCTTCTGCTTAGATTCCGGTATATACTTTACTGTGTCATGCTATATGCTTTTCAGGCTGCTAAAGCTTTGAAATACAAATTACAGTGGAAAATTGCGTTGGAAAACAAGAATTAATTCAGTTTGTCTGCCATCCTCAGCAGAAAGCTATCTTGCACTGCACTGAACCAGTCCCCTCATTGTGTAGGATTTACGGGTTACTCTTTGGAGATGTCAAACAATCTCACTGCAGAATTAAGGGATTCTGGGTCACTCTCTTGGGGCTAGATGCTTAGTAGATGCTTTGGATCTGGCCGTGATTCACATCAAATAACCCTTAAAATATTATTTTACTAATTTCATAAATATTTATACAGTACACAGCAGGGAAGCAACAGTCCTGATTACAAGCTACTTACAGAAGGCATCACTGCAATCCAAGTATTAAAAAACAGATCATTATAATTGAAATTGCTGAATACCTTGAGCTTATGGTGAATTTTAGCTCTTTTCACAGAATTATGGTGTTTTAGTCATCCTTGTTGTATTGACAGAATGTTTGGAGAAAGTCTCCTCTTTCAAATAAGCCTAATATTAGTGCCTGACTCACTGATATTGCAGTGTTTTGTCTATAAATATTTCAAACATATTGCGTTTGATTATATATTTTATGTAACAGTTTACCCCACCTATACTTTCTTCCTTATTTTCTTCCACATTTTCAAAACTGAAATTATATTTATCATTTTATTCCCTATTTTCTCCCCAGAACACTGTGATTTTTGGGTGAAGAAGTGGACTATCACAAGGATTGGCTGTACCTATCTACGGAGCAGCAGTAAAACAGGGAGCAGCCGTGTTTCCACTCCCATCCCGGCACTGAGAGTGGCTGTGGACTTTGCAGAGCACTGCCCCTCCGGCGAGGCCAGAAGAAGGCATTCTCTCCTGTGTTGCTCCCCTGTCCCGCTCACAGACATCCAGGCTTGGCATCTTGAACCAAGTAACTTTTGTATAAAACATTTGCAGTAGAACCAAGACCAGCTTGGAAGGAAATATCGTTTCTTTATTTTCACAGACTTCTCATCTACACTTAAATAAAATCATTTGCATTATGACTATGCTAAGGTTGGGATATATGAAAATATATATTGCTGAGAATGCCCAGCTCTCAGCTTCAGTAAGGTTTGGAGACACTCAACACCTCTAGCAGGGCTTATCAGAAGTTGGCCAGTCAGGTCCAGATTGTCACTAAAATATGCTTTAATTTTTGGTTAGCCCTGAAGTGGTCAGGCAGTTGACTAGATAATCGTTGTAGGTCCCTTCCAACTGAACTATTCTATTCTATTCTATTCTATTCTATTCTATTCTATTCTAAATTTTGGTTACCCTACCCATATAGTCCTAAAGGCACATAAGGAGGAGGCGTATTGGTCTGTTTATTTGTTCTATTTATTACAGCATTTGCTTTTTATAAAATCAAAAGTACTAAAAGAAAACTATAATTTACAAAGTTAAAATATATGGTTTGATCTGCTCCCCCCGACATCTTCCTTCCTGTTGCACTGTTTGTAAAGTCTTAATGTTGCCCTTTGCATATCAATTCCAGAAGGCGGCATATAAAGTCATTTAGAACTGGGCTGTGCACCTGTACCCTACAGGACAACTCAAATTGTCAAGTAGATACTAATATGAGTATGACTATCACAGCTTGACTCCTGGTTTATCAGCAGAATCACAACGATTTTGTGGCACAACGGTCTTGAATAATACCAATTTGTCAAAAACAAAAGGTAGAAAAATATTTCTTATTTGCTGAAGCATCTCAAATTTAGGTGAGTTGAAGCCTCCTATTTTTAAGTTATTTGGTCAAAATAAATACACCACAGTCCGAAGTTATCAAAATTATTTATTTCACACAATCCCTTTTTTTTTTCCTTATTACTCAGCTGAGAATACTTTTTCTTTATTTTAATATTTTGGATTGTCCTAGATAAGCAATTACTTTAGATTTTTTTTAGGAAACTCTTTCCTCCATAATTGGTATATTAAAATCACCAAAACTTTTACAGGTTAGAGAAACTTTATATCCAGCAGTCAGAGTCACTGGAAGGTAGCTTGGGGAATCAGAAAGGCATATTGCTGCTGACAGTCTGTTCTTCTGAGAGTCATATGTGAAACTTTCATTAATGATGTTCACTGTTCTATCTATGTTATATCTATGCTATTAAAGCATCTTTAACACTTTAAAGATATAAGGAAAATTCCACTACATGCAACGTCCACTGACATAGGGCAGATATTGCTTCACTGCTATATATGATTACAAAAGATAACTACCGGTCTGTTCAGCTGATATTCAGATGTGAAATAAAGTCAAGTCATTCTAAAACAGGGTCAAATTAATTTAGGGTCAAAGTGAACAACAGCTCACTCTCATATGCATTATGTTTTGTTTGATTATTTCCTCCTTTATGCATCTCATAAGTGAAGGGCAGATTTTTCAATTCTATTGCTTTCAGAGGACTAATGGTAAAATTTTGGTTTTCTCTATTTATCTCTACTTATTGTAGGCTTGTGGGTTTGTTTTTTTTTTTAATTTGCATTACTGAAATTGTTAAACTACACTACTATATTAAAAATACAAAAAATATGGGTAACACAATGAAAAGTCTAGATTGAATCTGGCTGAACAGAATGAATAAGAATTAATCCAACTTCATAATCAGTATGGAGGTACTTCTTCATGAGAGATGCCAAACCACTTGGAGAACAAAAAACACAGTGGATGTGCCCAGTTAGCAGAAGTTACAATTTAAGAAAAAATTATCATCTACTCTGTAGTACTTGAAGGTTTTGTGCAGGCCAGGAAAACGGGCAGGCAGGGACCTTAATACTCAGAATGAGTGACCATTCCCTTCTGTGAGCAAAGAGCCGGGTTTGCTATTAAAAGTTTTGCTTTCTTAGTTATGTTAGTAAGAAATTATGTTAGTAAGAAATTTAAATTTAAAAACACGACACCTGTAGCTAAGGCAGCTGTTTAGGCTAACGCTCAAGGAAAAAAAAAAAGGGTTTTTTTTCAGACAGAAGCTTTGGGAAGCCGTTATAAATTATCTGGCCAAATACATGTATGTGTATATATGTATATTTATATACATATACATATATATAAGGTCTCTCTTAGCCAGTGGTAAAATGTATCTTGAAGAAAAGAGGTTATGGACATACCCATGTACAGCAGCCATGCAGCAAGGCCCCTGTGCCTGGGATCCACAAGACGAGTATGCGTGCACAGTGACTACTTTCCAGGATTTCCAAAGTCCAGCCATTTCTAATGCCAGCAAGGAGAGTTTCCAAATTTCCTTTCTCCCGTCCTCTCTCCGCTGAGCTCTGCAAGCATGAGCTGCGCTCCCTTCCCCCCCTCCCCGTCTCTTCCCATTAGAAATGTCACTATCCCCATCTGCTGCCCCTGAACTCCCTGTGCTGGCAGGAACTCATGGGCAGAACGAAGCAGCTGAAGTCGTTCAGCATAATGTGCTACAATGACACTCCAAAGGCAATTACTAGCATTTTCCGCCAAGAAAAAAATTGTGCAAAAGGGATTAATGCTGCTGTGTTTCTCTTTTGATGCCTGTAACACAGATCAGGACGCATCTCCCCCACCATCGGGTCCAACTCCTTGCTGCAGGCACCATGTAGTTTATTTGTTCAGTATGAGTACGCGTGCTTTTTACCAGCTAAGCTAACTGGTGACTGAGGGATTGCTTATGCCTTCCAGTACATCCCTGGAAACAAGATATGTTATCGTAATACCTGAATTATGTGGAATTTTCTTTGCGTGTCTATCTCAAATGATGTTACAATTTCAGCCAGCAAACGTATGTTATTGCCGGACTTTTCTCATTTGAAATTACGCATGCTTTACTGTTTTTATCGAATGAAACTGTAATGACATAGCTCAAAAAGTGTGTGCTCTTATTGGAAAATACATTTTACAGGAACTGCTTCTTCTGATAATTACATATTTGGCGACAGAGGGTGAGGGGGTGAAGAAAAGCTATTTTCCCATCTGCAGCAAATCCTGACAGCCACTTAAAAAACAACAGCAATGAGGGAGAGAAAAAGGGATATTTGTGAAGGCTTTAGATATTAGTTTCAGATAAGTATGCCACATACGAGGCCTTCCTTGTTTTATTTCGGTTTGCAGGGGAGGGAACTTTGCAGAGCTCACTGGAACTCCTGACAAAATACAGGTACCTCAGGACGTGTAGGTCTCACTGAATATTTTAAGCGAGAAATAGTCAGTGAATGGTTTACTTCACAGCATTCACACCATTCAAACTCTGGACAGAGCCAGGAAATGAAGAAGTAAAAAATGGATTGAAGTTTACTGACCCAATAAATTGAAGAAAAGGGAAACATTCAGATCAGTCTGTACCGAGTCCAAGTAATTCACCTCATCCTAAGTAGACTCCTCTTTGCTGTAGAGGCCTGGGTATGGGCTCAGGGAAGTTTGGAAAGGAAAAAAGTTAAACGATAACTGTTGTCAACTCCCGACAGAAGGAAGGAAAGCCTTGTAACAGCTCTGTCCCGGGAACCAGACAGAGAGCAAAGCTCTGCCTTCAGCTGTGCCCTTCACCTTACAGTATCGTGGTGATTTCGGGGTAAGCTGTTGCCTGATCTTACACCTTACAAAAACCCATCTCCTCTTGTCCGTGGGGGAACGTGGGCGGCAGCCACCAGCACTGCGACAAATAGAAACCATCAGTCATGCACAGGAGAGAGCTTGAGGCCTTTGAAAGGTCTTCACTTTGTAAAGTTGTGGCTCCTGCGTTCTGCCTCGCAATCCTATCTGCTGGCATGTGTAATCATAACCCTTCAGCTGAAGATCTACACTATAAAAGTCTATACAAGCTACTGAATACATACGTTTATCTGT
The DNA here is from genome assembly GCF_964195595.1 of Calonectris borealis. Lineage (NCBI taxonomy): Eukaryota > Metazoa > Chordata > Aves > Procellariiformes > Procellariidae > Calonectris > Calonectris borealis. Next base: position 36,230,519 of record NC_134313.1, read on the forward strand.
AAATGTCCCTATTTAGATATTCTGTTTCTACCTTTACATATACTGCCAATTTTCTGTAACATCTATAAGACATTAAAAAGTGTGCTTATGAAAAAAAAGCATGTGAATGTCTTTGATTTCCAGGAGCTGTAAGTCTCTCCTACCTGTGGTACTTGCTGCTTAATAAACAAAACATTTCTTCTAACGCCCCAAATAATTCAGGGCAGCAAAAATCTCAGAACACTTTGTCACTAAAAACTGTTTTGAGGCTTTACTGGCGGTTGTTGGACACTGTGAAATGGGTACACAGGGACATCATACAGTAAGACTGTTCCCTAGACCAGTAATACTGTTTGAAATGAGCAAAACAGAAGAAAAGTTTTTTAGATTAAGAGGAAACTGATTGCAACTCTAGTAATCTGGTTCAAACGTAGGCAGGAGCTGCTGTGATTCCCCATCATGGACTGCTCCTGGAATGGTCTCTGGACTGAACGCAAGCACAGGTGCTTTGCCGTTGCCACTTGCATGTAATCGTGGCTTCATGTCTCCACCATAATGCAGTTCTACTTCTTATATTTTTATTGACTTTTGATGATTTTGCTTTAGATTGCTGAGCTAGCTATATTGAAACCAGTTTTTAAATGGAGTATCTACATATTCGGGTGTGGGATTTTTGCTGAGCGTTTTTTTTCTGATACCCAGTATGAAAAATGTCCCTTTGCATGTAAAGTGAGATTAAAAGCTTCACTTCTGCTTATTTTCATGCTTGGTATTTAGCAGCCTGAAAGAGGGTTGATTTGTTCTGGGTTTTCATTTTTTTCAGGCATTTGGAAGCAATCTGCTAGACACAGCACGACCTAACAGCCAGCGCAACGCGCACCTTCAACACTGGCCCGTTCATTAGGGAAAAGTGTCTGAACTCGCTAAGCAACCGCTGGCTGAGGGCGAAAAGAGGGCATGGCATCCCAACGTCAAGGAGGGTACCTGTCTGAAGGCAGGAAACATCTGCACGCCGCACCGGTCAGCTGCCTTTCACCCTACAGTGGCACCAAAGCACCGTCAAGCCTGAGAGGGTGCCAGCTCCCTTCCTAAGGACCAAATCCTATACTCCATCAAGATCTGACCCAAGGTCTCGGATGTGGAGGTGCAGCAGAGAGAGAAGGTGGGTACTGAACATCAGGCTGCCCAAGAGGCAGAAGCCACAGCAGGAGCTTTAGCCGTGCTTTTGGTAACTGAGAAAAAGATCAGCCTGTTGGACAATGACTGTCCTCCTCCTTCTGAAGGAGACAGCTTGTGTAGTCTCTGTCCCTCGGACTCTGAGCAAGAGCTAAAAACGGGCTTGTGGTTACAGCTCTAGAGGGCTAAATTCAGCTGCACCGGATCAGCATAACTGGAAACATGTTCCACTTTGGATGTTATTCACATCAGCAACTACCACAGAACAAATTGTTACTCCTCTGGTTCAGCTCAGTGCAAACAGAGCAGAACATTAGGAAACCCCTAAAGATAATTAGAAAATAACAGGAGAATAAAAAAAATTTCTCAAATCAATTGTACAAACAAGTTTTATTGATAAAAGAAAAAAAAAAAACAACAGGGTTCCCCGATTCAAATGTTGTTATATTTTGAGTATTGGCGAACTTCTGATTCCTGCACTTCAAAACTTCTTGTATTAGTTCAGCACAGTCTGGAGGACTCAACTTTTTCATAACTCAAGGCACAGCACCAAAATGCCGTCCTCAGCCTGACATCCAGCCAGGGTTATTTTGTGGATTAATCAGGATGCCTGATTCCCAGAAATTTTGTGCACATTGGCTGAGCATCTGATTACAGCAGTGCTACAAATGGATAAGACTATCCATCATGTACCTTTCCAGACAGTACATGGTGTATTCTACCTCAGGAAAATTAGCGTGCTGATTATTTTGCAGCTCGGATTCCAGTTGCTTGCAGAAAAGGCCTCCATATTCTGGACTTATTTGAAACGTTTGTCGCATTCAGAAAGCGTCTTGTTTTACTATCATGGTGAAATTCAAGCACATGACTATATTATTCTCAGAATCATCAGAGAATCCTTGTAAAATAATGTTATAATTGCCCTAAAACAAGCAAGAAAAAAAAAATTAGTGCATAATGCTGCCTGCTCTTGTCCAAGTAGCTGCTTGGAATGGTTCTGGTGATTTCTTTTAGGATTGAAAACAAAAGATCCCTATCAGGGACTGTTATCATGGGTATAGTCAGATATATGTGTACATAAAAAAATAGTGCTCAACTTTCTTCTCATGACCAGGGTACTAAGAATCAGCAGTAGGCTGTGGTCCAGCTTGCACTTGTCAGGGTCGTCTCTCAAACCAGAGTCCCGTGCTCCCGAGGGCGCCTGCTCCCCCTTCCAGAGTCGTTCTATTGAGTAATGTTTCTGACTCCACAAATGGGAGTTAACTGAGTTGATACACCGGGCTGCATTCTGCAACAATGGGCTTTTTTGTCCTCCCTGTGAGGCAGTAACCTTATTAGCCTTTATAGCTTACATCCAGCAAGGATTCAGTCCTATCAACGCTTCTATTTTCCCCTGACTTTCTGCCACCTCCTTGCCCCAATACCCTACGCAGACCGTAGGTAATTGCAGTAACAGCCTCTGTATTTTACAGGCAGTCCTAGGGAAATCCTCCAGGCTACATACCACACAGCTTCTGACCAGACTTGTAACAGAGTCTCTTGTACTGGACAGTCCATCTTTTTGTTTTCTGCTACAACCACGTACTGGATATTTAACTGCTACTCAGTCTCAGTAGTGTTTACCAAAACCATCAACTTGTAATAAACGTATGATGTGAATACATCAAATGTCTGCTTGATGAAAGCTAAAGCAACCTCATGCTATTATTGGTGGCAAAAAGTTTGTCTGGAGTTTGGACATGATGATTAGGATGATGCACGCTAGAGAGAGGAGAGTGGGAGGAAGGACCCATGTGAGAAGGGTGTTGTAGTCATTCTTCAGTCCCTGATCAAAGTGTAGCCAGCACTTCTCTTAGTGTCAGGGCTCAAGCTGCCTGCTTAAATCACGCTGTCAGGGCCCAGCTCACCTCCCTGCATGGAGCATCTGCTCCCTGACTGGTGGGATACCGCTTGTCTGAACCTTAGCCCCAAGCCCAGCTCTATGTCAGCCACGCTTTCTTGCAGTGCACACTGCTGTAAGCAATACCGGTCCTCACGTCAGCTCTGCATTCCTTCCAGACCCACCGCTTTGCTCATCCGCATCCAGCAATCTGATCCATAAAGCAGCATCACCCCGGGTTTAGCTGTTGTCTAGCTACCCATCTTCACGCCCTCACACAGACAGACTTTTGTGGGCACCAGGAGAGAAGGTAGCTTGGTGGCCCCTACTGAATCCAGTTCTTCCCTTACCTTCTTTGACTCCTCTCACCTTCCTCTTCTGGTATGGCAAACTGGGGATGAGCACTTGGGAGCTGAAGGACTAATCTAAAGACTGGGAGGCTTGCAAGAGTTTCTAGTTTACAGCAGAGGCTGTGATTAGGGTTACCTCCTGGTCTGGCAGAGTCCTACTGGGAAGTGCCAGGTCTGCCATAAGCACCTCATCTGTAGGAGGACTGTTATGGCAGAGGACATTCCTGTCTACTACCAGCTCTGGGGCTAGAAGAGATGCTGGGCTGGATGGAGTTCAACACTGTTAGAGGCCCATGAGCTTTGAGTTAAGGGGAGACTGCAGGTTTTGTACCAGTAGGAGCTCCTTAGTGACATTTGTGGGGACTAATAGGGACGGTAAGGATCTGGGGAAGGCTCAGGCAGCTGACGAGGCAGGTGTTGGATGAGAGTGGGCTAACCTGAGGACTGGTGCTGCTCCTGGTTTAACGCTGGAGCATTGCTATTACTTTTGGATATTGTTATCCCTCTTCAAATCTTTGAAAAGGGCTTCAGGGAGAAACAGACCAGCATGTGAAGAGAATGTAAAATAAAGAACGAAATGGGCAGAAAGAATATGGATGGATTTACTCAAATACGTAAAAGGAGACACAATGATTTACCAAACAAAATGGAATGATTAAGGTGACATTAACTGATATCTTTGGTCTTTTCTTTTATAAAATAAAGGAGGAATAATAGAGGAATAATAACCTGAGGACATCTAGCATTTCAGAGATGCTACCATTCTGGAGTCATCATTTCAAGCATGGGAAAATTTTCTGACATTTCCTTTTGTTATTTCCTACAGTTTGGGTGAACAACCCTTTTCAGAAAATATACACACATAAGTATGTGATTTTACTATTGTTAGTTATTTATATAAAATGCTGAAAGGTACCTTTGGAAACTTTGTCCTTGCACCTTTAATGTCAAATGTTGTTGCAATTGTTTCTGTAAAACAGACATAATTATAATATAAATGGTTATTTAATCATAAAGCCATCAATCGAACTTCCTAAATAACTTCAAAGCAATATGGCATATCTCTCAACAGCAGTACCAATGTCATTTTCCATTGATAAAGCCCTCACCTGTTTCTTCTCCCAGAGCTCTGCCTATTTGTCTAAGCCACGTTAGAAAATAGAAATTAACCACAATGCTCCTGCAACATCTCTTACAGACCCATCCTACTGTGATATCTCCAGTAATTTAACTTGTAATAGTAGTTCAGCTGAATGATAACCGAAGAGAGATGATATTCTTTTTTAAAGAAAGGAAAACATGGATTGCGTATTTTGACCTCCTTACAGGTCTTTTTGGCCTTTATTCTGACATCCTGCCTGAATTCTCTGGATCTGAGCCTGTGTCACGTTAATGTTGGTTAGCCCCTACAACAGGATTGACTCTTCTCTAACAAAAAAAGCATTATACATGGGTGTAGAGAATTTCTCTAAAAACCCATCCAGACACTTATCTAAATAAACTGTGTTCTGAATATTAGTAGTGCCCCTAGCTCCTCTCAAGTTTTCTGTACAGTCCACTCAAATGTAGTCTTTCCAAGTCATTTTAGAGATGTTAACAATAAAAGTGTCATAATGAGATGAAGGATATTAGTAATCCTAATTTATAGAGATGGAAACTGTGGTACAAGGATGTTAAAGCATAGAATTTGAAAAATCTCTATTTAGTGGGGTTCTGGCACTGGAGAACTGCCTGCTCTGAAGTCTGCTGCCTGCCAAGCAAGGTGAATCAGTCTAGATTGTGGAGAGAAAAATCTGTCTGCCCAGGAAAATCAATTAGTCTTTGAAGAAATCTGTTTAGTGCTGAAAAAGGGCTGGCAGGATATGGCCCTGTTGTGGAGGCAACCTGCCAGACAAGGGAAAGGTATTGTATATTTTCCACACTGACCTCCTTTCAGCATCCCACACACCGCATATTCATCGTCGGCTCCACTGCAGAGGACTTCTTTCCAGTGTAACGCTTTGGCACCGTCATACCAGACTTTGAAGACGATCTTCAAAAAGGTGATGTCACTTCCTAGTTAAGACATTGCAGGTAAGAAAAAGGTAACTGGTGGGGAGGAAAAACAACATACGCAGGCATGCTATTCAGATAAAAACTAGTCTTCTCTGAAATACAATATTTTTTAAAGACTCCTTCCAAAATGAACAAAAATACATATCTTGAAAAGTGTTACTTCCAAAAAACCAAAAAGCTGGTTTTCAACAAAAAAATCAGTCTTCAAAAATATTTGAGTGAACAATTTCAAAATCTGTTTTAATTTCTTCAGCAAAGATAAAGTTCACTCACCTTCACAGGTAACCCAAATAAATATCCAGATGAGGACTCTCTAGTTTTAAGCAGGTGTTGCAAACAAACTGTCCTGAATGCTGGTAGCCATCATACAGATATCTTTCTAGGGAAGCAAACTTACCCCAGCTCCAGAGTTTTTACTCAGAAGGTGAAGTTTATGATACAGCCGTTTCACAAGTAATTCAGCTTGCCAGCTTAAAGCTGGGTTTAAAGACCAGTTTAAAGTTGAGTTTGCATACACAATCCAGTACCATTTCCAGCTTCTGGAACACACATATTCTTAGCAGAAGCCTTGCCATACTTGGATGGCCTGATGATATTCTCTGTCCTTAAAAAGACTTAGATATTCTTCAGGCCAGAAGAGTTTGTGTGCTGCAAAACCTTTCCAGCTTCTTCCAGACAAATGCACGTGCACCTAAACCATCTCAGATTTGCATGTACAGTGCCAGTTACAGGCTGGATCAATGGGCCGAGGCCAACTATATGAGGTTCAACAAGGCCAAGTGCCGGGTCCTGCACTTCGGCCACAACAACCCCAGGCAACGCTACAGGCTTGGGGAAGAGTGGCTGGAAAGCTGCCCAGAGGAAAAGGACCTGGGGGTGCTGGTTGACAGCCGGCTGAACATGAGCCGGCAGTGTGCCCAGGTGGCCAAGAAGGCCAATGGCATCCTGGCTTGTATCAGAAATAGTGTGGCCAGCAGGAGCAGGGAGGTGATCGTGCCCCTGTACTCGGCACTGGTGAGGCCGCACCTCGAATCCTGTGTTCAGTTTTGGGCCCCTCACTACAAGAAGGACATGGAGGTGCTGGAGCGTGTCCAGAGGAGGGCAACGAAGCTGGTGAAGGGCCTGGAGCACAAGTCTTATGAGGAGCGGCTGAGGGAACTGGGGTTGTTTAGCCTGGAGAAGAGGAGGCTGAGGGGAGACCTCATTGCGCTCTACAACTACCTGAAGGGAGGTTGTAGCGAGGTGGGTGTTGGTCTCTTCTCCCAAGTAACCAGCGATAGGACGAGAGGAAATGGCCTCAAGTTGCGTCAAGGGAGGTTTAGACTGGACATCAGGAGAAATTTCTTTACTGAAAGAGTGGTGAGGCCTTGGAACAGGCTGCCCAGGGAAGTGGTGGAGTCACCATCCCTGGAGGTATTTAAAAGACGTGTAGATGAGGCCCTTAGGGACATGGTGTAGTGGGCACGGTGTGTTGGGTTGACGGTTGGACTCGATGATCTTAGAGGTCTTTTCCAACCTTAATGATTCTATGATTCTATGATTCTATGAGTTAGCGTGCAGGGCTCTGGTAACTGCTCCAACAAGTAAAACTCAAGTACACTTATTTTCACAAATCCTCATTTCTGCCCATTATTATCATTTATCTATTCCATTTTTAACCACAGAAACTGATCTCCTAAATAATTTGACATTTAGGATAAAGTGTCAGCTTTTTGCTTGTATTCATTTTTTTGTATTTGTAGAATATAGTTCTCTAGTCAAGAGGGACTCACTTGGAATCCAGGTAAGAGCAGCCGTCCAGACAGATTTGTTTATGATGCTGCAAGGTGTCAGATTAAACATGAAAGCATGAGCTGTAGAATCTACGGGATAAAAAAGTATTTCATATTGTTAGCGTGAATAGGCTTCTCCAGTAAAATAATAAAAATATGCATATATACACACTTACAATAAACACATACACATTTAAAAATGTATTTAATATAAGGTATACACTATAAAATTGTCTAATATAAATATCCATAGTAAACATTAAATATGCATTTTAAATGTTATTTCTGATTACTTATATGCTTAGAAGGCAAAAATGATACCTTACTTTGAGATTAAGTAGTAAGAAAAGTCAATTTTTGGGTTGATGATACTTTGCACACAAAACTCAGCAGCAAAAGTATCTTTATTTCTCTTTTGAAGTTACACGAACTTTTTATTAGCATTAAGCCAGTATGGTCCTCTGCTGAAAATATCCCTACTTATGCTAACCATGGAATCTATGTAAGCTTGCTGACAACAGCTAAATATGTTTCTAACATACCAACATATTTTCCAGGATAATGTAAATGAGCCTTTGAGTAGACTTGCTTTGTACTCACCTAACATTGTAGAACGCACAGTGTCAGATGCAGCGTGATAAAGCATCATACAACCTGTATCTAATCAAATTTAGACCCCATTATCTGATATTTTAATTTTTAAAAAATCAGTCCGTGACAGCCTTTGGAAGGTTTTCCAGTCAGCATTTTTATTTTCATTTTAGGAAATAGGTCTGTTCAGTTCAGCCTGCTTCTGCCCTCCCTGGTGTGCCCCGGCTGAGGAAGCGCCCTGCCTGCCGCGGGGCTGGGGAGGGGGTGCTCCCCCTGCCAACCCGGCTGGGCGCCCGCGGGAGCAAACGGGGTGGCAGGGCGATTTACAGTGAGGGCTTCGGGCGTGTGTTTCGGGGATTAAAGCAAGGGGCGTGCAAAGGGAAACTGTCCGGCTGTTGGTGACCAGCCGTCAGCTTCTCGTCTCGGATGCAGCTACGCATGGGAAATTACGACAGGAGAAAGGGGAAACAAAACTCACCAGGGTCTCAAAAGTTTGGGTTGCAAGCTTAAGTACCACCACTTTTACCCACGTTAAATTTTTAATGTGAGTATTAATGTAAAGCAAAGTACCCAAAATAAACATCCCCTCCTGTGCCTCAGTTTATATAGCTCTTTTACAGGTGATATACACTAGTAATGCACACAGATTTTCAAAAGACCCGGTCTTTTCCTTGCGAAATATCTCCTCAAAATCCCACCTTCTTGCCGCTGAGTCTGCAGGGGCACACTGAGCCTGTTCAACATGGACATCAGGGAGGTGCCAAGTCGTTGCAGGATTGACCAAAACCTCAGTGAACTACATAGATCCGGTGGCCTATGACACAGGCACGGCAAGAAGGGACACGCTATGTTGTCCCAGAGCCTAACTGATCCTCCAGCCTGGCAGAATATCACATTCCCCCCTTTTTTTTTTTCCATATACTTAAAGCTTTTCATTGTAATGTATTGGTTAAATCAATGTGGATAATTTATACAATACAGTACTTGCAAAACAAGTTTAAATCCCTTATCTTCTAATATTTCCTGAATCAAAACATGCCTGCTTTACTTGAGATAAACTTCTCTTTTAGCTGCTGCAACCGGCATTGTGGTAATATTTATGCCTATGCAATATAATTCTTGTAACAGGGTAATTAATAACAAAAATACCCTCCAGCTGAACTTTATATTTTTGTGTATTCATCAAAGAAACACATTTGAAAGAAAGTTCACATTTCCTCAGACTACAGCAATTATTGTGCAAATGCCAGTAAGAAAAGAATAAGCTATTTTTGACTTACCACAAAAAGTATATGACATTTCTAGATCTGACGATGTACAAAGAAATTCACTGACTGCAGGGGTGAATAAAATGAAAAAAAGAAGTCCAAACATAGTTACTTATTTTGCTCAGTATTTGACGGAATAAAACTTTGTTTTGGAGAAAGAGGAAGAAAAATTCAGCACAGTCATCTTCAGTCACATGTCTTCAGGGAATATTCGGTTATTTTGTCAAATTCTCTGCAATCTTAATTAATCCTACGCAGCCCTATCAGTTATCATCACAATAAATTTTGTGAAGAAGAAGAATTTCTGCCTTTGTTGTTACATTTTCCCCAGACAATGCAGCTCAAGCCACGAGTGAAAAATGAAAGAGAAAACTGTCTGAAACAGGGAAGCGAGAAGTAAAATTATGATTACCAGAAGCACGTACAGGGCAAGTGTAGTTGACTCATCAGACGTAACGTTTGTTAAGGCATGATTTCAAACACAGAGTTTCCTGTACGTAGTAAAGAAGAGAAAAATCCACAAATGATGAAAACCAGGTCCACTCTTTTATTGATATGGTAGTCAATAACTCTCACAAGTTTTCAGAATGAACTTCTTACAAAGCTCACCGTGCTTTAAGAACACGCCGGCACTCCGGAGGGGTGTAATCAGATGATGTATTTCCAAATGGAGGTCAGGGTGGGAGCTGAATGCAACCGTCTGATGTGTTATTGAGTAGAGCTACTGATGTCCTGCACTATCTCAGCTACTATCTTCAAAGCTGTATCTACCACAGTTATCATTCTTAGTGAAAACAACCTAAAAATCCATAAAATTATGACTGATGAGTCCCGTGTCCCTCCCCCGGCCTCCCTCTGTGACCTTACCCCGCGCTCCTGCCCCCAGTCCCTGTGGGAGAAGCTGCGCTGCACAAGCTGCCCAAGGGCACCCAGCCCAACCACGGGCTGTTGTGCGGTGCAGTGCACAGGCATGGTCCAGGTGGACACCCACCATGAGACAATTAATAACAAAACCTGTCAAATTTTGACTGAGATGTTTCTATAAGAACACAGAATCTACCTGTCACAACTGAAGATAGGTTAGGAGCCCAATTTTAACCTAGGATGTTGAAAACAGTCTAGGTTGCAGATTCTGGTACTCAAGTTTGAAACTCGAGAACAAAAACTCTTAAAGCACTTTTGGTATTAGACACATCCCCTTATTTCTGTCTGTTAGTGCAATACACAAAGAATAACTTATTTTGCCTGTACCTACTCTATCAGTTTTGTGGACTAAACTGGGTCAGCTTTTGCTGCACAAACCCAGCAATATTGCTAGTCCCAATTACAGAAACAGATGAAGAGAAGGTCTAACAACTCATTCAAGAGAGCACAATCACCATCTCACTGACAGGAAATGCAATTATTTTTTCTGAATATAATAAAATATGGAAACTTATTGAAGTTATGGAAGAATTACTTACGGAACTTAATCAGATTATTTTCCCATGAGTTACCTATTTGATTTGTATGTAGGTCTGCAGGCTCCTCTTAGATCAGAAATTGTATTTGTTATGGAAAAGAAGCAGCATACACAATAGACAGGTATTTGGTTTTGTGCTAAGCAAGAAACTCAATAAAAATTACTTACTACAAATATAACTTAATCAATTGTTCTGACTCTCCCCACTCCACATCACAGTGTCTAAAAGCTTTTATTCTCACAAATTCTGTGCACACCAGGGTAACATTTTACGTATTTTAAAGATAAAGTAGCAAAAGATTAAGAAATCGGTTTTCAGAAGTCCAAACATGTAACACAAAAGGTAATTCAGGAACAGCGACATGCACAATAACTTGACTGATTGTGCCTGGAAAGGGAAGGAGCGAGAATTCTATTAAAACTACCTAAAAGTACCAACTAATGAGTTAATGCATGTAATAATTCACAAAATAAAACAAAAATTTGAAATTTTAATATGGCTAGAGAATTCTCTTCAGTATTTGCAAATCTTTCTACAGACCACAAGAAGAGTCCCACCAGCCTGACAGAATTCAAGACTGAAAGAAACTTCTAACATTTGACTTTTAACTTGGAATTCAAAATTATACAAGTTTCCTGACAGACCTTCAGAGTACGTACATCGTGCACAGATTTTTGCTGTTGTTTACTAGGATGCTATAAAACATACAAACCCTTTGCAAATATAGCAATAATACACTTCTGTTTCAAAATGGCCAAATTTTGCTTAAAAACAGTAAAATATGTAGTGAAATTGAAATAAATCAGGAAGGCTGTAGTAGTTGAAAAAAGAAATGGAGTAATGAAGCAGCCACTAAAGAATAGCTACCTTGTACATGTACCATCACCATGTCCAAAGAAGGTTCCCCTCAACCACAAAGCCACTGATGTGGAGCAAGTCTAATCAGCGAGAAGCCAAGGCAGGCTCTCTGCTGAGTTTTCTGTCAGTCCAATGGATTTAGCAAAAGTCACAGGTCAGTTTGAAGCAGGCGTGAGGTGGCAACGACTGTACCCTGTTGACATAAACCATTACCCAGCTGAAAGCAGCCAAGACGTACTTGCTTCGCTGCACAGTGCGTGGGGTGGCTGATGCACTCATGGGCAGACTGGAAAGAGTGCTGCAGATTTACAAGATTTTATATAAAAGCTCTTTTAACATAAATGAAGACAAGCTCTCTGCTAAACTCTGTGACTTTCTAGACCTGGTTCAAGAATAGGTGTTTTTTCCAGATACTTGCTGCAGTAAATGATATAGATGAGGAATGAGTCCCCCCTGGTGGCTTAGACAGACAGACACATGGGGAAACCTCCGTATCCTCTCCTGTTCCTTATTGCACTCTCATTGCACAAGTCAAGACTGTTCCAATGCTTTAAAAAATCGGCGTAACTAGGCTTCATTTTAAAATGATCTGGCTGGCTAATGGGAAAATAGGATCAATAAGTGCTACTGGTATCAGGACTAAAACATCACTTATGACCACGATTATGAAGTCTACAACCTTGACCATTGTGTCTGGTCAAACCGTCCTTAAATCAAAATAACCTCAATCATTTTAAAATCTTTTCAGCAAATTCAGTTTTAGATGCTTGTGTCTTCCGATGCCCGTATCAATGCCATTCATAGAAGTGACCTCTTGTGATGTTCACTGAAGCCCCAAACTAGTGCGCAAGAGGTATGAGGAGTCTGCTCCGTCCCTTTCAAGTTAGTATAAGGGCACTGGAGAGGAAGGACATAAATTTCTATATGTTTTATTTTTACTAAATACTCTTTCTTTACTATGATGTTTTTCTTATATACTCTGATCCAGAAGTAAGGTGAAAGGGAGAGAAAGAGAAGTGGAAAGAGCTACACAATAGTGTTACTTCACTAGAGTTTTCTGACAATTTACTTCATTTATTTTGAAATCCTTTGCAACTACATTTAGTAGGGACCAACTCTAATACCCAGTTAATAGCACATAAAATAAATCCAAGTTTAGAGAATTTAGGAATTCATACCTATGACTTTTCATTTTGTCTACATCTGAGATGCTGAGAGTAGAAGTTTAACTCCAAGCCTCCTCACCGATTTGTGGTCAAAATCCTTAAGCTAATTTATGATATTTTTATCTTGTTTCTCAATACATCTAAAAATTGTTTAACTTACTTGTGATTGCTTTCCAAAATAATCACTTTGTATTTGGATTGTTGGCTGCAGATGAGTACTTTGACCAGATAAGCACTTAAAAGTCACTGAAATCTCCCTCAGGAAAGATTTATAATATACATTATCATAATATCCCACCACAGAAAAATAAATAACCAGTATACCAGTACAGCAGACGAAAGTACTCTGTTTCAAAGTGTCAGTCAGACAGAATTTAAAATTATGTCCTAGTTCTTGGCATGTACCAAAACCTCATGTTAATGGAAACCTCTTTTAAGATGCTAAACACATTTATTCAATAAAGAAAGAGGCAATAATAATTTAATTTTCCTTGCAGAATCATTTGTGACAGTTTTTGAAGTAGATCTTTTTGCAGCTGGAAGCAGACAAGTTTGTTACTTCTGATCCTGGGTTTAGGGTTGCTCCTGAAGACACTCCAATATAAAGGGGCTATATATAAGGCATAGGGCATGCATTTGCAAAACAAAAACACACTTGGCAATCCACATAAAAAGTAGAAAATTGTAGAGCAAATCTCTCTTCTCAAATCCTCTCATCCTATCTTTGACAATGTTTATAGTGGAAGTAGAAGGTCAAGCCCAGGGATACTAGAAAGAGGTAGAGGATTCAGCTCCTCTACACGCAGCTGATGAAGCACCTGAGGTGCCAGGGAGTCCGACCCAAGGGCTGTGCACCAGCACACATCCAGTGGTGAGCTGGTAGCATTTGAGTAAGAAAGCAAATAGTTGTGGAAAGAAAGGAAAAGTAATGTGCATTATTCTGAATTTTTTTTTTAGATGCTGTATGCACTTTGGCTTAGTGGTTTGATTTGTAGGTAACACATTAAACCATTGGAGGCTTTTAAAGTGAAGCAAATACACACCAGGTGGTATCCTGTGATAACAATTATGTTGGAAATAACTCTCTATCTGTCACCAGTAGGCTTATGGTTTATTCTTTCCAAGCCAAGTTTAAGACTAAAGCTTATAGTTTCACTCTAAAGTATACATTTAACCATTAAAGTTGTCAAGAAGAAGAGAAAGCAGAGGGTGAAGGGAGAAGAAAGGGCTTTGTCCTACCTGAGGCTGACAGAAAGCACACTACAGTGACACTGCCCGCCCTGGTATTCCAGAAATGGAGACAGCTGGACATGTTTTGCAGCCATTTGCTCTTGTTCTCTGTTCTTCCTTGCTTAAAATAGCAGCTCGCTGAGGTCTGTAGAGCTGTGGGATAATCTTATTATAGTGGGTCCAACTCCTAGCTAGCGCACTTGTCCCATTTCTCAGGGAGGCTGCAGCGGGCTATGTTGTACATGGGGGCATGAAGAAATGCGTGGTATGACCACAGAACTCCAGGGCAACCGAATTGCAGCAGCTTACCAAGTTTCCACTTATTAAGTTAAACTGAGCAATTGTAATAATTCACATGTGTGCTCTTAATTTTTACAGCACAAACAGAATTTTATGAAGTTTCCATCACCTAAATTAGGCTCTCACAGTACCGTGCAAAAATCCACTCAGATTTTCTTCATCTTTGCCAATGTGATGACTTTGGTTTGTAATAAAGCAAGCTCCATTGAAATTAGTCACCTTTTGATTCTAGAGAGTGTGGTTAAGAGTATGAAGTACCTCAGAGCTTTAAAGATTTCTCTTTAAAGTATCAAAAGGGGATAATTTTCTCATCAGAATTTCTTACATTTGCAAGAAAAGGCTCAGGGCTGTGGGATAATTTAATTTAAAAAATAACATTAAAGAATGACAAGAAGCATTGTACTTTATTAAGAACAGACAGGGACTAATGAATAATATTGTGGACAAAGCCAAAAACTTGAGAAAAAGGGAGAGGGACACTGGCAAGATAATAGCTTATAGTCAAAGACTGAAATGAAAAATTCACATGTATCTTGTCTGTTTTCCTAGGAAAAAAAGCAGTCACCTATGACCTTTTGTGGAAGCTCTTAAGGCTGGAAAGGGATAGGAGGCAAGTGTCTAGGAAAGAGGCTTGAGTCATTTCATACGTTCCCGCTCTTCACACCAGATTGAGTGAAACTGGTACCAGCGTAAGATGCGAGACCCAGCTGCTAGGGAGAAGCGATTGGTTGGTACTGGAAAGGCTGCAGGAGCGGGCAACCTTCATAGCAGGTGTGGCCTTGCAAATAAGGCAGCTTGTAAAGCACCTACTTCAGAAGACTGGGCTTCTACATCAGTATTTCCTTCAGAATCTCCACGTGTATGAGCACATTCTCTAGGTCTTCTAAATTAATTGTTTCTTCCATGTCGTACAGAAGTTACCTACACCCAAAGAAACATCGGCAACTTCCAGGGATAAAAATGTTAGCAGGCAGTAATACTTCTGCAATTAGAACTGGTTTTCACCAAGGGTATAAAACTGAAGAAAAAAAAAATAGAAGAAAATAATAGTTTGCAAGATTAATAGGATTGTGAAGGATGTGGAGCTAACATAACCAGGCTTTGGGAATGACTCGATGGCAATCTGTTTATTGAAACACTCACACTTCAGTCAATTCTCCTGCAGGATTTGTTAGTAGCAAGAGGGCCTGTTTCGGTTTATGCACATGTCCTAGCTTAGAAGGACACCAAGCATTTCAGAGTTTCCCACTTGGAAATGCACTCAGTGCACTATGAAATACCCTTATTAAGACAGACTGTTCAGAAACCAAAGTAAAACAGAAGTGCATCTAGAAGTCTTTTTGGATTACATTTCCATTCCTTTATTTTGTTTCTAACATGAAGAACCAACTACAGTTATTTGAACACTAGTCTCTACTGCTCTCAACAAGTTCCAGGGATCTAAACCAGTCACATATGTGCAAGTATACTCCAACACTGTGTTCAGTTTTGGGCCCCTCACTACAAGAAGGACATGGAGGTGCTGGAGCGTGTCCAGAGAAGGGCAACGAAGCTGGTGAAGGGCCTGGAGCACAAGTCTTATGAGGAGCAGCTGAGGGAACTGGGACTGGTTAGTCTGGAGAAGAGGAGGCTGAGGGGAGACCTCATCTCTCTCTACAACTACCCGAAAGGAGGTTGTAGCGAGGTGGAGGTCAGTTTCTTTTCCTAAATAACAAGCGATAGGACAAGAGGAAACGGCCTCAAGTTGCACTGGGGGAGGTTTAGATTGGGTATTGGGAAAAATTTGTTTATCAAAAGGGTTATCAAGCATTGGAACAGGCTGCCCAGGGAAGTGGTTGAGTCACCATCCCTGGAGGTATTTAAAAGACGTGTAGATGTGGTGCTTAGGGACATGGTTTAGTGGTGGACTTGACAGTGCTAAGTTTACGATTGGATTCAATGATCTTAAAGGTCTTTTCCAACCTAAATGATTGTATGACTCCAAGTACACACTGTAAGTAAAAATGCAAAAAGGCTAAATCTGAGAATCCTGGGATTATACACAAGGACAGTCAGAGGTGGAAACGCTAACAGGGAGCGGGCCAAAGCCATACTTACTTGGCAATCACAACAAGTATTATGATTTTAAGATTTACAACTTGGTTGTTTCCCAAACTGAGTTTGTCAAGTTAGCAGCAAACAAGGTAGAAGCAGGTAGAGTATTGTGCATCTCTAGTAAGTTTGGCCTTCCCTTTCTTTAATATAAAAGTACTATTAAAAGAAAGCTATGGAATTACCATTATTTTCGAGTTGCACACTGGAAGTATAAAATACTTTTCTGAGGCTACATCATGGCCAGAATCATCATTTATCTTCTGCTAGAAATCTGGATTTTTAATTTTTTTTTTTTTTTTAAATCATCTATGTGTCGGAAAGCCACCTACTAGTTTAACTCGTATTTCACTGCCAGAAGACAAACAGAAGAAATAACGTTTAACTTCTGTACTTTTTTTGAGAAACTTAGCCACTGGGATGGAAATCTCTTACTATTGCTGCTTAAATCTGAATCGGCCAAATCTCAAATTTAACAGTGAAAATTTTCTGCAGTCAAAAGAAAAGGCTGAAGATTTTGGTATTGCTCAAAGGCTACATAAATATAATTTTGGGGCCTTCCCTTTACCTTCTCTTGCAAACTCTATTTCCTGTTCTCCCTGTATTTGGCATTTAAAGATGAAGTTAACTTTATCCGCAAGCACAAGAAGAGAGTGAACGCATCAGACATGGAAAGAATAGAAAGATTATTTTTAATTAGGTGTAAAACATCATTTCAATAAGGGCAAGTAGTACAACCAGGTTATCAGAATTGCTCGTTACTGGCCTCACATCTTCAATTTCACTTATGGAAATTTTTTTTTATATTATTGTTACCTATTAAGTGATACTGGCTTAATGGGGCTAGATCAGGCTTTTAAAATTATAGCTGTGCCAACACAAAAGAAAATATCTGGATGGGATGATTTGCTTTTTAATTACTCAGCAAGTACATTGAAAGCAGTTTCAACAGTCAGAAAAACAACATTTAAAGACACTGATGTTTTAATATGACCTACCTATAGCGTCATCCTACGACAGGAAACTGCAATAATAGTCTTGGAAGACATTTAGACTTTTAAATATATTTTTTCAGCTAGAACTTAGGAAACATCTGTAAAGGTAGCTATAATTAGTTTTTCTTTATTTGCAGTATCAGGATGACTGACTTAGTAGCAAGCATCAGATTTACTTATTACAAAGGGCACTGCTAATACAAAAGGATTAATTTGAATTTTGCTTTTTTTTTCAATTCAGTAATTTTTAAGCCTCAAAATATTTAGGTTCTTCATGATTTGAAAACAAGTATCTGTCAGTTTACATGACAAACCTCTCCTTGGGCTAAAAACATTTAAATCCAATTTCCGCATACTCAGAGCGCAGAACTAACCAGTCTAGTCACATGAAAAGATCTAATCCTCTTTTTACTTGAGCTAAAGGTGGCTTTCTTTGCAGTGCTAAAAATCAAGAGGTATGTTTTTTAAAGGCACAAGATCTAAACAGTACTCTAAAGGAGATTCCCTTTTGCTTCCCCACCTTACATAAATGCTGACAGAGTCCATTTTAACCACCAGCTGCTAGTATTTTCTTTAAGCTGGCTCAAATACAGCATGTTTTCAATGGGATATTCACGGAGCAAATCTTATGCTAAGGTGCTTACCCCACCCAAAACAGGCTTCTTGTTCTCCACCTCTGGGGACAGGGTTGCTCGGAGTGGGACTCTAGCTTAAGAAACCATTTAGTAGGTGCGAGTAGCTCGAGGTTATTGTGACGCAGCCATTCTCCCTGTCTTCTCCACAGACCTGCAGGCCTCTAGAAGGAGGCTGTAACACCAACTAGCAACAATACCTGTCTGCTTTCTGTAGGCTCCTCCTGGTTACTGATGCTCTCACAAAGGGAAGTTAAAGCCATCTCCACTCCCTTTATACCACCAGCAGCACTGACAAAAAAGCCTGATCTTTTTGGATTAAGTACTATCAATCTTTAAGACTTAAAAGCTTAGCCATGTACTTGACAGGTAATGAGTATAGATTTTTTTCTATGAATGGTTCCTTTTGAAACGGAGACGGTGAGATTGCCACACAGCCCGTGCATTTTACATATAGTTAACGATAGTTAACAATAAAACCAATGGTTATCAATAAAAACCAAGCCAAGAACAAACAAGCACAAGACAGATCTAAGCATATTTTTTACTATGTTTTGTGTCATTAACTCTGAAGAAACCCTCACATCGCTTACAAGTTTAAAAAAATGGTGGTTTTTTTTACATTCCAAAATGCATTTGGGGAATTCTAGCTGATACTTAAGAAAGTGTAATAGAATTTTACATTCTTTCACATATATGGCACTGCACCATGAACAATGATAGTGACATTCATTATCTTCAAATTATTTCCTTTCATCAGCTTCCTTCTCCTCCTCTAAGTTAAAATAAAAGGATTTGTCATAGCCCATGAGATGGTTATAATCCTGAGGATTCGGGAAAAGCATCGGATTAACAAGCATTGATTTCGTTTTAGCATAAAATGTTGTAAACATCTTGGTGATGTCTGGAATCTTTACCTCTTTCTGATGGAAAACAGTTGCTTTTTCTGCCAAGATTGCATTGTATGTAATGGCTGTATACGTATCCATTTCATCTTTATAATACAGTCGAATCACATAGCCTTTTGTAAGGACATGCAAAGTAACCGGTGTTACAAATGTAAAAAACCCCATCAACCCATAAAAGGCAGCTTGTATAAACAGGCTTTCAAATCCAATACCAGTTTTGAGCATGATGTAGGGCATCATGAACAGGTTGAATATGCTGGTGGAGTAAGAGAAAAACCTCACACCTACACAAAACAAAACAAAAAGAAAACAAACGTTAATACTTATGAGTAAAATTATCTTTATAATTACATATGTTCTGCTACTATGTATTGATGGCATTACTTGAACAGCTGAAGTTACTGAAAATCCACTTCCCTTTTTTTTTTTTCCTAAGCTCACAAAGAAACTGTTGAAAGTTCAACCCAGTCTTCTTGTCACTGTTCTGGTTTGTTTATATGTTCATGTTGGGTTTATCAAAGCTGGTAGCTGGCTCTATTTCTATGATGAAGTCAGCTACTAGCTATTACGCACACCTATGAAGTTTTCACTTCACAGATGGGAAACTGATTTCAAAAGAAACTTGATTCCAGTCATGGACAGGCATAATGGTAATCGTCACAATTACAACTGGGAATTTCTCTCTTCATCAACAAGTAACCTTGACGTTCAGTGGGCATTACAAAGAAGCTTGCTTGGTCCCCCACCATACATAACTTGAAAAACCTGGGTTATTCAATATTAACAAGTACTCCACAACCATCTTGTGTGCAGCTTGAAAGACAGTAGCCAGTGTTGTGGATCACCCACAATCCTTAAGCCACCATGAGAACCAGTAGTCTAAAATGCTGTGATAATTACGTATGTTAAGGCATACTTCCTTCTTCTTTAAGACACATTTCAAAAATGCGTATCAGAAAACATCCAATGGATTACTTTTCACTAGGTCTTTGTAATGTTAACTGGTCAAAGAAAGATCAACAAAGTCTCATGACAGATAATGCATTTCATCACAGTATCTGTGTACTTCAGAAACATTTCAGTAACATTTGAAAGCACACAGAATGCCAACAGCAGTTACAGCTAGTCTTTGTTCGCTACTGGGTTGGGTAATGCACTCCAACGGCTGCAAGAGAAACAGAAGCAGGCTGAGGGGTTACAGAGATGCACAGTATCTACAGAACTCCCTGCAGACCTAAGCATAGAAGCAGAAACCAAGCACCACCACCACATTTTTTCTGCTGTACAGAGGATCCAGGTTTTAGCAGAGTTGGAAAGGAGAACACTCTCTTTTATGTTGCATTTTAAAGTTATTAAACACCGTTAACTAAACAAAAGCAATACAAATCATTTCAAGTCACATACCTAACACCGCCTTTGCCAAGTTTCCTTTATAAACTAATCTTCCATGTTCTGGGTGTTCATGAGGGGAGGATGTGCAGAGGCTGCGAGCAGCCACTCCTTGCAAAGATGTAACCTGAAAGATGAAAGCAATACATGGCCAAGCAACATCAGTACCAATCTACGCTTTATATATATACACACACATATATATATATGTATATGTACATACATGAAGTTTCTCCTTGCCCTGAACCTATTCCCAGCATCTTAAATTAGGGATTAAAGTTAGATTATAGTACAAAGCACGCCACAAACAAACTCCAACTAATATATTGCGTGACTGTTTTAACAATCCTCCATTTAGATATCCCAAATTAGCGTTAAATATTTGCAACTCCATTGACGAATATTAAGCTTAGAATCATTTTACATAGGCTTTGCAGGGAGACAATCACAGCCCCCGCGCTTGCCAGGTCTCCGTTCGATCACAGGTATGCCCTGAGGGAACCTCAGCTCTGTCCTTAGATTCGCATTTTTCACAAGGAAAGAGCCGCGAACCGAGGACTGCCGCCCTCCCCTCGGCCAGCCCCTCCCGGGGAGCGGGGCCGCGTCCCCTCACCGGCACCCCCGCACAACCTGCTGGGCCCCCGCGGCGGCGGGCAGAGCAGCCCGGTGGCGGCAGGCGGCCGGGAACCCGCGGTGAGCGGCGCCCCGCAGGCAGGCGGCGGCGGCAGCAGCGGCGGCGGAGGCCGGGGCGGCGGCGCGCCGGCAGCCGGCAGCCCGGAGCAGCAGCAGCAGCATGTCGGGCCCCGTCCCGCAGCGGCCGGCGAAGGGAGAGCGCGGGGCGGAGCACCAGCCGGCAGCCCCTGCCGCTCCGCAGCCCCGCGCTTTGGTTCCGCCGGCAAGAAGGGTCCGCCGGACTCTACCGCGCCCCCGCCAGGCTGCCGCCGGCGGCCTCCGCCCGGCGATGCAGCACCCCGGCCCCGCGGGTGGTGTGGGTTTCTCAGACGGCTTCGCAGGGATGCCGCTGGCACTGCATTCGTGTGGACAGCCGGGCGGGGGCGAGACCGCGAGCGTACGCCCGCGCTGTTAGGACCCGCGTCCAGCGAGTTTCGGACTTTGCCTGCCCCGGGCACCGCCCGGGAAGGTAGGCCCTCGGCCGCCTCGGCTGCCGCCAGCCCCGAGGCAAGAACCGCCGCCCGGGCAACCCCGCCTCAACACCTACCCCGCGCCGCTCCTAACATGGCGGGCCGTCACCTGCCGCCCCGGGAACTACGACCCCCAGCATGCACCGCTCCCCGACGCACAGCATGCCGGGAGCCGGGCGCCGCACGCCTTCCAAGGCCCGGGCACGGGGGGAGCGGTGGCGCTGGGCCGGAAGTAACCTGTGACCTTGCCGGAAGTTCTTGGGAGGCAGCTGGCCCGACACGGAGGGGGCCCTGCGAGCGGGGCGGAGGGAGCGGCGCTGACGAGTGAGTGGCCGCGGGGGCGGCGGGGGCTGGCTCCGCTGGGGGCGGGGAGGCCCTGCCGCCTCCCGGGGGGGCGAGGCGGACGGGCGGAAAATGGGGAAGGGGGAGCCCCCGGGGCCTGCCCCTTGGAGGGGAGCGGGCCTCGCCCTCCGCGCCGCGCTCGCCCCGCACCCAGAGGCGGGGGGTGGGGGCGGGACGGGAGCCGGGCCGCGGAGCCGAGAGGCTTGGAGCTGCCGGCGGAGCGCGGGGAGCTGCCGGGGGGTGTGTGGAGGGGTGCGGTGCCAGGTCGGGGTTCCCCGCCGGGACGGTGGCGAAGGGCGCGTTTCTCTCCTCTCCGTGCGGGAGCGAAGCGGTCTCCTTGAAATCCAGGCGCCGCCGGGAAAGGGGCTTTCCGGAACGGTGTTTTAATTAAATATCGCTCTTAAAACTTTTTCCGCCACAAATGACGTCCACCCTCTTCCCACGCCAGGCCCTAGAGAGAGGGGAAAAACTAAGGCCGAAAGAATTTAGGATGCACCCTCAGGGGTTGTTATGCCAAGGTGAGAAGCGCTGGTTAAAGTGGGTTAGCTGTAATGGTCGACGAATATAAGCAAAGCAAGGTTGACGAAAAAGGGTGATACAGTTACATGTAGTAAGAAAAATAAGCATTTGAGTACCGTGTGTTCCTCAGAGGGACATTCTGCTTTAACATAAGGGAACCTGAGTATTGGTAAATTATTGATGTCTTCAAATATATGTGTGAAAAGGAAAAGGGGTGTTAAGCAGTTAACTTTGAGGGCGAGTTTAATCTTACAACGTGTAATACTATGTGCAGGAACTTTATGAAAGATGTTTAATACTGTACATTGTGAGTTAAGCTTTGTGCTCTGGGGAGACTTAAATAGTCATAGGCCATTTGTTTACTTGGGTTTGCTGAAGATCACTTGCAAAAGTTCAATTTGGAAGCAAGCCAGAAAAACATAGATAAGCAAGCCAGAAAAAAATAGACAAGTGAGACACTTTTAGGCCAAGAACCACTTTGTGCCCTTATTTCTGAATAATCCCTGCTGTGCTCCAATTTCCTCCTTTTGCTATAATAAGGACAAAAAATATTGTTAGGAGAGAAATAATGTTTATTAACCAAAGAGTTAAATGAAGAAAAAAGTCATTCGAGATTTCTTTTTTTATACTAAAATGGGTGATGAACAGATTTAGGTAGTTTCATATAGTCTTAATGTGAAGACTTCATATTGGTACAGTGAGGAGATCCAGTTGATTCTCTGAGGTACCTTCTTCTATCTCCCACCCTCATATTTCTTTTTCTGATACATTTGTGTTCAAGCTTCTGTCCCTTATGCTTTGTGTGGGGACAAATGAATATCTTTCAAAAGTATACTTAACTTCAGATGTTTTATGGTGTTTTTGCAATTCTCTGTGTATATTACAAGAAACCCTAAGTTTTGTCGTAAAAGTATAGGTTTTATCAGATTAAAATAAAGGAATTTTGATGTATTTTGACAAGTTCTCTTGCATCTAGAAAAGTTCAGAATTTAATTATCTTTATTATGGGGTTGTTTACATAACAGTAGTTTTTGATGAATGCTTATAACAAGAAGGCAGAAATGCATGCCCTATAAAATTTTGCAATATGCTAGCAGCTTTTTTTCCCCTAATGGTAAGAGGTGTACAGTACAGGGCTTTTATTGTAGGTTAGGAAGAAAACAATAACACCCCCTCCGCCCTTTTTTTTTTAAAAAAAAAAAACTTTCTTGGAATTACTGAAAAGGAAAGTTTCCTTAGATAGAAGAACATCTTTTACGTGAGACCTGTATACTCCATGCACAGTATCCTACCTCATGTCCTGTTTATCTTAACTAGCATTCACCTGTAGTAGACCTTCTTGTTGCACTTCAGTTTGCCCCCGAATGTTTGAATTTGAGTGCCCGTGAGTATGGAATAGTGAATCAGCTGATTTGGAAATCATGCCGTACCTGTTTTCCCTGATGTTTTTTCTAAATATGCTTCAATCCTTATTTACATTAATTATTTTTTGATGTGTACTGAACAATGAATACTAAACTGAAGAGCGGTATTTTTAAACAAGTTGGTGTATAGGATCAAAAATAGGACTAGAATTTAGGATTAAACTGTAGGAGGCTACCGTTTTAACACCCAACAGCCTTTGTTTACTGATGAACTTTTACTAATATACGAATGACACCCAGAAAATGTCACATTTGGCTTCTAAACTAACCTAGAAATTGTGAAGGCATTTGTGTTATTTGCCCCACATTTTCCAAAAATTGATAGCGTAGAATACAGAAATGTCACCAGCTGAAGCATACAAAAGCCGTGTGTGCATTGCGCAGCTAATGAGTTGGAAGCCATTTGAGTTTCTTTAAAAACTCAGATTCTGGTCTAAAGAGTTTTCTGTGGGATCAAAGAATCTGAGTGCTTGAAATATTTGTGTAGATTTAATTCTCTTGTGCTAACCAGAATAAAGCAGTGGGGTTCTGGAATCCGTACAGGGGTTGCATGTGTTCAGTTAAATTAGTGTGTGCCCTTCAAGTCTATTCTGGTCTCATCGACATACAAGATATACAAGGAAATGATATTCTGGAAATTCTGGGAAACTTGGGAGATGAGCAACGCAGCTTTGGGAGTGAGGTGGGAGGTTCATGGACATGGTTTGGTTTTCTTCTTGCATTTGATGCTCAAGAGAAGCAGGAAAGAGGTCAAACTAAACTCACTATACCATAGTATTTCTTCTTAGAGTTGTAAGGAGTAGAATAAGATGTTTAAGCATGCTGACAAGAATACTTGCCTTGTGTGGGTTAGTTACCATGTTTTATGATACTTTGCTGTATTCTACTTCGTAGGTGTAAATATTCTAGCAACTTGTGAAAATTTTCAGTTCTCTAATATCTAACGAGAGTTTTACGTTTTCTGCAGCAAGAGCTTCCCTTTTAGACTGGTTGGAAAGTTTCTGCGCCAAATATGCTGGTTTTAGTTGCGTTGTGTTCTCCCTCATTGATTAAAAAGTGGCATATCCTTTTTATGTAATCTTTCTGTTAAAGAATGCAGGTTTTGCTCATTCTTTTTTTTAAGGAGGCAAGGCAGGAGAACAATAATACCTAATATATGTGCTTTTTTTGAGATGAAAGGCAGGGAGCTGGGCTACCTAATTGGTAACGCCACATAAGCTTCTTGAAGGGGAAATGGAATCGCGAATGTACTTCAACAAAAGTTAGCAGCTTTTTGCAGGAGTCTGAAATAGTCAGGTCAGAAATATATAATAAAAAAGGCAAATGTTTGAGTGTTCAGAAAACTTGGATTGTTCTCTTTCCTACTGCTGCATTCGTGTGTTCTTGGTGAAGTCAGACGGGGCAGCTATAAAATGTGGAAAAGTAATTAAAATATAGGCATCTTCAGAAATCTCACTGAGTCTCTTTCTTCATGTTGTCTTGGCAAATGTTGTCATTTATATTGTTTTCATTATACAGAAGGAAGATATAGTGACATGTTTTGCAGTAAATAGTGTATTGGAAAATACACTGTAAGAAAAGAATTTCTGGGAAGAGAACATACCAGGTCCCTTGACTTTCCTGTTTCTAACCTATTATTTAATACTTAAGGGCACACAGTTGTCAATTTAAAAAAAAAATTTTGTGCAGAAAATTTCCCTCCACACTCTTTTTACTATATGCTTGTGTGTGGCAGGGATTTCTACATCCTTCATCTGTCTAATTTCTTTTCTATGCATTTTTTTTCTGGTTTTGGGGGATGCTAAGTAACAAATCAAGATTTCTATCAAAAATAAATAAATCGAATATTGCATGTGTTCTATGCCAATTTTTCAATGTATTTCTTCTGCTGTTCCCGCTTATTTTTCAGTAAACTTATGAACCAGTAAGATAATTGACTGAAAAAATAGGCTGTGGCTTGCGCAGGATCATGTTAATACTGTCTGGAATAACGTGAATGTAGTTGTTGGGAGGAAGATGCTTTTCACAAAACAATAATTTTGAACTGCAGTATGTTCTAATCTTCATAAAGTGTCATGACACATTGAATGCTTCTTGATCCAGAGGAGGAACCAATAGATGCTAACAGGTTATTACTGCTTTTCTAGGTTTTTCAGGTTTCCCAACTTTCTTGTTTTTCTTTCCTCCTCTCCTCTGTTTTCCAGACAAGTTGTTGCTCATGTGCAACAATGTTCATATTTCCCTCTCTCTATTGCAAAGAAATGCTTGATGTGCATTTGCGTTTTCCCCCCTTTCCCCCGCCCCCTACAGAGCTGCATCAGTTTATAGTTGATCACAGAATGACTATACTCCCAAATAACAAGCCCTGACTACATGAAAAAAGCTTGTTATCGGCCCCTACATGCAGGAATCTTGCATGTCATATGATTTTATTTCATGTGGCTTCTAAGTATGCCATTTTTCAAGACCAGTCACTTGTGCGTGTGGTACTCTGTTCCCCTTTTGTTGCAGTGCTTTCCACTTCTGTCTCATCTAAATCTACTTATTATTTTCCGGTGGCATTGTTAAAAAAAAAGGTTTGATATAATTTTTGGAGGAACTAGTAGTTCTTTTCTAGTCCAATTGTTCCATGTTTGCAACATCATACTGTATTCTTGTGGAAAGTTTCTTTCTCATTTTAAGATTACCTTCTTATCACATTTATTTAACCTCACATGATTTACTGAGTCCGGATTGCATCTTGTTTGAGTTTCCTTTTTTCAAGGAAATGACTGATTCATTTTTTAGGTATTGGATTAGTCCAGCATGTGCTAAATCTGCTAACACGTAGTGCATTTTCATCCTTTTTCCTTTTTAATACAATTGAATTCAGACCACTGAGCCTGATAATTTTTTTTCTTCTTTAAGTGTTAACTACTGTATTTTTTTTTCTCTCTAATCATATGATAGCACATTTCATTTGATTTTATTAAAATGCTCATTGCAATTTTTTGGGACAGCTCTAATGTTTTGGTGTAGACATTTTTTCAGTTCCCCAGCTTCAGTGTATTAGCCCCCTCAAGTTATACTTTTACCTTGGAAGGTGTTAATACATTTGCATTCCCACTAACTAGCCTGTCTTTATTCCTGTATCTAGTGGCATTATTTGTATTGGAAACCAAGGCACATTTTATCGTCACCAGTACCTCCACAAAATAGTATCGCTTCTTCTGTGTTTTTTTTAATTATTATTATTTATAAATCATAGTGGTTTCACTACTCTCTTGGAGTGTAGGGAAGGTTTTTGTGGCTAGGGAAAGAGGTAGCACAAGTGATCCTCTTCTGCAAAGTAGAAGTAATAATGTAAGGTATCCCTTCAGTTCCTGAGCAACAGATACTCTCCAATAAGATGCTTTATTTCCATTTACAAAAACTGTTGAAATAGGGTGAAAGATCCCATCAGTTTTGTGCCGCAGCTGTTCCAGCACCCAAATGTAATTTCCTTGGATGAGTTCCTGGAATTATTGAAAATGGTGAAGGCATTTAACACTCAATATTAAGGTATCTCTATGACAGCGTACAGAAATTAACTCTCAAAGGGCATTCCTGAATGTGCCTTATGTTCAGGAACTTTTCACCTGCAAGAGTACAGGTGAAGATGTTCCTTATACCAGCAGGGAAGGAAAATACTTTATAGGATATTTCTGTAAAGTCAGGATAATTTTCAAAGACAACAACAATGTAAGTGGAGGATGCTTTTTGCTCAGTTCTCTACAGACAACTAAAAACTATTGGTTATGCATGTGTAGTTAGATTAGGCGCACATAACAAAGTGCGTTGTTGTGAAAGCTTGAGGAAATATTCAGACTATTTCATATTTGTAGATATGAAAAAAGGGAGATGGAACAAATCAGCACCAAAGTGCTGTTGGGAAGTGAAGCTATCAGCAATAGCAAAGAGCTGCATCTTCTCAAGAGATGCAGAGATCTCTGTAAAACTTCCTCCGAAACTTGCAGCTCCCTCCTCAACTTGCTAACATTTTTTGCTAAGCTTTTACTAGAAACATAGGAGGGAGGGGGCGGGAGGAGTGGTCTCTATTTTGTTTTTTCACACCTCCTGCTCTGGGGTCCTTCTCTAGTGAGTAATTGCAGTTCTTGCCTTTGCTGTTGCTCATTGCTTTTCAAAGCAACGACATGAGTTGTCAGAATTCTTAACAGTCTCTGTGCTGCACCTGACCCTGGATATCAGCTGGGAAGCCACACAGAATCACTGGTGCTGTTTTCCTGAACCTGTGGGCACACAACAGTAGTTCATTGATTTGTACTGGGTTAATGTTTGGAGAGTAGCTGTTGACGTGAAAGGAATTTTAGGACAGCAGGTGGGTGGGTGGAATTTCTTGTCCAAAGTTTTCGTTTCCACAGCAGAGATGCAGTTCAGCGTAAAGAAATATATGTTGTATCTGAACGTACTGGATTTGTTTTGCAAATAAGTGCTTCCATTTCTCTAACTCTTTGGATTCATTTACATGGCGAAATATGTATGCAGCAAGCTGGATGTCAATTTATAAGCTATGGAAGCTCCTGGTTAACTTACCATGTGAATACCTACATTAAATATCTGAAGTAGATTATCTAGGTGACATTGGTGGCTGTATCAGGAACTGTCAGTCTTCTGGGAAGGACAGGTTGGAGGCCAGGTATTTAATGCACACTGATTAGACTGATCCTTGAGCCTTCTCTTCTCCAGCCTAAACAACCCCAGTTCTCTCAGCCTCTCCTCATATGACAGGTGCTCCAATCCCTCGGTCATCTTTGTGGCCCTTTGCAGGATTCGATTCAGTCTGGCAGGTACTGGGGAGCCCAGAGCTGGACGCAGCACTCCAGATGTGTCCCAGTAGAGCTGAGTGGAGGGGCAGGATCACCTGCCTCAACCTGCTGGCAACACTCCTCCTAATACAGCCCAGGGTGCTGTTGGCCGCCTTTGCTGCAAGGGCACGTTGCTGGCTCGTGTTCAACTTGGCCTCCACCAGCACCCCCACGGCTCTTCCCGCAAAGCTGCTTTCCAGCTGGTCGGCCTCCAGCCAGTACTGGTGCCTGAGGTAATTCTTCCCAACGTGCAGGGGTTTGCATTTCCCTTTGATGAACTTCAAAGGTTTCCTGTTAGCCCCTTTCTCCAGCTTGTCAAGGTCCCTCTGAATGGCAGGACAACCACTCCTCTATTCACAGCATAGTGAAGTGTTCTCTGACTTTTTTTTTTTCCCTGTAGACAAGCCGTTCAGTCTCTTAAGTGCCGTTTGCAGTGTGGCAAAACTTGCTTTCTTTACCTCCCCAATACCATCGCATGGATGGTGTCCATAGTGATAAAAGTCATAAGGCTCTTGAAATAACTCTGGCTTTATAGTCAAGGGTCTTTGAAAAGCTTAGGGGAACAAAGTAAGCAAACATTTAGAGATTCGTGAATATAGTAGGGATCTCTGGACAGCAAAGATAAGGTCCAAACCATAATGTTTTCAAAACGCAATGCTCATCAACATTGCATGTTGTGTATCATCGTATTCTTTTCTAAAGAGCGTTTATGACAACGTAAAGGCTAATAACTAAAGCTTACTTAAGAAATTGTACTACTGACTGAAAATATTGCCACTTGTGTTTTTTCAGACGCTCCTATTGCAAAAGCTGCTGTTGAAAAGAAACAATTTTTTTTTATAAGAAGAGAATGGGTAAGTTCATTATCTCGGAGGTTTTTTTTGTTTCCTATAATGCAAAGCATTTTCTCTCTCACATTGGTAGAGGAGGTGGATTGTAAGACTTTAAATGTTGATCTTGTCACTGTTTTTCTTGTAGCCGCAAAAGTTAACGGAACTTCCTACAAATGTTTTTAGGAGTATTTTCTCAAGTGACTATTCATTTGTCGAAGGACTTGTTCAGAGTGCATCTATCTAACAATAAATTAAAAAAAAAATTTAAAAATATAATTTTTTTTATGCATAGTGCTGAAAATGTACATGCTAAAATAGGATGCCTTTAGGCTTTTATAGCACTAAACTTTTAGATAGTGGACAAGAAAATTTCATTATGTACTGTTTTAAATATTTTTTGGGTTTTTGTTAACTAAGGTCAGCCTGTTGAATTCTGGCTAAGGGATCATAATAAGGACTGATTTCTGATAAATTACATTGTGTGTGTGTGATCTGACTAAATGTCTGAAACTGTGTTGTCTGCCTCTACAAATGACTGGTTAATGAAACATGATTGGACAGATTCTGGTTTTATCTATACTTTTTTGGAATGTATTTTAGCATGTTTCGCACTGGCAGCACTTTATTAAAATTGGCAGTAACTACATGGTAATTCAATTTTAACTTCAAATTCACAAAGCAACTTAATTGATTGGGGGAATGTTATATTTGCTATAACGCTGGATACAATGCAAGGTACTTATTCTAATATAATTAATATAATTTCTCTTCTTTGTTTTGTCAGAAGGAGAAACAACACTAACAATCAAATGTCAAGTTTGTAGGCTATATCTGTTTTATCTTCTATACTTCTGCATATGATCATGAAATACTGGCAGTATTTTACTTTTCTAGAAGTGTACAGATCTCTTCTGCTATACTTTTCCAAGCTAGAAGAACTTCCAGGACTTTCATTTTTAACTTTCTGTCAAGATTAATACTGTTCTGAAAAATCAAATTGTACGTGCAGTGTCGAATTCAAGTGTTTTTTAATGGAATTCTAGCAATACTTGCTATATTAGTCCCTTAGAAAATACAGTATTTGAAAGAAGGCCTTAACTTTCCAGTTTGAATTTGATAGGATTTGTATATTTAGTGGGGTGGGGGCTTTTTACACTCATTTTTTTCAAAAATATTTTAATATTACTGCAGTCTTTATTACTTAAGAGTTTATAGGAACATATAAAGACCAACTGCAGAAACAATCTCCTTAGTGCGATGGTATCCTATAGTTCTGAGCACTATACAGGCACAAAGTAGTCAGTGGTTCCTACCCCAGAGAGTGTGCTGCCTAGACAAGACAGGTGCAAGATGGGGAAACTGTTAAGACTGCACAGAGTGAACAGTGCAGTGGTGGCAACAGCTGGTTTTTCAACTTTTAAAGATAGTGCTGTTGGGAGAGAATAAATGAACAAACAAAAAGGGAAGGGAGATAAGAGCTTCTAGAGAAACAAAGTAGAGAGCGGGTATATAGTGAGACGCGTATATAGTGAGACAGAAGGGAAACAGAAAAAGCACAGTCAAAACTGCTGTGGGGAGAATTTCCAAATTTCCTTGGTTTTAGCGCTTCTGCACTTTTCCTGTTTTCCACCAAAGGTCACAACACAGGTGTGGGGGGCGATGAATCTTATTTCATGTCATTTCTTCAGTACAGGAATACTGACTTCTTTTTATTCTTACCTGTGCTTAAAAAAGTGCTTTTTCCCTTGCAGTCTATATTTTTAAATATTAGATATGTATTTATGTAACTTTTAGTAAGTACTAGTATGATAAACATGGCAATAGCCTTATGGAGGGAAGCAGTAGCATGTTCAATTCACTTGAGAATGTCTAAAGGAAAATTTCATCCCTACGTAGATTTTAGAGATCTTGTCAGAATTTGGTGAGGGAGAAATGAGAGAGGAGAGATGTTAAAAAAAAAAAATCCTACTTTTGCAAAAATTCTTACTTTAAAACAGATTGCTGAGCACTTCAGAGAAGTCCTCTTCAAATATGCAAAATGCTTCTGTCTTATTTCTGTTTGTATTGCATTCTTCAGTCTGCAAACATAGTCATAGAAAAGACTGCAGCTTGCATTCTTAGTGATGTGAATCAGTCATTGTGTTCTGAAACTATTAATCCGTTTTCCATTATAGATGGAGAAGAGAAAACATACGGTGGGTGTGAGGGCCCAGATGCTATGTATGTGAAGTTA
This sequence comes from Calonectris borealis, assembly GCF_964195595.1. Lineage (NCBI taxonomy): Eukaryota > Metazoa > Chordata > Aves > Procellariiformes > Procellariidae > Calonectris > Calonectris borealis. The sequence goes on from NC_134313.1 coordinate 36,261,958, forward strand.
ATATCCTCCGATGGCCATGAGTTCATTGTAAAAAGAGAGCATGCATTAACATCAGGAACAATAAAAGCTATGTTGAGTGGACCAGGTAGGTACAAAAGATTTAGTACCTGCATGTCCTTTGTTTTCCCTTTTGGACTGTTTGAATTTATATCATGCAGTGAGTGAAAGTTGGAATAAATGATAACTTTTCCAGTGGAACAGCCACCTCTCTGGGGTATTGTGCTACCAGACATATAATTGGACTCTCTCTGCTTTTGGACAGTTAGCGATCTTACGGTGTCATTACTACTAGTTTCCCATGGTATGAGAACTTGAGGATATTACATGAAATGTGTAGGTGTCAAGTTCAAAACAAACAAGAGTTGGTAGTTCTTCATTGCCACCTCCACGGTGGAACTTTTAGTGTTCTGTACTGGGTCTGGCTGGTATGGAGTTAATTTTCTTCATAGGGTTCTGTGTTTTATATTTGTGACCAAAACAATGCTGATAACACGCCAATGTTTGAGCTATTGCTGAACAGTGTTTGCACAGTGTCCAGCCCTTCTCTGTTTCTCACTCTTCCCCCCACCCAATGAATAGACAGGGGGGTGTGCAAGAGGCTGGGAGGGAACACAACCAGGCAGGTGACCCAAACGAACCAAAGAGAGATTGCATGCCATACAACATCATGCTCAGAAGTAAAAAGGGAGAGGAGGGGATTAGGGATGTCTTTTGCTTGGGAACTGGCTGGGCATCAGTCTACCCATGGGAGGTGGTGAGTGATTACCTTTGCATCAGTTGTTTGTTTCCTTTCTCTTCCTCCACTTGTCTTTCGCTTATTAAACAATTTTTAACCTCAACCCATGAGTTTTCTTGCTTTTACTCTTCCTTTCCTCTTCCCTTGTCCACTGCAGGGGAAGTGAGCAAGTGGCTGTGTGGTGCTTAGCCGCCTACTGGGGTTTAGGCCACAACATGTTCACAAGATCCTGTGGCAAGGAGTTCCTGAGCTTAATGACAAAAGTTAGCTTAAGTTTGAGAGGAGGGTAGATAAACTTACAGAAGGGAAGGACCTCACGTGTTACTGAATATATGAGACCACCTCTGGTTTAAGAAGTGTCCGAACAAATTCTTGAAGACCAAAAGGGTGGAGGAGAGAACAGAGAGAAGTTAACACATGTGCTTTCCCTCTTCTGTACCCTCATTCCGTACGTTTACCTTTGGCCACTTGAGTGGTGGGCAGTTAGCTACGTGGATCTCTGGTCTGAATACGGTCATTCTTATACCCTCTTTTAGATTCTGGCAAGGGGGTTACTGGAGAGATCTACTTGCTTAATGTATTTTTAAATTACTTAGTAATAGCTGGGCAAACTGAGCAATTAAAATTCTCAGCTTAATGTTCTGCTAAACATCATTGTAACGGTTGCATTTGAAAATACGTACAGGTCTGTTGTGTCTGATCCACTCCATGTCAGCCTCCTAGATGTGTAAGAGGAAGAGTAGTTACAAGACCTGCTCTGAATTTGTTCCACAATGTGAAGGAATAAAAGGCGAAGTAGCCTGCTTAGAGGGCTAGAAAACTGACTCTGTAAAGGAGTTAGCATTCAAGAATATTTTGTGTAAAAACTAGCAAGATAAATGGGCTCACAAGAAAAAGTACCCTTGCTGTCTAGTTTAGTAGGTCACAATTTCACTGATGTGTAAGTGTTCTCTATTTCAGTGCTGTGACATTGCCAATACGCTAACATTTCTTCTGTTGCTTCCTACTGCTCCTGTATTAGAATTCAAGCCGGATTGGCTTCAGTGCATGCAGATATTTCTACAGAAATGTGTGTAGACATTAGTAAATAGCTCTGCTTTGTAGTTAGAAGGGGATTCCTATAGAAATAGTGGGAACCAAACATTACTATGTCTCCCATAAACACGGAGTACATGTTAGTGGGCTTTATATTATCTTTCAGCTTAATGAGTTGAAAGTCCAGAGAGATGAGGAAAAGAGGGACAGATAACAATAGAAAGGTTGTGGGACTAACCACAGAATGACTTCATATCATCCAAGTTTCATGCTTATAGTTACTATAGAAAGCTAATTTCAGATGTACTTGGGTTTTGCGATTTAAGGTTTGGATAAATTCTTCAATATCTAATAGGGATAAACTCACACTGCATGTAACCTTTCCTCCAGTACAACCAGGGTTTCTCTGTCCCTCCTGCCTGCCTGTTTTCACAGCTTACCAAGTTAATGTATCTTTCAGGTTTCAACCCTCTGTCAAATACGCTTGAAACTGACTGAGAAATTCAAAGCTAGTGGGATCACAGAAGGGACTACTGATAAGTGTGCATATGCAGATACGGAACATTTACAAACCTTTTTTTTTCTTGGATAAGGGCAGCTAGAAATTTGCTCTCTTTTTTTTTGTTTGTTTTTTTTTTTTTTTAAACATTGTTACTGTGACCTTCGGAGCTGAGTAGACTACAGTTTTAGAGCACCTATCAAGCAAGCATCAGAATTAAACCTAAATTTCTGGTGTAGTTGTTCAGAATATTGTTAATAGGCTGCAACCAAAATACACATTTTGTAATGCAGGGGATCTTAATATTTTTGAGGGTTGTGAATGTGGCACATCCTGCTTTACACTGAAGAATCTAATACCCAGGAATATGGGACTTAATGCAAGTCTGTTGAGAATGTGTTGTATTAATATGGTAAAGCATTTCATTTTGCAGTGAATTGAGATTCTGACTTTTGATTTGCTGTTTTGTTTTTGTTTTTTTTCTACAGGACAGTTTGCAGAAAATGAAACAAATGAGGTGAATTTTAGAGAGATCCCATCCCATGTCCTATCCAAAGTATGCATGTATTTCACCTACAAGGTCCGCTATACTAACAGCTCTACAGAGATTCCTGAATTCCCAATTGCACCTGAAATTGCACTGGAACTTCTGATGGCTGCAAACTTCTTAGATTGTTAAATAAAATAAATTATAATAAAAAATGTAAAACTTTTTTCAGTATTTAATACATGTAGTTCAGTTAGTAACTTTTTTCAGATAGCATGTTGCGTGTGTGCTGTTGAGAACTGTAAAGTTCACTGCAGAGGCAATTGCCTTCAGTCCTTTTGCATATAGCAATCATTCAGTTGAAGTTTGTTTTGCTGCTTACACAAATAAGGACCTTTTCACAAACTGAGAAAAATAAACAAATATGCCAATTAGTAGATGGCTATGCCTTATCCTTTAGGTGTGGTAGAACTTTCTTTTAATACAATGACCATAGAAAATACTGGAGTTTAGTCTAATGCTCTCTAAAAAGTAATTACAGTTAAATACGAGTAGCTGTCTAGGGTTTCTAACTTTCTCTTCTTGTTAAAGTTTCTAAACATCTGAACTTAATCTCCTTTGTAAGATAGCTGTCCTTTAGCATAGTTATACTAACTAGATTAGAAGTGCCCTCCCTAAAGTTTGTATACTGACAATGGTATTCCCTTTAGATTGAAAGTTGAGTATGTAGGAAAATGCTTAAGGCTTTTAATTTAAATCATAGTATAGACATGCGTAAAGGTGTACTTGATACATTTTTCTTTTATAACCTAAATTTTCCCCATTAGTAATTACAAATATTCAAGTCACTTGTCTGTACAGTAAGATGTGATCCTACTGACAGTGGCTTTTAAGGGGAAAAATAACTGTTGCAATCTGTGTATATTCTCTTCTGTATAACATATAAGGTTATTCTTAATGTACTGTCACTTGACCTGATATGGATTTTATATGGTTTCAGTTATGGTTTATTTCCATTGTTGTGATTGGTTATTGTAAAGTCTGTATTTAATCTTTAGAGTAGTAGTCATTTAAATTTTGTAACATAGCAACTGAAAAGATAGCAGTTATCCTATCTTTTACCTCTTCCTCAACCTCTCCCCTGTATCCACAGAAAAAGACCCTGAAATGTGGAGGTCTTTTATATTTGAAGGAAAGGGCATTAAGCAGATGTTTAAGGAGCTGTTTTATAAATTTCATAGGTATTTCCAATGTTTTTACAAATATTTTAGGGGAAAAGGATTGGCAAGCCACTGACACAATACTAGAGTGGAACACGTCATCTCTTGGTAGTTCCTGCTGGTAGTTGCCTATACTATCAGTTCTTTGTTCAAAACAAGTTTCCATAAAGAAAAAAAAAAAATTAAACTTGAGACAAGAAGTTGCTTTTTGTTCAGCTGCAGCCTGAAGAACCCTTCTGCCAAAATCATCTGTAAATGAGAATAAATCTAATGCATCATAAAAAATGATGCAAGAACAATGTAGTTAGCGTTTCCATCAGCTGCCACTGCTTCAGCTTTGTTTTGATCAAGAAGTGGTTGTGGTCCTTCATGGAAAAATCCCACCGACAGATGGTGGGACCTCTTTATTGATGTATTAACTCATGGTGAATTTAGAGGCCTGAAACTCTCCTCTAAACCTGTTTGCCAACGTAAATACAACTTTGAAGAGATTTTTCTGGACAAAAACTTGTACTAACTTACGTAGACTATGCAGTCTGCCCATGGAGGAGTTCAGTTCTGACAAATGAAATTTTACTCTGGGCTTGAACAACGCTTGATTAGACAAGCTGACATTTGTCAATGTGTTGATAGATTAGCTGACATTTATTCACATCATATACTTTGGCACAATTTATTGTGTTTAATGTGGGGATGTTTATGACTAGATTGGTTTTGCACGATAAAGCTGAAGTGCATTGCAAGGCGATTGTCTGAAATCTTATGTTTAAGCACTCTGGTCAGTGCTGTTAGTAACTCATTTTCAAGAGCACTAAAAAGATAAACCAGAGATACCCTGTTATGCTGCTTTTGTTAGAGCCACTAGGAATACCCTAAAAGGTCAAGGAATACCGACATGGATATTTTAGTCCCAACTACATTTCAGTCTGAGCGAGTCTTAATTTCTTTGGCCATTTTTAATAGTCTTGAGGTTAATGACTTGGAGTTAAAAAAGTATTTAGTTTAAAATTGAAGTAAAAAGGATGTCATTTTTTTTAAAAGGTGTTTTTTCCATTTTTTTTTTCCTTCCCTTTTTAAGCATTCCAAAACAATCTCCTGTTAAAATACATTGCATTTTATGATTCCGTACTTCAGCAGGAAGGTAAAATAGCTGGTTTAGTTCTGAATAATAATTTTGTTGTTTTTCCTTCAGCTTAATGTATCATACAGTAGCTTTGAACACTCAGGAAATGCAGTAGTGTCCTAGAGTGCACTATTTGCAAAACCACCGGCTGTTAAAACTAACCTGCAGATTTCTAAGGGGGAGGGGGGCAGAGGGAATTAGTGCAATTTCCGTGATAGTGACATGGGTATGCTATTATCAGACAATTGGAAACTTACCACGCTTAACCCCTGAGTTCTAAATAAATTTCAAAATGGAAAATTTTTAAACCTGTGTTTCTGTTGATTTATGACTTCTCAGAGCAAGTATTCATATGTAGAATCATAATTTTTGTGGCTATGTGGTGAGCAAATTGCTAATATAATTAGTATTTGGGTAGTAGGTTGTGAAACTGCATGTATAAAACTAAAGGGTTTTTTTCATAGTTCTGAAGAGTTTCATAGATTTAAAGTGTTTTGATATCTTTGTGCTCCTCTGAATTACAAGTATGCACAATTCTTAGAAATAACCAAGTACTAAAAAAGGATGGTATCCCTGAAGAGCCTTGAAGAGGACATTTTGAAGACTTGAGGTGTCCCATAATGCTCCTTTTTACTTAGTAAGCTAGTCCTGTGTCTGATGGTTCAAATTATAAACTGAATCACTGATGCAGCCATAAAAACTTCCAGATTCTTTACTAACTGTAAACAATGAGAAAAATCCTGCTGGCATATGATTTTTCATCATTTGAGTATGTATAAGCTGCTGAAGAAGTCTCTGCTGGTCTCCAACATGAACCAGTCTCTGCGTCTGGAACAATCAGAACTCCGTTCCACAAGACATGAAATTCCTTTTTGGTTTTGAGGTTGAAGAAAGGAGGATTCACCATCAAGCTTCACCTGCCATTATATTCAACAGCTGTGTTGAACACCATATCTAAAAGGCATTTCTTAATTAATGGTAGTTAAGTGTGGAAAATTGGTTGCTTCTGTCTGTGTTTTATCGCTGTACATCATATTTCACAAGCGTAAGTTGCAGCAGTGGCTATTTGGTTTTTTCACCCTTTCTTGTTTTTATTCCTCCCATTGAAAGGGGTTTCCCAACACCTGCCTAAATCTGTGGGTTTATGGGATAGATAAAGTGGACAAGGAAATGAATGGGGCAGGAAAGTTAACTTTTCAGTCCATGTTTTGTGTCCCTAGTTTTATTTATTTTGTTAAGTCTTAAATGTTGCAGTGTAATTTAAGAGAGTAACAGCTACTGCAAAGTCAACAATAGCACACTGTTAGTGTGTAGGTACTAATGAGAAATAGCAGTTTTCCTAGCTGAAAACTAAGGGTGGAGGCTGTGGTGTAAACTTAATTTCAACGACTGAATAAGAGAAAAATAGCAGGAACTCAAATTACTTAATAATTTTGAGTGGATTTGGAAATTAAACTATTATGTTGGTTTTTAAAGACAGACCAAAGCTTTGCAGTTAACAGAAAAGGCATTTTTTGACAAATGATAAACTAGATTGGAGTTGGATTTCTTCTTAAACGTAGCTTATTAGGTGGCAATTTTATGGGAAGATACCAATGCCGTGAACTTGATGTGTTGCACAATGATTGGAAGAGCTAGAAAAGAGCACATAGTAGATTTTGTGATTATTATCAGTCACCTATGAAGCTTGTTTGAGTGTCATCACTAGGGCAGCACAGCAAAAAGAACAGTGAGTTTTTATCAAATTTTATCAATGTTATGTGTCATGAAATAAAGCTTTGAGTATGTTACATCTAAAACGCAGGCAATCTCTCCGCTATGGGAGAAAGGTCACTGAGATAAAAAAAAAGGGGGGGGGGGGAAGATATTTCTCTCTGTCATTGCCATGTTACTGTTTACATGTTTACAGAATACAAGATTTTCCTCCCACGCTACGTTGGAGGAGAATCAGAGATGCAAGATCGTGATTATTCTTTGCCAAATGGAGTACTTCAATGTTTTATCCTATTGAGCTTACGTACTCAGACAGTTTTCAAGATGTTAATCATGTAATGTTTTGTAGCCTCCCTTGTCGAGGGTAGAATTGGAAAATTAAGTTAAAATTGCCCCTGAAATATGTACTGCGTTTTAGATTGGTGAAAGTAAGAACTTGAGAGTTTTTAATTTATCTAAAATCTTACTGTACAGTGCTAAAGTTACTGTTTTTCAGCATAGTTTTGTGAGATGAGTTTCTTGGGAATACAGGCATGGATTAATGCTACTCATTATTTATTTGTTGCCAATTTCTTTCCTCAACCAGAAATTACTTTGAAGTTAAAAGCAAATACTGTTAATTCCTTTAATGTTAACTCAAATTTAAAACTGCCTTTTCAGGTGAGAATTCAGAGCTAAGGCTTTTCTTCCCATGAAAAAAATACCACTGGTATCCTATTTGCACTTAATAATAGAAAACCTTTATCTCCAAAATCACCACTACACAAAACCATAAGTAATACATAATTCATGTCTTAGGTTGCTATAAATTCTTGTTACTCTGTCTAGTAAAACAATGGGATACTTGTTATGCAGGTTAATTCACTCTCACATAAATAGTCCTCAGTTTTGGTTGGTATCACCAAGCCTGAAAAATATCCACAATCAAAATGCTTTTGGCACAAAGGACTTAATTTCTTTTTTTATACAGGGAAAAATTTCCCGCATTACCACACTAAGTTGACATATAATGTTTTCCAGAAGTGACACTCCATTTGAGTCAGAATTATTTGTAGCAAACTACTTGAAACATGTAAATGATATATCAATATTGCACTAACATTTATGCTGCTTTCAGATTTGTCAGAGAACACTTAAATAATGAAAAATATTTGACTTGTAATAAACAACTATGACTTAATGAGAGAACTGTCTGAAAACATTCAGCTGAAATAGTCAAGTAACTGCTCATCCATCGTGTTTTCATAACATAGCTCTGTTCACGGTAGTCATATCCCATATGAAGTCTTGTCTTTCTCAAGGAACATGAAATAAAGAAACACAAACCAACAGGCTGGACCAGTGTCATCTTGGTGTACAAGCCTGCAAAATGAAATTCTGCAAGGTCTGTAAGTAGCGTGCAGGGTCCGGTGACGGCAGCGTGCCGTCTGATGTGTGCATTTGGAGGATTTGCTTCTCATCCCTCGGGAGCTGTGATAGCTTATTGCACAGCTGTGTAAGTTACCTGAGAAGCCTCTTCTCCCGCAATTTTATCTTGCTTCTAGACTAGCAAGACCAAACAGCTACTTAATTTCGAAAATTCCTTATCAGCATCTTCTTCACTGGTTATCAAGTCAGAGTCACTTCTGTGTATTCGTAATAACAAAATCAGCTAGGCATTCATATACCTCTTGGGCTTACCTGAGAAGCTTTCAGTTCACCGGTTAAAAAAAAATACTAAATTATGGTTATATTTCAATATTAAAGGTATTTATTATCACTGAGCAGAGTCTGAATCTTTGTATTTGATAGACACAGTAATCAACCTGCTCACATGGGCTCTGGAAATGGATGCTTTTGATGTGGAAGAACTGTTAATAATTACATAACCTTGTACTTTTTAATGTATTCATCTATTTCATTGAGTATAGGTCCTACACAATCCTCATTATTTTAATTTTTTATAGCTTTTATCGTTATAGATATTTATCTTTACATTTATAAGAGTTAGAGGATTACTGGTGCCAAAAAACATGTCTTGACAATTACTACAAATTGGTAATTATGGCATATTACTAAAACAGGCAATTTCACTCCTTTCCCTGGCCACATGTCCTCCTTCTTCCCTTGCAGTAATTATAACAACTGTGCGTCCACAGAATAGGAGAGATTCTTTTTCTGATCTGATGGAAAATTATTTTGGTAGTTTAATCTTGGTGTGGATAAGCTGAAAGCCACAGATCACGCAGTGAGTGTAAAATTGTCAAATCCTATACAACAGAAGAAATGGAAGCATATGACAGCCGAGAAAAGGATGGCCACCTTCTGCAGACGCTGCACTTGCAGCAGATCAGGGAGAAGATGAAACCTTTCCCTTAGCCTCCATTCATCCCCTTGAAGGTCCTGGGATGGAAGTGATAACGTGCCTGTTACTCTCCAGAACTAAGTAAGATAAAAACGGAACAAGCCATTGATGAAAAAGCTAGATTATCACTAAGGAATAAAACAACAGTAAAATCTCAACAGGTCAAAGACATCTTGCAAATTTAGGGTATTTTTCATTTTTAGCTACGTCTGCATGTTCGTTTGTATTCTCGATATAATCTTGCCTTGGTTTGATTCTACATCTTTTACCTGCATGATGCAGACAGTGCTTCCTGCAGGTGCATGATGCTTGTGTTTATCAGAAGATCTCTGTTCCACAGACATTTCAAACTCCGTGCCCTTCCTGAAACTGGCAGGCGGGAGTGGAAGGAGAAGTTGGCACAATTCCTCTGAGAGGTATGTCGTCCTCCATGCTCGTGAGATGCTGTCTCCTGGCACTGCAGATTATGGTTGCTATGCCGCTGGAGTAACAAGGGGAGGTTAGCGTGATGTACAGTTGACTTCTGTGTGAGAAGGAGATAAGATGGAAAGCTAAAAAAGTACAGTGGACACAGACAAAAGAAATCAAGCTTCTGTGTTATTATAGTGGCAGAAATTGTAAAGAAGCAGGCAGGGATAGTTCAGTATGTAGAAGAATCATACAGAAAAAAAAAAGGGAGAGCAGAAGAAAAAAAGGTTTGGTAATGTTTGAAAACATTATGGATAATGGAGGGAATGGAATATAAAATTATGGGACCCTAATCAAGAAAGATATTTGACCTTTGAGAAACTAGCTAGATACATCAGAAAATTGTCTAATAAACGCAGTTTGAACATTAGTTGCATTTTTCCTGTAAATGTAATGTAACGCAAACTCTGAAGAAAAGTGGATTTTTAGATCAAATTCATTAATATTTACAGAAACAATTTTAGTAGGAGGTACAATTTTCATTATTTGCTTTGTATGTTTTTGATATGTGCATAATCGTGCATTTCATCAGATCAGTGCAAGATAGCTTCTGAAATAATGAAGATAACAGATGAAATTCCTCTTATCCCTAAAGTTTTGCATATTTGGGACCTAGGATTCCGATTCTTGAAGTCTCTGGCAAAACTTAGGTTGACTGGTGCAGGATCAGGCTGCATTAGCCAAATACTAAAGCTTTCTTTTTTAAAAACCAAACAACTATTGTGTTGGCTATCTCTACACCTGCAACAGATTAGGAAGGGTTAACTGCAAGTGTTTTCTTCTACATTTTGTGTAGGTAAAGGTCAACACTGAAATAAGCAGCAAATTACAATATAACCAACTCCTTGTGAAATCTGCCCACTCTCGGATTTTGGGCCTTTCATTGCTGAGATTACTGAATAACTTAGAACAAAGAATACTATGAACCATCATAAAATTAAGAATGGAACTGTATTTAAGGAAGAAAATAGTGATATTCATATAATGTTTTTCTGGGAGTCTGCTAATAGTGTTTGTTTTCTTATTGTGCTTAAGGGATTGAATCCCTATAGTATTATGCATGGTACGAAAACACTTACCAAAAAGCACTCTCTGTAAACTAGATTACTGAGACATGGGGAAAGGGAAAAAAAAAAAACCCACAGGAATAATTCTCCAGCTGCCCCTATTCCCATGATGACGAGGAGCTAAAAATGTTGCACATGTATATTAGGCAATTGCATGACACTTTAAAAAACAAAGGTGTGACGACAGTGATAAAAGATACCTTTGGTAGTCCTATAAGAATAAACTCTATTCAAAGTGAATTTAGGAATGGGGGCATTCTGGTCATGAGTTTCAGCTGCAGAGTAATGCTTTAGTTTCTTACATATGCAGTTAAGTTAGGGTGCTTTATTCGTTTGTGCTTTATTGTTTATGTGAAGGGCAAACTGCCCCTTGCTTTTCATGCCTGCTATCCTCTCAGGAATGGGATTTGCAGCATAGATGAAGTTATCTCAGTAAACAATATTTTAGTCCAAAATGTCGTAGGTGCCTTGTTTTTAACATTGCAAAGCTCTGTGTGACAGGAGAAAAGACTTCGCAAACATAAGGACAGTTAAAAGCTGTTTTTTTGCTAAGGTGACTTTTCGTCCAGAGATAATTTTCCTTTATTACAGAGTAGAAGTCATATTTGTACTGATTACAGTTAGCTTAAGACTACAAATCTGATTTTTCCATGCAAAACCAGCTTGCAGTCTATGAAGCGTGCTGGCGTTCATAAGCTTATGCCTTTTCATATCTCTGACCTTGAACAGGGTTTTCTGGAGCAGGGTTAAGAAACTGAATATAATGGATTGAAATCAGTTTTATCTCACTGTGATTAAATCAACACGGATAGTCAATATGTCCTTGTTTATAGCCGAACACATGTCCATTGCTTAAACTTGATGTTCTTGCTATCTCTGTGGCATATGGCATTAAGAAATGTATTCTAGGATAAACGTATGTTTGGATCATGCAAAACAACATCTAGTAAAACAGAAATAGCGACGTTCCACTTAATGCTCTAACAGCCTAAGTTAGTTCTGAAGAACTGCAGGAAGAAGAAACCTCTAGCAGGTCTAAATGTCTACTTAATGCAATAAGTCCTCTGCAACCTAAATGGTGTTGCGAAATCATAAATACTGACTTCCAGGGAAAACTCACACAGCAAGACTCTTCTGACTTAAGTCTTATTTAAATGAAGTCAGTAGAGCAATGCCAGCTTGCACAGCATCACGAGCCCATAGTTTGTGACTGAGAATTGAGGTTGAATTTAGAGGACAAAAAGGATAGGATTTGGCTGACATCACGATACTTTTTCCATCCTTACTTTTGGTAGGCTAGTCTCCTTTACTATTCAAAAATTGAGACATACTCAATTCTGTCATCAGCAAATTCCCGCAAAGACAAGAAGCTCATTCCCTTCTACTGCTACCTCACAGGGCAAGGATACTCCTGCTGCCTTGCAAAGCAAGGTTTAAGCAAACCCCAGAAGTATGCTCACTTTAACATTGGCAACACTGCTGACACTGGATACAAGTTGGAAGCTGATGCTGTGTCGTGCTGGGTTTTTGTTTTCCTCCAGTTAGCCGTTTTCAAAGTTGAGGATGCATAAAAACATGAAGGTAAAGCTTGTAGGTAGAAGTAGTATCTTGCATCACGCTAAATAATACAGTTAAAGAAAGTAGGCAGTCTTTCAGATGCACAACCCTTCTCTAGGTCTAAAATTCAAGCAGCAGCTTTCAAAGGTAAATACAAACTGAGAACAATTGTTCAGTAATTTAATTGGATGTCTATCAGTTAGGCCACCTCTGAAGGAAAAATCAGGTGCTACCAATGGAGCAGAAGTGACCCAAGGGGATTCTTTAGCATCATCAGAAAGTGTGGATGTGAAGGGACAAAGGTACTCCAATGTTTCTGGAATGTACAGCAAGATCAGCGGAGAGATGGAGATTATAACGAGCTATAAAATCAGCATCTCTGTTAAATCCTTGGTTTTAAATATCCACTAGGATTATGAGTTTTATGGGTTTGTCTTTGGAAAAACATTTTGTAGGTTTATCTTGAGGATCCGTGAGGTCTGAAATACCTGGAATAAATGCTTTATGAAAAGTGTTTCTGCAAGCTGCTTAATTTATTGATTGCATGCAGGTTGCCTCTAGTGAGTGGTGCTTGTTTATTTTCACCTACACAGTTACCACACAATCTTTCAGTGCAAAGAACAGGGAATGTTCTAGTCCAGGAAAGGAAAACGTAGAATCAAAAAATGCTCCCATTTAAAATATACCGGTGTTAATTTGGATATGTACACCACCAGACCACCATTGCTGAAAAATCAAATCGTCTGAAGACTTGGGGCAGAGTAGCACGGGAAGCAGAGAGACGTCTCCCTTCGCCAGGAGGACCAAGCCGCAGGCAGGCCTTCTCCCACAGCAAACCAGCCGACGACCCCCGGTCCCGAGCCGGAGGAGCCGGGCCGGGCCTGCTGCGGATCCCTAATCCGACCTTCCCGCCAGGACGCACCAGGCGTAAGGGGAGCCCGCAGAAACCCGTAAAAGGGGCACAGCCGGCATTAACTAAATCCCTTAAAGACTCTGGATGTGCAGATCTAAACACCTTTGCAAACAGAGAGGCCTGGCGGGGGGTCAGCCCCCTCCCGGCGGCAGCGATGGCCGGCCCCGAGGCCCGCTCCCACCGCGGAAGACGACGGGGCTCCCTCCCCGGCCGCAGGGCAGCTCGGCGCGGTCCCCTCGCCGCTGCCGTCGGGCGAGCAGGGGCAGGGCAGCAGCGGGGGAGGCCCCCCGAAGGGCGCAGCGAGCCGGCGAGGCGCCTCCCCCGCAGGCCATCAGCGACGGCGGCGGGAGCCCAAGGACGACGCCCGCCTCGCGAGCCGCCCCCGCGCCCCCCTCTCCCCGCGCCCCCCTCTCCCCGCGCATGCGCGGCCACCCCGCGGGCGGCGCGGGCACGTGACCGGGGAGGGCGGGGAGGGGACGGGCGCGCGGCGCTGCGTCTCTGTGGGCCCGGGCTGGCGGCGCAGAGGGGAGGGGGAGGATCCATCATGGCGTCTATGCAGGTGAGGAGCCTGCGGCGGAGCCGGGGCAGCGCCGGGGCGCGGGGGCCGATCGGCGGCGGTGGCCCGGAGCCGGGAGGAGCCGTTCCCCCGGGCGTGTGCGTGGTGGTGCGCTTCAGAGAGCGGTGCGGGCGGAGCAACCGCTGGGGCAGCGGCTGAGGGGGCCGGTTGCGCGGCAGCTCTGGCGCGGCCGCGGGGGCAGGGGGGCCGGCGGCCGTTCGGTGGGGCCGGGGAGGACAGGGGGAGGCAGGGTACTGCCGGCCCGGTGCCGGGAGGGAGCTGAGACCCGCGGGGGCAGGCTGCGAGGGGCGAGGCCGGGCCCGGTTGCGGTGGGGGAGGAGGAGGAGGGAGCCGCAAGTGAGGGCGGGCGGGGCAGGATGGCGGGCGGGGGAGGAGGCGGGAGGGCGTCGGGAGGCACCGGGCGCCGGCGGGGGCGAGTTGCCTCACGGGGAGGTTTGGCAGAGATGTCCCCTCTCCTCGGGGAGGTGAGGGGAGGGCGAAGGGATTCCTCTCCCTCTCGGCAGGGTTTGAGGGGACCGCGGCTTCGCTGACCGCCGTGGGAGGTGGCGGGCTCGTCCCCCTCGCCCGGCGGTGTGGCCGCAGCGTAGCGGGGCGGGGGGGGTGTCAGGGAGACCCCCTCCCCCGGTGACACCGTGAGGATGGTGCCGAAGGATGTGACCAACAAGTCCATCTTCTCGGGCGTTTCTGGGGTTACGGCACTGTAATTCTTGGGCACAGCGGGGCTGGGACTGACCAGTTTTGTCCCAAGCCGTGTGCTCCTGTTGCCCGTGGGGTCCTCTTTCTCTCCGTAAAATGTGGTGTTAGTCCTGTGGACAGATAATGTCTGGTTTTACTTGGTTGGATGGGGCTGCTGTAGGTACGGTAGCATGGAGCATCCTGCTGCTTGACAGGTATTTCCAGCTGGATTATTTATTCATACCTTCTCCGAAGGAGTTCTTAAATAGTAGCTGCAGAAATTGGTCTGGAAGAATGGATCACTTTCACTGTGTGCTGCTCCGAGTGGGTGGTGATTTATTGTGACTGGGGCAGGAGAAAACATCGCTGGGTTTTGTGGCAGTGGCCCCCGTCTTTCCTTATTTCACCTGCAACTGCTCTGCTTTTCCTTGAATTTTTACAGTTTCCCATTTTGGTTTTAGATCTGGATGATCTAGCGCTTCTGTTTTCTTTCTCAAACTGCTGCTTTCTCTTTCTTGTTTTCATTTTGGTCCAGCATAACTTACATTTTTTTGTCACTAATACAAACTGAATGAAATTAGTTTAATTGTCCTGATAGCCTGGATTTAGCATATCTAAAAAGAGTTAAAATATCAAAGCATTGAACTTTATGGGGTAAAAATTCTGCTCATGAAGTTTAAAAGCATGAAAAAACCCATGGTGTGTCTTTCTGAGTTATTGAAATGAAATGGGATCATGAACTTGAACGTACTGTACAGAATGTGCTTCATTTAGCAGTAGTTCAGACAGATAGTCTGATCTGCCTTCATTTTATCAGCTTTATCTGGCAAATGTGTTTTTGTAATGTTCTTCTTTTAATGTTCAGACTTCCACAAGCATAACTGCAAAATAGAGGCAATAATTTATTAAGTAGTATCTTTTATAAAACTGTGTGAAAACTATAGGGAAAAGACAGTTATGAAACTTGAAGGAGGCACTCTGTGGGACTTTAAACCTGTGCTGTGTCTCTGGCCTAGTAAGTGACCTTCTACAGCTTGCCTCACCCTCATTCCTGTTACTCCCTCTGTAAAGGGAAAGTAATGATTACAAATTAAATAAGGTTGTTTAGGATATATGAATGACAAATGTTGCCTAAAAGTAAGATAAGTTATGTGTGGAGGTAGTACTCACTTCCTGAAAATACGGCTATGGTAAGTCTAATGTTGTAATTGCTTTCATTTTAGAAATACCAGCTGTAAGATTACACTTTTTTTTTTTAAAATGGTGTTCTGTTGTCTTTTGATGAAAGATTCAGGGAAATCTATGGAGATTTTTGTTTGTATGTTGCTAGTTGTATAATGTTGTGATGACTTTTTCCTGAGTTTAATAAATTACTAATTTAGTAATGTAGTTTAGCAAATTGGAAAAGATATTGTCTGGGAATTTTTTTTAAATAAACAGGAAGCATAAATGAAAAATTAGTAAGTGAAGTGTAAAATTAGTAAGTTTCTAAATGGTAGACACCTTCCCAGGTGAGTAAGATTTCAAAGCTCTGAATTCTTCTATTAATTAACGTTTAAATCTTCAACGCGAAAACATTTTACAAAGGAAGCTGATGTGTATAATTTCAAGTGTTTTTCGGTTCAGGATCATTTAATTTATTATTATTAATGCTAACATTTAATATGTAAGTTGCCTAACATAAAAAGGAGACGTCCTTTTTCTGATTATGTACAGTGTTTTTAAATACCCAATGTTTAACTGAAATGTTTGTGCAACTCATTGCAGTCTCTAACTATACCAGTAGTCTATCACTGTACCATTATGGCAGTATTATTTATATTTCTAATAAGAATGATATATTGGTACATTAAATAAGTTTTAGTCACTTCTTAAACTGCTGTAATACATATAGCAATGTATGATGCCCTAGGTTAGTTACATCTTATTTTTACAGATCCACCGAAATTTCTCTGCTTAACTCAAAGCTAGAGTTATCTGATCAGCCTGTTCTAAGTCAGCCCACAAGGAAAGTTTTGAAACTGTAACAAATCACCTCTTTTTGCCAATGGCAATGAACATCAACCTGAAGAGCTACTGCGGTTCAGTTGATGCATAGTAACTTGTAAAAATTGGGAGTTTGAGCCTTTATGTGTGTAATTTAAATTTATTGTGATCTTTGTCTGTGTGGACATTCTTTAATGGTAGTTTTCTGCAATGCTTTTCTTCTAGAAAAATAGAACCAATGTTGACAAGATCCTGTGGGTTATTTTTCTAACCACTGTGTTGTCCAAAGTGGTGGCTAATTTGACACTGCTAGATTGGTTTAAATCTGGTTTGCATAACTTTAAGCAAATGAGAATTTTTTTTCTTAAAAAAACAAACAAACCCCCCAAACAAACCTTGAAGGGAAAGCTTTTTTTTTTCCCCCAAGATTTTTCCCAGAAAAAGCCCAAGCTTGTGCAACTTTTCGTGGAAAAAAAACCCCAGAAATATTCTGAAAAGTTGTAAGTAGTGTAGAACAAGTGAATAGAACGGATTTGCTTTAGAAAATTCGGTATAGCATCTTTAGTAACCTGAAGTCTTAAAGCTACAGATAACATAAAAATGTGGTAAATACTGAAGAAATAATAAGCAATAAACAGTTTTTCTCAGAACAGCTGGAAACACAGAACTTGCACTAAGAATAGAAGAGCAAGTAAAAAATAGAACCAAGGAAGTTCAGTTGAAAATGTACGGAAATTATATCGTTGCTGTACAAAGTGTTAGATAATTAAGGCCTTTCCCTCAACCCACAGATATCAACTGTTTGCATCTTAAACTCAAAAGGTTGGCCTTATCCATAATACTGACATTTTAATTGCTACCATTGTACCTTTCCCCTCCTTTCATTTTTAATACCAGGTTACTTCAAACCCTGAATTATGACTGAACATATTTAAACAGCTTTCACAAACACATCTATGGGAACAGTTTTAGGTTTGCGTTTTATCACCAAAATAACCTCTGGTCTTTCCTTTAAAGTTAGACACCTGAGATTGGTACTTGTAGGTATTTAAATCTGATTAAATGCAGAGCCAATGTAATTAATGACACAAACAGCTTTAGTAAAGAGTGTAGAATGTTAGCCTTCACCATGTCTTTGTGTTACCAGGATTTTTTTTTTTTGCCCTTGAAAACTGCCTGTTGGTGGGCCGCCATCAAAATACATGCACACATCAAAATAAAAAGTGCTGCTTGAAAAGTCTTGTTACAGCAACAGATTTTTTTTTTCAAAATGTATGTCTAAACAGGCATTTCATAAAAGAATTGTGCTAGATGACAATGCAGAATTCATGTTAGCTTGAGATCACCAGGAGCTTTTATCGCAAAACACAAGCCAGTAGCAATACAAAAGCTTCCCACAAGTTTCACCCCAGTGTTTTCAGCCAGTGGGATAAGGAATGGGGAAAACGTATACAAGCCACTGAAATCTCAAGAAAAATTGCATTGTAATTACATTATAAGAAAATATTATGGTCTGAATATGCTTACTTTGGTTAAACTTTCTTGGTTCTATTCTTTACCTGCTTTTCTAGACTCAGTGGAAGTTCTGCGTTTCCAGCTGTTCTCATCACAATTGTTTATTGCTTAATCT
Source organism: Calonectris borealis (assembly GCF_964195595.1). NCBI lineage: Eukaryota > Metazoa > Chordata > Aves > Procellariiformes > Procellariidae > Calonectris > Calonectris borealis. The sequence continues at coordinate 36,279,988 of NC_134313.1, forward strand.
TTCTTCAATATTGGCAGCATTTTTATTTAATAATTTGGAAATAATTTTCTCTTTACTTATTTGACAGTGTCGTGGTTTGTGCGGGAAAAAGTTCTAAACTACTTTTAATATATCTTCCAAAAAAACCCCAACAAACCCAACTTTAAGTGAGGAAAGCTTTCAGTTGACTGGAACTTCAGCGACGATGCACGTGTTCTATACTGCTAAACGTCACAGTACAGGATGCTATTTGTGTTATTTCAAATGAAATATTTAAAAAATAAGAAGAAAATTAGTGTTTACTGTAATTATATAACCAATTCTGGGATATAGACACAACGAAATTATTGGTAGTTAGTAACAACTCGAAGTATTTAGTGGTGCCATTGGTGAAATACTGTTGAAGATAAAAATTTCAATCATTTTTTAAACTGCAAAATGTAAGTATCATAATTGAGACCAGAATGAGTGGAGAGTAAAAAGCGTTTCTCCTGTCCACTAAGATTTTTAGTCCTTTATCCAACCTTCAGTTATCATTTTATACTGATACGTGGTATATTAGTTTTGGCATATAGCCGTGCTACAGAAAAATAAGATAAATGCAAAATGTATAGTTGTTTTACCAAGATGAGTTAGTTTAATCTTGGGGCTTTTTTAATAAACTCTTTAAGTGAGTTGAATATCAAGTGAAGTTTAAAATTTATAGTCTTTAACTCAGTAAAGATAAATAAAATCAAAGTTATGGCGTTAGACCCTAAGAAGTCTCACTTGCTTGTTTTTGTATCTGCTTGCGTAAATAGAGTTTTAGGAGACACTTTGCTGTGCAACAACTGAGCAATTTTTGAGCTAGAATGGAAGAATTCACTTCTGAAAAAGAAAGCAGTAGTAGACAAGTTTACTGAAACCAGTGTCCCTGAGCATTATCAGCAGATCTTTCTTCCAAATAGACCAACTGTGTAGCTAAAATAGAGAAAATCATGAATGCTTTATACCTGTCACATCGAATGTTGATATCTCATGAATATGTTATGATTAAAATCAGGAAGATTTTGTGGTAAAGAGGCAGATGTTTGTGGTAAAAGAGCAGGCAGATGTTTGTGGTAAAGAATAGTTATTTCAGTTGATTGTAAATATTTTTTGCTCAGAGTTTGATAATGTCTTGTACTTGCTTTTAGGCCTAGCTATTCAAGCTCTGAGAAGGGGAAAAGAGAAAACAATAGATTTGCAAAAGCCAGGGAATGTTGTCTTGTTAAGCTGCTCCCTTGGAAAGCTCTGTGAGTTTGTAATTAATAAGCTAAAGCAGCTTAGCTCAAACAATGTGCGAAACTTGGTGATCAAGCATTTTCTTTAATTGTTTGCTCAAATTCTACCGAGCTGAGACTTTCAGACTAAAGGATCTTCACTATGTATTATACAGGTATAGGCTGTACTGGTGAATACTCCCAGAGATTATGTGATTAAATTACCCCTATTAATATGAAAGAGAGAAGGCACAACTTCCTTTGAACTTACCCAGAGTTGTGGCTGTGTTTAACAAATACAAGTGTGTCTGATACAATGATCATGTCTCTTACCTAGCCTTGGTTTACAACCGCGAGATGAGCTTTCAAGCAGTTTGCAGGCTAAAGTTCCCATTGGGGCAGAGGGGAAGAGGGCAACGAAGGTCATTTACTCAGTACTTGGAGCCAAAAATTTTGTGTCTTGCAGGGTTTTGAAGTAGCAAAGGACTGTTGACAGAACTGTCAACTGTGGGTTGCGTTTTTGCCTTTTGAAGGGAGGAAGACACAATATTACACATTCATTTAAACCTGCTATAACTTCATTTATTAAAAACAAATGAAAATAAAGTAAATAGGTTAAATCTTTTCAAATAAGAAGAGCCAGTAAGCAGTATTTTGTGATAGAATGAAGGTCAGGTAACCTGTCTCCTGCCTGCTTTTGATAGTTGAGGGCTTTCAAAAGGTGTTCTGGAATCTGTGCCAGCCTTTGCAGGTTTTTTTCTTTGGTTTTGTTTGTTTTTCCTCTGAGGCGACCTTAATCGCTGGAATGAAAACCAGGCATCAGTCTGGGGTGGCAGGGGAAGAAGGAAGGGAACCCCATCATTTGCCTCCCTGGGAGCAGTGTTAATGTGTTAGAAAAGAAAAGGCGGAAGTTAACGGTAGTAGAGCAGGAATTGCAAGACACCTTATTTTTTATAATTAATGATCTGATTGAGAATACTAACTATTCATCCTTTCATACACAGTATTAAAAAATAACTGTTTCTCCTTGAGCGATTACAAATACAAAGTTGTTTGTCATGTTTTTTTATTCAACGTAGTAAAAAAGACTGCTTGATCAGCCTCAAGAAAAAAATCCTGTGTATATGCTAATAAATGTTGACAATAGTTTACTAAGTATAGCAAATACTGTCTCTGAAAGTCTGCTGGAATAAAATGCTTCATAGAATTTGATGCTATTTGATCACATAGATTTATTTATTTCTTCTTGATTAGAAATTGGTGACCAATAATGAGAAGGGACAAGGAAACTGAATGGATTGAGGTTTCCTAAGTTAGAAATTCTCTCCCCGTCATATTTAGGGATATAGATTTAAATCTTGTTACAGTTTGCAGCTTCCAACATTCTGCCCCTTTTCTTTCTGAAAGGCTTTTTGTCAGAATACAGCATTTTATCTCAGTTATTAGCCTTTGGAGTGGTTTTTGTAAGGATAAGACATTCCCTGGTAGACAGATGGTTACACTCATTGTGCCAGCCCTTACTATTATCTTAACTTCATTTCTTTAACTGAAGCAGTTCGAATAATGCCAGACTCTTGTCCTTAAAAGATAAAATTATTTGTGTTTGACTTTTTAGTACTGTGTGAGGCTTGTGCTGGGTGTTGGTATATTTGAAGACTCCAGTTATAAAGCAGATGACTAGCTGTCAGTTTCATTTTATTCTTCATTAGTGGGTTTTGCTTAATTTGCTTTAAAATGACAGGCTGATTGTAAAAAAATTTATTATCTGGCAAAAAGCTTTTCAGACTGTGGAGTATAGTGTGTTTTGTGTGTGTAGTTATTGGTTTCTCTTTTAATTATACTGTAGTTCTGATTTCAGGTTGATCTTGTCTCTTGGTGAGTTTAAATCAAGCATATTATTTCTTTTAGAAGAGGACTGTGTTGCTTCAACCTTGCAGTGAAATATTTTAGAATGTCTTGGAGCATGTGAAGATCATATCCTGTTATCAAACTGAGAAATCAACAACCCTTCCTCCCCCCCCCCCCCAATCCATAACCTAATGAAATTTTTAAATGCTTAGAAGAACAAGAGATTAGTGGAGGAAATTTGTTTGTAAGTAGCTCGTTAGAAGATTCATGCATTGCCTTTTTGTTGCTTTAAAAAGGGAGAAATGGTCAAAATGCCTGACATTCAGGATGACTTGAAGTATGGATTGGTCTGGGAAAATAACATTAGAACTGGGTTGCCAGATGTTAACATGTTTTATTAGAAATGAGAAAGAGGAGACTAATCTGCTTCTGCATTCTCAGTACAGATTGAAAACCTGATATTCAGCCAAAAATAGATAAAACTGAAAAACAATTCTTCAAATTCAAATCCTGGTATTATTTTTTATGGACAGAGTATTTTGTGAAGCTGTTTTGTTATGTGTCCTGCTGAAGCTTTTAATTGGGCACATCCAGTCAATTACCTTTCTTTCCCCCTCTGGGCCTTGATTAAATCTTACCATAAGAACTTTGATTAGGAAAAATTCACCCAGGATTGTGATAATCCAAGTATTTGGATGGCTTGTGAGTTTGGGCCAAATGATTTCACCTCAGTAATGGGATATACTCTGCAGGGGCTTTCTTGAATGAGCTAATTGATTAGGAAACAAAGGATTTTTTTAATTTGTAGGAACTGTCTCTTTCATCTTTTCTTTAGATTTCTCAAGTAGCAAGATGGACTGTAGCAGGTAATTTTTTCTTAAATGTCACCGATTTTAATCTTTACCTTGTTTCTCTTCTGTTTGAAAGCTTTTTGGTATTTAAAGTTAGGTTTCTAGTTGGAGAGTAACATGCAATCAGTTCCAGCAATACTTGCACTGTTAAAAATATTTTTTTCTGCAGAGTTTTGAAAAGCAGCACTATCTACCCAGTGTTTAGAACTTCATATTCTGGATTTGAGATACTTTTCAGTAAGAAATGTGGAATGTGAATGGAAGAACCAAAATACTGAAAACAGAGTTTTCACTGGTCTTAGTCTCTCAGGCTAGTACGTTGTACTCACAGACTAGTAACAGCTTTGCGTATGAAACAACGTGGTGGTGTTGTAACAACGCTGTTGTTGCAGTCTGTTAACAACAACTCCTGTTCTTGTACAAGGTTACTGTTTGCCTCCATTCAGTGAGGGAGCGCTTGGGGGAAAAAAAACAACCAACCAACCTGTCTCCTGCATGCAAAAACTTCTTCAAAACAGAAAGGATGTTTTCTGTGAAACATTTTGTTACTTGAGTGGGGGAGGAGGTGACAGCCTGTAGCTTATAAGTGAAATGTAAATTCTTTGCCAGGACTTCATCATAGGACTGACAGTACTTTTGTGCTAACAGAGTTTGCTGGGTACATTTCAGTCTTTGGGTGTGGAAGAAAATCATTAGTAGTTACTGAAGAAATACTGTTAGGTCTCCCTAGGGTGCAGCAGCTTTACCAGCATAAAATAGAAGAGTGGAGCCTCTGTGGGATTGATTTTTAACTTTTAACTATTTGAGAGTTAATTTTTCTTCCTCTTTGATCTCCAAGCCAGATTAAGATTTGAGTTTACAGTGTATAGGAAGGCTTGGCCTTGGAAGGCTACTCCTTTCTTACATCATCGCAACAAAGAAAAGGTAATTTGAGTGCATGGAAATAGAAGGTTTTTAACAAAATTCAAGTCCAGATATTTTGGACACCCATGCTTTCTAGTCTGTGAAGTTGCTGTTCCATCTTTCAGTTTCTTCATATCCTCACGATACTGCTTAACTGAGCATGGCTAGTAGAGTCTCTGCCACTCCAGGTGAAAAGGCCACCACATTCCAACTTAATCGCCCATCACAGTTTGTGTTAGTGGGTAAAAGAAGGTGAGGTGATGGAACATTTCCTCCAGCGGAAATGAAAGGAAGCTGTTTGCCCATTTTCCACTTTTTGCTCTACTGGTAGGTTTTTGCTCTACTGGTGGAGAAAAATTGCTTTTCCCCTAGCTGTCTTCTAAACTTACGACTGCCGTTAATATATCCTGTCTTGTACTGAATCTCCTTTTGGTTTAATCAGCTGAGCTTTTCTCTCTCCTCCTTTCTTTTTCTAAAAAAAAAAGGAAAGTCTCTAAAGTAGACTTTCACATCTATATTAAGGGTTGTTGATAGGTAAAGTATTTGACTAAGATAACTCATCATTTAGTTTACCCATTTAAGATACTACCCGTTTAAGACGTTGCACATCTCATGCAGCATTTCTTGAAATACCAAGAAGTGCAATATTCAAGAATTGCAAAGATAAGGCAGTTGAATATATGCATTGATCTTTCTTCAATTTTATTTTCTTTGTATCATTTACCTTTATAAAGTTTGTGTTTTCAGCTCTGAGGAGATAAATAATAAGCCAGGAGTATGGGCACACAATTGAACTTGATTGGATTATGGCGTTAATATTTTACTGCTAATCAACAGAGCCAATGTAACAGTGTATTTATGCTTTCCCCACTCCAATTATGAAGTATAATACGTTAACTGAAACAGTATTTATTGGCTATCTTAGTTGCTCTCAGCTGTAGGTACATAATTCGTACTTGGTAGTGACCCTATAACTAAGGGTGCCTTACTTTTTCACTGTACATATGTTTTTGTTTGCATATAGCTTTGTTAAACTTTAACTCTCTAGGCTCCAGTTTTCCAAGGGAGGGGCAAAGCTGTTGTAAGAGTTCTGACAATGGACTTACAGCCGATATTGTGATACTCCTTTTTAAAAGCATTGAGAAAGGTAATTTTCACATACCTGCAAGAGCTAGATCAGTTTTCATGGCAGGGGAGGAAAATACCTTTGATTGCACTGTTGCTTTGTGGGGGATTGTGGTTAAAGTCTGTCTACCTGTCTGTCCATGGGTGGTATGATCCTTTGTGGTAGAATCAGAAAAAAGATCCCTGGTTTTGGGGAATGTGATGGTGATATTGTCATATATGCTTTAGGAATATAGGTTATTGCCTTTTAAGGTAGCTGACAGGGACACAGAAACCAGTGAAATAATTTTGTATCTGTTAATAAACATTTATGTGATTATATAACATCTAGCTCAATGGTGCACAGTAACCAAACTATCTGATTCTAGGAGATGCATTCTGAAATACTCATGTTGCCAATCTCCAAATCTCCTCCTGTCCTAAATTGCTATCCTCCCCCCTTTTCACATACTGCATCTTTTTATGTGCTTCTGCCCTGCCTTCTGCTGCTTTTTATGATTCACCAGGAATCAACACAAGTGAGAATGCAGCTGTGGCATTTGAGATGTTACCATATCAGTTCCAGAGGTGACCAAGTAAGATGTGTGCCACTTTGGAGGAAGAAGAGTGTGTATTTTTGCTTAGCAAAGGTGCTAGAAGCTATTGGCTTTGGAGATATATTTAACTTGAACCATGACAGACAGTGAGTGCCATCTATCAGGATTGAAATGATACAGGTTGTTGTGATCTGTCTGGGGAGCCGGCAGGAATTTTACTCCACTGATGCCCGGTTGATTTTGTGTTCTTTGCTCCATATGCTTTGAGAAGTCATATGAGCTTGACACTTCAGAAAATCCGTGAAAGATAACTGAAGGGGTTGCACAAGTCCTATTTGACAGAATTAGCAACAGAATACAAGCCATTGCTATGTCAGTCATGTCTCAACTACTTGAATAAACTTTCTTGTGGAATTGATGTTTGGATCAGTGTTAAGCTGTGTTCTTTGATTTCATCCTTGAATCATCCTTTCCTGTAGAGGTAGGTGAATTAACTAATCTTGGTTTCAAAGAATTCCATGTTTTTGCAAATACTTGTGTAAACTACTGGTTAGATCACTACTCTTTGCCTTTTGCAGCTGGTTATTCCTTTAATTGAAGGACTGAGGTGTTATCCAGTCTTGGGTTTCTGATCTTCCTACTCTGCTGTTCTCTTTCCCTCTACATAGTGAATGTTTTTACCAATTTGATACTTTTTAGTTTTGGTTTACTTGGAAGTTGTATTAAAAGAATGTTTAAGCATAAAATCCTTTCTCAAAAATAAGGAAAAGATCAAATTAATCAAATTAAGATTGCCTGTGCATCCTTCATTTATTCCCCCTTTATGTAAATAACTCCATGATTGCAGTGTGTGTTTTCTTTCGCAGCCTTTTTAAATAGAAAGTGGACAAGCAGGAAGGGATCTTCTATATGAAGTCTTATGATGGATTAGCAGAAACATTAGAAAGATGGTCTTATGATATGAAAAGAACAATACAGCAAGCACAGCTCCCAAGAGCATATCAATGTCTAGAAAACATCTGTTTAGAGGTTGTTGTGAGAGTGAGTAGCTGCACTAGCTTGTATTTTGGCATAAAGGAGGTGGTTGAGAGGCTGAAAGCAACTTGAGTATGTGATGAAAAAAATGGTATTCTTGATTCATGGTAAGAAAAAAAGCATAAGTAATAATGGTATTGACTTTAGATATGCATGTCTTAACATAGCTGAAGATCTGTAAATAAAGAAGGACTCCTGATAATTAAGAGTGTTGAAGGGCTACAAGTTTCTAGAAGAAAATACTAATTTACAATGGCAAGCTGTGTCAAAATAGAAAAAATATAGGAAATATAGGAAAAGTCAGTATGGCTACAGGAGGAGCTATTTAGTGACTTGAAGTTTGAAAAGGCTTTGTACAAAACAGGAAAGTGAAAATAAGTATTTTCTGCTAAAGCTCAGTATGAAAGAAAGGGACAAGCATGTAAGAGTGAAATCTACTCATGGTGCGTTGTTTTAAATTAGCAGATTTGAAAAGCATTAAGAAAGGTTTTTCTGAATCACTAGAAAGATGAAGAAAGGGATGAGCCTGTGAATAGAAAAGAAAAGCAAAGAATAGATGACACAGATACTTAAATTAACAACAATGAGGCAGTAAATCATGCCAAACAAAAAGGACAGATTCAATACCTTTTAGGCATTGGATATTATGTCAGTCACTAGGGTTCAACTGTGTGGGTTGGTTTTGGTTTTTTTTGTTTCAAGGGTTTAAGCAACTGAATCTGAGTTCTTTGACAATTATTTTGAGTGAGTTTCCAGATGATAAATACTGTTTTTATTCTTCTACTATCGTGTGAAAGGGTGGCTTCTGGAAATCACTGGACCAAATAGTCTCTGATACCTATAGGATATTAGGATAATAGACAATTAACTTGTGAGTATCTAGATAAAAAGTAGCCAAAATGGATTTCAGAAGAATAATCACGTTGAACTAACATGATTTCCTCCTCTTACTGTGCGGTAACTATTGTGAAAGAGGAGCAGTAGCTGTATTCTGAACATACAAATATTTTTGATATGCACTAGTGTGACATTTGAATAAGCACACAAGAAAAATGTGGTATAAATCCGTGGATTCTTTTTTTTTTTTCTTATTAACTGCCAAGACCACTTTTCAAGGTATCACAGTTGTAGTTTGATTGTAGTAGAAACACTCTTGTTTCAACTGGGGATCTGATTGAGAGAGGGCGCTTGGTTCTGTCAAGCTGAGTGGACCTACAAAAGGGTATTTTGAGGGCAGTCTGCATTGGCTTTCATGCTCTCTGAAAGTGGCTTGGATGACGGGGATGTAAGTATTCTTACATGTGTGACAACAAGTGGATAAGGTTTAGAATCGAAAACATGCAATTCAGTAGAGAAAGCAACAAAGTATTTAATAGGGGGAGGAGAGGGGAAGAGGGAGTCTAGTTTACAAATATGAATGAGTAGCAGGCTGATCAATGCTGGTGTGGAAGAGGCTCTGGGTTATGGGAGCAGACTGAATGTAAGTCAAAAGTATTGTGCTGCTACAAAGAAAAAACAAATCTCTGGGATATATTCACATAAGTGTCATGATGAAACATTCTTCTTTTATTATATATATGAAGATATATATATTTATACAAATACATATATATATATATATGTAAAAATACAAATTTAAGGAGTCAGCTGGAGACCAGCAAAAATTAAATGCTTAGAAAATGAGACTTGGAGGGGGGGAATTTGAAAGAATTATGTGTTTTACTTGGAGGGAAGTAAGTTGAAATAAGTAAAAGAATTCTCTTCTGTATCCATGAAGAGTAAGAGAAGTAATTTGACATAATTTATTCAACTCACCTAGATCTCTTAATGTGAAGAAAATTCTTCCAATTATAAAAGCAAGAGAGAGGGTGATGTGAAAAATGTTAAAGTCTGTTAACTACAAGGATATTTTAAAAAACTTTGATCCATCCTTATGTGAGGAAGATGCAGAGATGACTTCTCTGGGGTATCTTCAAGTACTAAGTCTGTAAGATTCTACAAATGAAATAGTTGAAATTGTCTGAAAATTGTTAATCCATTACAGTTTGTTCTGCTCAGTATGTCGCTGCTTATTCTTAAGAATTTTGTGCCAGAAAAAGTTTTCTGTATTCATGGCTGTCAAATACAAGGAAGGCTTTTCTCCCTCTGACACTGTTCCTTTTAAAATGCTTAATTTCAGAAACTTACAGTTGCAGCGTGCCTTTTGTACATGACGTGTGTGGGCTTGGTATATCAGAGTCATGTTTTTTTAAAAGCACATAACTGAATTATCTTGAAGAGTGTGTGTTTCTGGATTTGTGCATGATATTACAGTAGTCTTTAGACTTAGTGTTAGTCTGAGAAAATTAATGTTCTTTGTAACCTCTTTGGTCAGCTAGTACAAATATTGTTAAACACTGAAGAGGAATTAAGTTCAAGTTGTTGCATTTAAACTTTAGGTGTTTTCTGAATTACCGTGGTAACCAGGAGCTCAATTTCCTAATTAAACTGTATGAATCTGGCCTTCAAGGGCTTCATTTAAGAGATTTTTTTTTTTTTTTAAAAACTACATCTGGTTCCTGATAATCCGGTTTTGTGTATTAATGAGACACAACATAAGACAATTATTTTAAGTTGTGGTAAGGGAGAGAGGAAGAAAAAATAGTCCTTCATAATATCTTTGGCGAGTATCTTCCAAATTTTCTGAATATCCTTAGCTGCATATTGGGCTGTGTGTGCAAGCATGTAGCCAGCAGCTCAAGGAAAGTGATTCTTCCCCTCTGCCTGGCACTTGAGACCACATCTGGAGTACTGTCTTTAGGGAGTCGCAATACAAGAAAGACATTGATGTACTGGAGTGAGTCCAACAGATGGCCACCAAGATGGCTAGGGGCTGAACTACATCACGTACAAGGAGAGGCTGACTGGATTTCTTCAGCCTTAAGAAGAGGAGGCAAAGGGAGGATCTTGCTGATGCCTACAACAACTTAATGGGAGGGTGATAGGGAAAACGGAGCCACTCTGGGAAGACAAGGGGCAACAGACACAAATTGGAACATGAGATATTCCAATAAGATATAAAAGAAACATTTTATACCATGGGGGTAGTCAAACACAGGAATGCATTGACCAGAGAGGTTGATTAAAAGACAATTTTCTAAATATTAGTTAGCCCCTGTCGTAAAACAATTTTTCAGTATTTGAATGAATTCTGGTTAGTAGGCCATGATGCCCTCTACAGTTTTGTTACAGCTGCTATAGAATACTCTCGAGTGTCTTCTGGAAAAGGTCTATAGGCAGCTATTCGTTAGCTTGTACAGAAATAATTGAGTTGATGCTTGATAGAATAAACCAAATTTTGAAAATGTCTGGTGAAAGCCTATTAAAGATACCCAGCTATGTTCGTCAGATAAGGTATGATGAACTTGTATGGCATGATTAATGGAATAGTAGAAAGTTGTAAAATAGATAGTATATTTTATTATTCCAGTTGGAAAAAAACCCAAATAAGGGCTTGTATTCCCCAAAGTATCACATCTTAAATGTGTATGAGTTGGTTCAATAAAAGTAATTCTCTTTGTGTAAGGACTTTGCCTTCCTTCTATTTTTAGACCGTAGTGGCTAGAGTAATACTTACAAAATCTTTAAAAGCATTTTTTTCCCCCTTGAGCTGTCCAACACTTTCAGAGTTCCTGTCATTATGGGGACTGGAGAAATCTAGGAATTTGTTATAAAATGGTATTTCTGCCCTTTAATTTCAAGGGAAGTTATCCAAGATAACTGGAGAGAATAAAAATGAAAAGAATTCTGTGCTATCTCTAATAGCAGTTCTTGGTCTTCTGTCCTGATTGCCTGCAATTCTGGAGTGAGATCCTCTTCATCTGTGGGTTGGGTTTTTTTGTTTTTGTTGGGGTTTTTTTGTGTGTGTGTGTTTTTTTCCTTTTTCTCCCCCCCCCCCCCCCCCCCCCCCGCCCCCCCCTGCCCTTACCCTGAAGGGGAGCAATGTTGAAATACATGAAATCCGTCAGGGCATAGTGTAATGGAGAACACAGTTGATACTTCAAATAGGCGTAAGCTTAGAGTGATTACAGTAAGGCTGAAGGGAGTAACGCCTTTTGCTGATACTTGGTTCTGTTTAGGATATTCCTCTGAATGAAAAACAAGTCCAGAAGAGCTGTAGGTTTCTTGACCTCTGCATCCTCTCCCTACCTTTCCAGTGTGGAGCTATATCTAGGAACTTACTGTTAATCAGAATTGCACTGGAGTTTTCTATGTATAATAGGTAATCATAGTCAGGTCGTCTTTGTGGATTCCCTTATTTCAAAGTGATAAATTTCTTTGATAAAGCTTGTTTTCATTTCATTGTAACACTAGCAATGTTATTATAGCAGCCTTTAAAATTCTTTTATGACATAACATTTCTCTTCAAAACATATTTATTTAATTACTTGCAAATAAAAGACTTTTAAAGTGTATATTTGGGTTCAAGGTAGGAACTTTCAAAATAGAAGCCCAAAGCAAGTTTTCAGGACTGCTTGATAGAGACAGAAAGTTATTTCCAAATGTAAACTGTGAATGTATGAGGGCGTTTTCTTTAGTTGTGTGTCTGAATTTATCGTAGTCCTATTTCAAAGGTATTAATGAGATACTGAATCACTTCTGTGTTGAAAAATGAACGCTTTTTATTTTCCCCTGTGGATTTTTTAAGTTCTACTAAGCATCAGAAAAGTTGTTTGGAAAATTAGTAAGAAAGAGTTACAAATGTGTGATAGACCTACATTTTAAAAAATTGTACATTGAATCAAAATTAGATAGTAAACCCCCAACCATATATATTTATTCCTCTTGAGTGCTAGGTCAGGCTTAAATCTTACATAAGGTTATTTTGACTAGTAGGATGGTGGAAGTGGACTGGTAGGTGGTAAACATTAAAATTGTTGGCAGGGAAAAGGAAAGTAAGAAATGAGAAAGCCTTGAACTTCCCATTATCTAGATGGCTTGGAAATGACAAAACATATTGCATACCTCTTTATATGAGAAAATTCACTCTGAAACCAGTGCCAATGATAATAGCACTTTACAGAGGTTGCATTTCCCTTGCTCCATAGACCGTAAGAAGCTGTTCTGGTAGTTACTGTAGAAACGGCTGGTTGCAGTTACCGATTTATCTCTGTCAAAATAGGTAAGAATTACCTGAGCTACTGGTGAAACACTTTTCTAAATGTTACGACTCTGTAGGTTCTAAGATGCAATTACTATAAAGTTATAAAATAGTTTGTGTTCTGCAAGTCACATAGTCTTGTTTTGGTTTTGTGTTCTGTCCTCTGGGATCACCTAAAACAAGGCAAAGGCTTGCACAGATGCCAGATAGAAGTGTCTTAAATTACTTAGAGGAGGAAGAGTTGTGCTGTTAAAATCTTGGAGAATTAATTGTTAATCTGACGCTATCGGGGGAATATGAAATATTCACTGCTAGGTGTAGAGCTCTGATTGACATCTTTGTAATATGACAGAATCCTGGATACCTTTGTGTATTTCGTAACGCAACAGTTCTTCACTTAGCAGCGTTGCAAATGTAAGTGCTGTTGCATTTTACCAAAAAAGTAGGTTTAAGGCCTGTGACCTTTTTTGCCTTTGACTTTTCAGTTTAATTTCTAGGAGAGGAGTCTTCCCTCTTTCTCACCTTTCAGTTTCACTTTGTATTTAAATTTTCAAACAAAACTCCTTTTACCTTTCAATAATTGATGAAATGTACTTTAGTGTGCATGTTTATTGTTGAACTTTATTTAATATTTCGAATATTCTATACAATTTCTTTATAGAAACGATTACAAAAAGAACTATTGGCATTGCAAAATGATCCACCTCCAGGAATGACGCTAAATGAAAAGAGTGTACAAAATTCAATTACTCAGTAAGTATATATACTGTTTTATTTTTGCTATCAAGCTGAAAAATGTAGGTAATGAAAAGTCCTCTGCATGCCACTTCCACCACTTATTCGAAGTAACATTCTGAATTTTTGTTTTTAGTCTAGGGAGTGAAACGTTGTTCTACTTAATGAGCATATTGCAGTAATGTGCTTGACACTCTCAGGAACTGGATAGTAAATTCATTAAATTTTTATTAGGCATTTTACTGTCTAACAAAATGCCAATTGGTAAAAGCTTCTGCATGTTTTAGAATAAAATAATTTAACAATCTCTCATAGCTACTAACCTCTGAAACCCCTCTAAATTTATTGAAATAATGGAGTAGCTGGTTTAGAGTTTCTGCATTATTTGTTTTGAGTATATTTTGTAGCTGTTAATTTCCATTACTTTCTTTCTCTAAAGCAAGTGGAGGAAGCTTCTTAAAGAGCAAAGTTATCTAAGTACATTTCTTTGCACTTTCCTCCCTGCTGTAGTTTTTCTGTGATTAGCAAAATGGAAAGTGAAACATGGTTAAATATTCTGTGTTATGTCCATTGAAATTGGACAGGTGTTGTTCTTGGAATTTAAACTATTTTTTTAATTGACTGAAATTCAAAAGATTTAGACTGTGTTGACATTTCTTTTAGATAATTTTCTTAGTTTAATTTTAGAGAAATGTTAAAAAATTCTTAGCAGATGTAAACATTGATAAAATCTCAGGCTATATGTTCTGGACTGTATTATTGATTGATGGATCAATTTAAAAATGTAACATAGAGCTGACTTCTGGTGTTTCACATCTGCGTTTTTGGTGTTGGCACTTAGGCCATGTTACATGAGGCTTTTCTGAGCTTTGTATATACTGAGTTAAACACTGCTATTGCTTTTTAAATGATGCTGGTTTTTTGTGATAGTTCGTGCAGATGAATATGAATAAACCAAATTGAAACAGCACTTTCAGAGTTTGGTACAAATAATAATAAATTGCTATACAACTGCTGAATTATAGCTTGTGTTTCTTGCTTTACTTTGGATTTTCTTTAGGATGCAAAATACTTAAATTTTATGAAAAAAGGACTCAAACTAATATTGCAAGTGTTTTTCACTCATTTAAACAAAAAACAGCTATTAAGTGAAAGTTTACAGCAGATGAAGAGATCGAAAAGGGAAAAAAAAATCTGTTGGTTTTTTTTCTGTTTGTGGATTTCCATTTTTCTTACGATGTCTCTGTTCCCAGAGTACTACCTCATTATTTTTTTCTGCTATGTACAATTTTTATACCTTTCAATACCTTACAAAGAAAAACTTCCTGTTTACTGTCATGCTAGATTTTGGAATTGTCACTGTTTAGGAAACTTTCTGTCACAAGTAACATCGTATTTTTTCTCTTTGAGGGTTTTTGATGTGAAGTAGCATGTTCTGAGTTCATTAATCAAGTTAGAGTTTGAACTGGTGCAGTAAAGATTTGTGTAGCAATACTAGCTTGGTTTTGAAAGTTGTTGAAGAAAATTATTTGATCCCATGATGTAAGTGGATCATTTAAAATGTTAAGCAATCATCTCTTTTAAATACACAAGGATTAGAAATTTGAGATGGCTAAACTGTGAAGCACACAGGAAAGATGGGTTCTAGTGATTCCTTCACCATAAAAGGAGCAATGTCCAGGCAGAGTTACCTTCTACTTAGTAAATGAAACTGTTTTAAAAACTTGAAAGTGAAGATTCTGGATCACAAGGACCAATAAAGCCGAAGAGTATCAGTGCAGCATGTGTATAAATGTAAAAGCAGAAGGCATAAGAAGAGATAAGTGGTCTGGAGTGCAGATAGATTAAATTGAAGAAGTCTTCACAAAATTAAAATATGGAACACTAGTACCGCCATCATCATGCTACTGTTGAAGATGCATTCCTCCTGAAGAGTGTGACAGCTAGCAGTTCAGTAGAGAAGAAATATTTCTCTCAAAAAAAAAAAAAAGTAATAGAGGGGAAGATAAAAAATGTGCATGGCTTAAATACACGGGGAACATGTATATGACAGGAGGATGGAGAGGCTGGGAATAAGATGATCAGACTGCCAGCTGGAGGAGATGTCGACTTTTCTGTACACGTTGCTATTGTGAAAAATCTCAGCTACCTCACTCTAATGTAAATCTTGTCTGAGCATTTTTGTAGTCTCTTGCTGAATCTTTACCTTATCATATTGCTCAAATGTGTAAAACTCAATCAATGGTAAAATACAAAAATGGGGGAGTGATGCCGCAAAAAATGGTATTAAGTGATCAACAACAGAACTCCAAAATGACAGAAGTTCAATAGCAGAGTGTTGCTGCTGAACAATATGCAAAGCATCTATTTTTGATCTATTTTGACTGGGTTCAAGAAAAAACAACCACCCAACCCCAAACCAATAACAACACAAAAAACCTATACCCAACACCCCTCACCCCCTCCAACTCCACTTGTCAGTTACTTCCATGTTATTATGATGGAAGGAGCAGAAGCAGAGGAAAAAGAATACACTGTGATACGTTGAGGTGTTATCTTTATTACAATTGCAAAACATCCTTTTTTTGTTTTGTTTTTAATTTTCTGTGACCTTTTCCTTTTTATACTATTAACTTTTCCAGTTTTGGTTCCATTACCTGCCAGGTTATATACCATTTAATTTCTGAGTTTTTCACAGGTGTAAGTGCAAGAAGAACATTGCTCATCCCCCTAGGATACAGATTTTGTTTTAATAAACTGTATTGATGATTTCCTTGACAGAAAAGTAAAACAACATGAAAGAGAATGCGTACTAGTTTGTTTCCTTCCGAGCCCGTTTTTGTGTAGGAATAAACTTTGGAACAGGTCTTTTGTTTCAGCTTAGTTGCCTCACATTAACAGTCATTTTATTGGGAACTGATGGGTCTGTGTTGAGTTCAAGTCATAATTGCTTGTATAATTTGCAGCTCTATATCAATGCCTGTATGTAAAATACCAAGCTTGTTTCTTTCAAATGTAGGCTTGATGTGTTACTCACTTTTCTGATAGTTATGATACTAATGGAGAGTTTAGAAGATTTGGCTATGATTGATAATTGATTTGATTAGTCCTGTGCTCCAGGAGTAATATTATTTGCCTGTCCGCAATACTAAGAATGTTTTCCTTGTTCCTTAGGTGGATCGTAGACATGGAAGGTGCTCCAGGAACACTATATGAAGGGGAGAAATTTCAGCTTCTATTTAAGTTCAGTAGTCGGTATCCTTTTGATTCGCCTCAGGTAACTGCTTTCTTACTTCTTGCTTAACGGCTACCTTTAGGTTATAGCTGCATGACACATGCTGAATATTAGCATCATCCACATATTCTAATGTGAGGTTTAGTTACTTTAATTTGTATTAAACACATTGTGCAGATGCCTTTTTTTAAAAAAAAAATGACTCTGTAGTGAGGTATAGTGCTGTGACAGCCTACTTGATTTCATAGGAGACGAAAGAGCAGTGTAAACTGGAGGCTTCTTTGAGGTTGCTATTCATATATGAAAGAGCAACACAGGGTAAAGTAGGAAGGTCCCCTTCACTGCAGCGTAGGAGTAGAGTAAACATCAAACTGCTTCTTCTTTTTGCTCTCTTTTTGCTTTCAACTTCTTTTTTTTTTTTTTTAGTTTGTTTTTAAGCCTCTTGCATCTTCTCTGCTGCCATTGTTAATATAGCTGGGGAATGTGCTTGTGGTAGGGATTCTTATAGATACATGATATCTTTATGAGAGGCCTGCAAATCTAGTGGTTATAATTGAGGTGTGAGATACTGTGTTGCTTTCATGACAACGTAAAGAACTGAAGGGGCAGCAATACTACTAGGCTGCAGAATGAGCTCTGTACATCCATCCCTCCGTTACCTGAGGGGAACGTTAAAAAACGTGGCTGGAAAGAGTAGTGTTCGGCTATCACTCCTGCTCTTTTGCAAAAAGAAGAAGAAGAGCAAGAGTACCGTAGTTCTTGTCCTGTCTGTTTCAGCTCAAAGTTCCAAGAGTGATCTCTGACACTTTTCTCATTGGCGTTGAAACTGAAGCATGGAGCTGTCAGAGACACTTAAACCATAAACATTACATTTGTTTAGGTACCATGGTAAAAACTAGAAGGCTGACTTTTCAGTCTTAGGTTTTAAGGAACAAACTGGCCACCTGTACTTCTGCACCCCATCAGGTTTGCAGTGAACTACTCATAGGTGACCCACAGGAGAGTAGCCACTTTCGTTTGGTTCCAAGTAGGTACTGTTTGTACTCATTACCCAACCTGTGTGTGTGGCTCTGTGCAACTTATTGTAAAACAGCAAATTAGATCTGTATGTGTACGCTGATTTTTAGCACAGAAAACAATTAAGAATTTAAGTACTGGATACTTGATTGTTGTAGATGTCTAGAATTTCCGTTATAAAAATGCTGCTGTGCAGTAAGTTCATTCTGTATTACAAACCTCTGGGTCGTAATTCTCTCCTGCAAATCTACTTACTGTGAATTGACAGTTTACACTTCTGCTGCTTAATCACTTGGTTGCTTTCTGCCTTTAAATGTATGTTGTATATCATAGTGTGCATGCTTTTACTTAGCTAGTATGCCTAGTTCTGGTTTTCCTATAAAAGGAAGACATTAGTTAGAAGTGAAATATGTTACTGGATTATGAAGCTCTTCAATGTTTAAGAAATACCAGTTTACAGACCTATGAAAGATCTTTTGGCATCCAGTTTTTCTGCTGCCTTAGAAACCTGTTTGCCACTTGGCAAATAGGTTAAGCTCTCTAATTTCAGTTTCCTATATGATGAAGGTGTGGTTTCTTTCTTGTAGTCAGTGATGAGGTGGGTGTGTTGTGTACATGTATACATATTTGTACCCATACATATATCTATATAACTTAGGAAACACTTAAGAGGCTTCTGAGTATTATGGTTATGAGTGGTAGAGATTTATTATGTCATTGTATAAAAGATGACAGTGGTCACGTTTGATAAGGAGCTCAGGAGAATAATGCTGCTACAAAAGTTTCACTTTTACTCCATTTTCATTGGTTCTGAGCCAACTATGTGTTTGGCAAAAACTTGATGTAAGAGCAATAGTTGTCAAAATTGCTTTTCTAACCTTTTTTTGACTGTGATATTATCTTGTAATAGAGAGAAGTTAAGGTCCTAAATGCTGTTCTTCCATATTCATTCACGTCAAATAAAAACATATCTAAAAATATTTCCATACTTCGGGTGTACAAGTCCTTTATTTTATAATTAATAGGATTGATGCATTTTACTCTTTATGCTGGAACCTCGATGAGTTGTCCAGAACTTAATTTCTATTGTGTCCATGGTTATAGAAATACTCATTTGTGAATCTTGTTATGTTTCCTGGTGTATAACGTTGTGGCTTATGAAATCATTAAAATCCAGTGTTTTGGCTAGGCATCTGTATTCCTTAGGACATGAAAGACTGAGACTGCAAGATATAAAAAGTTTGGTTTGATGTCTTTACGCTGTTACCTTTTGCATTTTTCTATGCTGTATAACTATTCATAGAAAAAACCCTACATTTAACCATTTATTTAACTTCATCTTCACTAGCTATTTAGATTTCCACTGTTTTGTTTTACATTTTAATTAATACCTTCCAAAAATGAATGATCCTAACATGCTAAAGTGTAATAGTTAGTATGACTGAAAATGGCAGAACCAGTTCTTAAATAAGATAGTATTATTTTCCCCAAAGCAGTACAGTCTTATTTAAAACGTGGACAATAAATTACAATTATGTTTGTTCTTTTTTTTTAGGTCATGTTTACTGGAGACAATATTCCTGTTCATCCTCATGTTTATAGCAATGGTCACATCTGTTTATCCATTCTAACAGAAGACTGGTCTCCAGCTCTCTCAGTGCAATCTGTTTGTCTTAGCATTATTAGCATGCTTTCCAGCTGCAAAGAAAAGGTATGGGGTTTTTTAGCACTGTTGGAGTAGAATAAGTAAAAGTTAATGGTTTTTTACTTTGCAAAGTGAGATTTTCATTTATCAAATTCTAAAATAGGCAAAACTACTATATCCACATTTCTACTGAAAAAATACGAAACTAGAACTGCAAAATAAACAGGGCAGTAAGTACTTTGTAACTGTTTTCATGATAACGTGCTCATATATCATTATTGGAGAAGAGGAGTGAGTGGAACCCTTCTAGTTGTACTAATTGTGAAGTTCAATCATGTTTTAGGACAATTCTTTGTAAATTGATTCTGTCTCTAAAGGCAGTGAAAAATGACTATTGAAATGTCTTTAGGGCAGATGTTTGTAAGGCTTTGCAGATGTTTGTAGGGCTTTGCAGCTGTACTATTTCATTGATCTTGATCATTTTCGTTTCAGGAGAGTAAATGGTGCTAAGCTGCTTTTTTGGTCATGGGCTGGCACTGATACCTTAAACCTTTTTTGTAAAGAGACTACCCTTTTACTCTTGACCATTTCTTCTGCCGTGGAATACCTGTGGAAGTTAGATGTGGTCAGAGCTCGTACATCTGTGCTATCCAAACATGCCTATTTATGTCACATCCTAGTCAGTCCTAGTCATGTGTATATGGTAGAAAAACACACCCAAAATGGCTTTATATTGTATCCTATGACTTTGGGTTTGCATAATGATGACACTTAAGAAGAAAGCTGAAGAATATGAAGTATTGGTCAGATACAGATGTTTAAGTTCATTTTTTCACCCGCTCCAAGCTGAGACTTATGGATGTGAATTGGATCTAATATATCAGAATTAGATTCCAAACTGCAAAGGAATTTCATTTGGTTTTTTTGAACAAGGGCAGTTCCTTTCTTGTGGGTTGTTTTCTTTCTTTTTATTTATTTCTCCCCCTATCTATCTCCAAACCATTTGGTATTTTTCATTAATTTTTTGCTTGGAATATCTCCAGTAAGAAGTGTTACCTGGATCCTTAAGAGATTTTTCTTGACAAAGATCTAGCCCTGCCTGTTACCTCATTTTCACTGCATTCACGTGGTGGCCTTTCATAAGCTTATTAAATAGCTCATGTATTACGATATGAGGATTGTTTGATTATTTGTAGGTCTTTTATTCTGTTGCAGAGGCGACCTCCAGATAACTCATTTTATGTAAGAACGTGTAACAAGAATCCAAAGAAAACAAAATGGTGGTATCATGGTAAGTATTTAACTAGGACCGGGAATTTTGAAGTTTTTTTCAGGCCAAAAGCAATTAAAATGTAGGAGAGTAGGATAAATGCATTCAAAGCCTTAAACTCTTTTTTTTTTTAAATTTCAAAAAGTTATTAAAATCCTGTTTCTGAGATACTCTTCTGTGATTTTTTTATATCATATTTTAATAATTCCTGATGGAAATTTGAACAGCACAGATTTATATGTTTTAAATTGTAGGATTGAATTTGAATGAAAGTTCTTGTACACTGTATTGGTCAATGACAAGTCTTAGGTTTGGGGTTGGAGAAGGTCTGTAATGAAACTAGGTTTAGCTCTGCATCCAGGGTTTTTGGTTGTTGTTGGTAATGCTTTAAGAGCTTTTACGGCAATTGAAAGATGCCTGTATGTTAGTAAACAGCTATGTGTTTTAATAGATTTCTGTTAATCAGAATTTCCAGTGTGGGACAGTGTTGGGTTGACGGTTGGACACAATGATCTTAGAGGTCTTTTCCAACCTGTATGATTCTATGATTCTATGACTTAAAGACTCTTAAGAACTAATAGTCAATAATGTAGTAATAAGATTCTACATGTACATGATAAAAAAAATACCATTCTAAAATTGTTACATATAGTACTACAGTGTCTGCAGTGGTAGTGTTGTGTTGGTTTAGGTTTTTTTGTTTGTATTTTTTTTTCTTTCCATGTGCTTTCTATCTGACTTTATAATGTGTGTTTTTTCTTCTGTCTCAACATTTGTCATCCTCTTCCCAGAGCTGGGGTTGGCTGTATGTGCTTGTCTTAGCCACTCCATTGGTGAGGAAAGAAGGAAGGAGGGGGTAGAAACAGGCTATGCTTTTCTTCTCTCCTCTCCTGTCAGCCAATACTTTCTTTGCTTTCCCTAGGAAAATATTGTACAAATGATGGTTATCAGAAAGAAGCCCATGTATTTTGGGAAGGGATGTGTTAGAGTAGGTAATACTGTATGCTAGGGTGGTGCAGGAGGAGTTGATCCTATCACTACGTTTCACTGAAGGCTTCATCATAAGACATCCTCTGTTTTTCACTGCCTCCCCACCCCAGGACACGTTCTGTCCCCTACGTGAGATGAGACCAGGTATTTTGAGACAGTGGGAGTTAATGACTGGAGAGGCAAATGCCAAAGCCTTCACCCTTAGATTCTTGAAAGCCCATGGATGCCTTAACAATAAAAACTTGAGAGTTTCACAATGCTTGCTGAGACCCATGGGGTTTTGATATATGGTAACGTAACAGAATGAAACTCTGTTTCTCATAATACTCTAATAGTATCTCTAAAACAAGGTGACTTCAATTACAGTAAGAGGAGTGCTGTATATCGTGGGATTAAGAGGTATTTAAGAAACTCAGCACTGTTTACCATATGGTTTTACATTATGTTGTTTTTAAAATTGACTCCAAGAATAATAATCCTATTGCCCGCAAGGCTGGGTTTTTCATCTTCACCAGATTATTCAGTAGTCGCTTTCTCTTCTCTTTCTGTTTTTGCGCTCTTGTAATGTGTTTGGTGCTTCTCTATTTCCAGTTTTGCTTTCTCTTTATTGGCAACTTTTGAAGAGTTTTTATTTACTATTTTTATTTTCACTTGCTAGTTATTTTTAAAGAGAAAGAAGTAAAGTTTCATTTATTAGCTTTATCTTGTGATTAAAATATGTTCTGTCTACTTTGAATTTGTACTAGAGTCTCATTTTGATTGAGGATTGAAGTCTGTCAAGAACAGTCTGCAGATACTACTTTGATTTCTTATTCACAAAATTCAATTTGAGTTAAAACAAGCAAAACACCAAATGAGTCTGAAAAGAAATGTGGGTTATCTGACTCTGAAAGTTGCTATATAATTGTGGCTCAAAACCATCAAGCTGCTCATAGTCCACTGGACAAGTCGTTTAATTACTTCAAAGTAACTATGCAATGGCTGTTTTCTGAAAGTCAGAAAACCCTACCCCTCCCCAAATTCAGAGCAACCTAAAAACCAACCTGAGGCAAGAGAAGGCAAGTCAGTTCATTTAAATAATTCATACTGTTTTGCTTCATTATATTTTCTTTGTTTTTTAACTTCCTTTTTAAGTACTAATTACAAAGGAGATCATGATTAAAAGTTCATTGGTCTTTTTCTCCCACACTGTTAAATTCTTACATTAAAAAATAAAACACACCCGATATCCATTGGATAAAAATTTTCTTAAATGCTAGAGGGTTTTCCCTTCAAGTTTTGTATGTCACTTGTTCCTTCTCTCAGTTACAAGTAATTTTGTTTCTCTTCTGTGGACATACAAGACTGCCAAGGCATGATCTTTAAATTTTCAGTGTTTTTTTAATGGGTTTGAAGAAATGGTGGGTTACACTAAAACGAGAAGTGTAGCTTGCCTGCTAATTTTAACCACCTCTGTCTGGAAAAGAACTGTCTTCAACCTTATGTACACCTGAAAAGATTTACAAGCTCTTGGAAAAGGCGATCCTGTCATCTTCATTTTCTGCTCCTGCTTCAACTAAAGTGTCACACACCTAATCTTGTGGTTGAACCACTTTGGGCTGGGTAAATTAAGGGAGAAAAACCAATCCCAACCAAGAAAGAAAACCAGCTGTCCAAGGGTAACCACTGGGTGAAATAAATGCCAGTGGTAATACAAGAACATGTTGGGGGAGATGCAGAGTGGTTCTGCCCCTTCTGTTGTCAGCTAGCCATTGGACTGGCTTAGCTTTTATGTGAAATTGAATCCCTGTGTTTTGAAGAGAAAGGAGGGAGACTGTCATCACTTTAAACATATGCCTTTGAAGGAAATCTTTTTTCCAGTAGGTGCCTGGAATTTATTTAGCTGGGAGCAAATAGTGCATGATTGGGAGCTGCCATAAAGCAAACAGATATGAACACAGAGGTATAAAGTGGCACTTTGACATATATTCTGACATGTAAATGTGTGTCTCTGTGCATTTAGTTTATTACAGAGTTTTCAATCTCTCATTTCATCCCTGCCCCAACAAAGCAACTTAGTCCATAAGCAGAGTTATGGAGCCTTGTTTGCTACACACTGATGTGTGCTCGCAAGCCCTGTTTCAAAGCTCCTGATCTTTGATAACTAAAAATATTTCTAGATTGTCTGCCCTATCCAACGTCTGCTTCAACTGTACATTGAATTTCATGCTGAGTTTCAATCTGAGGGTCGATCATGCTGTGTTAAAGACAGGAGGATCTTCCAGGTGGTTTTCTTGGGCATCCAGGCTGAAATTGGTTTCATAAAGGTGTTGCCTGTTTTTGGTGTTGTCAGGAGCTAGATTTTTGTGAAAAAAGAGGGCAATGGTGTTTGTTTTCAACCAGTACCTCCTTACTGCTTTTTGTTTTGGGTTTTTTTAATTAGAAAGTGTTTTCTCTGGTATTTGGCCTAAACTTCTAGTACGCAGTTCAAATACCCCTTCTCTCTCTTGCATCCTTGTCCAATCTTTTTTACATGTACAGGTTTTCGTTCTTCACTCTCCTATCAAAATGAAGAAGGGTTTTTATATGTAATAGTATTGATGACAATGTTTTCCAGTGAGAATGTAAAATTGTTCACCGCTACTTTGTACATACTAAATCTGTAAACAGTGAAAATACTGTTTATGAGGCTACGTTTTCTAGGTGTGCAAGGTTACTAGTAAATGCATTAAAAATAACCAGACAGTAAGTTTGCTTTCTATTAACAAGCTGAATATTTACTGTTGCCAGATGCAAATATACTGCAGGTTGATGTGTGGAAGACGAAGTTTAAAAGGGAGAGCTTTCACAGACAAATATTTACTTTAATGTTGAGCATAATGCAGAAAAGATTGGCATAGAATACTCTTCTTTTTGTAGTATGTTCTGTCCAATCACAGTATCTAAAACTTAGTGAAAGTAAGTTATTTTCACGTTTAAGATTTTAGGACTACAGTAGTAACATTACTTTTGCATAATTCTGTCAACTATAGTTCGTGTTGATTCTTGAGAAATAAATGAATATACATATATATATGTATTTATAAAGGATTGAGAATGCATCAGGAGAAGCCCATTCTGCCGGCTCTTATTGCTATATGTTCCTTATAAAAGGATTTCTCAATTTGATAACTGATGTGGACCTGCTGTACTTTAAGGGGGGCAAAATGTTAAGCATATTTGATCTTTCATTTTCCTAATGAGTGGCTTTCTAAATATGGAATGTGGAAATTACTGTCCTTTTAATGGAATATTTGCTAATACCAATATGCTTGGGGGTGTATGTATATTTTGGAAGTTTTATGTTTGATACTCTCTTCATTTTTTTTTTTCCTGAGTCATTATTGAACTAAACCACAGAATTATTCTATCAGTGTATTTCCATGTTACTGTCTATGCTAGGAATTGTTTCTGCGTACAGCACCTTGCTAATTTGGACTTAGAATGTTTATATGTTTTCCATAAATACTCTTCTTTTATTTTAAAGATGACACATGTTGATGCCACCATTTTGTGATCCTCGTAGCAGAAGATAGTCCTACTGAGAAAATGAGCACTTTGATCATTCAGTCTTTGAACTTTAACCTTTGACTGGAAGTGACCTATAGGCAATGAAGACTACTTCCTTTGACTGCATTTTTACTAGTGTGCATTCTGGGCGCATGTTGATCGCTGGTTCAGTCCATGCAACTGACATGCTTTTATTAGTCATACAGTATTAATGCAGGTGTCCAGAAATGTCAGAATAATTCCATTATTTTTATTTTAAGCTTTTGGAGGAATTCCAGGTCTTCATATATTGTGCAATAACACTGAGCTCCTTGGCGGTTTTGGTGCATCCATTGCCGGCAATGGACATTGTACCAGGGAAAGGTTTTGCTCCTGCCACAAAAAAAGATTGATGCATGACAGAGCTTATGAAAGTTTCGGATATATTTGGATTGTAAGCAAGGGATCGACCATTACCTTAAAAGCCACCCCATTCTTTTATATTTGGATTCTATGCACTGTGATCACAAAACTAGCAGCATGAGTTAACATGCTTAGCTGAAGGACTGTAATAAGATCATTGCATATTTATTAAATTGTTTATCTGCTGTCAAATTGTTTTGACATGGAAGGTTTCTCAAGTGACATTGGCAGAGAGGTACAATGTTATCCCTATGGTGAAATAAAACTACTTTTTGTATATAGTTATTCATATCTCTGAAGCAAAGGTATGAGTAATTTAGGGTATGAGTGATTTAATCAAGAATTTATTTTGGAGATAAGAGAGGATGGCAGTGATATAACTGAACTTGCTGCAGTCCATAATTGGGCTTGTAATTTGTACTTTAGAGCTTTTTCCAAATAGATTGCACACTGTTATTTCCTGCTAGCCATCAGCATGAGCCCTACTGCCTACACCAATATTTCATTTATTTATGTGTTTGAAAGCAATCCATATAACATTTTTTGTTTGCATTCACTGTTTCTTTTGTTGTTGTATGTCATGTTTGAATGTTACAAAACAATATTTTGATTGAAAAGCTTTGTCAGAAGATATTTTCATGTAAATTATTTCTTTATCTTGTAAGCATCATCTTGTCTTTTAATCCTGTACTATAAAAAGAAAAAAAAATACATTTTTGACAGAGGCTTAATGTTTTGACAAAAGAGTGTGGACCTTCTTATTTAAGTTTAGACTAAAGTATATTTTCTTAACTTGCTTGTCCCACGCAGCCATACCAATTTTTTTCCAGGCTTTTACTTCACCAAAAAAGAGGAAAAAGCCTAAAATCAGATTGACATTTTTCTATGGAGCAACATTTATTGAAATAATAGATAGTTGTTCTCACCAGTCTGTAATATTTTGATACTGCAATTAGGTTGTCTTTTTAGGAAGCACTTTTATAAACTTAATACCTTTACACATATGCAAAATTTCTATAACTTTTTTTTACTGTTGCCTTATTGTTGCACTCAAAAAAAAAAAATTCAAGTGATTAATGCATGGATGTCTAAATCAAGTAGCTACTTGATTTAAAAATGAATAAACAAAACCCCCAGAAAAACCCCAACCCAGAATGAATAACTACAATAACAAACAGAAAATTGGCTGAAAATACTGATTTTTTTTCTTACTGCTGTATGATAACTGACAAGTTTTATAGCCTTGTACATACTTCTCTGTTACCTAATGTTTAAAACATTTTAAAAAGTATAGATGCTTAACTCAGGGTGGATAGAGTTCAGATGGATTTGCTTCAGAGAAGTATTTTGTACAGCAACTGAATTATGGATATTGCCAGTGAAGTGAGGCTACAATATACTTCAGGAACTGCTATTTTTTCTACTGTATTGAAAATATCTCTTGGCCTTTAAAACTCAATGGTAAAATCTAGCTTTGGATATAAATTTGATCTGTGTATATACTTTCACAATGAGCCTTTAAAACATAGAATTCAATTTCTTTTAAGAGCCAAAAATAATAATTTTAAACAAATGAAATAGTTCCGTTCCTAACTTTGTGTTTAGCAAAATTGTAATGTTGTGAGTTAATCAAGCTGGTTATTTTTGGAAATGGTTCATATGAAAGAGCAGTAATCTGTTACTTAATCTGTATATTCATGTTAACTGCTCTATTGATTGAAAGGATTGACGCATCTTTGAGAAATTCATGTGTGAATGGTTCACATAATGGATTCTATCAAATAGTCCACAGGAAAGAGACCTTATTGTGACACAAGGTAATGTCTCTGAAAAAATGGTTCAAGTACGTCTTCTCAGATTCATGTATCTTTTCATATAGTGGCTTGCCATACTACAATACATGGTTTCAGAGAAGCTTTATGACATACTGTATGTATTTTGTTGAAGATGTGCATTGTAGTTTTATTGACCTATGCTATCACATGGACTACAATGAAGTTAAATAACCAAATCTATGCTGCTCTTTAATACCCCCCCTATAATATACTTAGATCAAAAAAATGCAAGGTAGATTAGAAGAGAATGTACCTCAGGTCTTTTAGTTTACAGTAGAAATGCCTCCATTGGTTCTCTTGTAGATCTGTGGGTAAGTTCACCTATATAGAGAGGGCCAAGACAAAGCTTGTATACCACTCAAGCCCTCAAAATAATGCAACTATTCTGACAATGCTATGATGTCCTGAAATAGGGCTTGAATTAGATGAAGGTGGTGCCATCCTTTCCGTAGGGTGACCCTGTGTATGTAACTTTCTTTCACTTGGAATTTCTCACATGAAATGGTTACAGAATTGGCTTGAAACGATCTTGCTTTTATTTTGTGTCAATGTTCATGTTGTTAAACACTTTGTTTTGTGTTTAGTGTCTTTATACTATAACACAATAAATTCTTGTTTTAAAATAGATTGCTACCCTTGAATGGAAATACGTGTGGACCTTTTCATGGTGGAGTGCAGAAGCACTGTTCCTTATATTCAGCTACTATTGAGACAAAGCTGTCAGTAATTCCAAAATGCTGTGATGGATATCAAGGGAGGAATTTGGACAATAGTGAGGTGTTTTGTCTTTTCTCTAAAGGGTATCTGTTGTAACAGCTGAAGGAAATAATTTCTTTAAAAAAAAATCACTAAGATGTAGTGCTTTCATTTCTCATGGATGATCAAATAGTTCCTTATCATGGTTCCTTGCCACTTGACAGACACTGCAAATATTGAATAAGGAGTTTCAGATCCAAGATTTTTGTTTGCCTCCAGTTGTGGGAAGAGAGTTTCTATTACTTTGTTAGCATATGTCAGGACTGTTAAATGAAACTTCTGCTGCCTCATATCAATAATTGCTTTCAGTTTTGTACAATTTTTTATTCAAGAGATTATGGCTTCTCTTTTGGAAAAAGTAAGGCTCTTTCTTGATACCTAAAAAACCTATTTTTGTGAATAATTAAGTTTTTTTTAATTCATATATCTTATGTTATGAATACTGTTCTGGATGTTTGATTTTTAGTTATTCCTTTATTTGAAAGTCTGGCAAAATATAGTTCACATCTAAGGTTTTAAAGGTACGGTCTAAGGAGACCATAAAATTCCCACATCAGTAATTAAATTTTAAAGGACAGATTAAACAAATGTCTGTCAGGAAAGGTTTTAAATATAATTGATAATAAGACTTCCCAGTCCTGTTCTTGGTGATTTTTTTTGTATATGTTAATATTTATTAAAATGAATGATGTTTTAAAAACAGAGGGGGGGAAAAAAACCACCTGTGGCAGTCATGTTTCTTAGATGATGTCCTGTTGATATTAAAAGCTTTGCTATAGTGCAGCTATATAACTTCTGGCTTTGTTGGGGGGAAGCCAGTATAGTTTTTGCCTCCTCTGGTAAAGCAATTCGACATTATGATGTGCTTGCACACTCACAAATCCTGATCATTCTAAAAAGAAAAATGTTTGAATGAACTTGCTTTTAAAACCAGTTACTCTTAATCCAAATCACTCAATCCAGTTTGGATTTGCTCTTGTAAGCAGTGGTACCTGAACAGTTGAGTGTTGAACTGGGTAAGGGGAATTAAGCTGCATTAGTGATATTCCATCTTCAGCTGCAGCTACACAGCAGGGTGGGAAGAGAGACTTGAGATTTGGTTTGTGTGCAGGTACTTGTTGACCTATTGTTTCTAGGACTCCTACAAACTTTCCAAACCATCAGGATTTAAAATACCTTAATAAAACTGGAAGAGTAGAAATATCATGAGCCTTCTTTTACTATATAAAAGTATCATTCAGAAGTACTTTTATTTCTTGTTACTGATAATAGCAGTGCAGGATATGTTCACTTGCCATTTTTTTTTCCCTTTAAGTACTTTTTATATTAGTATTTGAGGGGTT
Source organism: Calonectris borealis (assembly GCF_964195595.1). Lineage (NCBI taxonomy): Eukaryota > Metazoa > Chordata > Aves > Procellariiformes > Procellariidae > Calonectris > Calonectris borealis. The sequence goes on from NC_134313.1 coordinate 36,309,402, forward strand.
TTGAGCAGTTGATTCAACTTAAGAAATTCTCTCTGGAGCTACTTAAAGTGAGAGTTTTTTAAATTGCAAAGCAAGAGCATTTTTAATAACTTTCTAGTTCCAAAGTAGTTGCTGTCATGAAGTGGCTTCCTTAGAAGCCTGTGTGAGTTTTATTCAGATAATTATGTTGTATTTAAAAAACAAAAACTAAATGCAAAATCAATTGATCATGCAGTATATGATATCAGTGTAGAGATCAGATTTATAAGCCTCTGTCCACAGTCTTTTTAGTATAATACTCCATAGGAGCTCTTAGGGTGTTTGTCAGTGATAGCAGGTTAGATTGTATTTAACCCCCTTCAGTTTACATACATGCTATCTGCAAGTGTAACTTTGTCTTTTGAAGTGTCATTTTTCTCTTGGCTTCTGCTGGTGAAAGAGCTGCTTGTACGAGACACTACTTTTTTGGAATAGGAATTCAGTGAAGAACTGAAAACCATAATGATAGCCTCAAAGAAAGATGTTACAATCTGAAATCCTGTAACACTGACCACAGTTGCTTCCCTCATGCTGGTCTGTCTTTTGGTGTTTAAAATCTCCATGATAAGACCTTAAAAATTCTGTCTTGTCTTCAGCAGGTGGGAACCTATTCTCTTTGAGCCCTTTGGAGTGCTTTCTGCCAAGTAGGTCAGGGTTAAATCTGTTCAGATGACCATTCTGGGCCCTTTCACTTCCCAGGACTACAATATTATCTGGATGGTGCTAATGCAGTTCTCCAGGGCATTTTATCCTTAGAGATAAAATCAAGCAGGGTTCCTGCTATTCAGTGTCTTCTCTTAGTTTACTGCCCTGAAAAGGAGGAATTTGTACTCCTCCTCCTTTCTTTCCAGCCTCATGATTCACATTTCCTACCTTGCATCCAGCTTTATTGTCCGAGTCTGCATTGAGATGATTTAGCATGTTAAGCCAGTAGGAAACTGACTTGAGAGGAAAAAGTGAAAATCTTTCTTCTCAATTAGCAAATTGAATCAGCTTGCTGCATAATCAAGAGATGCAGAGCTAGTGCAAGAAATGGAAAGGATTGTGCAGCTGGGTTTTGGGAAGTGATGTCTGAAACCTGATTCCTATCTTTAGACTCTTCTGCATAATATAAAGTACTAGAAACCTTTTTATGCAGAAGCTGAGTTATGTGCTATGAGAAGCCTGAGAGCTGGAGATCTGGACTGCCTTTGACAATCTATGGCAGTCTGTTGTAACTCTGTTTTCTAGTAAAAATTCTGAAGTTGTTCCAAAGCTGTCAAATGATCTATTACTTCTCCATTTAGATGCCTTGAATTGCTGTGCCCGGATTTTTTGGTTGGCTTTTTGGTTTTGTTTTTTTTTTTTTTTTTAAATAGCAAGGCTGCTAGCATTGCTCTGTGTGGATATTTTTAGTTAAGTTTTTATCAGACCAACATTGTCAAATCTTAATCAAATATAGAATTACAGATTCAGTGAAGCTGCTCAGAAAATGCGCAGTTATTTTCCAAAAGGAAGGCAATCATTATGTTACAAATCAAATGTTCTTGAGATTAGATAGAAAGCCAAATGTGGTACAGTTCATCTTCTAACACAGAAAACACTTGAGACAGAAGTCTCGAATACAGATCTCATTTGTCTATTGTATGCTTAAAGAACAGGACTCTTGCATTGTGGTAGGAGGTTTTCAAGACAAAACCATGCTGTTCCTCATCTCACCCCTTCCTCTGAAGACCTCGTTCAAAAGACAGTTGAAATCTGACGTTTTTGATCTCAATTTATTCTTTGTACTGGGTCAGTAAAGAGTGTGTGACAGATGTCATTCTGACTGGTGACAAAGGGTGAACAGCTCTTGACTAGACAGGCCTAGACAGGTACACTCTTCGCCGGGTAAAAAACTGGCTGGACGGCCGAGCCCAGAGAGTTGTGGTGAACGGAGTTAAATCCAGTTGGCGGCCGGTCACGAGCGGTGTTCCCCAGGGCTCAGTTTTGGGGCCGGTCCTGTTCAATATCTTCATCAATGATCTGGACGAGGGGATCGAGTGCTCCCTCAGTAAGTTTGCAGACGACACCAAGTTGGGCGGGAGTGTTGATCTGCTGGAGGGTAGGAAGGCTCTGCAGAGGGACCTGGACAGGCTGGATCGATGGGCCGAGGCCAACTGTATGAGATTCAACAAAGCCAAGTGCCGGGTCCTGCACTTCGGCCACAACAACCCCAGGCAACGCTACAGGCTTGGGGAAGAGTGGCTGGAAAGCTGCCCAGAGGAAAAGGACCTGGGGGTACTGGTTGACAGCCGGCTGAACATGAGCCGGCAGTGTGCTCAGGTGGCCAAGAAGGCCAACGGCATCCTGGCCTGTATCAGAAATAGTGTGGCCAGCAGGAATAGGGAGGTGATCGTGCCCCTGTACTTGGCACTGGTGAGGCCGCACCTCGAATACTGTGTTCAGTTTTGGGCCCCTCACTACAAGAAGGACATGGAGGTGCTGGAGCGCGTCCAGAGGAGGGCAACGAAGCTGGTGAAGGGCCTGGAGCACAAGTCTTATGAGGAGCGGCTGAGGGAACTGGGGTTGTTTAGCCTGGAGAAGAGGAGGCTGAGGGGAGACCTCATCGCGCTCTACAACTACCTGAAAGGAGGTTGTAGCGAGGTGGGTGTTGGTCTCTTCTCCCAAGTAACTAGCGATAGGACGAGAGGAAATGGCCTCAAGTTGTGCCAAGGGAGGTTTAGATTGAACATTAGGAAAAATTTCTTTACTGAAAGAGTGGTCAGGCCTTGGAACAGGCTGCCCAGGGAAGTGGTGGAGTCACCATCCCTGGAGGTATTTAAAAGATGTGTAGATGAGGCCCTTAGGGACATGGTGTAGTGGGCATGGTGGTGTTGGGTTGACGGTTGGACACGATGATCTTAGAGGTCTTTTCCAACCTGTATGATTCTATGATTCTATGATTCTATGACTATCGCTCTCTTACTCTCTAAACTGTCCATATGTCTACAGAAAACATTGGTAGCTATATTTCACATGCACAAAATAAAGTACATCTTTATTTATTGGGTGTAGACAATTTATTGAAGTTAGTACTCTGAAAGTAACAGTATAGGAAGTTTACATCACTAAGTAAACAAGTCACAAAGACTGATAAAACACCCAATCTCCAGATGATTTAGAGGATTATATCAAGGCTGAATTTGCATCAATTTGCCTTGCTTTGCATAAGGATTTGAGTTTATGGGGAAAAAAGAAATTTGGGGCATCACCTTGCACCAATGTGTTTTGTATCACACTGAGTTTTGGACTATAACTCTTTTTTAATCTCTTATGTATCTGTGCATTATCATATGCCCCAAGCAGTAATTTCTGTCTTCAGCATCATGCTGAAGTAACAGGTGACTTCAGCTTCCTTAAACAAGTAATAGTCCAGACAATCCTGTGTTGGGAATGATCTTCCAAATGCTCCTGCAAATTGTGTTGACTAACACAGTGAGAATGCCATATGGGGATAAGCTATGCTCACCAAGTGGGGTGGGAGGGAGAAATGAGCGGGGTAACAACCAGTTCTTGAAGGTTAAGTTTGATAGATTTCTGAACATTCTCAGAGAATTGGTAGCTGGTGACGCAGTGTTATTTTTTTAAGAGGACATCAGTAATTGCACCAAGCTGTAATTCTTCTGTTACAAAGCTCTTCAAAAGTGGAAGAGGGCAAATGCAATGCAACGATGGTCGCAATGCAACGATGGTCGCAATGCAACGATGGTCACAATGCAACTGAAGGATCAAGGTCCTGTAAGAAAACCAGTATCAGAGTTTGTTGGGATATGCTATACTAAGAAAAACCACTGGTCCAATCAAACTTCGCAACTCGGAGGATGGATAGCCCTCTCCATGAACTGAGGTAATAGGTTTCTTTTTGCCTTTGCAATAATTTTTCCAGAAATCCTAGTCAACTCTGAGCCAAATAGACTTCATACTGTGTGCCTGGCAAGAGATTTTGAAGTCTTGCAGGTAAAAAAAAATAGACCTGGTATGGCACTTTGCTATATATTTTTGTAATTCTGAAATTTCCTTCTGTCAGCTTCCTTCGTTTTTTTAGTCTGTAGGAGTAGACTAAATCATATTTGGACATTACTCATGTCTTCCTGGTACCTCAGGTACTACTAGGGAATGCATTATAGAAAAGCTTGTGATTCTTGTCCGTAAAAACTTCTCTGAATAGTTCTTAATGCCTATCTAAATATCTACTTCTGTACTTTCCCCATCAGCTCCTTTGTGATGTTGGGGTTTTTTAAACTCACTTCTGTGCAACACTTTTTGAAAGTGAACATTCTAAAGGTTTACCATTTGGATGTTGATATGAATTGTCATTTCATCCAGCAAGCAAGTTTCCTTACATTAGAGACTGAGCATGCAATATAGTAAAGCTTAGGTCTTCCTGAATGATTTCTGAAATGTGAATCTATCTAAACTTTTTATCCGGTATTGGATGTACCTGGGTAAGTATGACAAGAGGTGTCTTGTGCCAACCAGCCCAGTCTGGAGTATCCCTACACCTCACGTTTAATGTCTCGGAGTTCTCCTTGGAGTAAACCAAAGATCTAGTTGGAAAGTTTGTGGTGAACTTTGCATAAACCGATGCCATACTGTTTTGTGGCAAGATAGCTTTCTATGTATTTCAAGGCAGCTATTATGCATCTTGCTTGATTTTGAGTAAAGGGTCCTTTCATTGTTAGGAGTTTGTCACAAGATAAAGCATTTAAAGCACTTAATTCTTTCTTTCTTGTATTTGCAAAGTATTAGTGCAGGATTTGGCCCCTGGAAAGGAGTTCAGCTGCATGGTCTGCACCAGAACGCTGCTTCTTTCTGTTATAGAGCTTTATTTCTTGGATTTGGTCTCCACAGTAGTTTTATGTGTAGGTACATACTACAGACGGTTAATAAGTCTTGCTTAGGCCATGCATTAACCTGAGTTAATTTTAGTGTATATCCATCTTGATATGTATGTGTTGTGGTTTAAACCGGCAGGAGCCAAACACCACACAGCTGCTCGCTCACTCCCCTGCCACCCGCCCCTGCAGTGGGATGGGGGAGAGAATTGGGGAAAAAAAAAGTAAAATTCGTGAATTGAGATAAAGACAATTTAATAGAACAGAAAAGGAAGGGATAATAATAATAATAATAATGGTAGAATATACGAAGTGAGTGATGCACAATGCAATTGCTCACCACCTTCTGACCGATAACCAAGTAGTGATTGCACTTCCTGGACCACACCTCTTATTTATATACTGAGCATGACGTCATACGGTATGGAACACCCTGTTGGCCAGCTGGGCCAGCTGTCCCGGCTGTGCTCCCTCCCAGCCTCTTGTGCACCTTGCAGAACATGGGAAGCTGAAAAATCCTTGACTATAGGGTACTTAACACACTGATGTTTTTAGTTGTTGCTATCAATATTCTTCTTATACTAAATCCAAAACATAGCACTAGGAAGAAATTTAACTCTATCCCAGCCGAAACCAGGACAGTATGTTATATTTTACTTTCCTTGATACAGTATCAAGGACCTTATTATTTATAGCTTTTCATTTAAAAGTGCAGGTTTCCATCACTTCTACATTTTCATTCTTTGTTTTCTTGAAAGTAAAGATAATGCATTAAAAATAATCTGGAGAAAAGGCAGTGAGAATTTGCTAGCTTGCGTCTTGAAGTAGAAACTTACAGGCTGCCTCCCTCCAAATTTGGATTTTATTATCTAAGGTGTTTTTGCTGTTTAATTTTTTTTTTCTTTTATCACATGTGTGTATGAAACAATAATATACTGAGTTCCATAGTGAACTGTAGGTGTACTGAGGAAACTGATTTGAAAATCTTGTGATGGTTTTCATCTGTCTGTAAAGACGCAGTGTCTTGTAGATTGCTTATGTTTTGTTGTAATATGGCTTTGAAGGATCAAAACATTTTCAGACATGGGGATGTTTCACTAACTTCTGTGAAGGCATGTGGGCACTGCACTTTTTTAAACTGCAGAGAAATTGAAAAATATGCGTATCTGTCATAGATGTTCCCTTTTTAAGCATTTTTTAATGGCTGTTCAGGTAGTAGATTGGACCTATTCTCTTGTTAAATGAACACTGACCTTCTCAAATTATGTTGGGATTTACTCTAGCTTAAATTGTCAAATTCAGCAACGTTCAATCATCACAAAACTAATGCTTTTGGTGAATTATTGGATGGGTGGGAAAGGTCTGGCTCAATTAAGTACTATACAGCAGCATTTTAGCAGAAACATCCAGTTAATGCATTTGTGTCAATTCTCAAAATATTCTAGAACTCCTATGACCTCCAAACTCCCATGGCCCTGGCACAGCTAGCACATAATTGCAAACTGATGATTTGGTGACAATGCAGGATAAGATTTCTTTTTAAAAATTATTGTTAATGGGAGAATGTTGTGCTGACTACTCATTAAAAAAAAAATTACGGAGTTGAACTGCTGCAAAATTTACTGTCAGTTATATTACTCCTTTATATAGCAATAGAATTTAGTCCAGCTATTTTTGTTGGATTCCATACGTGACAATTTGTGCTTCATTACTGCCAGTAGTTTGCAGTTTTATTAGCAGTCCCCCAGAAACTTCTACTAATGGTTGGAGACTTAATTTTGACAGGATTGTCAAATGCTCTGAAGCCAAACAGCTTTAATCAACTTAATCTAACATAAATATGATTCCTGTCTCTTTCAAAATACATTGTTATACTATTGATTCACTGTTGTCCTGTGGAAAAGTTACAACACTAGTGGCTATAACACACATAATATACAGCAAACTTCTTGCATGGTAAGCTTACCTAGAAATGGCTACTTTGTAGGTGAAACTGAGTAGTTAAATTGCATTTGGTGTGGGTGTAGATGTATAGATTCTGTATTTTCAACTGATGTAATACCTACTGTTTACTCAGTAACACTTCACGTGTTTTGAAGCTGTATGTTGCTGCCATCCCTAAAAGTAGCACGCATCTAGTTCTGAGAGCTGTCACTTAAAAAATTAGGCAAACTGGGACTGAAGCTAGTGTATGCTGGCAGGAAATGGTATTAATGGAAAATTGAAGGCACCATGAATCCTCTAAAAACAAACATCGTTTGAGTGACAATGCTGCCGATTATCCTTGCTTTTAGTGTTTCCATTCATGAGATTCTATACTTATGAGCACGTGTAGGCAATGCTTTAGTGTTGTTCCTATTGACTGTGATAAACCCTTTATGTCATTACCTATTCATGTTTACAATACTAGTAACTTCTGAAGCTTGCTTTTTTCCGGGGTGGGGGGGGAAGCCTTTTCCTGTATGAAGAGTCTGCATAATGCTGTGTACAGAGAATTTCTGTCTCTTTTCTGCTTACTGTTTGACTCCATCTATGACTAAGATAGTCCTTGTTCCAAGAGAATAATCATTTAAAAACTTACTAATTTAATATAGGTTTAACTTACTGTGTAATTTTATAATCTTGCCCAATTACCTTAAGTAATTTTTTTACTTCTACAAAATAGTAGAAATTCAAGTCCTTTTCAACTTATTGCAGAGTTTTTTCTACTGTCCTGCAATAAAAGAAGTATTTTAGGAGGATTAGGCTTTGTTTGCCTTAACTATCCTGGTGTGGTATGGAATATAAGTTGTCAGTGATAGTACGCGACACGTTTTGTAGCAGTGTAATTTGCATAGCTGGGTGGAAAAGCAAACAAACTGTGCAGAATGGAAAACACTTTTCTATTAAATTCTCTCCAGACTAGTTGTGTCTGTGTTACATCTACTTAACTATTATCAGGTAAATTTAATGCCAGTACAAGAATGTGCTTGGCGATGAGTGAAATACTTAATTTTTATGTCCAATACTGGCCTTAATTTTCTTCAAGATTTAAAAGGCCTGTTCCTGCTTTCTCTATGACCTAGTCCGTTACAATCTGCTACTTGTAAAGGTGTCAATAGGTATGATTAGGTACAATCTCTCACCAGCACGACTATGCCAATAAAAGTACCTAGTATTGACACTGACGTACAGAGTCAGACGGGTGCTGTTACTGGTGTAGCTTCGGTTGTGTTTGAAGTATGCTGCTGTAATCTGTGCCTGCAGTGAGAGGCACTAATGAGAACCAAAAGCACTTCAAGATGGGCATGATGCTCTCATACAACCCTGTTAATGAAAATAGCATCGTGTCTGGACTTGTTTGAAGGCCTTTTTGTGTAGTCAGAATGCTATCAGTAAAGCAAAACCCAAACAAAACAAAAAAACCCCCAGACTTGTAAACAGGAATTTAATCTTGTAGAATCTATTGCTGCTTCGGCCTGTAATTACGCTTTGGCTTTCCCATACTTCTCTCCTGAGCAAAAGCAATGTATTCTCATGAAGTAGCAAAGCCCAGTAATGCAGGAGTAGGCCATTCCTAAATGTCTGACTGTGTGCTTTGTAATGGAAAACTGATGATCTTCAGGTTGGTAGTTCTGGTATTATTCTCGCTAATTCATCAAACTGTAGTTACATTTGTCTTCATTGCCTATAGTCAGGAGCTTTGAAGCTCTGATTGACCCGAATTATCTGGGTTTTCTTCTAAAATTCTGTGATCTGTGTTTTACAGGAGTAATGCAAACCTAGGTTTTTCTAAATCTGGAAAACACATAGGAAATACGAGAATTCACTGCATTCAACATAGATGATGAACTTGTGCCTATTAACTAACTGTGCATATACACACACAAGTTTATGTAGTTACTATGCATACTAACTAGATAGGCATAAATATGCATAATCACATTTTCTGTAGTTGTAAGGAAGCAGATGACTGTACAGAAAGTTCTTACAGTTCCTTGTGTTGAAAATAAATGGAAAATGATGGAAATAGCTGATGCAAAACCAGTCATGTCATTATAACCCAAAACAAGTTACGTGTGCAAATTAAAACTAGAGACTTAGGGCTAGCTTTTGTGTAGTTTTAAATACACGAACTAGGATAATGAATAATGTCAAGTTTTCTGAATGTGTAATACAACTCCTGCTATATACTATAAAATAACTTACCAGTATAACTTTTAAATTTCACTAGCATTATTAAAAGAGTAAAACTTTTATTTAGACAAGGGTTTACTATTTCCAGCACTGATGTATAAGAGCAATGGGAGCAAATAATTACAGGGAAATACAATTCTACCTGAAAAGCGATCTGAATTTGGGTCAGTGGGCCAACAAATGAAGGCTTTGATACCTTGATGACGAGAGACCTAGGTGTAAGCTTGTAGTTGCAAATTCTGCACATCATTTTGGTTGGATTCATTTTGGAGTGTTCTGAAAAAATGATACTTGCTAAAGGAGATAAGGACCTAGAAGTTGCACAATGTCCTTAGTACTAACAGTAATTTGATGTGATGGAAAAAGTTGAATATACGCTGACAAGTGCAAGTGCTAGTTCACTTCATTGAGATTCTTGAAGGGATTGTGTGATTCATCTGGTTTAGGGAACTCTCATTTTAGACGTGAATCATAAAAGATAAAGTGTTATGTGAGTTGTTAAAGTTCAGTGCTCGTGAGTCTTCACTGGAGCATGAAGAATAAATGGTTTCCGTTACCTGAGAGAACTCTGTGTGGTATTTACTCGTAAGTTTGTTGCATCTTGGTTTATTAATGTCTCTCATTCGATGTACTACATAAGGTGATAAATTGTTTTAGTCACTTGTATGACAGGCATTGTAGTCAAAAATTTACTTTCATAGTCACGGTTCTGCACCTGTAATAGGGGAGAACAGCGGTCTGAATAGACTTAGGTTTATTAATAATACTGGATTTTAATCAAATATAATCCCAAACTCCTGGCTTTTGCTTTTCTAATAGCTTTTAGTTATTGGAAAAATATTATTAAAAAAATTAAGTGACCCATTCCTCTGGTATTAAGCTATTAGAGGCTTTCATTCAGTTGAATGACTATGACCAATATGAATAATGCATTATCCACTTCCTATTGGTATATTATGAGCTCTCTGTATTAGCTTAATTACTTTTTCAATTTGAGTAAAAAAGTATCATCTAAGTTCTTTAATATACCTTTTAAAAGTACAGCTAAAAAGAAACTTTATCAAACTCTGGAACAGATTGCTGGAGGAGGTAGTAAAATCTCCATCCTTGGAGTTTTTTGGAACTAAACTGAGCAACCTGCTAACTCCAAAGTCCAATCCAGCTTTAAAGTTGGTGCTGCTTTGAGGAGGCACGGAGGGTGGTGGAGCAGATGACCTTCAGAGGTGCTTTCCAACAATTTTTTCTGTTTGTAATGTATTGATTAAAAGCAGGCTCCTGCTTCTGTGGTTCTGTCAATCTCTTCCTTGTTAAATGCATCACTGTGCATTTTCTTTGGGGATTTGTTTGTTTTGTTTTGTTGCATCAGTGTGTATTGAGGGGTGGATGATTTATTTTTTTAATTATAATTCTAGTAATAAAACTTACCAGTAAAAATTAAAATATTTTGATTTTTGCAAGTCAGCTTGAAAATACCATTTTTTTTTTCTGACTCTGAGGTTAAAAATGACAACGCCAAGTGTGTCTTCAAGAGTCCCGCACTTGTGTATACAGACCAAATGGAATTACTCTGTACCCTTTCTCACAGTTAGGCATTTGTGCAGGCATTTAGGCATTAGTGTGGCCTTTTCTTTTCTTCCTGTTGTTTTCAAACGCATACTGAATTAATCACTCCTATTAACACCTTACCTGCTGAAACTAGACTGTTGGGCAAGTCATGACACTCCCATTGAGTGTACTAATGGAGTATAGTGGATGACTATATACAAATATGTGTCTCCTATTTTCAAAAATCGGGAAGTTTTTAGGTTCTATTAAGCTGCTCTTACTGGAGGTACTGACTAGTCTTTATCCCATATCTCAACAGTAGGAGGGGAAAAAAACCCATAAAGATACAGTAAATCTAGAGTGGCTAGTAATGCAACTTAGTTGTTCATATATGTAAAGCTCCAATCATATAGGAAACTTATTAAAAAGCAAAACACTGTCATGAACTTAAAATGATTATAAAATATTCGATCCTTTGTTTTATACGTGGACAAAATTAGATGCAGAAGTCATCAATGTATTTAAAATATTTCCGTAAGTTTTCGGATAAAATTTGCTCTTCTGTATTCAGTTTTATTTCAGCTATATGGTGTTCGCAGCACAGGATGTGTAAGATATGAAACTATTCTGAGTTGATACATACAGTTCAAGAAAGTTTTTAAACTAAGGTTTTAGCTGTGTAGTAATAGCAATATTATAAAAATGTTAGGTATTGAAATAATAGCATAGACTGGACATTTTAGAGGCTTGTTGAAATTACACCTATCTGTTCAGAAAACTTCCTTTGTAACCTGATGCTGATATTCATTGAATGTATTTTTCTGCTGGATACACCGATACTAAGTATATGCTATACTATAGGGTGGTTCTTCAAACAACTAACAGTAAGTAAAGTAAAAAATAAGATTTGATGTAAATAAAAAAAAAAAAAACAAAAAAAACACCAAACAAAAAACCCCCGACAAACCAAAAAAACCCACAAACTTATATGAATGACATCATCATGATTCAGCATCTGAATGAACTTTACTTATGCAAAAAATTGTAGTAGCCTTATGAAAAGTACTTGCATTGTTATCCATTGCTAAATTATATCAGAAGAATACATAAGAAATTGTATTATACTGTGTACTTCTGTGCTCAGTTCTTAAATGAAATGAAATAAGGGGTAAGGTATCTCAGGAACAGAAAACTAAACAACGGAGGAATAAGAAGGGGAGGATGACAAGCTACCACGGCCAAATACGGGGTATGTATAAAACTGTCTTAGCAAATGCTGAGTTCCCAAAGTGTGTTTAAACAAGTTACAAATGTCATATTAGTGTTCTGTTAGTATGAAAACCTTGCTATCACTTAGATACTAATAATACAGCCCTGCCGCTAAGTGTCATTACATGCATTTGGTGTGTAAATTATCATCTATAATATACAAGCTTACTACTAAAATTCACTTCGGCTATGCGCTATTAGAGCGTGTCTATACCATGAGCCCTTGGGAGTCCTGTCAGTGTACATCTTTTTCTTTTTTTGCTCAGTTGTCATACTGATCCACCACTTGGTTTCAAGTAATGATTTAAAAAAAAAGATCTCGTGGAATAACAGATACTGGAGGAAATACGAACTCTGGATTCACTCTGATCCTGACTTAGTATCTGTTGTTTTTTAAAATTACATTTACTATATCTAATGTTCTAACTCTCCTTGCTATCATTAAAATCCAACTGCCTAGTAAAAAGATATAGGCATCTTTCCCGCCCCAAAAAATCTGGTTTTGTTTCTAAGCCTGAAGAGTTTTGTTACTGCAGTCTTGCAAATCAGATAGGAAATTCATTGCTTCTACCTGGCTTTGTTGTGGATTTAAAAATTCCTGGTTTGTCTTACTTGGCAAATAATTACTTGAGCCAATCAAGAAAGCAGATTTTTACAAAGTAAATTAGGTGGGATTGTGGATTAAACTCGGAAGCCGCCTTTTTTTAATGAACAATAAATTTATGATTACTTCGAGATTACGAATTTGAATGTTACCTTTTAAGTGCTAAAGATGGTCAGAAATTAGTTTATTTGATTCCTCCCCTTTTTATTGTTCTGTTAATTTCCAGTTTAAAGGAAGATTTTATGTCTGAGAAACTATTTAGCCTTTAATCTCAACTTTACATATCCCCAAATCTAACTGCTAAGTCCTTTGCTTTTTTTTTTATTTCTCCTGTCCAGCTCTGCCTTCTGTAGGGGACATGCAAAAACCTGAAAGGAGGGCAACAAGGTAAATCTTACATGATGGCAGAACCACAGGACTGGTGTTGGTTGGAAGGGCATCCAACAAATGCACCAAGTTAGCCATGGCTTGATCTAGGTGAGCCCTGGCAATGTGTGAGGAGGGAAGTTTTTCTTTTTCCTCGCGTTAAGCCTCGCTGTTTTGCTCCTTACCGCTTAATCTCTTTTAGAGAGTAAGAACCATCGGCCTCCAGCGCCTTTCAGGAAACAGCCAGTAGGGGTCAGAAAACAGGAGAAACGGAGAGGTAACATCTTGCGAGGCTATTTACAAAACGAAATAACCCCCTCGCCGCTGCCCGGGGGAGCGGGGCCGAGTCGGGGTTTCCCAACGCGGCGTGGGCGAGGCCGCTCCGCCTCGCCCACGCGCGGGAACCGCGCGTGGGCGAGGCGGAGCGGCCTCGGCCCCGCCGGGGAAGGGAGCCCGGGGAGCCGCGGGCCCCGCCGGGGCTTGAGGGCGGGCGGGCGCCGAGGAGCGGAGCCGAGCCGAGCCCCGCGCCGCCGCTAGGGGCGCTGCGCGCCGCCTCGCCGGGCCGGGAAAGGGACGCGGACGGGGCCATTCGTGCCGCGGGAGCGGGGGGGAGCCAGGCCCGGGCGCGGCGCCGGGAGCCCTCTGCGGGCGGCGGGACGCGGCGGGGGCGGCGGCGGAGAGGCGGGGGAGGCCGGCAGGGGTGGAGTGGCGAGCGGCGGCGGGGCGGCGGCGGCGGCGGGAGGGCGAGTGGAGGGGGGGGGGGTGGCGGAGTGGTTGGGGCCGGCGGCGGCCGCCGCGGCGGCGGGGTCAGTTCTCTTTAGTGTTTGCCGATGTTGGAGGCGTCTCCAAAGTGTCCCCGGGAAGCAGGTAACCGGGCCCGCGGGGCCGGCCCCGCGCCCCGCCGCCGGGCGGGGAGGCCGTGGGACGGGGGGAGCCGCGCAGGGCCAGGCCGGAGGGGAGGGGGCTGCTTCAGCCATGATGTCCGAGTCCCCGTCCCGTTTCCCCCTCGCCTTCTTCCCGCCGGGGCGAGGGCTCCGCCGGCCCCTCGGCGCCCCCCACCTCCCCGGGGCCGGGCAGGCACTTCTGCGCCACGGCGCTGCCGGCCCGCTCCGCTCCGGCGGGGGGCGGCGGTGGAGGAGGCACCAACCCCGCCATCCGCCCCGGGGCCCCCGCCCGCCCCCAGCCACCCGCTGAGGGGCGGAGGAGGCGGGCGGGGGCACAGGTGGGCCGCCCCGGCGCCGCCGCCGCCGCCTCCGGGCGCCGCGGAGGAGTGCCCCCGCCGCAGCTCCGCCACGCACCGAGTCCGGCTGCTGGCGGCGGCCGTTGCGCCAAGGCCGGGCCGCGGCCGGCGGGGCCGGGCTGGGCCGTGCGGTGGGGCTGGGCTCGGCGGGGACCGTGCCGGGCCTGCCCTGCCTCAGACCTCGGGAAGTAGTTGGGTGCGACCTGAACTTGCCCCTCGTCCTTTGGCCCGCCCCGGCGCGGCGTGCCCTCTCGGGTGCGCGGCCTCGGGGGCGCTCGGTGGCAGCTCGCCGCCGGCGGGGCGAGGGGCGTCGGGCACTCCTCGCCCGGTCAGCGGCGCGGACGCTGCAGCTCGGCCGCCGCGTTTTTCTACGCCGCCTTAATCGCCCTCACCTCGCGCATCTTGCGCTGCCCCCGAACTTCGGACAGGGCCCGAAACTTTGCCGGCAGGACTGGGCTCTCCCGCTCCCAAAATGGATGTCGGCGTCCCTTCCACGAAGCCATGGGCAGTGGAGCCGTTTGCTGGCCTTCGCCCGGCACGAGGGCTTCGGGGCTGTCACTGAGGTGGGGGTGGGACCCAGGGAGACACTGCCGTTAAACGGCCTGGCCCAGGCCGCTCAGGCGGCGGGCAGCATTTTCCCAGTGTTCAGGTGTCTCTGGTGGGAGAAAGTTCATCTTGATCGCAGCCAGGCCTGGAGCTCACAGGCATGCCTTCCCGGGACAGCGTGGGCTGCTTGGGGCGCACTGGGAGGGCGAATCCCGCAGCGGAGCTGTTTGCTGTGTAGTGCTCAGGGTCCCACCGCCAAGCCAGTGATACCCAAGTGAAAAATTTCCCCACGGTGCATCTGCCCAGTGTTACCTTACGGCCAGCAAGCTGTTTCTGTGGATACCAAGATGCAAGCTTCTCAGGCTGTGCTTGGAATGCTCCCCATGCAACTGCCGTGGTACTAAAAAAAAGTTTATATTATACAAAAGACTAGATGAAGTGTTGCTGTTGTAGCCCCTCTCTTTGTGTGAAATACTGTCTTGAACAGTACTGAGGAATGTGCATGAATAACCATGGTGTTGCAAGGCACAAGTAAGACTATTTACTCTGGTGTAATTAGGTGTAGTGGCATTGTGCTTCTGAGCATGTATTGCTATATCTCGCTTACGTTACTAGTGGCATCAAGCTGTGCAGGAGTAGGGTCTTCTTAAGCTGTGTGGTAATTCCAGGTTAGTAGTTTACACCAGTGCAATAATATTAATGTATTTAAGCCATTTATTAAATACAGGGAGGTTCTGTACAGTTTTTGTTGTGACATTGCTGCCTTTAAACAGTGCCAGGCTGACAGGTTTCTGAATGAAATCTTTCTTCTAGAAAGCCAGCAGCAGCGTAAGATTTCCAGCCCTGATTTCCAGCCACTGATCTTAGCTTTGCCCTAGAAAAACTCCTGGAGAGGGAGATTTCTGCCCTTCCCTGTCTTTGCTAGGGTTCCTATTGCTGACAACTAGGAACAGGATTGTAGACCACCTGCTTGTTTGTAGTTTTTGAGGGGAAGGGACAGTTCAGATTTCCTTTGCTTTGCAGAGAACTTTTCAGCAACGTTGCTCAGCTTTAGCAGAAGTCATCTAGCTTGGTTTCAGTTCAGGCTGTAGTCTGGAGGCCAAAGTCTTTATATATCTTGTTGCCAGCTTAAGCTACCCTGTCCCCAAGAATTATGTCAAAATAATAATAAATTTGAATAATCTTACATCCTGAACTGTGAAAGTAGTTTGTAAAGGAACTTCCTAATTTTACTTGCAGGAAAACGTGATCAGAGGTGTGTTAATCATAGAATCATAGAGTAGTTTAGGTTGGAAGGGACCCTTAAAGGTCATCTAGTCCAACCCCCCTGCCATGGGCAGGGACATCTTCAACTAGATCAGGTTGCTCAGAGCCCCATCCAACCTGACCTTGAATGTTTCCAGGGATGGGGCATCTCCCACCTCTCTGGGCAACCTGTTCCAGTGTTTCAGCACCCTCATTGTAAAAAAAATTCTTCCTTATATCTAGTCTAAATCTACCCTCTTTCAGTTTAAGACCATTCCCCCTTGTCCTGTAGCAACAGGCCCTACTAAAAAGTTTGTCCCCATCTTTGACTTGACCAAGTTTAACTCAATCAGCCCCTTCCTTGGGGGCAAATATCGGGCTTGATTTTCCTACACAGGTTTATAAACATAACTCCACTGTAATCCTGGTTTACATAGGTGTGAATGTGGGAAGTGAATCGAATACTGTGTGTTTTATTTGTATTGTAAAGTGTCGTGAAAAGTGACCTTGGGAAGGTTAGGCAACAGGGTGCAGTGAAGCAGATCCTCCAATTCCAAGACTGCTTCTCCAACACTAGGAAAGCTGCACCTGTCATGCTCTATCTAGAGAGTTTGTTTTGACTTGCCCGAAATACGTGGCTATTGATTTGTCAGTCTTCGAAAAGACTGAAAAAACTCTCATCAATTATGTCCAGTCCTTCAGCCCAAAATACATCTTTTTATAATATCATACCATTGGAGAGCGGGCCTTATAAAGTGTGCAGTTTTTAGTGCCTGTTTTTTTGGTGTATACTTCATAAATACATGTATACATGTGCATAGATTTTCTCCCATTGGAGAGTCAAGCATTTACTTCCTCACATGGGTCACACTGAGGGTGGTGGGAAGGACCTAACTCTACATCTTTTCAGGATAGCTGTGACAACGTAATTTCTGTTAATAAGCCACCAAAGCTTCACTTTTCCTTCCCCTGCTTACATTGATTTCCTATCAGCAACAGCAAGATCTGTAAGATAAGAGTTAGGCCTATCTTTTGTCAGAACCAATTATTTTGCATTTCTAATCTTTGGGTCACACATAGCCTGTATTTTTCACAATAGTTCTTGAATTACTGTCTCTTCCAAAAAGAGGAAGAGAAACAAAGGCAGAGAATGGCTCTCTTAAAGCTGCTGTGGGTACTGATGTCAAAATCCACGTTGGAAACCAGGAATCCCTGCTACCCCTTTCTGCCTTCATGCTTCTCGGACATTCCTGTTACTGGTTTCACCATGTTAACGCGTGCAAATAGACTCGTGTAAGGGTCGAGCTGCCGGAGGCCCTGCCTGGGGCTCTCACCTCACCACCCCTCTTTCGTCTGTGTGCTCTTTGCTGACAGGTACCATGTACGTGGTCTCTGACACCAGCAGGTCAGAAGGATAAGGCAGGGGTTTCCATTTGCTTGAGGGGCATGTAAAGCATGAGGCCGGGGTTCTGCGGAGGCAGGTCAGGGAATGGAGCGGGCAGTTTTGCTCAGGAAGGAGAGGATATATGGTGCAAGGGGAGGAACAGAGTTGGTGGGAGCACGTGACAAACTCTGGGAAGAGAGGAAATGGAACCTGTGTATAATTTTTTTATATATATATATATTAAAAAAAAAGTCAAGGGCTCTGTGTTTAGGGGCTCTGCTTATTATCAGCGACCAGTCATGATCAGCATTATCCAAAGTATGTTTGCATTAAAAGATCAAGAGTTCAGTAAAAATCTGAGAGATGTCGTGTCAGGCGTTGTTCTGGAAACTATTTAGAATAAAAAAATTGCTTGTCACAACTCCTAATCTAAAAACGAATTTTGAAAAACCATCTGTGGTAGTGTAATACTAAAGTCACATGCATGTCTGTAGCTGCTAAAGTTTGTTCATACTTCATCTCAACAGCAACTGTTTTGTGTTGGTTTTTTTTAAAGCTGGTAGTATTTGGAAAGTTTCCCAGTAGTGAAATCTGTACTCCAGGGTCACAGTGTGCTCACCTGTGTCGTACCGCGTCTTTTCTTCTGTTTTAGTCAAACACAATTCTGTATAGTACATCACTATTATGTTACAAATTTATTGATACTTAACCAAATAAAATAAAACTATGAAATTTAAATTTTTTTCCTGGCAAATAACACTTTTGCATATTAAATTATTTAATTTTGTGACTAAAGTATATTTCTGTATCCTCATAATCTTCTAATTTAGTCGTCATTAAAATAATGGGGTGGGCTCTTTTTAGACTAATTAAAAATCAGTGTTTGAGCGCAGATGCCCATTGGTGTTTGGGGAGGTCCCTGGTGATAGCTGGTGGCTAAGTATTATGGTAAGTATGGGTTAACCTGTTATCCTTAGTTTCTGGGAAAAGACAGCTTGCTAAGATGTTTACCATGGTACCACATGCTCGAAGGGTATGTTTACAGTCTCATCTAATCCTGAAAACTTCCAAAGGATTGTACCGGCAGTGGTCACGCTTCCAGTTTCGCTGCTTGCCAGCTTTGAGGAGGCTGTTTGCCTCCAGGCTGAAGGAAATGTTTTTGAGTGTAGGAGACCAGATTTTCTGGGGAAGTTTCTTGCAATGGAAATGGTCACCTGTTGGAACAAGAAAAGTTCTTTAAGAGATAAGGAGCCTAATTTTTATTGCTATTCTTAGTTTCTTCTTTTTTCTTATAATTATGTATTTGTAGTTCCCAGTTTCTTATACAATAAGCCCAGTTAAAAAAAAGTAGTGTTATACAAATATAAGGAAATTTCAATAAACTAAACGTGCAGATTGATGTCAGTAACTGAAGTTGTCTGGATAAGTAACTGGCTGTAAGTGACGGACAACTTCTTCTGTGTCACCCAGACACTGCATCCATACAACTGATAGATTTTGAAGGGAAGAAATCAAGATACACTGTTCCCAAAGTGAAAGCGTAGAGCTGATACAGAGCAATGTTGGGTCAATTTGTAGCATATCCAGTTGTATTGATACAAATAAATGAAATAACAAAGTCTGTAGGAGCTTTGGCTTTGTTAGTCAAGATAAGAACAAGAAATAATCTAAAATTTCTTGTTAAAAAGTCACGTGTTCTTTTTGTTTCGTTTTGTTTTAAACGCCCCCCCCCCTTCTGATCCTTCTTCAGTCCCGGATACTAGGTTGCAGGGCTTTTTCCTTTCCAGACTGTGGAAAATGTTTTCTCTGCTTTTTGTTCCAGTCTTGTGTATCTGATAGTACTTGAACCTGCCTGCTTCGAACGGTGTTCCATCTGTGGTGGCAATGTCCCTTGACTGGACGTTGCCAGTGGGTATTTTGCTTAAGAATATACACCCAAGAGACGTTCCTTTTGTGCCCGTTTCAGGCCTGGGAATCTTAATGAATGACTTCAGAGGGATTTTCTTCAAAACCCTTCTGACCCTCCTATAATTCAGTGCAACACAGTTACTGGTCTTGCGTGAAATAGGTGTCCTCTCAGCTTCTGCACGGCAACTAAGGCTGTCTGTTCCTGCATGAAAGAGGATGAGAAGCTTGTCCTGGATCAGAAGGCAGGTAAAGCTCACTCTGGTTTCTCAGAGTCATCTCTCAATATTCTTTCTTAGCTGAATCCACAGGGTTAGATAAGGGATTTGATCTTTTCAGAAGGGAGAATGATTCGCATCATCTTTCCTTCAACCCTCTTCAACTGGCCAGTCTTTATCACTTAGAGCCTTAAACAAGTGAAATGTCATTGAAGATGCCAGGACTGGATCCCATTTCCATGGACTTGATGGAGTTGTCATTCATGAGGACGTCTGGTTGTGGACTTGCAGGCAACCATAGGTATTTGTCAGGTTCCAGGGGAAGAATTAATATAGCACTTTTCTTTAGCTGTTATATTACAGGGCTGTTCTGAAACTGGCCATTCCACAAATTACTGTCAGTGGCAACTCACCAGAGGAGGTGGCTTTGGAGGCCCTTTTTCATGTGACTGTTAAACTATACTTTTTCTGGTTCTCTTCAAATCCTACTGCAGTCAGCGCCCCTTGATATTTTGTAACATTCACCTTCATTACAGGTAGGCATGAGAGCAAACTGCTGGTGTCGTTGGTGGAACGGATCTTTAATACCATAGCTTTAATACCATACTTCAAGTGTTTTAAAAGAGATGCAAGCAGCCAGTTACCCATTCTGGATTTGAAATATTTTTTTTTTTTTTTGTCATGGTAGTACTTTGAACCTTTCCAAGGCTTTTAAGCCAACTTTGTGCTCACTAGGAATTTTGACATCTAGCACCGAAAAAGAAGCAGCTTTATTTGCTATCATTGCAAATACTGCCTGGTACTGTTTACCTTTGCTCAGGCATCTCATAGCTGACAGGAGCAAGGGAGACATAATTACTGTCAAACTAATATACCTAATATATCCCCAAGATAGGGCAGGACAGAGCACTGCAGGTGAACAGGGTTAGCCGAGGCAGTTCTAGTTCCAGGGCTGACTCTGCTTTTCAAATGTATGTCATTGCTATTGCGCTGGATTGCAAACCTCTGCTCCGCAGCTCTGGGGTCTGCACTTCTACGTAAACTTCTGCTGTGTGTCATCACAACCTAGATGTTGGATGGCCTTTGGGTAGGAGCACTCCTTCCCTTTGTTAACGAGGAACATCCTTTTTTGCAGGAGGTGAGACTGCATTAGGCATATATATGTAGCCAAATAGCGTGTATTCTGTTGGAGATCCTAGAAAACAGGGTCCTTCTTCCCTGTTGAAGTGCTTTTTGTTTATCTGATTTTGGTTTTGAAGGTAAGGAACGGGAGTCTTAGCTCAGTAGTGAACAGAAGCATTAGCTCCCTGCAAGTTCAAAAGCAAGTTTGTTCTTTCACTCTGGTTCCAGAGTCACAAAAGCTAACTTTACCCTGCTGAAGGTAATGGCCCTGGAGTCCTGAAAGTACAGCAAGTGGTGAGAAAGGCATTCCTTTAAAGGGCAGCTCAGACCATCATCTGTCCATCCATTCCGTTTCCAGGTAGGTGTGAGCCTATGCTGTTATAAAAACAGTGTCATCATTCCTCATATATGCAAAATTCTTTTTCACTTTCACTCGTTTCTAGGTGCTGTTTCCTTTTATTTTGAATCATTTCATGTTACTGCTGAATCAGGTTGCACTTTTAGCCAAAGTTGTCCTTTGTTTTATTTCTGACTCTTTATCTATGTAAAAATACTTGAAAGAATTCCAAATTTTAATTCACAGTTTGTTTACATTTTTTCCTGTGGTAGTTATGCTTATAACTTCCTTTGGTCTGGGGAAACAAGTTATTCTAATCATCAAGTATATGGATGGAGATCTCTTATTTGCTGTCTTATGATATATCCTACTTGGTATTCCTAACCACTAGTACATTAAGTACTAGTTGGAGGGAAAAGTCTGGTTTTGTCATGCTGGTTCTGTGGACTCACAGTGTGCTCAATTTAAACCAAATCCTTTTTTACCAGCGCTCTTCCTTTCTGTTGCTGGTTGTTAGTTTAGTATCCTCCTCGCTGATTCAATTCCAGAGATTAACCTTTTGCTATCCTGCCAGATGCATGTAGTCTCTGTGCTTCAGCAGAATGTGTGCTCAGTGTGCGGCAAATTTATAATGTTTAGCTAATGCTCATATATCCAGCGGTTTTTCTTCAGTGTTTTCTGCCTTTGCTAACTCTGAGAGGATCTGTAAGTATGCCACTAGGATTTTTTCCTCTTCCTGGATTGCCGAAATTTTCTATAATCTGTAGTTTCTTCCGAAGATAAATAATTTATTTGACTGTGTTTCATCGCACAACTTCATAATTTCTGTCCAAAGCATGGGTTTGCTGCAAGGAATCAATAGGTGATTGCTGTCCTTGTGTACTTTGCTGAGTTGTTGATGATTCTTTTCATTCTCAGGATGCTTGAGGAGTCTGCATTGATAGCTGCTTGCTGCATGTGGCTGGATCGGTTAGCTCTGTTCCCTGTGGCTTTCTCTTAAACTCTTCCAGGCGCATGTCTCTTCCCATCTTGTCTGCCGAAGTCCAATGTTAGTGTCCCTAGGCCACCACCGGCTACATATGATCTGTCCACTTCCTTTATTTTTGGACTCTCTTTTCACTGTTGTCGAGCCGGACTTGTATCATCAGTTTTGCAACAGTTCATGACCTTGTCCCCAAACATAGCATCTCTAAACCGTTAATTTTCTTCAGTTGAAAACTTAGATTTTGTGCTTTTCTTCAGTCAGAGAACTTGGTACACCCAATCCAATACTCAGTAATTATTTTACCTTTATTCATCGACTGAGGAGAGCTGCACTTAAAATAGGGAGGAGGGTCTCTGAACTCATTGCAGAACTCCTCATCTGACAAGGTACTCTACGCCTGTGAGCACAAGTCCCATTCTGTCTCCTAGTGAGCAGGGAGCTAGTCTCATGAGCTGTATGTAGAAATTATCGTATATCCAAGCGTCACAAAACGTGTCTATGGGAGAGCTGAGAGAAGGAGGAACTCCAGGAGTGATTCATGAACAGGAGATGGCAATTTGACCCCAGCTGTGTCTAGCAGCTGCAACTTCTTGGAAGCTGTATGAGACTTGAAAGTGGGACTTCATCACTCTAGCTGTGAAATACTGTTTCTGTTTAAATACACTCGTGAAGAACAAAAAAAGGCACACAAAACAGAATTTTATCTACTTCTAACAATGGAGCACAACACCCGCCGATTTGTCCACTGAAACCTCTTTCTCTGAGGATCTTGTAGCTGTTAGTGATAGGGGAATGATAAGGGTGTGAGGGGGGCTGGTAGCAAGAGCTGTAACTTTTTGCAAAGAAAAAGGCATGTTTCTGCTACTCCACTAAGCTTTGTTACTTGAAATGGTCTGAGAAGTAGTTTGTCACAGGCAATCAAGGAAAACCGAGATAATTTTCTGAATTCCATTCATAATATGCAATTTCTAGTTAAGGAATAAACTTCTAGTCAAGAAGTAGTTTTTGCCTGCTTCAGAACAAAATAACAGTTGGAGGGATGTTTTACTTAGAATAAGAGTATTTTGTAATTTAAAGTCAGTCAAAGCTTATTTGAGATGTTAGGAATATAACTACTAGTTGCTAGCACAAATTGAAAAAAATACAGCTTTTAGAAATATATATGAGGAATTTAAGAATACTAATTAAATAATAAACTGGACTCTTGGAAGGAGCTCTGATTAGACTCCAATGTCACAAATAAGGAAGCAATTACAGCTTTGATGCAAACGAGTCTGTAGCAGCAGTGTGTCAAGTCTGAGTCATGGTTTTTTCATTTACTTGCTTAATCCCCTTCTGCACTTTTAAGCTGATGATTGATTGTTAAACTAGTGGCTTAGGCTTCCCTTCTTTTCAGCTACTTTTCTTCATGAAAAAGCTTAGTAACTCATTTTTGTTTAACCTAAGACGAATGTGGTTTACCTGCCCATCGTCTGCAGTAAGATGGTATGATGACCCCTGTATATGATGGCAACCAGTAACCATTTCTGTATAACCCTTTGAGTCTCAGTAGAATATTTAAATGGTTGCACTTGAATGATTTATCCCAGAAAGTTAAAAAAAAAAACCAAACCAATATTTCCAATAATTCATTCCACATTTTTTTTAATCTCAGCTTCTGCGTTCACAGTTTCTGGAGTCACTACATTGATTAGTTGCCTCCTTGAACCTTTCTGATATGTTTTGTGTGGGTAAGTTTTGAGGTAGCCCTGGAAATTCAGCTTAATTTGTGTCAGCGTTGCCTAGAGTCTCTCTTGATTGTCCTATTCTCCCTTCTCCAAGGATTGTGGGACCAGGTGAGGTCATCTTTTCAAAAACGTTACAGATATGACTGTGTATCACAGAGCATCTAGGAGAGACAAGTTTTCAGTTTTCAAGAAGTCATAGGTAGTTTACAGTAAGGAAGAGATCTAAAGAGTTACAATACGGGACAGCCAGCTTTTGTCCCTTGGATTAGTGGTTGCTCCCAGTTGCAGTAGACGAATACAAAGAAGGATGTTGCCCTCTAGTGTTGGGGAGTCTGTGTGATGTCCTGCCTCTGATCTGTAAGACTGTATAGGCTGGTTTTTGGGATATACCTCAAACTATGATGGACTTTGGATGTGGAAGGCCTTCCACAAAGAAGGCTCTGATGATCACCTTGCTGTTTCATGGAGGAGTTTCATATTTTCTTCTCTGTGGTAATTCAGGGTATCCTGATGGCTGTGTCTGAAGCAATATTCTGGCTGGCTGTTTTGGTGTCTTTTTTGGGCATAAAGTTTGTGGCAGCGTGAGAACTGGGTTAGCTTATATTGGCTGTTGGAAATTTCCATGGCTTTTTGATCATCTTCTCTGTTTTCTGGACAGCAACAATAAATAAATAAATAAATTGAGACAAATAAACTTTCTGATGAGTTTATCTTTGTAAAGTAGTAGACATTTATATGAAACAGCCTAATCTTTCCCCCTTGGGCTTTGGGTTATAAACATGTTGAAAAGCATTGAGATGCCCACCTGGCTTAGTTTCTGATGCAACAGATTGACTTTCCTTATCTTTTAGTTTTCTTCTGGCATTGAAATCTTTGAGTTGATAATCTGATTGATCTCCCTTGTCATTTCAAATGGGAGTTCTGCAATTAAGCTTCCCGAACTTCCCTGATGCCAAGCAGCTGTCCCCACAAAGTGTTTGCTCTGGTTGCAGGCTGTCTTCTCTAAGGGATTTCCAGATGTTTGGGTTTTTTGTTTTGTTTCAGCCTTTGCTTCAGTGACGTTTGGTATCGGTGAGGTTGTTTTGTGAGAATAGCAATCCTTTTTTCCATCATGGTTCAAGATTAATATTAATAAAGTTTCTCCACTTAGGATCTCTGTTTCATGTCTGCCTGTGAAGTCTCCACTTGAGAATTCAAGTGGCTGTCTGGTATACACAGGACCTGACTGTAATTTCTCTGTTCGAAGAGAAAATTAGCTGTCTGTACAGGCTGGGGGCGTTCAGTTTTGCTCTACGCAGTAAGATACACTGTGGCCTGAGTTGCTACTTTCTCAGCTTTTTCATGTCAGCCTCGCTGTTGCCAGGGAAGCAAGGGAAGAGTTGCGTTCCTGCCTGTCAATATGCTCTGCTTCCTGTTAAGTTTCTCTTGTTTTTAGGCTCTTGCACATGCAAATGTGCACAATTACAGTCAGTGCTCTAATCCCTGCATTTTCCATCATTCCTTACAAAAAGACCTGTCTTAGACAAATATATTAGGTAGGGAACCTCTCTGCAAGGGAGTTTATTTGCTTCTGTAATTGTGTCTGTTAGTTTTAATAAAGTCCATCATCGCTTATTTGTCAAAGACAGGTTTGGCAGTAGACTTTGGGTAGGCTTCAGTTGCCTGTATTTCGGCATCTAGTGCAGTTTGAGGCACTAAATTACCCTGTTTAGTCTTCAGCTGCCACTCAGCTGCGTGGTTTAGCTAATCCTAAATTAGAAGCCTACTTTTTGATCACCTTGAATAATTCCCTGGGTCTGCTGGCTGTATTGACTAGTGGTGTAACACATTTATTTAAACACACACATTATTGCCATTTCATTGCCTTTTCATGTCAGGGTTTATCTGAACCATCTGCCACATGCAGTGTCAGATGTGGCATGGGTCTTCTGGGAGAGGACTTCTGCTTGTTGAAGCAGCAGCTGATGGAATACGCAGGTATCCAGATGTAATATCTTAGGACATCTCAAATGGCGCTGGTAAACCATGGGTGGACTACTGTGTTCCATACTGTATGTCCTCTGACTCCTTGCTTGTATTGTCCTTAGATACCTTGCTTATATTTGGAAACCTAAATTATAGATGTCTTTAATCCTTACCTGAATCCTCATATCTCACTGTACAGCAGTGCTATACGGTACGGGTAACTGTTCCGGTGTGAGATATGCTGTGCGTGTAGCTGGCCTTGCAGATCACACGCTTTTCATATTAGTTACTTGTCTTTTGCTGTAGTGGCTTAAGCAATTCACTACATCCAAAATGTTTGCTTATTATATTTGTTTGCTCTGTGACATATACTATGTATTTCAAGTTGTATAAATCTTCTCTTGATTGCAGGGTAAGCCTTTTCTGTTCTAGCCCCCTTGCTAATATATCATAATTAAACGGCAACAAAAATCCCCACCTTTGGCCATTTTGTCGATGGAGAAAATCTTAGTTTTTAGTCTTTGATTCCGTAATTAGTTACTTTAGTTGTCTGGTATGGTTTTGTTTGGAAATTTTTCTTTCTTTTTAAAATTACACAAAGCTATTGTAAAGAGAGTTGTTAGAGAAGGATTGAATTGGTGACAAATGTAAATAATACGTATTCCCAAGTAACGCTAATATGGTCATTGATTTAGAGACTCATATGCTTCATGTAGCATCTTGGAACAACATAGTATTGGAGATTAGGGAACCGATACAATTTCACGATGAAAGAAGTCTGCGAGATGAAGCAGTTTCTAGCTCAGTCTTCTGAATCTTAAGTCCTTTTTTTATTGTTTTGTTTTGTTTTGTTTTAATGTGCTCGTCCTGTGTAGTAATTCAAATGAGAAGTTGAGCTGACTGCTGTTTGAAGAAGTGGCTGAAAATGATTATGAGGGCAGATTTTTGATCTGTTCTATTTCCTACTACTTTTTTTTTTCTTTTTTTTTCCTTCCCTGAAAGATACCTTCCTGCCTCTCCTCAGAAAGCTTCTTACTGGTCGTATATAGGATATTGCAAAGGATATTCCTCCGTGGATGATAATATCCGTACAAAAACAACTTCTGTGTTTTCTGAAAGTGTGATGGCATTTAATGTTCTGACCTGGCGTTCACTGCAGCTGCCTGGCCCTGCCTTGCCTTCCCAGGGGTTTATCTACAATGCTCTTCCGCTCCCAGTCCAAGAGCAAAGGAAGCTGCTTGTAAGAAACTGTAGTATTTAGTCAGTCCTCAGGGGCTGGGTTTAGCGCTGAGCAAGTAGGGGACCCTTTTTGTAAGCCTTGCAGCTCCTTGGATTTTAAGTATTAGTCCCTAATATTCTGTGTCAATTCACCTTCCTTTTTGTGTGTGTTTTCGTCTTTGGTTGTAAATTGTTTTATCAAAATAACCAAAGTAAAAGAGTTAGTGGTTCCCCCCCTTATACTTCAGGAAAGTAAAATGCTTTTAAGGCCTAACTTCACTTGCTGTCATGTATTACTTAGTTGTTAATTAGCCCGTAGCTATGTCCAGATTTCCACTGAAATTAAGATTCTCTAGTGTAAGGCACTGTAAAAAAAAAAAAAAAAAAACCACACACACAAAAAAAAACCAGCCCACTGATTTCTGAAGATGAAATCGTCGGGGATGAGATTGCAGGTTTTGTGTGGAACAGTGTGAGGGAGCTGAACTTCGGTGTGCGGTTTGACAGCGAAGCTAAGCTGATTAGCAGAAGCTGAAAGGGCTAATTCCTTGCACCCACTCCAGGTCAGGAGTTTATGGCCCTCCCTGAACAGACAGGGACACTTCTCTGATCTTCCTCTTCACCTGCACCTGAGCTGTTTCAGTGAGGTAAATGGACAGAAAAATATTAGCTTTTTGCTGTAGGGGAGAGAGGGCACGGGCTTGTCCCCTGCTATGGCAGCAAGTCATTAGATCAGTTTGGCGAACCACCCCTAGTAAAGCAAAAAGCAAAAAATTGATGGAGGAGCAAATGGGGAGGACAAACAGTGGGGACTAGCAGTAATATATAATATATATAGAGAGAGACCCTGTGTGATTTCATGAGTAGTTTGTCAATTTTGCCTATTTAAAATGTATAAATAAGATACATTTTGTTAGTGATTCTAGATAACCATCTGCTGACTGTTGCTTTAAGTCATGCTCTTGCTAAACTGCTATGGTGTGGCTATCTTGTTACTTGATTTTGTAGAACAGAAAAGATTGTATTAACAGCTGCTCTGAAGGTGATGCAGAGCTGTGTGTTTTCTGTCATCCCCAAATAAGCTGCACAGTAAAAAGAAATTACATAAAGTTTAGGACTTCTGTAGTACTTTTTATATTGATGTACATATATGTATAAATATTTACTGTAAATGTGAGAAAGGGCATGCAAGAAATACATTTTACCTTTTGGCCATTTTGTAAGCTTTTGTGTAACTGAGTGAGTGAAGTAGTATCAGGAGAATAGAAGGAGAATGGAGAGTTTAATGGCATTTTAAGGCTAAAACTAAAACCAAACCCTCCGTAGTTAGGAAGTTGTTAGGTCTGTTAGGGTACTACGACTTGGGACTTTTACAGAAGAATTGCATTAACAAGCTGCTAAACAAAGCAGGGGCTGATCTGGAAAAAAACATTGAGATGCTGTCTGCTTAGATACTGCCCCCAGTCTATTGTAATGCTGTTCCTGTACCTTTCGATATTTTCATTGATGATGTGGATGAAACAGTGCACTTATTAAATTTGTAGATGCTATAAAGCATGCTTGGAGAGACTGCAAACATTGTAGAACTAGACTTAGAATTCAATGTGATCTTGAAAAATTGAAACGATCGGGGGGGTTTTTTGTTTTCTTTCTTTTTTTTTGATAAGAGAATTCAAGGAAGACGCGAACAAAGTCTCATTAACTGCAGAACAGTCAGATTCACAAACAGAGCACAGGCTAGAACTTGCTGGATAGCAATTCTGCAGAAAAGGACCTGGCATCATTAATGTGATACTGTTGTGAAAAATAGGCACCAATTAGAATGTATAAGAAGTATTGGGTATATGAGATACAAGATATGTCAAGTAATTTTTCTTACTTAGTTGTTACCTTTGTAAAGCACTTCACAAATACGTAATACGTGTCATGTGTTACATACTTGTACACAAATTAGATTTGCTACATTGGGTTGTATGATAGAGTGGTGTGAAAGTGTGGTAGCACCCTACTGCATGTATGCATTTTCACTTCCTGCACCGATAAAGTCCAGTCTTCTGTTTCGGCTGTTCAGGTCATTAGTTTCTCCAGCTGTTGGTTTTTCATACAATCACCTGTGTCTCAGATCAAGTATTACTTTTTCAATTTTTCCACGTTGTGAA
Organism: Calonectris borealis; assembly: GCF_964195595.1. NCBI lineage: Eukaryota > Metazoa > Chordata > Aves > Procellariiformes > Procellariidae > Calonectris > Calonectris borealis. Next base: position 36,338,287 of record NC_134313.1, read on the forward strand.
AGTGCGTTTAACTTGAAAACTCATTGTTCGTCTTTTCCACCTTCGGTGCTGTCTTGTCTACTTTGTCTGTCTTTAATTAGTGTGACATATTCTAAGAATCATTTCACCTGAGCATTTAATTAATCTTACGTCATAAGATCTAAGGATATAAAGTGATTCACATTCCAGAAAAGTGCAAGAAATTATAATCATCAGAAAAAATAGAAGTAATTCTTTATGTTGTGTGATGCTTTTTAGCATGTCATGAGTGTATTCACAGTTGTTAAAATATTCTGCATCTGTGAATATAACTAAATTAATGTTGTGTTTCCTAACTTACAAGAAAAATGAATGGAATATCTGACAGCAATATTTTCACTTTAAAATGTGAGGGGGTTTTGTTTTATTGTTTTAACGTGAGTTTGTTTTGGTTTGGTTTTTTTTAGTGTGAGAGGAAAATTCACAGCGTATACATACTTTGACAAGAAAGGTAATACCAACTGTTTATTGAAACCTGTGTAATTGCCTATGTACAAAGTACTTTCAAAAGCAGAAATGAAGTAAAATGCAATTATAGTATATTTACATCCCTTTAAATGTCTGCTGTCGCATTTCTAATACAACTGTGCAGGTTAGAGTAAGAGAGGAAAAAACATTGCAGCACTTCAGAAGGCACCATAAACTTTGGAATATAACTTTACAAAAATTGCAGCACTGCAACTTGTGGACTTTGACTGGGTAGACATGTATGTCATTGAGACTGCAAGAAATATCATTGCTGTGGTGCCTCGGTGTGGCAGCTGGCGGCTCGATAAAGACACAAAGCTGTCAGTCACAGCTGCGCAGTCCAGCTTTCTCACAGAGATCCAGGCATCTGTAACCACTGCCTAGCGTCGAGGGGAGCTCCTCTGGAGACGCTTGGGTGTAGCGGTTTCCTAGATGCGAGTTGGGTTAGCCACCTGAAATGAGGTGTGTGGGCTTTCTAATCATATCCATAATATCCTAAGAAATTGTCCTTTTTGTACATGACAGATTTTTCAGAAATACCTACGTAGAAGATTTCAAATTATTTTGATTACATAACTGCATTTCATCTCTGACCAACTTAGTGAAATCTCTCTCCCTCAAGTCCTACATTTTGTTGCGTAGTAGCAAACTGGTCTGTGCTTGTGGCTGGAAGGCCTCAAAATGTTTTTGCTTCACTGTTTATAAAATAGTATGTCACTGGTATATATGTAAAACATGTAAAGAAAAGATGGAGCATATAAGTTTTCTTCCCTTTTTGTGGTGACATCAAAGATTATTTGCTTGGTAATGTGAAAATGACATGACAGCACTTTATCAACTATATTCTCTCTATTGTCTCTCTATCAGTGGATTTTTAGAACTGATTACAAATTGATTATCTTCATATCTCATGTACTTAACAGTTAGTCCCTAATTATATTTACCTCCTGGGCATCTTTGTTTATGCAGATTATTTTACAAAATAGTTCTAGCTTCTTGTAGGAGTTCTTCAGCTTCACATATATAAGAAAACTAATAAAATAAGCAAACCCCAACACATAATATGTTATGATTATATTCTGATTTCACAGTTTAATTTCCTACATAATTTACTGTAGGATAAAGAATGTCTTTTTTCTCCTAAACTTTATCTTGTTCATTTTTACAGTTCCTTGGTAGTATTATCAAACTGATTTTTTATCCTTAATAGAAAACGATCAATCCCACAAAATATCCCAGCAGTAATATAGGAGCTATAAATATATTTCATAAAAAACATGATTTTATTGGTTATTAGTAAGTTCTGCTTTCTTGAAAAGAAGAATAGACTTTCAAAATACTGGAAGCTGAAAGGATAATTCACAACTGGCAGGGCTCGAGAATAGGTGTTCAGTAGTATCTCATACAGTACTATGTGAGTGATGGCTTTTTCGTACTAATGTTTATAAGCTAAAATGCTGTAAATACTCTAGGGATTTTCTTAAACTTTAATTATTGTGATGATATTTCATATTATGTGGTTTTCATTTTAAATATGGTTAATAAATATGGCCTGATTCTGCCATCATTGACTTTGATGTTTACAATTAAACTTTTTGGATTCACTCTGATCTATACTAATATATTTAAAATCAGAATTAAACACGTAGTATACCGAAGAATTCTATAGTTACACACATTCTTGGTCTTTAAGTTAGGCCCTTCTAACAATACTGCTGTATTGTATGACATTTGCTGTTAAGTGACAGTAGGATTTTTACAGTCTGAATTTAGTCCGTATTTCTGAATTCATGAAGTATTTGAATATATCTCAGCTGACTGCATATGTATCTTTAAAATCTGTCACTATTAGCATTTTACTTATGGTATTCATGAAAAGGGCAAGTGATTGCATCTCAGCTTTGTTTTAATTTTTTTTTACTTTTGCCTTTCCAGAGATTTAAATCAGTCGTCTGTCTGTCCTCAGTAATAAAAATGGCATTCCGGTCTGAACCTCTTCTCCAAAGCACAGAGTCACAGTAATAGGATTTATTATTTTCATTATACCAGTGCAACTGTGCTAAAGCAATTGCACTCTGTGGTGTATTGAGTGATTTGGGATCTTAATCCAACAATACCGTCCCTCTGAGTAGAGATACTTGCATTTTTTTTAACGGATTTGGTGGGGGGAGTAAAAATACTGTTGTAATCAAAATTTTTTATATAGTTCTATTCATTTCAATAAGACCTTAGTTAGAAAGTTTTTCAAGTGTTGGATAGGATTTTTGTTTAGGAAGAGAGAATTACCCCAGCAGAAGTAGCAAAGAGCTTGGTGGTAAGGGTACTGCCCATGACGGAGGAGAATTGGGGTCCTGTCCTCCTCTGCCTTAGCCAGAGGGACCAGAGCTGCTGCCGGGAGAGGTCCCAGGTCCCCACACTATTTGTTGGCTGTTACGGCATTCGTCTCTCTATCTGCTCTGTACAGATCATATCATGTGTATGAACCCTAAAAAAATACAGTCCATGCTACTGAATAAAATACCTCGTCCTGCTTGCTCCTGATGCCAAAGGGAGAAGCCCAAGACTTTTGCCCGGAGGACTGAGGATGCCTGCTTATTTGGGTGGATTGCCTGGGGTGCCTGCTGGCCTCTGAACTGCTCCCATGTGGTTTTTGCAAGAGATTTTTGTCAGTAGCCAAAACTTTGCCAAGGAGCATATTCTCAGTGAATAGCATGAAGGAGCCGTGCCCTGACCCTGGTTTATTTACGAGTGTAGACTTAGCCAGAGAACAAGTATTGGTAATAAAGAAACTCATTTGGGCAGATGGAGCGAGATAATTAGTACCTGGCATATTCCAGGTAAATGCTTGAGGCACTGGGGTAAAGGCTACTTTAGGAATCCTGGTACCTGTGCTAGTAATTTATACAAGGATTGAAGTGCTCCACCTGTTGACTGGATAAGCAGCGATTTTTCAGAACTTGCTTCTTTGGTGGTTTGTTTGGTTGGTTGTTTTCTCTTCTTATTTTTTCTCTTTTCTAGTTTAGTTACAGGCAGGAAAAATAGGTATTTTTCTCTTGTGGCCTTATTTGATATTTTGTGTGCGCTTTACTGGGAAAACTATGGCAAAAAGTTGCTATGGCAGTTTATGGCAAAGACATCCTCTCTTGAAGAAATTGGCAGATGCTAATCTCATCTGCAGAATAATTATATGGAATTTTATTCTAGAATAATCATTCTTCTTGCTGTATTTCAGGCAGGGTCACCCCACAGTTGAGCAACAGAACCTGGAGTCAGGGCATGTGGGTTCTGCTCCCATGATTTTCTTTGGCTGTGAGCTCTGTTTCTCTGTGCATCGGTTTGGAAGTAATGTGTGCAGAGGCATGACTTTTGTGGATAGTTTTGTGACCCAGATCCAGGAGCAAAAAAGAAGTGTTGTTGATATCACTACCATCATTTGACATTCAAAATGCAAAGTGCCCTGCTCATAATAATTTGTTTATTGCAGTGATAGGCAATGGCACAAGTTAAGATGCAGACTACAGCAAATCTGTCTGGACCTACCATGTCCCCTATGGTGCTACCCCTACCAGTTACAACTACAAATACACTGGGTCTGCCATCCTCAATAAATGGATCAATTTCGGAATCAGCTGCCAGCTGTAGCAGTCCTACTGCTGGCCTTGTGGATCCTGCACCTTCTAGCAACTCACCAGGTAAGTTGGTCGAGGTATATTTTCTTTGGTGTTCAGGTGAATCGTTTTGATGACTTGTTAATTTAAAAAAAAAAAGTTAGGTCTTAAAGAAGATTAAAATAAAGAAAAAAAATTCTGTAGAAAAATATTTTGGCTAAATAAACTGTTTACTAAGTTAAGTTTCTTTAACTGAGCTCAGACTTACAGTGAAGTGTTGATCAATGATATAAAAGCTCAGAAAAGAACATGTCTATTTTGTCAAATTCCAAGCGTATCTTTTATAGAGAAGTTTTAGTGGTGCAGGAAGGTCTCCAAGTGTATTTCTCTTCCCTAGAACAGAATGCCTTCAGACTGCTTGGCAGTATTTGGTGTTTCCTTTGTAGCCTAATAAATGCTGTAGTTCCTATGCTGAACTGGGTATAAAATGCGGAAATGTTATCCTAAAAAATTATGCAAGAAGTGACAGTGTGTGTTAGGGATAAATACAAGTAAGTTGAAAAAGAAATAGCAGAAAGTCAAAAAATAGTAAGGCAGTATACGTGCAGTAAGTAGTCTAAGAAAAGCAGAACAAAATCCTTAAAGAGGGAGGAAAGCTGTTCTTTGGGAGTGCTCTGAGAGTGACTTCATTATTGTGAGAAAAGTCTAAAACACCGGGAAGAAGCAGAGAGAAGCAAGTGGGGACCACAGGGTTTAATCTGCTGCATTTATCTTGCAACTCTTATGCTATCCGCTTCTGCTTCAAAGTGTCGAGAAACCATTCTGAAAGAGTAGTCAATTCCTGGAACCAGTATACTCCTGACAGTAAACTTTGGTGGCGTAGAAAATGTAGCATATGTATATGTTCTCCTACACTGTCATCTTTTACAGAGGCATTTTGGAAAGAAATAGTTGTATTTTTTAAAATTGCATGTAATCAAAATGGTTATTGTAAAATGCATATTCTCATGTGTTTAATATGTAAATGGTATTTAAACATTCTATTTAGCATATGTGCAAAAATTATTTTTTAGACAAAGTATTTTCTTTTCTAAGCATGCTGCTGCTTTTGCAAAGCTTTGCGAAGTTGTGAAGAATACATTTCTCCACAAAAACTTTACAGACTCTTTATTTACAGCTCCTCTCCAAGATAACATGGCAAACCCCAAAGAGAAAACTCCAATGTGTCTGGTAAATGAGTTAGCCCGTTTCAATAGAATTCAACCCCAGTATAAGCTTCTGAATGAAAGAGGGCCTGCTCATGCCAAGGTAAGGTCACAGTTCCAGGTGATGAGCCATACCTTAAATGCTGAACAGATAATGTCGTGGTCTGGACGAGTGCACTTGTCAAACAGCCACATTTCTAAGTGTAAGGGGTTTCTTACTGTTCTTTATTTTGCTTTCCTTTTTTTTATGCTTTCAGAAAGTATGTCTGTATTTCTGTTGAAGCCCTGTAGATCATTTTGTACCTTACTTTGACTTCCACCTTTGAGTTTATATTTGTTGGTCTCTATAAAGACCTTGTGAAGGTCTTGCCAGGGTATCACCACCCTTCTTAATCATTATGGAGCATTTGCTCTTTAAGCTGCATGAATCCTTCTCCCCAGTTGGCGTGCCTCTGATAACTACCTCTGCATTTGTGTCATGGTAGTGCAGATGATGACGAAGCTAGTTTGCGTCATTTTTTAAAATGCTTATTGATACGATTCTGTGTCCATAAAGTTGATTGCATAGATACCGTATTTTTGGATCTTGCATTATAGGGCACAAACTTTATTACTGTTCTTTCCTTTAAATTCTGTGCAACTTTAAGACTTATGGTGATATAAAGACTCCTAAATGTGATTGTAGTATTAAAGTTTCTAGTGAACTGACAGTTAATTCTGGTCAGTTCTCATATCAATTTGGATATCCAACTTCATTTCAAAAGTACAAGTTAGGATGCTTTTGGATGATGGGGAACACAGAGGGATATTCTCATGATAACAATTTTCAGACGTAATTTTGAATTTCCTCCCTAGTTAGGAGCAATCTGGGGGAGGAGAAGAAAGCCTGAAAAACACTGAGAGAGACAATGGCATAATTAATAGCTGCTTTGTACTCAGTATGTTTGGAGCGGCAAAACTGCGCAAGACGGGGGTCACACTGCAGATTAGTAACAGTTTCAGCTAGCCATGGGCTGTCTCTCTGCCGTCGCCCCTTGTTTCTCAGTTGCACATTATGCTGTCAGCTAGTGCAGAGTTGATGCAAATCACTGACCTTCTCGTTTGGCTGGTGTTCATGCAAGCCTTTATGCTGGTGGAAATGATGTCAGCAGGTGCAGGGGTGCTGAGAATCAGCAAGCTTTTAGATCCCTCATTGCGAATGGAAATGGAAGTGCTCTTCCCCGTCCTGGAGGTGTTTGGCACCACAGGGTACACTGGTTGGTTGGTTTTAGGTTGTGGCATGTTACATCTGCTGTGCTTTCTGTAACTTTTCACTGTTGTGTTGTATATTTATTTTGTTACCTTTTTTCCATTATTGTGAAATAAGAAGTGCTTTGGTTGTACCAAAAGGTGTGGGTTTGGCTGTTCATATTGCTCAGCAGTAAAGACATTTGAGTTACATTACATTCATACTATACTTTAAATTTTAGCAGGATAAGAAATAGTTCACATATATTTGTTATTACTATTAAAGGAACTAATATCGTTGAAATGACTTGAACTTGCATGAGCTGCACTTCTGAAAGCCAGATTTTCGATGGATTTCTTAATTTTTCAGTTTTTCAATTTACCTCTTACTATTTTTAATTACACTTATAGTGGTCAAATAAAAAAGATATGTGCTCTGTAGACTCAGAAGAATATTAAGTCTGATTTTGACCTATGCAGCAAAGAAGAAAAACAAAGGAGGGAAGGGAATGAAGATCAAGGGTGATATTAATAAGGTTATGCAGACTTATGTACCTTTGACCTATGAAAAGCAGACATAGAAATTATTATGACTGTGTTGGCAGTTTAGTATAACGTCTTGCTAGTAATATGAAGATATACCTGATAGAATATGTGAAACAGAGCTGAGTTTGTCCTAGAAAGCATGACCTGAAGGATGTAATGCTGCTGCTGCTGTTTGCCATTTAAGGAGCATCTCACGTTGCTTTCCTCCTACACAGACTCTGTTCCTGTCCACTAGTGGTTTTCATGATTTTCAGAGACATGCTCTACAAGACAGCTGTCTGTGTCGTGACTACAAATGCTAGTAAATTTTTATATCCTTTTTTCTAGTTGTCTCTGGAAAGTAAGTTTTGGGAATTGGGGTGAAATGGGAAACTAGAAACTGGGAGAGCTGGGAGAGAAGTGGCGCTTCCTGACAGTGCAGTGAGGATTTCTAAGAGTCTGCCCTCCAGGTGCATTCTTCATTATAAGAAAAATCAGAAAGTCTTTGTTAGCATGAATGACATTTTCGAGTACATTAGTCAGATTGATCCTTTCTTCTGTGCTTCTGTGCCAATGTCGTCTCAGGAGACAAATTTAAAAGAAACAGTGGCGAAAGAAAGCGGATGGTGGTACAGGGAAGAGGGAAAGGGGTAAGGGATGTAGCCCTTCAAAAGGTCGGGAAGGAGGAGAGAAAGTTCTACATGCAGAAAAAATGAGGAGAAAAGAATTGCCAGAGCTAAGGGAGATTGACCTTATGAACACAGCGGAGTGAAAACAAGCGCAAAGCGCGGTGGCCTTTGCATTTCCGCTCTCTAGCCATCAGGTAAATTAGGCTGGACGTGAGGAATACAAACTTCCTCAGAAAATTGATGAGAAATGCCTCTCAATCCGTAGCAGTACTGTCAGCTCTGGTCTTGCAGAACTTGAGTACTTCATTTGCTGCTCCAGATTTTGGTTTTAGGCAGGTTTATTCCTTTAATTAAATTCCCACCTGCTACTGTGTGTGGGTTTTTGCAGTTTTTTTGTCAGATGGGCTAAGTGAGAAGGTTAGAGCTCTGGCTATAGAAATTTACTGAGCAAGCCCTTTATTATCTTGAATTCCTGTTTATTGCTTTAAGCACCAAGAGGAGAGTTATAGGTAGATAAGTAGCCATTATTCATCATATTTTTATTGAAATTCAAGATTATTCTCCTCCTATCAAAATACTACACTGATACTTTCTTGCAAAATATAAAATATATAAATTCCAGATCCAGAAATCAAATTTCAGTTCTTTTAGTAATAAGGATGTATGTATATAATTATGGGTATTTAGCTCTAATACCCAGCTTAGCTTTCAGGTGGGGGTAGGGTTTAACAGTGCAAAATTAAAAGACTACTTCTCTCTTCCCCCTTGTCAGTGAGGATATTGTCATGACTGCTGTGGAAAAAACAACATGGCGATAGGAACTGTGATAGCACTGTGCTTCTGAAAATTACAGTAGGCCAAAACTCAAGTCTGTAATTAAGACACATGTATTCATAGCATTCAGTTCATATGCACTGTGTGCACGTGTATAGGGCTGAGTTAGGAGGCACATACATACTTGTGTTCTTATGCTTGTTTACAAGTACATGCTAAATGAAAATATAGGTAAAGGCAAATTTAAAGGTTGTCCATCATGCCCATCTCTAGATACCTGGTCGTGGGTCTAGCATGTTTAAATAATTTTTAAAATTATAGAGCAAATAACTAGATTTCTTTATGTTGCCTCAAGTAAGTTAGTCTGTTTTCTGAGGTAGGTATATCTTAGGTTACTGTGTGTATCTGACTATTAAATCCTACTTTATATGTATGGAATTGACATGGAAAAGTCATTGAGTCCTTACCCTTTCTCCTTTTGTTCTTAGATGCTCAAATTTAAACAGAACATGCATGTATCGTGCAGAAGATAGACTCTATCTAATATCTTAAATATGCGTTGTTTTATCTTCATGACTTGCACAGCATAGATACCGCTTGAAATAATCCTTTATTGCAGATTTTAAAATATATATGGTTTTTATCAGTAATCCATTTCTGAACTCTGAATTTTTACAGTTCCTGTCTTCACTATAGAGTCCACATTAAAGTACTGCAGTTTCATTCAAAAAGATAATACTTCTTTTCTTTCTTACTTCATATTTTTGAACATATTTGAGTTGTGACTCTGCCCTGACAATACACATTATTTTCAAAAATCAGGTTGTGTGAGAAATTCCTTCACTGGGTAAAACTATTTGGGCCAAATTCTACACTGCCTTGAAGAGTGTGCAGTCATTTATATACATTCAGAATTATTACAAATTTTTTTTTTTTTTAGTAGCATTCTTTACCTGTTTTCTACAGGTAAAGTGACTAAACGCATTCAAGTGTGTGAAGAAATGTGGTCTTAACTGACCTGTATATAGTCTTCCAAGAGCAGAGGATCAGTTTGCAGTTATTATTACTTGGTTTAAATATTATTCTGTTCTTTGATAGTTGACATTAACATTATGCTATTTTACTTTGTCATTTTAAAGGCCAAATGTTGCCCACTGATAAGGACTCACTGATCTCTGTAAAAATCAGATGTGTTATCTGGGAGTTGAATATGATGAAAAAAGAGCACAGTTTCTCTTCAGCCCTGGAAGTTTTTATACAGATTGGTCTAATCCACAGTGATAATCTTGCCAGTGTGTACCTGTTCTTTGTCTTTGAAGATGTTCACAGTGCAGCTGACTCTCGGAGAACAGACCTGGGAAGCTGAAGGAAGCAGTATTAAAAAGGCCCAACATGCTGCTGCTAGCAAAGCATTGAATGAAACTACCCTTCCCAAGCCAACGCCTAGACCACCCAAAAATAATGTTAACAATAACCCAGGTATGACATTTTCCTTTGTGAAATAAATCTTCTTGAATTGTTGGAATATTATACCACTAATTAAGTGAAGTTGGACAATGAGAATCAACATAGCTGTCTTATAGGTACGATAGTATAATGAAGAACCTCTACTGAGTTCGCACAGGAGAGTTTTTAATGCCCTACCTAAAATGTAGGTTTTACCATAGTAAAACATTTTTTCTGAAGAGTTATTTTAGCTAATTTTCCAATGAAAGGGCCAAATTTTACTCAGTCCAATCCTGTGAAATTGCATCTGTGGTGTAAATAAAAGGTCAGGATTTGGCATGAGAACTTTGGCAGTTAATCCCTGCATAGTAGATTTTCCTTCATTGCAACCTGTGCTTTCAAAAAGCTTTCAAATGGCTTTAGGAACAGTTATTTGAACAATAGAAAGAATGTATAGTGGTGTCTTGCATCCTTCATTTTGAGGTGTTACCTGTGAGTTGCCTTCTATGCATGCAACACCTTTTGAGGTACACATCTCAGCCACGTGCTCAGTGATCTGTTCTGTCTTGTTTGATAAAATAAATTTAGAAAAAATATTCCTAACTTTATTTCACACTAATAGAGAACAAACGGTGAGAAAAAAGTCATCCTTTCCTTTTTTTTCTTTTTTTACACTCCTTCCCCTCCCCTTTTCCCTTCTTCCCTTTTTATTTCCCTCTGCCGCCTCCCGCCCTTTTAAAAAAAGTCTTCTTCAGCCACTTTCTTAAAATGGAGTAATTTTGCAGTTAATCTTCTCTATGTTGGAATAAAAGCAGGAGTAAGTTTCCTTTAGAGCTTGTGAGTATTATCCTAAGCATTAGCCATTAAGGATTGTTTGAGAGTGATGCAGTAGTATTCTCTTGCTCCCTTGGAGATCAATACATTGCTTCTCCAGACCCAGGACACTGGTTTTGCCCTGTGTCCTTCGCAGTCACTGTGACTTTGGCTGTTAAGAAAGCGGGAGGCTCACACCTCTATAGAAACGGATCCTGAGTTTAATTCTTAACATTGCAGGTTATCACTCAGCTTCTAGATTTTTGTTGGCTTTGAGCATATTCTTAAAGGGAAAAATTGATAACAAAACAAATAGGCTTTAAGAGAATTCATTAAAAAATTGTATCACTTAACACTGTAATTTTGCCCTAAGAAAGGTGTATTGTATATGCACAGGTATCTTCACATCAAAATGACATTTTGCATTTTTATTATATAGTTGAATTCATAGTCATTCCTTGCTCTGGAAAATATCAAGATTGTTGTTGATGGAAGTTTTTGAATAAGTATTGCGTAAAAATTTTCATCATTTGTCATATAAAGCCTCAATGGCAGACTGGCAAATTCTGTTTTAAGGCTAGATTCATTTGGCATAGCTGTTTTAAGGCTAGATTCATTTGAACCTCTTATGAAAATACTAACTCATTTTTATTGGAATGTACATTTAGCTCATTTAGGATTTTCTTAAAACAGTGCAAGTGGGGAATACCGTAGCTGAACATTTTATTTAAAAAAAAAAAAAAAAAAGTAGTCACAGTGTAGCTTTTTATTTGGCATTTTGGAAACCATGCAAATGGGCAAGTGCTGGCTGCTTTCTATTTTTGTATTCTGGCACCAGTAGATGGCTGTAGTGACACTGATTTCCAGGAGCTGTATTTTCAGTTTGTTAGATCATTAGTTTTTAGTCATAGTCTGAAGTTTTCAAGTCTTGCAAATAAAACATTTTTTCTAATTTGTAAGATTACCAAATGACTGCAGTAATGCCTATTACTGCTTGCTTGTTTCAATCCTCTTTGCTCTATTTGTGGTTTTATTTAATGGTATTCAGCCAGAAGAGACATTATTCTTTTTATCTTTATAGTTTCAGAAAGTGTCATAATGTATTATAAGTACTTTGGAAAGGTGAATAAACCACCTTGATTATAGCATTGACTTTCTCATTCATATGTGAAGATTAATCTACTGAAACTGCATAGAGAATGCACTGAGATAAATATTTAAATGTTCTTTTTCATTGCTTGTGATTAAGTTGGCATCTATATTCCTGTCTTTCAGAGAAACTGAAATGTCATTGTAGTTGCTTCTTTTTTAATTTAAGAGCAAAAAAATGTCATGCAGATCTCTCTTTGCTGCTCTTCTCAGTCCTGCTTGTGTGTTTTGCAGTATTTGTGGTTTAAGTGCCTTACATGTATTCTTTGTTTTTTGCAGGCAGTATAACTCCAACAGTGGAGCTGAATGGTCTGGCTATGAAAAGAGGAGAGCCTGCCATCTACAGGCCATTAGATCCAAAGCCAATTCCCAATTATAGAGCAAATTATAATTTCCGGGGCATGTACAATCAGAGGTTTGTACTTTTTCTGTTATTTGATGTTTTTTATCCTTTGCTTATCAATGTGTTCTAAATCTTTATAAACTTCATCAGTTATTTCAGAGAATATAAAACTAAGATTGTTACTAAGGAGAATCTGTGCAGCCTGATTTAGAGACATGCATAATCTCCTTCTGAAAGAAGACAGGTGCCCTAAGCATGTCAAAAGGAATAAAGACATGTAAACCGACTGTTTCTATTTTTTTAATATGCATACTGGAGTTACAGTCTACAGCCATGGCAGAGCACTAACTTCAGCAAGAGGTTTTGCTTTTCTTTGCTGTTATTTTGTGTCATGTGATTTGAATCTGTATTGTTAAAAATTAAGCACTCTTTTCTTAGAAATTGGATATAAAACTAGGAAGGCTGCATTTTGAAAATTGGCTTGAAACCATTCTCAGGTTTCCATTTTTTTAACCATTCTGCCTGGTCAACTATCGCAGTTCCTTAATCCTCAGTGTTTGGTTAGGAAAAATGCTTTATTTCTCAGTTTAGAAACCTATATTCAGAGCTCTCCTTATTGTAGTAAGTTGGAGTAATCGTTGAGAAGAAGGTATTCAAAATTTTGTTTTTAAACTATCAAATTCTTGAAGATTAAAAAAATTTAAAATTTAAGTGGGTGGAACCATTTTCTTAACTGACCATCCAAATATTTTATTCTTCAATATGTTCTAAATTTTTGAAATATGTTCATCTTTGGTAGTTGTACAATTTTAGTACAGATAGGAAAAACTGTTTGAGCTCATTCTGAATTAAATGTGCAACAGTCTGAGAGAAACTTAAGGTAATATATGTATTTATTTGCAATCCCAAGAACTTCTTTCTGTGAGATAGGTGTTCTCCCCATTTTTCCTTATTTTTCCTCAGAGGAACTATATTAGATCAGGTCTTCTGGAGCTCCAAAAGTGATACCAAGTGTAATCTGTAAAATAAAAAAAAAAAAAACAAACACAAAACAGGTCAGGAATTTCTAACAGCATGTTTTATCAGTGAAAAATGTTGCCTTTCTTTTAAAAGTTTGCTGAATGGATTTCCTATCAATTTTTATGCATCTCATTATTATCAAAAAGAATGAGGTTTTGAACTCTGAAGAAGTGTTTTAGTTCAAAATTACTCTTTTATTAGAAATTGAATTCACAGCAATGTTTAAAAATTAAGGAGTTTGAAATGAAAATGCAGCATTTCAGAATTGTCTAAGGAAAATATTTGAGTTGACTTAATCTTATTTTACTTTTCCCCAAATTTTTAAATCATGGTAACTTTAGGGTTTTAACATTTCATTCTGATTTTTTTTTTAATAGCAATAATACCTAGAACTGTAAAAGGCAAACAAACAAAAATAACCTGGAAGAAAACTCTTTCATTACTCTACAGAACAGTGCCTGATTGTTGTATTACTTGTGTTGTATTTCTAGTCACTGCTGACCTGAGTCTCAGTTTACATATGTCATGGTTTAAAAAGCTAACTATGGAGTCTGAAATGAGTTTTGTTAATATTTAGAAATTCTACATTTATTTGAATTGCTTTTATAATGAGATTAGTTTGACTAAGAGATAAAAGGGCTAGGCTGGGAAAAATTCAAGCTAGTAAAAAACATAAAATGGGGAATTCTGGAATCTGAACTTAGTTACTGAAACATATCTGTGGAGCAGAACCCCGAAACACTTACCAGTTGCTAACTTTTGAGATTTTATTTCTTTTCATAGAAAACGATTAGTACGCCTAGTGCAATCTTTAAGTTTTCTTCTTTGGGAACTATCTTTCATGGGAACCGTGTTCCCATGTTAGGGTAAAATGATACATGAACTTTATTTCTCTGGGGGCATTAGGTAGCCAAGGGCATTTGATTTTTCTGATCACAGAACAAACAGGCAGGGTGGGACAGAGGCCAGAATCTCTGCTTGCCTGCTTCAGTGTGCTTATTTGAGTGCAGTTGCCCACACAGGGTGACTAATAATACTGTGGCTGGTAGATTGATAAATAACTAAAACTAAGTAGTAAATAACTAGGTCTGCTTATCTATCTGCATAAACACATATCCCCTGTGCATATACCAGCTCACACATGAACACCAGAGTAAAGAGGAAACAGAAGAATGGTGCCATATAGTACTGTTTTGGGACTCCTGTGTTGGAAATAATTGTTCATCACCTTATTTTGCATTGGGAGGTGCTAGTCCATTATGATCCCAGTAAGAAAGGCACTTAGACTTTGTAAGGTATCATTTAAAATGCTGTTTTTAAGCTGACGGTGTAAGAATAGCGCAGATAGTCTTCCACACCTTTAGACGCTGGGAGCCCCAAGCGGTGTAGCATCAAACAGGACTGCAACCCATGCGCAGCATGCCATGCAGACCTCGGCCGCAGCAGAGATCTTCCCCGTCTTGGTCATTCACGCTCTCACAGGATTTTCTTACAAGAAACAGCTCTGTCATGCTGTAGTCAAAACAGAAACGATGTTCACATGAGAACTTCTTGCTGTGCTGTTAGATGAAGGCAAGGCCATGCAGGTTGTACTGATGGGGAGCTGCCCACGGGCCCCTCTCTTGCGGCCAGTCTGTCCTGCGGCCGAGGGATTTGTGCAGCGCAGCCCCGTCCTGCGAGCCACGCTGGGCACCGGCCCTGCAGCACGGCTCAGGCTGGCTGCGGGTGGGTCCCTGGCTCCTCCGTGCGCTGCGCTCTGCCTGTCGGGATCGCTGCGCACCTCCTACCCACCCTCACCGGAGGGAACTCTGGAGACAGATGCTGGATCTGTGGTAATAGCAAGCAAAGTCCCAAATACGAAGCACATGATGTAGTACTATATCATGTTCCTGCGGTATGATATGTTACGTTTATTATCTTCTACTGCCATGCTATATTTAGCATTTGTTTGCTGATTTTTAGCAGTTGGGTAGTAGAATAGAAGTGTTGTTGGATTTCCCAAGTAAATGCAGACCATATAGACTGTTTAAAAATAAGATTTTAAAAATAATATAGGTAATATGCTGTAATCAATATTTTTCATTTTCATCAGTTTTTGACTGTAGATTATTACCTGTTATTAAGACAGATACGAAATACGCTAAGTTGGAAGCTGTTTTTGTCTTTTATACTGTGACTAAATTCCCTTTACCGATCTCTGTTTGAAAAAATGTGCTTTTCAAATAGGTTAAGATACAGATTAAGTTTAGGAGATTGTGTTAGGGAACTTTGATCCTGGCAAGATGAGTAACTTGAAGAAAAAATAAAGTATTAAGTTCATCCCAGGGCATATCTTTAGACCAGTTAAGTCTAGTGTTTCAAGTGACACAAAAGATCCTTTTCAGTAACTCATGGAAATGTGGTCTAAGGGCTGCTATTTGTATGCAAAGTTGGGGGCTAGCTTCCATGTCAGGCTAAGATGATTTATGTTGAGGTGACAGTGATTTCTCCTCCTTCCTTTGTCCCCAGACTTTGTGTCCCTGTGAGTTTCCTGGCTCCAGCACTGGGAGTTGAGCTGCTCGGAAGTGAATCAATTTTGGCGGGGGAGAGGAAGGGAGAAGTTACTCCTAGACTTAAAACTGTCCTTAAACACCTCCTCACCTAGTCACACAGCAGCCTGTGCCCTCACCGGAGAGGGGGCAGGAATGTGTGTTTGGAAGTTAAGGGCAGCTTGGGTTGATTTAAGCATGTGAAGATCTACACTCTCACATGCAGTAGAGCATATTTATATGGGCAGTCTGTTGCATAGAGGATGTTGAAACAGGTTTACATGCAAGATGCAAAGATCCATTTGCAAGGTCTGTAGTTGATGTCGTAAATTGATGCTGAAGGTGAAAGTTACTTTCATGGAAAAAAGGAAAGTGGACAAGTGAGAGGAGAAGAAGAGAAAGGGGAAAGTTTTCCCAGTAGCCAGCTTGGAAGGGAAGTGGTGGCGTCTCCCAGATGAGCATCTTCCTCTGGGTGTCCTTTCCCATGCAGCAAGTGTTCCCCATAACACTTTCCGATAGTAATTCTCTGGTTTTCATCAGGACCTGCCCAAGCTTGTTCCCAGGACCTTGTTGCTTGTTCCTGCTGCTGATGCTGGTAGTGCTGCATCAGGGCAGGTGTTGAACGCTGGCTGTTTATTGAGCTTTGCGCGTGCATGTTATCGGGCTCTGTAATGTATACCAAAAGCTACTGCTAAGGGATAGGAAAAGGGCAGAGGAGAGAAGGGCTATGGTACAGTATAGATACAACAGTGTCAATGTATTGGTATTTGCAGGTGAAGGGCCCTGAGAATAACAGCACGGAGAGAACAGCAAGGAAAAAATACAGCTAGAGAAACTCTGGAAAACACTGGCCAGGCAGCTTAGGTGAAGGGTTACAGAGCTGCAAGTGGAAGGCAGGCTGCAGAACTGCGAATGCAAAACTCGGCACCACAGAGGGTAAGGCATTTAAGGCAGCATGTAACACCAGGGTAAGGTGTTAGCCTTGTAAGTCTCTCCCTGCGCTAAGGTAGGAAGTGCGGGGCAAGGCTGCTCCCCTCTTAGGGGTAGTTAAGTCGAGAAAATACAGTTTAGTTTGGGAGTGGATGAGGTATGGATGTGTTAACCTGACTCTTCACTCAGGCTAGTGAATGCAATGCTCACTAGATTGTTAACAGCAATGGGTCATTGCCATTACACTGCATTTCGACTGGAGCTGATAAAGTCTGTGTGATGCTAAGCTGAATCGTGTGAAGTTATCAGCTTAGGTCTGTGGTAGGTTGGGTATCTGTATACTGCAATTCATTTTACAATATAGATAAGAACTTCAAACTTTTTTCATCTCACTCTGATAAGACAGCTTGGGAGTCCGCTCTGGATTTTCTTTATTCAAGTAAAATCCGTGCAAGTTTGGTACTAGGAAGCTTGATGGCCTCTGATAAGGCAGAGCTTTTAAAAAAGCTGTCAACCCTGAATCCAGCCGCGTTAGACAACTTCTTATTGAACAAAGGTTTCTATATTACTAACAGAGATTATAATAAAGGAAAAAACTATTTTGGCACTCAAAATTTACCAGTTGTATACTACCTATTTAAAGCCTCACAATTTGGAGTTTTGAGCAATTTTGCAACAAAGGCACGTGAGGACTTTTCAGTTCAAACAATATACATTACAGAAAACTAAAAATGGTGAACATTGCATTTTGTATGGCTTCTTTTATCTAAGAGCTTTACAAACGGACTCTGGGGAAGGAGGTGCTGATGCTTTCAGGGACTGTTTGCTAACTGATTTAGGTTGCGCATTTGTCAGCACACCATTTGACACGATTCAGTAGAGCTGGCACAGTACTCAGAAGAGGCCAAGCCTTGAAAGAGCGGGTCAGGTTTGAGAAATATTGGCAGAGTTGAGGATGAAACATGTGCACATTACTCATATCTGTAGCCAATGCTAGAACCCATACTCCCTCACATCCCTGAGTATGCAGTTGGCTTAAACCATGTAAAAAAAAATTAAAAACATGGCTATACAAATTAGAGCAATTAAACAATAAAATAAGATATCAGTTCTGACTACAGGGTCATCTAGCTTGCCTTGTGGGCATTGAAGGCTGATTTGTTTTATTGTAAGTTATTTTGTCTTCAATTAGACTTGAAGAGAGCCATTCCTGAAGTTTAATTGTCCTGCAGTATTTTCAATTATAGAATGTCTGTAAGTGACAAGACAGAAATGATATCTTACAGACTTACCTAAACTAAGTATTTTCAGCCAAGAAATGAAACCACTAGAAACTGAACAGCAGCTTTTGATGTTTTAGTATGGAAAGTAGTGTTAAAGAGATCACAAAACTCAACCCTTGTTTTTTGGGAGAATTCAGAAGTTATTTGCTTATTATATAAAATTCCTTAAAATGTGTCTCACCACAATCTAGAGAGCTTGAAGAACTTTTATTAAAAAAAAAAAGCTTTCAAAATTAAAAACACTTGTGAAGTATAGGAACAAAGAAAATACAAAACAATGACAAACTAAAGAATGGAAATAAAGCAATTAAAGCAGTTTCTTGCTTGGTTCTGAGGAATTTGGATGGTGTGACAGTTCTATAAGCATGTCACGCAAAGCAGTAGTGTCCCTGGGATGAACTACAGCTTCTGTGCGCTTTGAGAGTTTCTGCTGCACTGAGCCTTCATGTTAATTTTGTGTATGTTTTCTTCTTCCTGCATATATATTGTATACTACAGACTAAGAAGACGACTATCATCTTTCTCCTTAGTGCATGGGGGAGAGTGCACAGACCGTTCCTCCTTTTCTGTTTCTGCACAGCCCTGTCATTCTTTGTCATATTTCTTTGATGTTAGTGAATGCTTCTTTACAGTGCTGTTTGCAAGACCAAACTCAGAGAAACAGAGAAGCAGCATATTCTTGCCTCTTCTGGAGCCAGCCAAGCTGCCTGGCCACAAAACGCAGGGCATCACTCTACGTAGGCATGTAGTTCCTACCTACTGATTAGTTCGTACCTACTGATCCCCTGCTGGGTTCTGAGCTGCTGCATGGGACTATTTGCTTAGGCTTAGTTGCTCCTGAAATTATGTATATCAGCCCTGTGGACCAGTGCCGTAAATACTGAATCAGCACTTTAAATATGAGGTATAGTAAAACGAAGTTTGAGGACTGATCTTTAGTCAACTACATCTGCAACTGCTAGCTTCATAGTGGACTAACATGTTCTCCAATCTAATGCTCGAAAATAGACTTATTTGATTATTGGATAAATTACTAAAATTGTCAGATCAGATTAATAAAAGATTGTATGGTGAAAGAATGGAATAAAATGAAAAGTTTGTTTCTTCTATGAATGCTGAGTTAAAGATTAAATACGTGCATCAAAGGGAACAGATTTGAGGCTACTGCTTGACATGAGTGCTTAGCAATGCAGTCTAAATCCTCACCCAACTTCATTTGTTTCATAAAAGTTACGTAGTCCTATGGGGCGGGAAAAAAAGAAAATCTACCCAGAACAACAGCTGTAGAAGCCAAATTTTGAAGTGAATGGGTTGCACTGCAGGAGACAATGTAAAATCGGTTGAGATTTATCTCCAAAAGTACACCTACAATTATACAGCCCAGTTATCTAATTTACAGAAAGAGAATGAAGTCTGAAATTCTCCTGGCCTTTAGAAGTCTTCTGCGCTGCGTGAGCACCCTTTTTACCTTCTAGCAGGAGACCTCTCTCTGCATGGAGAGCCTCATCCATTTGAGGCACAAATAGTCCAGTGCATAATGTAAAGGGTTGTTGGATCTGAAAGACTTTAATCTAGTAGCCAGTAGCCTGGAAAAGGTAAAGTTTGGATCACTCCGTGGAGTCTTTTCATGACTCTAGGCACATGGTTAGCCTATTATCTGTTGCTGAATTCCAGTTATTGAGTCTTTCTGTTGAGACTTTATGCAACAGAGGAAGATTTTATGCACAGCTGTGTACAAAGCAGAGTTTTTTTCCCAAGCATATGTGCTGTGGCAGATGTGAGGACACTAAGTTGCCTAAACTCTCTAGTGCCACTTGAGACATTGTAGGGTCTTTGAGACATCCACATGGGACCGGTGGATTTGGCAGAAGACCCAGAGGAAACCTTTACTAGAGTAGCAGCTAAAGGCCGGGCAAGATACCCTAGAGCATTTCAAGTGGCCCCGCGTAGCTAAGTTTAGGCAATTGAAGGAATCCCTGAAAGCAGGGTTCCGTCATCATACCATTTGGTATAATCTGCCAGGACTTCAGCTGTTCATGGGAAACCTCTGCTTTTCATGGATCAGTCCCGTGTCACATCATGTGGCTGATGTGGACGACTGCATCTCAAATGGTACTGTGTGCTTGTGTTTAGGCAGCTAGATGCTGTTCTTTACAGTGCTGGTGGGATTCAGATCCAAGCTCAGATGCCTCTCAAGTAGTCTCTGCCTGTGCACTAGAAACTCAGTCTCCCATTATAATCAGTGGAAGGTCTAGTCAGAGCAGTCACTAGTCTAGAATGCTGTTTGTCATGCCATAAATTAGGATTTCTACATTTTGTATGGATCTCTCCAGAGCTTCACTGTAATAGCAACTTAGTTTCTACACATTAACTAAATACCTAAATTCAGGCATCTGAATCCAGAGCTGAATCCTACTCAGAGAAATAATCTTAAAAATGTTGATTTGTAATAATTTTATGAGTGCTATAGTGGGAGGCATCTGACTATCCCAGTGGAAGGACTGGAAAAAGATAAAAATCTCTCCCCAGAGAGAAGAGGGAGAGAAGAGTATCAGAAGAACAAACTCTGTAGGGACATATCTGGGTAATAACAGTCCTAAGGAGAGGCAGGCATGCAAGTACTGAAATGCTTTTGATTGAACAAAGTAGTACTTTGCTGCAAAAAGCTGTTAGGCTGTGGACACCAGTGCCCTTGCTCCCCAGGTGAAGTGGACTCTCGGTTCTGAAGCCTGTTGCGTTAAGCTGAGTTAGTCACAGGAGAATAAACCCCTTGGTCAGGAGCAGTGTGGGGTGGCACTGGGATTTTTACCTTGCTACAGTTGTCGGCTTCAGACTTCAGCCATAGGGTACAACATCCCTCCCCTAAAAAGGCCAGGAAGGAGTCGGATGTGCTTTGCCTGCATTTCCAGTCAGTGTTGCAAAGTTTTGTCCTTAAAATTTGCATTTTATGGATTAAGACGTTTACTGACTGACTTTGCAAAAACTCCTTTCTGCATTCCTTGCCCTCCTCCCAACCTTTTGGACAAAAGGACAAAAACCCTTTTGGAAGAAATATTAAAAACTACTAATAGAAATTAAGAGTTTGGTTAGAATAGGTTATATCTCCTTAAATACACTGTAATTTCATTCTGAACAACAGATGCGGATTTCAGAGAGTTAAAATTTAGGGAAAGAAAGAATAGTGTCCTAAGAGTAATGCAAGTGATTGTTCAGATTAGCAGTTTAATTGTTCAGCTGGAAATGGCTGATTTGGACCATTAGATGGCAGCATTAATTTGTGTTTTGGTGCAAGAATTTAACAGCAGAAGCACTCTTTCAAAAGTCACTTTTTTCTACTCTGAAGCTTTTAATGACTTTAAAATGTCGTAATTCCAGCATAAAACAATTAAAACCAGGTTTGCTGCAATGTTTTGTCTCATCGTTTTGTTCAAGTTTTCTTCTCCTGTAATGATTGAGTCTGTAATGCAATAACTTCAATGGCATTTTCCCTTTTTTATGTATATCTAGTGTGAGTAAAATGTGCCAGTTTGTCAGCAGTGAAAATTGAAGTTTGGTTTATCCACACAAAGACAGCAAGAATTCTGCATTTCCCCATATTATTTCATTTCTCAAGCTTCACCTAAAGACATTTCCTTAAAGATAAGGCTGCAACTCAGCCACCAAACCTGCAGTCTGTTTATACTAATGAAGCTTTCTGATGATTTGAACATCTATTCACTTGGAACAGATTGAGATTGCCAGCTGATAGTTGATTCAGTTTTGTACATTACCAGTTGAGATAGGCTTCAGATCGTATCTTAAAGCAAAGTCTTGTACATCACACTGTTGTTACCCTGCTAGTGTATCAACATTACGGTGTAATAATCCTCTCACAGCCTTTTAAATGAATTCTTTGTGTGCATCTTCTGCATGCTACATTTCACTTCCCCTGGCCTGTTTGTTCCCACTCACTGCCTGCCTCCCACACAGGCATATTGTTATAAGGAAAGTGTTGAGTACAGCTGTGCTAGGATTTTTCTTTGCTAGTATTTGTTTCTAGGAAAGGAAAAGGGAGAAAGTCAGTCCATTTCCTGTTGGTTTAAAACAGCAGAAACATCTGTTTGTCTTGAGATATTTTTCCCAAAAGAACAGTGGCAAGGGAGCTTGCAGGTGATGAGCTTTGCCATTGCCAGTAGCTATCAGTTTAGACAATAGTGATTAGTATGGTTGGCTTAAAAAAAAATATAAAAATTCCTAAAATGACAGAGTATATTTATTCCCGCAATAAAATTTTTGACAGCTAATGTTTAATTTCTGCAGTGTTTTAAATCATAAAAATACATAGAGTATCTGGGATCAGAAAACCCAGATCCTGCTGTGGAATCTACATACTCCATTAAATTCTGTTTGAAAGCAATTTTTCTGCAGTCCCCTCACCCTGTTACGGTGAAGTTTCACAGTACTCACAAAATGGTGTTAGGTGACGTGTCCTGGCACAGCCTGCATGTAATCCTTCTGACAAATGCATCCTGTCGCTACCATCCGCTGCGTTAATGGGTGCATTTAACCTGTCAGGGATCAATAAAATATATACTCTTAAGTATATTTACAATATTACATTGACAGCTGTTAAAATAATGTTAGGTAGACTAAAAATCAAGCTGAAGGAATTTAGGGCAAACTTTGTGGGTAGTATTCCCAGTACAGTGTCTCTTCGTTCTCCAAATCAATGCACTTACCTGGTATCATTAAAATCTTTTTCGCCTTAGAGCTAGATGCTTCATCACTCTTCATGCCTAAAGTGTGGTATGTAAGACATGACATTTTGCACCATTGCGTTCTTCTAACCTATCTTCACTCAAGATGAAGTAGTTTTGTCAGTGACCTCTTGGCCCTATTTACAGAGGAGCTCCTGAGTCCCAATACTTTATTCTTCCCTTAATTAATATTTTTCTTCATTTTCTTTCAGGATATAGTGAGCTCCTCAAACCACTTGCTTTCTTACTCTGTCTGGTAAGAGGACTGCCCTGTCCTTTTGTGGTCCTTGGCTCACATTTTGTTATTTCTCCTGAAGCTTCCATCTGTGGGACGAGGTTTTGGTAGATTCTTTTCTTTGGGTTTTCAACTTCCTCAGGTCTTTCTCTGCTCTGGAGAAAGTACATCTGGCCCCAGATCTGTGTCTCCAAGTTTCAGCCATGACTTTTCTTGTTCTCACTTAGGCTAAAAAAGCATAAAGAGGTGAAATACAGATCCTCCTCATCTTTGGTTGCCTAATGTCTGTCTGTCAACATTGCTTTTCCACTTGGGAGAGTTCCTGTAAACCTTCTGATTCAAAGATTTTCAGAGCCAACAGCCTGCCCCAGCACCTTGTGAATCTCTTCAGTCTGTTGGCTGTGCAACTTGCTGGGTGTCCCTCATTCCTTCATCTAGACCTGATTGTTTTAAGGCAGCTTTACTTTCAGGATATGGACAGAAGGCTAACATTGTTGGTGTGTATAAAAATAAGCACTGATTCAGAATGTTCTTCCAGGAGCAGGAACATTTTGGATGTGTTTCTTTTTTCCACAGTTAGCTTTTTATTCGCCTTTATCTTTTTCCTGTACTTCTGCTGAACTGTGGATATTTCAGTCAAGAGACCTGTGAGATAGTAGGTTCAATGGAACCAAGATTAGTTGGTCTCCCTTCTTGTTATGGCCTTTCTGCTGCATCCAGAACCTGAACGTTCGTTACTAGTAAATATGTTCTCTGCTTGCGTTTTTGGTAATGACACAGGTGAACTGCTGTTACAGCTCAAACGTTAGTTTGAGAGGCTGTCATAATTTTCCTGAGGGAAGCAAGCAGAAAGAAGGTTAGTGGCTAATTTTTAACAGATTATAACTCAGTTAGATCTGACTGGAATTGTAGTCTTTCCTAGTCCACGGTCTTCGTCCCTTTTGAACTGAAAGTTCTGCCACAGATTGAGGAAGTATTACATTTTCTCAAGAAAGGTTTTTAAGATTCTTTTATGATAGAATATATGGAGTCTGAATGCAGAACTTCTCACCAGCAACCACTGTGTTATAGTTGCTTTTCAGGTCTTGTGTACAGTAGTGAATTTCGTGGCTGCTTGTGTTCTGTGAAAGAAAGTACAGTTAACATCTCTTCTGAAATGCTAATTCCCAGCACCTTCTGACGATCTGCTTGTCTTTTTATGACCTTTTTAAAGAGGAATGCCAGTATAAATTGGTTATTGTCACAGAAAGGATAGTTGCATCAGGTGCTCACAGCATCAGGTGCTTTGGCACCATGATTTGTTTGGATGATTTGTTTCACTGAAATGGGGCTGAATCCCCCAGTGTTGTGATCAAAAGGGAAATCACCTCTGAGGGGGAAAAAAAAACAACCCTCTCTTAGCTTCGAGGCTCTTTTCCATGACAAAAGAGGAGAAAGTGGAGTCTAATCACCTTACTGATTTAGATTCAAGTCTGACATTAGTGTCAGTGAAACAGAAGTGGGAATTCTTAAGGAAGTGGACATCAGCAGCTGAGCCTTAGTTCAGTTCAGTAAAGGTAATCTCTATACTGACCTTGTTGACTAAGTCAAAGCTCATAATAACCATTTTGGATGCACATGTGAACAACAGTCCTTGGTATCTGTATCCTCCAAGTCTTTTTTGGAGTCCCTGCTTTCTAGAATATAATTCCACGGCATTTTATAAACATTTCCTATGCTTCCTACCTTTTAGCAGTGTCTGCAACCTTATATTTTAGTATATTGATCTAACATGATCTGACTTTTTTCTGTATTAATATTCAGCACTAAATTGTATTCAGTGGACCAACTGAGGCAAGTTACTGTACATTGGTGACTGCTGCTACTGCACTCTCATTGCATCACTTATACATTTTTTATTAGCAATAAATTTATATTTACTTGTCAGTCATTAGTATAAATTTATTATGCCCATTAAAGTTTGAAAATTGAAAGAGTATTATGTCTGCTATTCATGAATGAGCTTCCCTAGGAAATACTGCTCTTTTTATGCTTTTAAGTAGAAAAGAATCAAAGCACTGAAAGACTTCGCCACTCATTTCTTTGTTTTCCTACCTTTTTGCCTCTTCCAGACTTCACCACGATTGGTTAACAGACCCCTTCTCTTCCCTTCCCCTCCCAGGTGTGGGTAAAGCTTCCTTGGCAAGGCCATCCAAGTCGTTTTCAGCATGCTGATAGGATCAGCGCAGGGTAACACAAAATGCCCTCCCTTTCCAATTGACCAAGCTCCCTCTATCTCACACTTCATTTCTTTGCAAATGTGATGGCACAGATGGGGGGATTTCTGGACAGAAGCTGTAGCTGGCCGTGATAGTACATTTTCAGAGGATGCAGAGATGAAACGAGCGAGGTAGGAGAGTGTGCATCCTCAGTTAACTGCACTCAGCTGTTGAGAGGAGGCTTGTTAAGCCAGAATTAAGCGTGGTTTTTCAGTTTGTTATTATTTTCAGTCCTTTCATTGCCAAGTTTAAAATGATAGGTTAATTTTTCACTCAGTATAATGCAATTTAATGTCCATATGTTCACATTCTTCCAAGTGGGAAGAGAATGTAGCCCAATACGTACTAGTTATTTCAATTTAAGTTAATTTGGATGGTGAGAATCACTCTGTGAGCTTTCTTGGGCCTTCTTCCTTTGTGCACTGTTAGATTAATTAATTCCTATGAAGTCCTAGGCCTGAGATGATTTTGTTAGTAACATTTTTATTAGCATTATGTTACCAGTATAAATATATGATAAAAATAAATAAGTGAGGTACTTTATTTTCTCATTTGCCTAGCCCCTAGGCTGGCAAGTGACATGATTTTTTTTTGACATGAGTTTCTTATGTAGAAAGAAAATGATACCGTAGTCAGATATGCAACATTGTTTATGTTCTTTTACTGTAATGGGTATTTGGACAGCATTCTCAGTAACCACTCTGCATGCTTGTAAAGATTAGTGAGTAATACAGTTCATGGGAAATTTTATGAGCTGAAGTAGATAAGAGTTTGAGATGTTTGTCTTCTGGATGTCTGCTTTAACCTCTAAGTGTACAGTGTACATCACAGATTCATTATGTTTTCCCTTTTATTCTTATTGGACTTGTTTTTATGTCACAGAAAAGAATATTTTCTTTTTTCTTGTATTTATCTTTTCTTCCCCCCAGCCCCCATCTCCATTTCAGCATTGTCCACTTGACATTTTCCAATGCCTTAAACTCTGGAGGCAGTATTCTTGTTATGTTCTTATATTCTTTACGCTATTTTTGCAGTCAAGAATAAGTTGAAGTTGTGTTGACCATTTTCATTACTTAGTTATTCAGTTGATAGATAAAAACACTTCTCCAGAGGCACATAACGTTTTGTTCTGTGCTCTCTTCTTGATTTTGATTGTTGTTTTTCCACTTGTTTTTTCTACCTTAGTGTCCAATGTACAGTACTTTGGAAGGTTCATCTCATGATCCTTTTTCCCCTAGGTTTTTTCCTTTTAATTCTTCTTAGCCTTTTTCTTTTTTTCCCTCTCGTATTTCTTGCACTAGTTTTTCTTTGTTTTAAAAAAAAAGGTATTCAGGCTGGCTTTGAGACCCTTCTGGCACTTTGAAAAGTGCTTCTTCTAGACTTTTAGGCTTTAGACTGAAGGAGAGAGAGCAGTAAAATTGGAAGGAGAGATCAGAACTCACTGTGCATGGAAGCATCTCTCTATAATTAGTGCTATATAGCTAGCTCAATATGTTTGCTGTATTACTTGTTAGCTTTATCTATGACTGTTAAAGTATTTAACTTATAATGTCTGTAGCTTTCTGTTGGTTTCTTCTAATTACTTTTGATGAGCAACTGTTTTTTACTTGTTGATGTACATATTTACTGCAAATGGCAAACAAAGTAGTGGTATGTGCAGAGAGTAAATACTGAAATATTTTTCAGTCAAATGTCTGTATTGAGCAACTTGGAATTCAGAGATACAGTGATGTGGCAATATTATCGTCTTGTCATCACAAATTCTCCTGGGAAGATCCCACATTAGATAATGTTATGTTAAACTGAATCCCCCTCCCTTTTGTTTTTCACTCAGGAATGTTTTGATATTGTGATCATGAAAACATGAGTCAAATTTTTTGATTAAGTTAGTCATACTGCTCGAAGAAACTGCATAGTCTCTAGCCCAGGAAAAGAAGGAAAAAAAAAAAAACAAAATTGAATCATCATTAACTTCATGAAATATTCACAAACTCAGCACAAAGTTTAAAAGAAAGTATAAATAAAGACATGGAAGTAAAAAAGGATAAAACTCAACAAGAAGTTACTGTATACTAAAGGTAGATTGTGTCTGACTAATGTGTTAACCTGCATGTTATGTGTTAACTAATTTTTTAGGTAAAGAGAGTAAAGTAAATCTTGTATTTGTGGGATTCAGTTAAGCATTTTATAGCATTAGATAAGGATACTGTTTTCATTAAACTGAAGGAGATGGGGATTTGTATAAGAAATGCAAAGTGGGAAAGGAGAAGAAAAATAATCAGCAGTATTAAAAGTCAAACTCGGAGGAAGTGCAGTTCTTCCAGTTTTAGAATCAACCTTTTAAATTATTTTTGTAAAAGATGTTTCCATAAAAAGTAGGAAAATGTTCATGGGATGTAGAAGGCATCATCACTATACAGGAAGATCAAGATATGCAGGAAGAGTTGGATGATCGTGAGGACTGACACATTAGAAATGGGATAAGACTAGACTTTCCAGTATAAATGTAAGATTAAGACCATAGGCACTAGTAGTACTAACTCTGTTGTCACCTGAGGGTTATTCAGTTGGAAACCACAGAACAGGAGTGTTATCTAATATTAATTATTTGCAAGATAGACTAAGAACAACTGATGTGATTGAACCAGAGGAGAGGCAAATGTGATTTTTAAGATGTGTCGAGGAAGATATTTTTGGTAAAGATATATAAATATTGCTGTTATACAGAACACTGTTAGCATTTCATATGGTATGTTGTCTGCCATTCTTGATTCTTATATTTAAGAACAGGAGCGACTATATGGAAGGGTTGTGAAGGATTATCAGGATAGTGGGTAGCCTTTTATACAGAAGACTTCTAAAATACCTTGACTCGTTCCCTTGCAAAACAAAAGCTGAGAGGAATGAGAAAGCTCTGCCTTGGAGGGTAAACATAACAAAAAAGTAAATGAGCTATATAAGTTAAAGGATAGTATTGACACAAAACAAAATGTAAAATTATAGCCAACCTGAACATTAGAGATTCCTAAGTATCAACTCAGCTTCTAGATCATCGTCCCAGCAGAGCACTGGAAGCAAGTAATCTGTTTTCTAATAGACCTTAACAGATACAGAGGACTACATTTGCCTGCAAATCATGGATCTTGACTGTTTAATTTGCTTACATTCTTATATTTGAAATAGAGAAAGTTGGGGTTTCTATGTCTTAAAATGAGAAGCATCTTTGTTATGTTTTCTCATTATTTTAAAAAAAATATAACAGTTGCTTTTGAATCTCTTTCTGTTAATAAGTTTCCATCATGTGGTTATTCTTTACAATTCTTATATAGTCAATTAAACATTCTATTGCTTAGCGGGTTTCTACAACTAGGTCAAAATTGATTTCATAAACTGATCAAGGCAAATATTATATAAAAAAAAAATTGAATCATCCAGAATTAATTAAACTAATTTTAAAGTTTTAAAGATTCGGATTATAGATTAAAACCATCTTTCAAATGAATGATAACCTGGGACAAGTATACATGTTTTTTTTTTTAAATCTCATCTATGTAGCTGAGGGGAGGTCAAGATTAGAAAGGTGAAAACATTAATAGGCTGTATAAATAAATCAGCTGAATAGAAAATTATCTTTCCGTCTAATAAGGGATGTGTTTGGCTAAAAGTGATACATAGTGCCTTGTCTTGCTCACTTTACGTTAAGAATGTTTTTGGAGGATGTGGAGGTAATCTAGAAGAGGACAGCCAGACTGATTCAGGGATAATGGACTGTAGTTCTCAAAAGGAGTACTTGGAAAAGAGAGCCTCTTTGTTCCCAGGTGTTGTTGTGGACCTGCTGAAAGAACCAGAAGTGGACTGTATGAAGACAAAAGTAGCTATACTGGATGTTTCCTTCTTCAAAATGTAGAACTCACATACATCTGTAAGAAATGCACGTGGCTAATGGATTGCTTAGAAAAATAGAGGATGGCCAGGGAACAGCTGCAGTAAGCAACTTGCTCCCCTAGAGAAATTTCAAATGTTACGGAGAAAAAGTTGCTCACAGTGAATGCTGTTTCCTTCTCCCCTGCGTGGTCTGTGGCTCCCTATCCCTCCCCTCCCAAAGCTCACAGCATTTTCCTGGTTGAGCAGTGTCAGCAGGGCTGCCAGCTTGATGGGATTGGTATGGAAAAGACGCCAGAGGGAAACAGTGCAGAAAATGACCCTTTCACACGGAGCTGGCATCTGAAGAATATCTTTCCTGTACCATGTTGTATCTCGTATTTTAGTGGCCCTCATCTTGCCCAAATTGGTCCCTGTTCCTCTTCACTTTGCAATGTGAAATGGGAATAGAGTAATACTTCCTATAACACTTCTGTAGTGGGGAAGTAATTGGGTTTATTTGTTCTTTTTTATATAGGTGAAGAATACATTGGCCATTAGAACTTAGACAAAACCTCACTGGAGTTTTTAACAGTGGAAAGGAGGCTAAATCTAAATAAACTTCCTGGTTTCCTTGAGCTGCAGCTTGCACTTGTTTTTTTTCCCCTTCTAAGAATAAAGTAACAATATTTATCAGAAACGTTTATGCCATTGAGGAATCCAGAGAAATGCAGGAAATGCAGTTTGAACACATAGCGTATGTACTAATACTTTATTTGTCTTTGTGTGTGTGTATTTGATGGCCAAAAAGGAAGAGGCCCCAAGGGCTCCTTAGTATGCAATTAATATTTTGGCTAGAAAAGCAGCAGATTGTTTCAGTATGCTTACATGTTATGACATCATATTCCAGTAAAATTATAATGAACAGAATTTTTGTTTGTCTCTGTGGCAAACCAAAATGAGTTTTCTAATTGTCAACAGACCTTGGTGATTTATTTAATTATAGTGGCGCCCACTCACACCAACTTAGTTAAGGTCTGTCAGCATTTCTGTTATGAACCCCTATTTTTAGGGGTTTATAACTAGTTGTAAATATTTGCTCATTGCTGAAACTTGGCATTCAAGGTCACAGTCACAGAGCAAATATACTTTTTCAGGTTGACTATTCTAAAGTGATGCCAATGGCATTAGCTAAAAAGTATATTTCTGATGCTATGAAACTTAGAGGGAATAAAGAGAACCTGCTTCCCAGACCTCTCATTTGAGGGATTTTCTTAAGAACCTTAAATGTCCAGAAGAGCCAGATGAAAATTAACTTGTTTTAATAGGTTATATGTACTGGTTGTTAAAGTATTATCCTTGATCATATTTTATTTTTCCAATTGAATGTATGATTTCACATGTCCTTTTATTGTCTTCTAGTCTTCTAATCATCTGTCATTTGGATGTGTCTGTCAGCTTATTTTCTGAGGAGTGTGCCAGTATCACCTGGGAATCTTTTTTACATAAGACTTTTCTCCAAAGGAAAATCCTAGCCTTTGCAGCTGCGATGTAGAATGCAGGGAGATGCATATTCTTTAAATGTAGGTAGTTTTAAAGCTTTCAGAAACCTAATGAGTCTGCACGTGAAGCGTTGCTGGCTGGTTCAGTTCTATGGCTGAACAGGGCGAGAGAGGGCTAAGGAGTGCAGGACTGACGTTTAGGTGTCAGTGATGCAAAATATTGTGCTGGTATGTTATTGCATAATAATCAGCAAATTCTATATAAATATTCCCAAGATTGTTAATGTTTTCAGTCCTTTTTAGTAACTCAGATGTAATATATTGGGAAGGTTTGTTAATGATCAGTGGCAGATATGATATCTTAACTTTGCATGGGCTTGTTCCTTACATGAGTGTGCATCTTCAGGATGCAGAATCATTCCGTATTAAAACTCAGTTTAATCATTGCACTGTACTTTCAGATTGTAATATTATGATTCGTTTTAAGGCTTTTGTTAATACAGTATCTGTCCTCACCACTGAAAAGAGCAGGATGTTTTGTTTCTTTTTGACACACTCCATGTTATAGAGAAGCCAATATCCTCACAGATTTAGTCCATTTTCTGAGGATTTCAGGTGCTCCTTTGCACTTTCCTGGCAATGTTCATATTATCACTGCTCTGTTAACTCTGCTTGAGGCCAAGCAGAGCAAGAAAAGTTTAATCAAAACCATATAAAAGCCTAATCATTCTGCCAATGCCAAAGAGCTGCATGAGGCTCTAAAGCCACAGGCTGAATATCATTTTTCCATGTTATCACATAAATAGCTCCCTAAACACTCTTTAAAAGAAAAGGTGGAGGGGGGGAGGGAAAAAGAGAGGGCCTGTTGTGGGATCTGAGTTTATAAAGTGGATTAAGGTTCATGTGCTTTCCTCCTTTGCATGTAAGGGAGAGAAAGGTAGGTCTAGTAACTCAAGAAGAAACAGGAACTTCTGATGAATGTTGTATTTTCCCTAGATCGAGGTAGTTGCTAACAGGACTACCACATTTCTTTTTATTTAAAAGGTTT
Source organism: Calonectris borealis (assembly GCF_964195595.1). NCBI lineage: Eukaryota > Metazoa > Chordata > Aves > Procellariiformes > Procellariidae > Calonectris > Calonectris borealis. Next base: position 36,369,893 of record NC_134313.1, read on the forward strand.
GTGAAGTAATGAGGTGGATGTGCTATCAAGGTGCCTACTGCTTTTGCGTGACAGAGCTTAAGCTGTGCTAAGCTGCAGCTAACAGAGGCAGCCAACAGATGCAGTGGTTTCCAGGCTTTAGTTCTAGATCTTCCAACAACTTCTGGGATGGTGGGAAGATTCATGGGAACTCTTTGAGGAATCTGAGGGTGCCTGCTGCTGCAGGGAAAGGAGGCTACGGCTTTTAGCAAGCTCTAGCAGCTGCTAACAAGCTCTGTCAGCTACTCCTGAGCAAAAGCTGCATTGAGCTTTTCTTCCAGCTGTTTCCTAATTAGAGAGAGTCAAGTACCCTTTCAGCAGGTACTAGGGAGAAGCTCATGTAAGTGCAGGGCCTAGCCCACCGCTCCCAGAGACAGCTGGCAGATGCAGCAGTTTGCGCAACAATTGATGCAGAAGGGAGCCAGAAACTCTCCTGAGGACAGTGCGTGTGTGCTCAGCAGGGGTGGTAATGTACCACATGGCACAGTTCCTATCAGCATCTGGAGCAGCTATCCCTGGTACATCAGAGACCTGGAGTCAGATCTGGCTCCAGAGGGAGGATGCAGCTCTCCAGACCTTCAGCTGCAGGGAGTGCTGGAAGCTGGGATGGGGAGACAGTGGTCTTGTCTGCAGGAGGTGTGCACTGTCAGAGGATCTGTATTACCAAGTAAAGGAGATGCAGGAAGATGTCAACAAACTGTGCTGCCATCACTAGAGCTGATGAGTAAGAGATCATCTGAGAGCCTGCAGGTACAAGAGCCTGAACCCCCAACCATACCAGAGGAGGAGCAGGGAGCATCAGTGCTTATTGGGCTGGGAAATGGAGAGTCCTGTGATGGCAAAGGCTGGAAGCTTGTAACTTTTGGCACCAGGAGGAAGGTTTCTGCTCCACCTGCAGATCTGCAACTGTGCCATGGCACAGATGAGGGCGTAGGAGCTCTTGAAGCATCCAATCTAAGTCTGAGTCCTGCAGCAGCAGCAGAAGGAAGCAGCAAGTGATAATAGTGGGCAACTTCCTACCACAAGGGATGGAGACCACCATCTGTGAATCTGACCTGCTGTGCAGGGCGGTTTGCTTCTCACTGAGGGCTTGGATTGGGACATTGTGGAGAGGCTGCCCAGGGTTGTTTGTTCCTCAGACTATTACCTAGTGCTGCTCTTCATTGTGGGCACCAGTGATACTGCAAGGGGACATGTGGAGCATAACAAGCATGACTACAGAGATTTGATTTTTAAAACTGCGGCACGCTTTTTGAGGATCAATGCTTGAAAGAGACAGGATCCACCTGACCAAGTAGGGCAAGCATCTTTATCAACAGGTTGGCCAGTCTGGTCAAGAGAGCTTTAAATTGATGGAGAGTGGTGTTAACTGTAACCAAGTGAGGAAGTGATGGACCAATTCAGTAAACAAAAACTTAAGGGTGATGTTGATAGGAGAGACCCTAAAACCAACAAAACAGGGCTGAGGGGGTCCTACCCCAAGCGTATGCACACAAGCAAGGAAAAGCCTACAGGACAGCATGATGGGGGAAGTCCTTATACCCTTTCTGGGAAATCACTACACTTGGGTTCCTATCTGAAATGCCAGTACACTAACACACTTAGCACGGAGAACAAACAGGAGGAATGAGAGGTCTATGTGTAGCTGCTGAGGGCTACAACCTCACTGGAATCACAGAGGCATGGTGGTGTAGCTCACACAAATGGCGTGCTGCAATTGATGCATACAGGGTCTTTAGGAAGGACAGGCCAGGATGGCAAGGACAGAGTGTTGTCCTTTATGTGAGTGAGCAGTGGGAATGCATGGAGCTCTGCCTGGAAATGAGTGATGAGACAGCTGATAGTTTATGGGTCAGGACTGGAGGGCATACCAATGCGAGCGATATTGCAGTGGGTGTCTGCTACAGACTGAAAGATCAAATAGATGAGGTCTTTTTTTTCTCAGGTAACTGGAAGAAGGTTCATAGCCATAGGCCCTGGTCCTCATGAGGGACTATAACCACCCCAGTATGTGTTGGGAGGGACATCACAGCAGGGCACAAGCAATCCAGGAGGTTTCTGGAGTGCATTAATGACAACTTTCTGACATAGGCGATTGAGGAATCAGTGAGGAGGGGCACTCCTGCTGGAGCTCACACTTTCAAACAAAGAACAACTGGTCAGGCATGTGAAGGTTGGGGTCAGTGCAGGACCATGAGATAGTGACAAGATCTTGAGAGGAGAGAACAAAGCGAATATCACAGATCACAAACTGGACTTCAGGATAGCAGACTTGGGTCTCTTCAGAGACCTGCTTGGAAGAATCCCAGGGGATACGGTCCGAAAGAGAGGAGTAGTCCAGGAGAGCTTGTCGAGGTTCTCCTTCTCTAAGCTCAAGAACAGTTTAACCGTCCATCCCGAAGTGCAGGTAGTCAAGCAAAGGCAGCAGGAAGCCTGCATGGATGAACAAGGAACTTCTGACTAAACTCAAACAGGGTTTGTGACCCAGGTGAGGTGACCCACGATGAATATAGAGACACTGTACAAGTGTGTAGGTATGGGGTTAAGAAAACTGAAGTCCATCTGGAGTTGAATCTGGAGAGGGATGTGCAGGGCAACAAGATGGACTTCTACAGCAGCAAAAGGAAGACTAGGGACCTACTGTTGAGTGGGGCAGGGAACCTGATGACAAAGGACTTGGAAAAAATGGAGGTACTCAAAATGCCTTCATCTCAGTCTTTACTGATAAGACTGGGCTTCAAGAGTCCGAGGTCCCTGAGATCAGTGGGAAAGTCTGGAGCAGGTAAAACTTACACTCTGTGGAGGAGGGTCAGGTTGGGGAATTTGCATTTCCCTTTATTGAACTTCATATTGCCCACCCCTCCTGCCTGTTGGGGTCCCTCTGGATGGCAGAGGAACCCCCTGGAGGCCAACTGGCTGGAAAGCAGCTTTGCAGAAAAGGACCTGGGGGTCCTGGTAGACACCAAGTTAAACATGAGCTAGTAATGTGCCCTTGCAACAAAGGCAGCCAACAGCATCCCTAGCTGCGTTTAGAAGAGTGTTGTCAACAGGCTGAGGGAGGTCATCCTTCCCCTCTACTCAGCCCTGGTGAGGGGCTACATCTGGAGTGTTGGGTCTGTTTTTGGGCTCTCCAATACAACAGAGATGTGGGCATATCAGCGCAAATTTGGTGAAGGGCCACTAAGGTGATTAAGGGTCTGGAGCATCTCTCATCTGAGGAGAGAGTGAGAGAGCTGGGACTGGTTAGCCAGAGGAAGAGAAGGCTCAGGGGGATCTTAGCAATGTGTATAAAATATGTGAAGGGAATGAGTAAAGCAGTGGAGCCAGGCTCTTTTTAGAGATATCCAGTGAAAAAGAGGCACAAACTGAAATACAAGAAATTCCATTTAATCATAAGAAAAGAAGAGACTTTTGAACTGTGCAGGTGGTCAAACACCAGAGCAGATTGCCAGACAGGTTGTTGCATCAACCACCCTTGGAGATACTCAAAACCCAATGGGAAGTGGCTCTGAGCAGTCTGCTCTAACTGACCTGCTTTGAGTAGGGGGTTGGACTAGGGGATCTCCAGAGGTCACTTCCCACCTCAACTATTCTATGTTTCTGTGGTAAACTAAGGAAAGACATTCAGAGGAATCATGTTAGCAGTGTAGAGGAGCCAGGGACAGACAGCTCTAAGCCAGCTGTGGAAGAAGTGGAGTTGATGGTGACTATACTGATGAAGCTTTTAATTATTTTTCCCTTGATTTTAAATAAGTGTAATATTTTCACTTTAGAAATATAGTTTGACCTATGTTTGGTGTCAAAGGCCTGTTCCTGATTCATAGATTTAAATTCTTTCAAGGTATTATTGCCTGCATATTCCCTAAATTTATTTTTAATATTCCCTAAAACAATATTGCAAACCAAATAACACTAATAAATCTAAGGAAAATGTTGATATAGGAAGCATTTTATGTAAACTCATTAAGTGAAGGGAAAGGGTGAAATTCTTCCTTTCACTCGAAAAACTACCATTCTTTTTGAGGTAAATCTCAGTCTGAAGCCACTGTACTTTTCTATTGTAGATTTTGTCACATTGATAGTGTCTTGGTATTGTGTTTGTACCTTTTAGAAGCAGGCGGAGGAAAAAGGTGAATGCTGCGTGTCAGAAGCCAAGAAGGACACAGTGGAGTGGGATAGAAATTAACGTTCTTGAACTATCTGTTTCTTTGGTTTGACAGCTGCTTTGTTAACGAATGGCACTGTGGTGTTTGAGTTTCATTTGTAGGAGCTTTGTAATGTTCTTCCAGAAAGAGTGGTCAAAACACTGGAATAAGTTGCCCAGAGATGTTGCGGAATCTTCATCCTTGGAGATATCCACAATATACCCTGGACAATGCCTGAACAAGGCAGTGTAACTTCAGAGCTTGACCCTGCTTTGGGCACTGCGTTGGACCAGATAACCTCCAAGAGCCTCCAACCTAAGTTATTCTATGATTTTATGAAAATGTTACATAAGCAAATGCATTTCCAGGCCTTAATAATTCCCTATAACTGTGTTAAACTGTAAACAGGAAAGCAAAGTAAATACCCACTTTTTGCATGTCGTAAAGGCAACTTAGCTCACCCCTCCAAGGCCCTATAGCCAGAGGCTTGTTGGAGCCAGTATTATGGTTTTGCTTTTTCCATATAAACGTATTTTTAGAATTAGGCGCAAAGTTCAGGGACACTGAGACTGGAGTGCTTATTCACACTTGTTTGGGTTTGAAGTGTGCTGCTGTTTGAAAAACTTTATTTTGTTTCATAGTTGAAACAAATCCGTTACAATTATTAATGAAAAGTCAGAAAATCTTCATACAAGAAAAATCATCATCCATGTCAACAGATGAAAACGGAGAGAGCATGCTTTAATAAGGATTCTCTAAGAGGAAAAGGAAAATGTAGCACTTTTCTGTGCTTTGACTGATTCTCGTTTTGTTGTGACGGACCTAGCTTTTGGCCACGCATTGGGAATCCTGGGCTTTTTTACATTGCCATAAAATATGTACAAGTTATTTGTCATAAATGAGAAACCATTTCTGATAGGTATATTTTTTTCCAGGGACTAAATCCCCAGCGTGTTAGAAAAGCCTTTGTTTGAGCAAGGAGCACAGGCAGACTAGATCACAGAGCGAAGAGTATGAAGCAAATTCCCTCACCTATGTAGAGTATAATTAGAGGACTTTTTGGAAATGTTCTCTTAAAAGATTATCATTTTAACAGAACTAGAACTAATTATCTGTGCTGAATTGGTTTTTCTGAGTCTGGGGGGGAATACTTTTATTTCTGTAGAAATTGCTTATGTGAACAAGCTTTTATGTTTAGTTGTCACAGTGCTGTGACAGGACCTCCCAAAACCAAGAGTGGCATTACGTCTCTCTCTCCATTCGCTGCTAGCGAGAGACAGGTTTCAGGGTAGGGAGTTGGGTTGGGTTAGCTATTTTTATTACTGAAAATAGAGATGTGGAGTTGATCATGTGAATAAAGATACTGCTTTCTTTGAGGAGTAATAGCTGTGCTGGTTCATAGGAAAATGTTCAATTTTTTGCTTTATCCTTCTTTCGGTGCCTTTCAGACATATTCAGAAAAACAAACCCTGGCATTATATTTGGAAATTTTTCTGTAGGAAGGAAAAAAAAAGGAAAACAATGTGGTGGTGATTGCTGCTTTTCTTTCAGTGCCTGGAAAATTTTTGGCTATTACAGCATTGAAGGAGAGCTTCTCCTCACCCTCTGTTATGCTTTGGAAGAGAATTCCTTCTTATCCTCTACAACAATTTCAGTACTTGAGCTTTAAAAAGAGGCTAGAAGTACGTTGTCCAGGTTCCTCGCTCTCTGCCGTCTGAGTTTTTGTTGTCCCCAAGAGCTGAGCTATGCCGGCACGTTTCAGATGAGAGGCCTCACAATCCTTCTTCCTCCGTGCCACTTTCCTTTCCTCAGGCACGGCTTCCACTGGAGCTTTCGGTTCTCCTTAGGTTTAATCTTCTCAAGACTCAAACCAAGAAGAGAGCAGAGGTGGGCTGTCGGCCTGTAGTAGAGCTCGTTGAAGAGCTGGTTTGGGCGTAGGAGCTGCCGTCAGAGTTACTGGCGGTCTTGGTGAGGAACAGTCGTGTGTTTGAGTGTTAGTTCTTACTCCGTGAGAAAAGATAATGTTGTATCCCTAACTACTACTCTATATTACATAAAGTTGATGGTTAAAATTCGTAACTTGTATTGCTGTTTTCTTTTCATGACTTCTTTCCAGGTATCACTGCCCAGTGCCTAAAATTTTCTATGTCCAGTTAACTGTTGGCAACAGTGAGTTTTTTGGTGAAGGAAAGACTCGTCAAGCTGCTAGACATAATGCTGCAATGAAGGCCCTTCAAGCTCTCCAGAATGAACCTATTCCAGAAAAATTACCTCAGGTTTGTGTCTCAGAAAACTGTTCCTAATCTTCACATTAAGATACCAAATTGAACAATTTCATTGCCAGTTTTTCAATGTTTAATTTTTAGTGTTTTTTTCATATTAGCCTCAGTAGTTAGAGAAGCAATACTTACAAATTGCTAGCGTTATTTCTTTATAATACACCTGACATGAAACTAGACTTAAATAACAAAAAAGTAGGCATTTTAAAGATGGGATTGTCAACAGTGATGAAGTAAAAAATAAAATAAAATAAAATATTTGAAATGATACCAAAAGTGGAGAAAATGTCCATTTAATCAGTGGCTTCATGGAGCTTGAATTATTAATCTTGAATGTGTGTTGTGCCATGAATGTGATCTTTACAGTTGAAATGACTTGTCCCCAGTGTACCTAAGAACCTGATGGAGCTCACTGACAGCTACTGATCACCTATCCGATGGTTCTAGGCTTTTAGTCACTTAGTACCTTTTTAAATACCTGCCAAACAAAACTGCTATGTTTGTAACTGCTGTATATTGCTACTTAAAAATGAAAACATTGTGTCATATTTTAAAAAATATTTAATAGAAAAATTATTCTCAGAATAATCTTTGCAAATTGAAAGGACAAATATAATAAAATTGCCCAGTCAAATAAGCCAAAATAAATGCATGAGGAGACAATCTTTCTATTTTGTACACTTTTTCTGATGATGCCTGTTAAACCCTGTGCACAGTACAAAACATTACTAATAGTACCTTCAGTGTCTTGTGTGGTAGTTTTGAGCTGCTTTTTAAGAACGGAAATAATTTTCTGTATTAAAAAAAGTCTTTGTTCTTTCTGCCTCACCCTGCGTCTACGTCCTTCTTTTGATCCAAAGAGAGTTTGACTCACCCTTTTGTTTTGCTATATTATTTTTCTGGATCAGGAAATTCTCTTCAAAATCACTTACTATAATTAATATTGATTTTTTTTTTAAAAAAAAACAGGAAAACTATTAAAAAAGAATATGTAAAGTCTTAGGAGGAATCCCTGTTTCCTTTCTCATTGTTAATTCCCTTCCTTTGTCTTTTGGTTTCCAGACAAATGTATTGGTTGATAATGAATCCTTAGCACAAACCTGAGTGGGAATTTCGTATTATTGAAACATATTTTTAGTTCAGCATATTCTTAGTTTTTGAAAATCATATGTTTAATATTATATTTTATCAAAAGAATCTTTGAATTCAAGATATCCATTAATCAGAATGGAAATTAAACCACTAAGTACATAGGATGATAAGTAGTAGACAGAAGTAAATAACATATAAGTAATACGGATATGTACCTGGTTTGTATACTGAGTTTTCATAGCCCATGCACATATGTAATTTACCTAGCAAAAGTAGTAAAATCTTTAATTAACGTTCTTGCCTAATTGGGACTATTTAGTGTCTATTTACATCAGTGTCTGCTAGGATGTGCAGGCTTTTAGAAGATGTAGTCATGGCAAATTGAGTTTCCTAAATTCTTGTAGCATGCTGTAGTGTTGTCTCTCTCATGAGCTAATGAAGTAACTTCATTCTTCTTTAACCCTACATTATATATGTAAACTGAATCATGTCCAGCGTTAGCTATGAGAAAAACAGGGAAGACTTATCAGGAGTCTGTACTGTAGATTAGCTGAGACATTCACACAGTACTTGCAAGACCTGTGGGAGCACTGTGAGTTTCTGGTGCAGCAGTTGAAGACCACTTGGGATACTGTAGGATCTCAATAGCAGGTGTCTGTGAGTAGGAGACTAAATCAAGTCTTCAGTCAGGAAAACCTCTGTGGCTTGCTCATGCTGAGGGTGAAGGGAGCTGGTTGCGGGCTAGTCACGAAGAAACATCTCTGTCACTTCATGGGTTAGAGTTGTAGGTGACTGGAGAAGGCTGGAGGTGACACTATGCCAAGGTCATGATGGAGTACAAAGAGCTGATTCGTGTGGAGCTGAGTGTAGCTCTCCAGAGAACTGGAGGTTGGTTGAAGTAGAGTTTAAGGGCTTCATGGTGCCAAGGCTCAGGCTCCTCCCTGCTGCTGATTGTGCGAAGTGCACGCAGGGCTGCTACACAGTGGTGGGATGTGCCCTTACCATAGGACATGGTCCAGCTCAGTAAAACTCTGCTTTCTTCAGCAGAACTGACCTGCTTGGATCCGCCATGGAAGATGATTGATTCACCATTCCTCAAACATCATGCGTGGATCAGAGCCAATACACATTAGAGTCTGGCTGGCCTCAATTACATGACTGATTGAGCTTCCTTCTCCCCCAGTCACTGCCATGTTTCCAATGAGAGCAGAGAGAGGAGGGAGGACAGACCTGCTGGTACCGATCTAGCCCTGCATCCCATTAGTATCTCAGTGAAATTCACTGGAATGGGATCCATGGAATATAGCACAGTAAATACATGGCTTTACCTTTTGGCCTTCATAACCGTGTTTGCTTAATGCAGGCTTCTGCATATTTTTCTTTCATTTCAAGATACCCTTTTTTCTTTTTTTTTTTTTTAACTTAATTAAGGATACATTTTTTTGTCCATATTAAACCACTGAAGAGGAATATTGCCATCTTAATACTTCATTGCGCAAACGTGTAGAAGAGCTTAAGGTGAGCAGAAACAAGAAGCAATCAGCAAACAGGGCAGGGTTACAGGTGCATGTGAACCTACTTTCATAAAAGAGCTATTGTGTGTCTGCCAAAGCACCTCTGCTGTCTCATAGATGTGAGGCTAAGAAAGGCCTTACAATTAAAGTGTCAGTTGTGGAATGAGGATCAAATTTAAATCCAAAGTACTTGAGACACTCCTGAACATATTTTATCTTCCTTAGGGAAATCATATGACTAAGGCTTGAAACTTTATTGCTCAGTACTAAGGTCTAAGCCTTAAAGTCTATGATGCTCCCTAGTCTCCACTCACGGTTAGGCTCTCTACTGTGTTTGGTGGAAGAATATGCAAGGAGTGAAATTGTAAGGGCAGAAGGGAGAATCAGGGATTTTCTGGACCGATGTGCTTGTATTAATCATGAAATTTTAAACAGTGATTTCTACATTAGACTCTACATATCTGGTTAAGCTAGAGCATAGCTAGAAAACCTAAAAATTCTCGACTTAAAGGCTTCATGACAGTCCAGTGGGCTTTATATTATTTTATGTAAATTATGCCAGTGATTGATTATTCCCCATTTCAAAGATAATTTGCAAGGGATTTCTTCTAAATTCCCTTAGCTTCGTTTTCTATCTAATTGGTATTTTCTTATCTTTGCTAAATGTAACAAATAGATATCAAAAATCTCTCCCCCATATACTTTTACAGATTATGCTTAAGTAATTTTGAATCTTTTTATAGAACTGATTGTTTCCATAGTATCTTAGTGTAAAGTTGTTTTTTCTAATCAATCCTTGTGGATTTTTTGTCAGCTTTTTAGATTATCAGTGTCTTTTATAAAACGCAAACTTAATTGAATAGAATACCAAGTAAGATTCTCACTAAGGTTTTTTACAGAATAGTAGTACCCCACTCTTTATGTTTGATATTCTTTATATCCCCAAAATATATTTTTACTTTTAAATATTGTCCTTTTAACTCTGTTAGGTTCATTGAGAAAGATCAACCAAAGTCCTTCACTGAATCAATGCTTTGCCTGTCCTACAAATAATGACCTACATTCTTGATTTCAGTGCTACTTTACATTTCATTATATGAAATGAGCTAGAGCTACATAATTTCATTCTAACTGCCCTTGTTACTGCTTTGCACTGCACTCTTTATTTTCAGTAGATTCTATAAACTTTATAAATTTTTTGTTTCTTATTTAGCTCCGGATCAATGTCAGGGATGTAAATTGCTTTTTCAGACTCAAAATTTTGCAACCATTTAATGAGGCAAAAAGTGCCCCAAGTCTGCGTGCTGTAGCTGACTGCTGCAATTCTGCTGCTGCAGAACTCTTAATATTCTTAATATATTAAGAATTAAGAAATGGTAGATAAAAGATTGATAAATTTCATTGTTACTGTGAAGAACCTAATGCTTTTTTAATGTTATTTTATCACTTCGGTATCTGGGTTTTTTAGCTATGCTGGTGGCTGAAGATTTATATCAGACTTTGTTATGTAAGATGGGAACTCCGCAGGAATTTACCTAATTCAGCTCAAGATTCTTTGATGTTTACCTCCGCTAATAAAAAATTAGGAGCCTGGCCAAGGCTACATGGTTGTTGAGAGATCCCAGTTTGAAACATTCAGGGCTTTGCAGTTTGAGAGTAGCTGAAGGTGAAACCTCAGAGAAGTAAGGAGGGTGTGGCCTGGGGGACAAACACCGAAAGGTAGCGGTTGCAGAAGGCGATAACTCTTTGACCGATCCCCATGCTGGTGGTGGTTGTGAGAAAAATAAGACTTACCTAAAGTGCAAAGCAAAGCTGAATTTTAGGCAGGGTAGTGTTTGCATGTGCCTTTTGTTGTTTTATCTCTTAGCCTCTCTGTTTGTTATGTTCCTATGGATAAATAAATAATGTTCTGTTTTGAGCAAGCTGTTCTCTGTCACTACCTTTTCACACTGGTCGTAACTCCCAGAGGGAAGTCGACGGAGGGGCCATTAACCAGCTGGACCTGCTGAGGACACCTGTAACCTGGTGACCCAGTCAAAGCGTGGGGGTGATTCACTGAATTTCTTCTGAGAGAAGTACAGTCTTCTGTACTTTCCGAGAAGTACAGACTTCTTCCTGGCTTGGAAGGGGTACCCACAGAGAGACTGAGAAACAGGTCAAAGGATCTGTTTGATCCTCATGTGTAATCAGATGATAATTATCCATGTCATTAATAAGGCTAAAATCTATAGACGTTATTTTGCCATCTAGCATTAATTTATAAATTATTGTGTATGTGTTCCTGTATTATGAAGCATAAATGCATTATATATGGCTTCACAGTCAATGGATGTCTGATAATGGGGTGCTGAGATGGATGTACAAACACTGATTTACGGCATGGCAGGAGAACTCAAAAGTCTTTGAGAAATGAGGGGAGAAGCATATTTTTTTTTTATCTTCTAAGAATTGTAATATGATTATGTATTCTTCATTTTCAGAATGGAGAAACAGGAAAAGAATCAGAAGAAGATAAAGATGCAAACAAGTCTGAGATCAGTGTAGTGTTTGAAATTGCTTTGAAGCGCAATATACCTGTCAGTTTTGAGGTACGTGTTACATATTTATCTGTTTGCTAAGAAAGTATTAAAAAAAAAGTGCCACTAAAACTCAACACAGTTAATAATATTAATACGTTATGAATATGACATTTACATTCATGCAAATTATAAATACAAAATTGGTAGTGTATCAGAGTCTAAGACACTTGAGTTTTTACTATTACATTAGATGCTCTTTCAGAAGTATTAGAGACCTAATATTTGGTTGCAAACAAGTGGATGGCAGAAAGACAATTCAAACATCTTCTGTATAGTGCTGTGGGATTAGAATCACTAGCCACACTCAATCTGATTTGAAATAATCTTCAAAACAGTCAGCCAAAGTCTTTGCTTTAACTCTAGGCATTCATACACTACAGAAGTTCCCATTGAGACCCTTTGCATCTGATGTGCTGTTTTCAGAAAGGCATGAGTATCTTTTTGTCTTCCACACTGTTTGACTCTCTATCTCTACTTAAGCCTTCATGATTTTTTTTTTCTCATTTCATATGATTTTATCTATGAACCTGCTTCTGACACCTTTGTTTACCTTAAGCGATAAAGAATATTTGGAATAGCTCCAATGCTATCAATGAATTAACTATGGGAGAATGAGCGATAGTAACAGGAAAATTTTTCCGATGAGAAAGTTCTGACACAAACTGCTTGTAAAAATCTAACGTTGTGGTAGGAACCACCAGACTTCCCAGCTGGGGCTTTTTTACCCTTTTTTTTTATTTTTTAAATGCAGAAAATGCTAATGTAAGTGGCTCTTTAAAGTTTTATTTTTCTGCTTTTTGTTTACATTTGAAATGAGTATATATGAAGAACGTGGGTAGTGCCTATACCGGTGATGGTTATTTTCTCCAGTGCTTTTTCCTTTTGAAGTATAGGCACATATTTGCATGCCAAAAAAAAAAAAATTGTGCGGTGGCTTGCCTTACAGTGTGCTGTATGCAGTTTGCTGACATGTTTGGCCCATATCCATGAATCGGCCAATGTCAGGTGAGCTATTTGGACCTTCTTAGAAATCTGAGAAATCTCTCAGAAGGTAGGTAAGAGAACCAAAGACAAAAAATATTGGTTTTGACTAAGGAATTCCTCAGTATAACAAATGCATATGTGTTCCGTATATATGGTCTATATAATACGGACTAATTAAAAAGTTAAGAGAATGTAAAATCTCGAGGATAAAACTGGGGTGTCTGGGGGTGTTGGTGTATCAATTTGCAACTACATGGAAAGAACATAACTCCTATATAAGATCAGCCATAATGGAAACACATACCTATGTTTCAAAAAGGAAGCTCATAATTAATTTTTCAGTTTTCACACATCATTTTCTATCTTAAGTATTTAAAAGTATTTGGAATAGTTCCATACAAATCAATACACTAAAATACAAGGAGATGAATGGTCACGGGTCACAGAATAGCTTGGAGGTTGGAAAGAAAAGAGGGATAGTGCTCTGAATATCTTCTTAACTTCATTCCTGTGTTTCAGCTTATTTAAGGGAGAGCATTTGGTAAGGAGAGGATGAAGGCAGAGGTACTTAGTACAGGAAAAGTGTAATGTGTCACTTGCCAAAGAATGTTAACAGCTTTGAAAAAAGACAGTTTCTTGCTCTCCTGACAGATTTTGTGTTATTTCCTGCCTTTAAATCTGAGTATAGGTGACATTCTTAAATAGAGTTTTGATTGAACTTGGTACTGGCTTGTATTTCAATAAAACTGCTAAGCAATTATGGGTAATCCCCAGGATCTGATGTTTCTAATAGGATTTTATTTACAAATGGTTTTCTGTTATTCCAGGCAGGCATCAAAGCTTTCTCTAGCTTTTTTTTGTGCGATAGCTATAAAATGATCTGCCTTTTCTTCATCTGACGAAGCATTAGCCAATGTTCCAACAGTGCTGTGTTATGCAACTAAGTAATGGTGATAAAGATATGTAAAGTTCTATGTAAACATGTCCTCAGAATTGCACAAGGGGTGGAAAATAGGGAGAGCATGCAGAAGCCCATGGGTTTCTTCTGTCTATCCTGTTTCGTATTTGGCTAATTTTAATTGCCTAGGAACTTTAGGACAAGTTTTAAGGAATTTCTATCTATTAAATCGTTAACTAAAATAAAAGCATTCAATTCTAGCAAAGAACAAGCTTTACTCCATATTTCTCACTCGTGCATCCTTAGCTAACCTTTATTCATCAACTTTTACATCAAATTGCAACTCCTCTAAGGCTCTCAATGAACAATTTTTAAGGAGTGATACAAAACTGATTGCTGTAGGAATTGTTAGAATAACTGTAAAATGGTCATTTTGCTTCTTATTCTTTCCTTGACAGTAGGCTAAAATCTTGCTTATTTTGGTTCTCTTGCAACATATATGTTTTTTATTTCCAACTTGTCAGTAAGGAGGTGGGTGAGACTAGAAGACATAACTGAGGTCAACAGCTTCAGGTATTAGAACATGTTGGGGTGTTTCAGATTGTCATTTTATTTTCAGTATTTTTCTTTGGATTGGAGTGTTCTTTCTTTAGAATAGCAAATTCAATAATACTTTTTTTCCATTCTCAGTATCAGGAGTGAGGGGATAGAGTGCCTGAACAGGCAAATTTTCTGCCCCTCCATCCCCTTCCAGTGTTCTGCTGGGAAAAAGATTTGCATTTTCTTGTGTTCCAGTCTTATCACAGTGAGGCAGAGATTCTGTATTTTGAACCAGGAACAGACCAAATTGCTGACTCTGGGAGACTGAGCAAGTTCTCAGCGGGAAGTTTCACACCCGTCTGGCTCCTGCTCTCCTGGGGATTAAGCCTTTCAGACTGGATGGTTGACATACTGAGTAGCTCTCACTCGGGTTTTGCATGATGGTCACCCTTCCTCACTCCGATTTTAATAAAACATCCAAATTTTTTTTTTTTTTTAACTGGGAAAATCTGGTATGTCTGCCTGCGTAAGCACATGGAAATATATTTGTATTTTAAAACTTCTAAATAATCATGGATGTAGGTGACATGTTTTTGTTGACCTGCTTTTTGTCTCCTCTTTTTTTTTTTTTTTTTTGTTGATGTCCATTTAATCTTGTTGTAATCTTTCGAATTTTCTACGTGGAGTCTCATTAATAATTGAAGCAGCGTTGCTTTTTCGTTGTAATCGTACTGCTGTTTTTCATTTGTCAGCATAATTCATTAAGTTGAGCCAAATTCACTCTTGATGTAACTTGACCTTAGATGTGTTTTGGCCCCATGTGTTTTCTCTTGCTGGAGTTATTCTTTAAATCAGTGGAACAGAACAAGAAAAGTGTATTGAACTGTCACCCTTAATCAAATTCTCAGCTTTAAATTAGCTATGATTTGGTCCACGGGTCGTATCTTTCAACTGAGGAAATAGTTTAATGTACTAATGCATATAGTGTTCTTGGATAGCAAAGGCTGAATTTCTTTTTAGTATTTTCTGTCCCTAGGCTTATAGCACAACTGTTTGAAATCATGTGGAGGAAAAAGATCTAAAATCTGGGGTTAACCAAAAATGTTGTTAGGTAAATATTTTTTTTTTTGCTAAATTACCAAATTTGGATGTTTAGCTTGATCCAGATCCCATCTGAATCTTATGGGGTTCATTCCATTGACAACACAGACTTTTTTTCATTTGCACACTAACAAAGAAACAGTTTTGAATGTTTTACAGGCAATTCTTTACCTTGTGTCACATACTTAAAAGTTGAAAAGATGAAAAACACACCGGAATACATTAGTTTTATATTAAGAAATATATTTTCATGTATATGAAAATATAATCTGGTTTTGTATTAACATTCTTTTTCATATATATATATATTTGTGTGCATTTATATATATGAGAAAACTTATATAAAACTAGTATTTTAGGAACTCAGCAATTGTATTTCTTAAGCAAGTTATTTTGTCCTTTTTCATCTGGTCAGTATAGACATTCTTGTATATTTTATTAATGCATTATATAGCATGTAAGTAGAAACACCTATATAATGGTATTAGTAAGACCACATAAAGATTAAGGACCTTAGTAAGGTTAATTTAGCCATGTTTTACAGCCAATGTGTTGTAATACTTGGATAGCAATGTACAGAGATGGATTAAGATACAGAGTGGGAAACCCTGCTGTGCGATGAAGGTGTTCAGCACGGATACGAAGCCTGACTGTGCCTGAGAGCCGGAGATCCTGGTGCTGGGCTCGTCCCAGCTCTGCTGCAGGCAGTGCAGCTTCTCAGGGCTCAGCGTGGGTCAGTGCCACGAAAGCACCGCTGCCTTCTCGCACGGTGAAGCACTAGTGGGCAACTCTCAAGTGAGGCAATCTTGAAAACACTTCTGAAATTATTACCTGGAATCGTAGAGTGGGAACACTCCTGGACGACAATAGGAAAATCCCATGCTGGCACAGATGTCGCCTTATTCTGGGAAAATGCGGGCAAAGTTAATTTTCATTTTGTGTCTTTTTATTGATATATGCTGTGATAATTGTATTTCCTGGGTAAAGTTGCCACAAAAGAGAGCTTAAAAAAGAAATACAAGCCTAAGGAGACCTCATTACAGTGTAACAGCAAAACTAAATAATGCAAGGGACATGACCTTGATAAAAAGAACTTTAATACAAAACATGTTGTAATAATACTAAGGTTGAAGGTTTCAGCCCATTAAAAATATAGTTATTACACCAAGAAGTCCCTAGCACCTTTACCTCAGTTCCCTTGCACTCAGGCATTACACTTCTTCAACAAATGGTTTGATGTAATTGCACCTACTGAAAAAATATGTATTTGTATTGATTTTGAAGATAATACAAAGAGGTGCCTGTCAATGCTCTAATGTCTCCTTATACACATTACATGTAACAAAGATTAAATTAGATAGCTGCTTCCGCCCATCAAACAAAATAACTGAACCTTTTCCCAAATGAGGTCTCTAATTCCTCATAGACATTGTCCAGACCAGTAAATGGTGCATATGTGAAGAGATGGCTATCTTAGCACTTGCAGTGCTGTGATTTGTTGGTGAATGCATCCCAGCAGTATAGCCTCCTAAAAGGAGACGTGTGTGTGTGGAAAAATGAAGACAGAAAAAGAGCTAAAGGAAGGTACAGCATTCAGAACTGCATTTTTTCCATATTATTGTAACTTCTAATATTGGAGATATACTTCAAATGCGTTTTCTCATTGTCATCCTGAATATGTTTGGAAGGGAATGAGTAAATGAAACTTTTCAGAGCTGATTGGCTTTTGTATCAGTCATGGTGGCTCTTTTGATAATTCCTTTTGGTACTGTTGGAAGGGACAGCTGAGAGTCATGGAGGCTAGACTGTGGCAGCCTTTCAAGTGTACAGCATATTGCTCTGAGTTGTGTATTCTGGCAAGGTAAGAGTTGAGAGCAGGCATGCTGCTGGCAGCTAGGACAGCGTAAAAATATGGACCTTTAAGACTGAAGTTTGGGACCATGCATGAACATCCTACGTTTAGTGGTAATAGAAAAAAATTACTAACAGGTTGAAGTGATGCCATATAAATACAGTTTTGTATAGGTTTTATGTAAAGAAATAGCCAAAGCCTGGTGGACCTTCATGAATTGAATTTCTTTAGTACGTGAAGCACGTTGCAAGGAAAAAACCAGAAGCCTTGGTTTAAATATGCATTATTGTTGTGTATTGTGTTATTGTGTAAATCTTTTTGAAAATATAGATCTACTGTATTTTCTGTGAAACATTGAATATGATGGTTAGATTTGCTTTCTCTAATTAGCCTTAATTTTCTGTCCTCAAATCTGGTACTGTCATTAATAATCGTCCAGATTTTATGAAAACCCATCTAATGCCTTCAGTTAGCAGGAAAACTGCATTAGTAGTAAGTACATTGCAGAGATACAAACATTAAGTTCTATTCTCGTAGAGTGATTTGACTCAATGTTACTTTCGCTTAAAAGGTGATTAAAGAAAGTGGACCTCCTCACATGAAGAGCTTTGTTACGCGAGTTACAGTAGGAGAATTCACTGCAGAAGGAGAAGGCAACAGTAAGAAACTCTC
Source organism: Calonectris borealis (assembly GCF_964195595.1). Taxonomy (NCBI): domain Eukaryota; kingdom Metazoa; phylum Chordata; class Aves; order Procellariiformes; family Procellariidae; genus Calonectris; species Calonectris borealis. Next base: position 36,387,567 of record NC_134313.1, read on the forward strand.
AAAGAAACGTGCTGCAATGGCTGTCCTACAAGAACTTAAGAAACTTCCTCCTCTTCCTGTGATTGAAAAGCCAAAACTTTACTTTAAAAAACGTCCAAAAACAATATTGAAGGTATGTGTCCGCCTTTGACAGAATTAGGAATGTTTGCTCAGAAAGTAAGTGTTATTCAGATTTTAAATCAGTAAAGGCTTATTTGTCATTTTCTGTTGATACTGTTACTTGTTTGCCTGTGCTAATATGCCTGTACTTTTTAAATTCTGAGAACGCTGTGAAATTCTCAAACATAATGGCTTGTAAGGTGCTCAGCTTAAGAACTGAGCTCACATCACTGAAGTCTTCAGGGGCTTGGTTCAAGTCTAGTGAAGGATCAAAACCTCCAAGCAGCTCTGTACAGCCATGTGAATTTTTAGCATCATCTCCTCTGGCAGGCCCTGCTAGCATATTTGGTGGTCCTCTCCCTGGTCTTTCCCCTCTCCCCTTGAAGAGGGAGAGAGAGATATGAAATAGTATATATATAGGGGGAAATGGTGCAGAGTCCAGCTTCCTCCCCTCGTGGAGCTAGATTTGGGAATTTTGTGGCTTCAGCTTCAATTTGTTTTGATTTTTGAAAGATTTGAAAGAAGACCAAGAGTATGTTGAAATCTCAGCCGAGTGTGTCATTTGTCAAGCACCGAAGGACAATACTTTTTTTGTTTCATGTGCCTATGTTTGATAATGCTCTTTAGCTCTCAAATACAGATAGAAAATTGACTGGAGACCAGCCCATAGAGGACTTGAGGACTTTGAACCATGTCTCCATTAAATCATGCCCTGTCTCAGAGGGTATTAATATGCTTCTTGCTGCACCAATGAGGCTTCCTTTAGAGGCTCTGGATTCTTGTGAGCTCAAGCTTCTTAAATGGTGCTTTTATTCTTGATGGCAGTAGATTTATTGCTATTTCTACAACTCAGTCAGTCTATGATGACTAGCCCTGGTTTGTCTACTCATCCTAATTTCATTCAAAACCAAAGGGTCATCTGAAGTAATTAGTCTTCCAAATGATCTAAGAAAAGCAGCCACATAGTGTCCATATATTTATGAAGCATCACTACCTAGTCTCAGCACTGAACATCTAGTCAGATTAACTTGTCATCTGTTCAGTGCAGAAGACGAGGCTTTGGAAGTGGCCAAAATCTGCTACACTTCATTTTATTTTAGGAGTATTATTTTGTGAAGAAGTAGTTAAACTCTTTGTACATAATTTTCTATTGTCTGGCATGTCGGATAGTCTTTTAGGTATACGTAAGGACACATTAATAGCCTTTCACACTCATTTTAGGTAAGTGTAAATAACAGTGGAGAGTTGCTCATTTTCCCTCTGGTGTTACAAGAGTCACTTTTGCCCCATACGATGCAGATCAGGAACCTTGAGACTAGAATTGCAGAAAAAAACAGGAAACCTTCATGTCCAAAACCTGTGCTTCAGATTATAGTTTTAGGACCTAAATTTCATCTCTTTTTCTGTATTTGCCTCTTGTTAGTTTAAAAAAAAAAATCTTCAATTTTTCTGAATTATGTAATGTCCACGGCTTGCATTATGTTAGGCTGGACAGCATTATACCAGTATGGCTTGAACTCAATCCTCATCGAGTGTTACCTTGACAGATTGTAAAAATAAGTAAATCAGTACTTACTTTACTAAAAGTATGACCAATAGAAATCTGTATACTCGATACACCAAGCGCAGAGTTCTGTAAGAGCAGCCAACAGAAAAGCCTTCTAAAATAAGCAAATACTTTGGAGAGTGCAAAACTGGCTTTGGAAAATGTACAAAGGACTTACCTCATCATCTTCCTCTTTTCATTTGTCTTCAAAACAGAATAAGTGATTTTTCAAAAAAACCCTAGGTTAATTAGATACCCAGCTCCTACTGAAATTCTGGGGATTTAATTCTCAAAAACTTCTAGGAAAAAATTAGCATAAAAAATAATTTAATGGAAAACCATCAGTATTAATGCAGCTTTAAAGCTGCAAGATCTGAAAAGGCTGTTGGCTCTAGCTGTCTCATTTTGGAAAGTTTTTCTCAAGAAAGATGCTAAGGGTATAATAATGTAAAAATCTCTTCTATTACCATATAACGTTTATATTGCAATCTTAAATTGAATATTCCAAAGTTGGCCATGTTAGAAAGAGATGTTAATAGTCAAAATAACCTGGATATGTATAAGGTTTTCATTTTTTGAATATCCAAACTGCTGAAATGCTTTCAGTGTACCCATTTCTTTCAATTTAACCTGCACATGTTTTGAGCATCAAAAAAAAGTGACAACAATAACTTCTTTTTATTTGCATATATATTTTTGAGGATATATCTTATGGCCTGCACTTTATCTAGCCTGCTCTGCATTTTGTCTCTGCCTGGCTTCTTGCCCACACAGCTGCCCTTGTGCATGACATTGTCTTAATTCTTTCACCTACATCTTCTCTAACAGCTTCAGCAGTTACGCTGTGAAGGATCTGCTGCACGGCTTTCTTCATATAATATCCCTCTCTGGTCTTTGCCTTCAGCTGCTGATCATCTCTTTAGGTTCTGGATCACTTGTTTGTTCTTGTTTGAGAAGCTCAAACAAACATGGCTGCTGATCTTCTCTTACCTTCAAATGGCTTCATGAAGAGGAAATATCTCAATAGCATAAAAACAATTCTACGTTCAAATGCCATTAACATTTGCAAGTTCATTCTTTGTGTTATGGTATACAAATCAGTTAAATATGACTTCAGATAAATATCTTTGGGTCTTAATTTCTTCTCCTTAAAATCTACAAACAAATATTTTTATAGCTATTTGCTTTGAGAGAGCATTTGCCATGTGAGTAATAATGTATTAAAAGGATTTCAGAACTAGATAGTTTGTAAAGACTGTAGGTTTTCACCTGTCTGTGTAATTTTGGACAGACCAGTCTCTCAGTCCTTTTGTTTTCCCCCCATCAGATCAATTCCTCCACCAACCGTACATTTTGACATATTATTGTGAGGATTATTGTCTGTTAAGCATTTAAAATACTTTGTGGGTGGCTCACAATTTGCAACACTTCTAGCTATTGGAGATATTCCTCTTTGTGTTTTCTAGCTTCACTACATAAAAGTATTTTGAGGGTGAATACCGATGACACACACACAGAGTAAACCTTCCACACCTTTAGTTGCATTGTAGGATGAAAGGCAGGAGTACTGAGAAGGAAGGCTGAGAGAGGCAGCTTCTGTGTTATATGGCAAATCTTTTTTGTCCCCATGTAAATCCCACCTATTCTTAGCGTACTGCATGTTCCAGCATTATAGGCAACCTATTTTAAGGGGTTAGGGGGAAGGGTCATAGAAACAGGGCAGTGAAATATAACTGATTGATGAATCTGCTAATTTTCATCCATCCCCATAGGACCTCCCTAGATAGATGAGGGTATTAGTAGCTTATAGATGCTAGGAATGCACACTACCTGCAACAGTGGCAGACAATAGGTGCATATTATTTGACGCAGTTTTGAGCTTGAGGATTCTTATCTTCTGTGTCATGATCAGAAAATAGGAAGAAATTTACTTCTTATTCTCTCAAAGGGAGTATTAAAGAAGAGGTAACCCTAGCAAATTATTTATTGAAGCAGCATAATAGTTGTATGGATATATGCTGAAATAATGGTTCTTTCTTTTAAATCTGTTTTAGACTGGGCCAGAATATGGTCAAGGAATGAATCCCATCAGTCGTCTGGCTCAGATCCAACAGGCCAAAAAGGAGAAGGAGCCAGAGTATGTTCTTCTTTCAGAGAGAGGAATGCCTCGCCGTCGAGAGTTTGTTATGCAGGTATTATCTGCTGTCACGTTAGAGATAATGCCCTTGTTATGTTATATTATGTTCAAACTCAAGCAAAATGGGGGCATGATATGGAGTGGATCCCTCTGTGTTTAGCTCTTTGCTTTACGGTCAGTTATACAAGAAGAGTATGAAATACAGTATCAGAAAGCCAGTTTGAACTTCCTTCTTTCTCCTGCTGAAACAAATGGCAATTATGTTATGTGCCTTCTAGATGCTTTTCTTGTAGTGATTTTGCATTTTTTATACTCTTCTTATTTTTATTTCATCTCATGGTTTCTGTCTTTATCCCTGATGGTTCATGATTTATGTCTTTTTGAAAAATTTTTTTTTTTTTTTGCTATTTTTGGTCAGAGGATTGCAATACAAACAAGTATTTTGAAATATGGATATGAATATCTCCATATTACCAAGCATTTTGGTTTAAAAAAATAGTGTTGTAAATCTTGTAAGAACTCTTTTCAGATTTTCAGTTTCTTTGTGGCTTTCTTCATATCTGAAATACCACAAAAAAAACCTTCCATCATGTGTTTTAGCCTGTCCAGTTAAAGGCTCTGGACCTAATACAGAAACAGTAGATCATTAAGGTTTCTTTAATTTTTAAATTAAGAACATCCACAAAGATTTAATATAACTGTGATATTTTGTTAGATAGCACAACAGCAGGTTAAGAAAGATTAGGAACAGGAAGGAATTTTTTTCTCTTGAGTTTTCACTCAGGGGTGATTTTGTGCCGGAACAATTCAGAACAGCATACCTGAACATGTTCTGACTTGTTGTCTACAAACTACACCCAAATGTCACTTCTGATCACAAGCAGAATTTATGACGTTCCAGCACTTCCTCCTCCCGAAAATTAGTTATGTTTTCACTTAAATCTTTAAGTCCCTCCTTCATGTCAATCAAGATAGGCTAGCAATCTTCATTTCCTCGGACCTCAGTGGTCTTTCTTGATGATTTATTATTTTTCTCTCCAAAGCAAAAGAAGATACTAGGTTCCTTTTGTTGCAGAATCTGATTTATGAGTATAAACTTGGATTTCCAACTTTTTATGCTAGGTGAAAGTATTTGAAAAAGAGTGATCCTGTCCCTTGCGCAGACCCCCGTGGGAGTGTCCACAGTTAGAGATGGTTGTGTGAGGCGTCAGAAGAGGACTGTATAACGCGGTCTGGTATTAGAAAGATGGGCTGCGAATTTGGTTTTCCATTGGAGGAGTCTCAATAATGGCAAAATCTTTGGTTTGAATAAAAAAGAACATCTTAAAAGCAGTGAATACATAGAAGATTCCCTTGTCTAAGACGACTTGTGAAAGAAAGAGTCAAAGAAATTCCATAGAGCAGTTGCTTTATTATGTATACTGTTAAACACCGTAGCCCCATTTTTACTCTTTTGTGATATTTTCACACTAAAATCATGCTGCTGTTTCTCCCACCTTCAGGAAGTCTCAGTGGGTTCATTATGACATGCAAAAAACCTTATCAGAATAAAAAACCTCTGTATAAACTACTTAAACAACGTTTTCATTTAATTTAATTGAATGTGGAAGTAAAATATCCAGAGATAATATGTTCATTTTTATCTGTCACACAAAGAGCAAGTTTAGATGTGATGAAATGGATCCAATTACTTGTTCTGACCACTAGATAAACAGAAGAAAACCTCTGATGACATTAGTTGGTGTTCTGTTCCCAAAGTTAATTTCAGAAAGCTCTTTCTCTTTGTAGTCAGACCTTTAATCCTTGATAGAGGTTATAATAATAGCTAAACCAGTTTTACAGGTCTGAGAAATAGCAGCACATTGATTTATTGTGAGCTATGCTATAAATTATCATTTTGTCTTGTCCCATTAAAGTCCCTCAATTTTATTGCATATAAACTTGTAGCAGATTGGCTATTTTCTAATTGTGATTGCAAAACTGCATAGAAGATAAGGGTTTTATTTCAAGATTATTAATATTTCTGTCTTAGGTAGCCAAATCTTTTTGTTTAATTATGTATGTACTTTGAAGGGATATTCATGATCATTATTATTTATTTGCAACCTCTTCTCTGTATTTAGAATTAATAGGTATTTGAGTAAAGGAAAATTAAAACTTTTAGGGAAATATATACATGATAATTTGAGGAAAGTGAATAATTATTGAATAACTAATTGAATAAATTACTAAATAACATTTATTATTTATTTAACAATTATATGCCTGTTTTTACAATTTTTTTAAAGCTCCTTCCTTTGACCTCTAAGGTTCCTTTTATTCAGATCACCTTGGCTCTTTTATTATTTTTATTTTATTTTGGTTTCCTTTTTTTAACGCACTTTTGAAACCATACACTATTTTAAGAGAAAATTTGGCAAATAAAATGGCTTAATGGACAGAGTGAAATATAGCTATCAAAGAGGTATGAATATTGCATAAGTGAATAGCAATGACAGTGCTGATATCACAAACCAGACACATACAGCTTCAGGAGTTTAAGAATAGTACCAAAGCCAAGGAATAAGTTAAAGCTTTACTCTTTGTGGATATCCATTGTCTATAATTTGTCTTTATTTTGAGGTTTTAATTTCTCCTAGTTTTATGAAAGGCATCTTGTTTGTCAGAAACCCTTTGTGCAGTACAGACCACAGGTCCAACGAGAAGCCTTCTTTCCAAAGACTGTTTTGATAAAACCTTGTCAGGCATAAGTGCGGAGGAAGAACGCAGCCCCAGCCCCTGTGTTCCTTGGAAAGCGACAAAGTGGGGGGAATGTGAACATGGTTTTCATCTTTCTTTAGGAACCACTCTCATTTAAATCTCCAGGTTATTGTTTGTCTCTCCGTTGTTCTGGATACTGTCCTGATGATGCTGGGGAGCTGCTGCAGGCAAGACTCCTACAAGGACGAGGCAGTCCAGATCCTGTAGTGCTTCCCGCGTTAAGAAAAAGGGAGGAGGAAGAGTGGGGGAGATGTTCAGCAGGGAGAATGGGGTTGGCACAGAGGCTGGTGGAAGAGAGAGACAACTGTGTGTGCACGGAGATAGAGAAAAATGTAGCTCTTTGGTACGAGTTTGGGGACCTTCTGAAAAATCTAAACAAGCTCCTCTGTGTGAAGCAGTATTGTAGTCCCTTTCTGCTTTATGATCAATGTTTTCTTTTTAAGGTAAAAGTAGGCAATGAGATTACTACTGGAACAGGCCCAAACAAGAAAATAGCTAAAAGAAATGCAGCAGAAGCAATGTTGCTACAGTTGGGTTACAAAGCCTCTACTCCTCTTCAAGACCAGCCAGAAAAGGTGAGAACGAATTGTTATGATGCCCACATTTTACCCTTGTCTAGATTTCTTAGCTGTATCAGCCAATCACTTAGTAATAACAGAAGCTTAAACTTGTGCCCCCCCGTTTTAGGAGGTTGCTTGTCAGAGATCAGCCTTCGTTTAACTACAGCTCTATAGCTACAGTTCAGTAGTAAGTGCAGCCTCTCCTCCTGTAAGAGTAATTAAGAAGTGAAATGTAGTTCCAGAGGATATTGTGTGTGTACAAAAGTGTACATGTAATGTGTGCACCTATTTCTACTTACAAATCAGGACGAACGTGCCTCTTGCTTTTGTTCCATTTTAGGCATCCATGAGAGGACTGAGAGGAGTGATGTTATTAATTTTCATACATGAAGTAGTCATTGTAGTCAATGTTTGTCTTCCCATTGCGTATGCACTAAAAGCATTCCAGAAAAATAATGGCCTTTTCAGGTTTGATGACTGAGAAAGAAAATGTGTGTCATTTTTTTTTTTTGTGGAGAAGGAATTACGTTTTAAATTTGTATGTGTTGCAGGTATGTATTTCCATGTTAGTGATTTGCAACTTAGCACTCCTCTCCTGTCTTGAGTTTATTGATGGAAGGTTTTTTAACCAAAATTGGGTGTTAAGGTTTTGCCTTTTGTATCCTGAAAAGATATTTGGTAAGGTATTTGGCTAAGCTGTGGACTCTGAACAGCTGCTGTTTTATGCAGAGTCACTGCATGTATGTATTTTAATCATGGCTTAAACGTTTGCTGTGGCTGCACTAGCTAGCTCGGGTCAACAGAATGTTCTGCTGGGCTTTTCTAAGGACCACATGATAAATCTGAATGTAATATATGTCTATATATCTCTTCTGAAACACCCTTTCTTTTTCTTAAAAAAAAAAAAACAACATATATATAGGAAGATACTCTGTTCTGTACGTTCTTTACTCCTTGCCAGGAAAAGATAAATGCCATACTGGTTACTTGGCTCCACCTCCTTCTGTTTCTCTCTCCTCTGAGAGGAGCAGCGCCATGTATGCTATTCACACTCACCTTCACTACGTTCTTCACTATATATCTTAGTCATATACAAGTGCTCAGTACTCTAAATAGAGTACTTGGAGGCTAGATGGTGTTCCTAGTGAGAACACACTGTGGAGTCATAGCCATTTTAGAAAAGGCTTATGACAGAGTCAAATGATAATTCATTTTCACCAGAATGCTGAGACTTTTCAGCTGTAGAAGATATTTTCTACCAGTTTCAACCTTTTCTTCGCTGCCAATTTAGCTAAAGGGCTTTTTCAAAAACAAAGCAAAACAGAAAAGTCAACTTTTTTTTCTAATGGGAAAACATAGGTTTTCATTCTATGATTTCAAATTGGCTGAACTATTTTTACGCAGTAATTTTCAGAGATAAAGCCTGAAAAAATTCAGCCCACAACATAGTTGCTTTGGAGAGCTCTATAAAGTGGAAACTTGTGGTTACATTGAAATCCTTAAAAAAAATTGAGTGGCTAAAACGAGGCTCTGCTGCTTTGTTTCCCTACGTTTATTAAACTATTGCTTACAAGTGCATTGTCTTTAAAAAAACAGGTTTAATTACGTACTTGCAGATGTAGGTATCTTAGAATTGATAGACTAGCATACAATGGCCTAATATTATTCTGAAGACAATGAGCAAACATGATACTGTATCCAAAAAATGTGAACTACTCAAATTTTATGTAGTGGGAGTATTCAAGATCATAGAACGAAGTTTTTATAGCTTTGTTGGGGTTAAGGACATAAAATATCTAGAACATCTGGCTTTATCTTCTGCATATAACAGACTGAACATATTTAAAGCAGATACACAAGTTAGTTTGTGTAGATGAAAGTATTTTAATTCTCAAACTAAACTGTGCTGGAGAAGAGGGAAAATAGCCCTTACATCTCTACCAATTTGAGCATTGCAAAATTCCTTCAATATAAATTGCACAATAAACATGTACCATTAGAAGACACTTGTTTCTCTCTTTGAATCCAAATTGGGGCCCAATGTAGATTAGCTGACATATCAGGTTGGCATCTAAATGGACAATTTTCACTTGTGTTGTTTTTGATACTTTTAAAAAAGGCAACTTCTCTTTCCCCTGCCCCCCTCTTCCCTGAATCCTTTCATCCGCTTTCTCCTCCCTTAAAAAAAAAAAAAAACAGCAAATTCAGTGTTTTTTCCTTAACCCCAGTACATAAAATGTGACTGTATTCATTGTATTAATGAAGACCTAAGAGTGTTACAAGAGCCATGCATGGTGCTGATGGCAGTACAGGTAAACAGGTAATCAAGGTAATGTAAAAAAGTAAAGGCTCTACTCTTTTCTGAGGTAATCTGATTCGTGGAAGAAATCAGTAATGGTTGTGCAGAGTCCTGAGGAGAGCAATTTGAAAGTGCCCTGGGAGACTTTTTGCAGCTATCAGAATTTTAGCTCTATGGATGAGAATGGATAGTTGTAATGTCTTCATTTTTTCATGTTTCCATCTTTTCATTTCTTCTTGCCACTTTTATTGTCTTTGAGAGAAGAAAACCAGAGACGATTTCATGCATGTGAGACAGCAGCACTAAGGATAACTTACTGATAGGTGAATTCTTGTTAAATTCCCCATCATGATCAAGTTAATAAACAGTAAAAAGAGAGGAATGAGGAGAGTTGGAAATGTTCTCATATTGTAGCAGTGTGCTCGTGCTGATTTTCCTATCATGTTATGAATGCACAGTATGTATTCCTGACAAAACCATGCTGTTGTAACAGACAGCAGTAAATACAAACATATTTATAGATTTCATATTGCTTATTCATTTGAAAAACTGTTGTCTTCCATGTTTTCCAATATACATATTATCTGCTTCATAATACAAATAAAAGGAGTTATGTGAAACTAAAGTGCATGGAGGTGGGTGACCAGTTTGAGAGCCAGCTCTAATACCTATCTTCCCTTTCCACAAAGTATTTCCCATTTTTATTGCACGTTGCCTAGGCTGTCAGCACATTGGGGTGTACATGATGAGGAAAGGCAGGGAAACAATCATTGGAATAGCTGCTTTGCATAGTGAGCTCTTCCCTTCTCTTTCCCAAGGAAAACATATCATCTAGTAGTCTGCATTACAACATGATAGTAATCTAAACAGCCTTAACGCAACCTCAGAGATGCAGAGGCAGATTTCAGCCAGCTGATCCTCCTTCGCGTCTCTTCTGCTCTCCAATCAACTCTGTCTTCCAGAGCAAATGATTGCAACTTTGTCACGGCATATAGACTGCTTTGCTGCGAGGTTTTCTGTTTGCATACGAAATCCCAGTGAAATCTGAAAGGGATCATTTGTTTCACATTCATCGAGCTGGTTGTCAATAGCTCCTAGTTCATGAGGAAACTTGGACTTGTTTATCCACTTTTACATGTAAATCTAGAACGCTGCCATCTTATTTACAGTGTAGACTTCAGGAGTGGCCTTATTTTGAACTTCTATGTTAATTGCTTCCCTTTTCTGTATCAGAGTGATATCCAGTGTTAAACATAATAAAATTAATTTGAACACAATTAGCTTCCTCAAAAAAAGTCTATATATTAAAATAATGGAAAATTGCAAGCTTTTTTGGCTTCCACTTCAGTAATTAAATGGATTCCTAGCAAGTAAATATTTTTAAATTACACCCAAAGTACTTTGTAGTGTTTATGCATTCTTTCATAGGCAGATATTAGGATCTTCTTGTTTTAGAATGTAATTTCTCTGTTGTCTGTGTACGTTTTTGGTTGAGAGCTGCTTAAAACATTTGATTTTAAGTCTGATTTGGTAACATTGAGTTGAGCCTAATCCTTGGGGGAACATTTATATTTCAGTGTTAGGCAATAATTGTTAATGTTTATTTATGAAGGCTACATTCCTCAAATAACCTATTTTAGACAAAAATTAAGATATGTTAGCAAAGTTTTGTGAGCAGATGTGGCAATCCCAAGTCATCCTTTTTAGAATCTTTCAACTAAATTTATAAACATGAATGTTCTGTTTAAGGAATAATTTGCCCTTTACTTATTTGTCTTTTTCTACCTGTTTCAGCTTGGAGAAAACAAGAGTTGGAATGGCCAGAATGTTGGGTTTCCTGAGCCAACAAGTACCAGTAAGTATTGCTTTCTAAATTTATATTTATACTTACTTCTCCTTGTCTCTGTAGAATTTGGATTATTCGAGATAATTGAAATGCTTACTGTAAATATTTTAGAGTTTTTATTGCAACTAGATGAATTAACTCTTGAGTGTCCGCTGTGTGAGTATAGGTATGAATGAGCGCAGGAACAAGGAGATTTTTATTTACTCATTGAATCATTGAATCCTTCAGGTTATAGGGGATTTTAGGAGGTCATCTAAACTGCCTGCTCAAAGCAGCGTCAGTACAGAGTTCACACAGGGTTGGTTATGTCTTTTTTTCCAGTTCTCCAAGGACGGAGATTCCATAGCTTCTCTGGGCAGCCTGTTCCAATGCTTAATTATCTTCACATTCAATTTTTTTCCTTTTACCCCAGTCGGAACATCTCCTGTTTGTTTATGGCTATCATCTCCTGTTTTTCTGCTACGTACCTCAGTAATGTGCCTGGCTCCATCTTTTTGTCAACCTCTTCTTAAGTATTGGAAGGCCGCTATTAGGTCCCCCAAAGCCTACCACTGTCCTCTAAGCGTGATCATCCAAACAGATTTTCATCATCTAGTAATTCATCTACCTAGACTCTTAATATCATAGCTTGGATACAAGGATGCTGTGGGAGACATGATGTCAAGAGCCTTGCTAAAGCCAAGGTAAATGACATTCACTGCTCTCCATTCATAAATCCAGTCATTTTATCATAAAAGGCAATCAGGTTGTTGAGGCTGTTTTTATCCTTGTGTTGTTCCCAATGGCTTTTTTCCTCCTCTGTGTGCCCACAAATGGCTGTAAGAGGACTTACTGCATGATTTTCCCAGGGACTGAAGTGAGGCTGACCAGCCTGCCTTTTTTGATGATGATAATGCCTTTTTCCAGACATTGGAGACCTCTCCTGATCTCCATGACTTTTTGAAGATAATAGAGAGTGACCTCACAGTTTCATAAGCCGGTTGACTCAGAACGCTAAGATACATCCCATTTGGTCCAATGGACTTGTATGGGCTGAAAATGTCTCAAGAGATCTCTGACTCTGATCAGGTTCCGCTACTGGTAGTTTCTCTCTTCCTTGAGCTGTGTCTATAGACACAAAGGCCTGAGAGACCTTGCTGGTGAAGACCAACTTCAGTTGCACTGTAATAGGTAATGAATAGGACAGACCTTTGTGACTTTATAACTAGTTTTTTGCTGTTTGGAGTGGTAAAGATAATATAAATAGTACTTCCTTCACTTCTCCATAAGCCCTGGATTCTTCTCTAGAACTGTATTGAGTTTTGAACTTCTTAAGATTCCTAAATATTATCTCCCTCAACTAAGGATTGTACTAGAGACAGACACACACATGAGCTACCTTCTATTTTTTGCCTAAGATCATGTTTGAAGGACATGGTCCTAAAAGCAGGTTTTAAGGGGGTTCAGTAGTGTCCAGTATATATGGGGTCTTCCCAGTCACCAGACATAGGGAATAATTTGTGCTTCAACTTACACAAAAGTTTGCTACTATTTAAAGCGATCTTGGATTCAGCACATGCCATTGTGTTTCCCTGAAGGGAAGGATTCTGCAGGATCTAAGATTTCTTATTAATTGCTTCCTTCCAGCCCTATCATCAATCCCCATCAATACTTCTAGATAATTTCTGTTTGCATTTTCAGAATCTCTAAGAACATGGCCTGTGAAACATCTTCAAACGTTAACATCTTCAAATGTTAACATACTGGAGTTGGAGACAGGAGAATAAGACCTCCAGCTTTTCTCTCCTATCCTTGCAGTGTCTTGTAGCAAAGATTTATAGATGACATTACAACCACCTACTACACCAAAAGAAAAAACAATCCCTTTCCCAGGCTTCATCTTTGCAAGCAAGAAAACTTTGGCAGTCATACATGTAAATCCAAATCTAGAAGGCGAACACAAAAGCAAACTCACTCAACAGGAGACAAGATCAATAAAAATTATATTTTAAACCTGTGCTGACCAAAGAACTTGTTTTTCACAGATTGACCTGCTCACAGACCTTTTTGCAGCCACAGGCCATGGTACAGAAACAGGTTTTCGTTCTGGGATGCTTTTCTAATGCATGAAAGACATTTCTAGATGCCTTCATTTCCATTCTTCTGATCTCCAAGTAAATTGAAATCAAAGGAGATGTAGCTATGACGTCAATAGACGTAGAGCATTTATTTCTGACAGTGATGTTTGGAGTCCACTGGGCTTAATCCCTTAACTCCTTTTTTGAGGATTCCAATTTAGAGGCAACGTTAATAATAATCAGCTGATTAAAGTGTATCCTTTTTTATTTCAGAGGGACTGTGCTATTCTTTTGCGAAATAGGAAGGGTTTGAACCCAAAATGCTATCAACAGGCATATATTTTTTTTACTGATTTTTTTAACTCTTCACCTCATAAAGGGCCTTTCTCTTCTAGGGAATTTTCTTCAAAATATACAGCTTAACTGTGATTTCCATGTAAAGGCATAAGAGGAGAATGAATCTGTTACAGTTATGTAGAGGACAGACCAGTCTTTCTTCACCTTACAGTCTCATCCAGGATTCATGGAAGACCTAGAAATGCATTTTTCTTCCTTAAATGTGTTAATGTGATATCACCTCTGGCTGAATGAATTGCTAATAGGTCTTCTTTTTGAGTTTCTCATTAAAACCTCTCTTGGTATTTCTAAACTAAAATGGCCTTTCTGATAGAATTATGAATCTGCTGTATCGATTAGCACTCTATTAAAGTATATTTTTGTATAGAAGACCACTGTAGTAGTTGCTGTACTGTAGATCTTTCAACGTATAAATATCACACCATTTATTTGTAATGTATAGGAAAGAACCACAGATCTCTGGATAAAAAAATGTATAGAACATTTTTGTATGTTCTTTAGGTAACCAGTAAGTTCAGTTGATAACTTCCTACTGAATGGCTCTGTGAAGAGGCCTCTTTTTCAGGACGTGACTGAGGTCAGGGGATTGCCGCATTTGGAGAAGATGTATGCAGTTATCACTTCATATTTCTCACCAGTTTTCCATAGACATGATTACTTGTTGAAATGCTGTGCTAGTATTTAGTAGGGGGATGGTCTACCTTACTTATTTTAAGTTTACCTATAAGCACTTCGCCTGCTCTGCTTCTGGTAGTATATTATGTGTTAGTTTCCCACACAGGGAATGCATAAAAAAATCCTGAAGAACTAGTAGTATTAAGAATTTTCCCTGTGCACACCCGTTGATCTTCCCCTAAGCCCCAGAGTCCAAGATAACTTCAGAGCTTTATAGTCAAGGAGAACTGAGGAAATTTGAAGTGTCTTCTCCTTTTGAATAAAAGAAATCACTTGCATGCATGATCTCTCATGCACGTGTGAAGTGCAGGGGTTTTTTAAGGCAGTTCCAAATAAGTTCTACTGCTTGAGATCAAAAATGTCACATCCTTTCAGGTATGAATATGTTAGTTTATATTTCAGAACAACAGTTGTTGGTAGGTGAATCTACTCTTGCAGTGTTATCATTATTGTAGGAAGTTTTAAAGAGGGCAAATGGAGCAGCTTCCTCCCTTCTATATCCTTGCTTACAAGACAAATGTACACTTTGCATTTGTTGATACCCTAAAACCTAACTTTCAGTGGTCTTGAAAATCCGAGGCTCTGAGATTGCTACATCTACAATTTGGCAGCTCTTACTCAGATTTCCAGTAATTTTATTCCAGGAAAACAATTTTGTCCTGTTAGGACAACGTATTGTGCATCACTTTCCTTTTGCAGGCAGATACTCTTTCTTTGTGTGCATAATGCACTGTGTTTCCATCTGAAACTGTGTGAAATAAAACTGGAATAGTAAAATGAAGTTGTATACTTTAGTACAACTAAACCAAAAATCATAACAGTTATATATTTTAGTACAGTTGAAGAACAGATTTCATTGTACCCTTATTATGTAGTTTGTTTTTGCTGAGAAATACCCTACAGTCCGTATTCTCCTACATACTCGCTCAATGCATTTTTAATATTCCCTATTAAATATCCTTGAAAATTAACTTCTCCTGTTTCCCTCTGTCATGTAAGTTTCCCTCAGTAAGTTTGCAGACGACACCAAGTTGGGCGGGAGTGTTGATCTGCTGGAGGGTAGGAAGGCTCTGCAGAGGGACCTGGACAGGCTGGATCGATGGGCTGAGGCCAACTGTATGAGGTTCAACAAGGCCAAGTGCCGGGTCCTGCACTTCGGCCACAACAACCCCAGGCAACGCTACAGGCTTGGGGAAGAGTGGCTGGAAAGCTGCCCAGAGGAAAAGGACCTGGGGGTGCTGGTTGACAGCCGGCTGAACATGAGCCGGCAGTGTGCTCAGGCGGCCAAGAAGGCCAACGGCATCCTGGCCTGTATCAGAAATAGTGTGGCCATCAGGAGCAGGGAGGTGATCGTG
Source organism: Calonectris borealis (assembly GCF_964195595.1). Taxonomy (NCBI): domain Eukaryota; kingdom Metazoa; phylum Chordata; class Aves; order Procellariiformes; family Procellariidae; genus Calonectris; species Calonectris borealis. Next base: position 36,403,258 of record NC_134313.1, read on the forward strand.
CCCCTGTACTCGGCACTGGTGAGGCCGCACCTCGAATACTGTGTTCAGTTTTGGGCCCCTCACTACAAGAAAGACATGGAGGTGCTGGAGCGCGTCCAGAGGAGGGCAACGAAGCTGGTGAAGGGCCTGGAGCACAAGTCTTATGAGGAGCGGCTGAGGGAACTGGGGTTGTTTAGCCTGGAGAAGAGGAGGCTGAGGGGAGACCTCATCGCGCTCTACAACTACCTGAAAGGAGGTTGTAGCGAGGTGGGTGTTGGTCTCTTCTCCCAAGTAACTAGCGATAGGACAAGAGGAAATGGCTTCAAGTTGCGCCAAGGGAGGTTTAGATTGGACATTAGGAAAAATTTCTTTACTGAAAGAGTGGTCAGGCCTTGGAACAGGCTGCCCAGGGAAGTGGTGGAGTCACCATCCCTGGACGTATTTAAAAGACGTGTAGATGAGGCCCTTAGGGACATGGTGTAGTGGGCATGGTGGTGTTGGGTTGACGGTTGGACACGATGATCTTAGAGGTCTTTTCCAACCTTAATGATTCTATGATTCTATGATTCTATGTTACTTTTGCAGCTATCCTTGCAGCAAACTTCGCTTCTGTTCCTCCTACTCCCTGGCAAAGCTTCTTCCCACAGGTTTACTTCTTTACCTTTCCTCTTCTTTTCACAATCTTAAAGATGAAACAAGAAGCTATTTGTTTCTTGATTTGGGATATCTTAGGCATTTTTCACACATGAAATAACAAGAACGTCGAGTGAGTTTTTTTCCCTGAGATGCTGTGGGCTGACCACAAGCATTTGCAGCCCATACAGGAGATGTTTACTGTCAACAGGATGCTGGTTTATCTCTCTGGATTTGACTTAAGAAGTTATCAACAAAAACAAAACATGTAACAAATAAACAATCCTAATGCAAAGTGCATTTTCTTGGGAACGTATTTTGGTTTTATATTTCTAGATGGGGTAATCACAAACATCATACAGTATATGTTCTAGGAGAAGCTGTAGATGAGCTATGAAGAACACAAATATGTAAAAACAAAAGCAAAAAGTAACAGTGTTTCTATATATTATAATTCTAACAAGGAAAAAATGACCCCACCTGTTTTTATATGTTCCCCACCTTCAATTTTGCATAGTATAGTTTTCCTTTATCTATTTCCAGCAATTTTGGGAGTCACAAAGTAAGTATTGAAAAACTAATCCTGAAAAAATACTGAGAGCAATCCTACCTCTCTGTAAAGGACAGATTCTTTGTTTTTCTTGCCTAACATTTTATTACTAGGGATTTGTGCATGACTTTACAGTCTTTGTTCTTCAGAGTACATCTGCTCCTGCTGTTTGTTCACCACCTGAAATCATAATCATTTGTTTGTGACATCACAATTAGTTACTGTGAAGATGATTAGATCGTCACCAACAGATGATTATGATTTCAGATGGTAAATGAGCAGCAGGAGCAGATGATCTCCTAAGGAACAAACATACTTGATCTCATGCAATTGTTCTCAGTAAAAAAAAAAACAATGAGAAAAAAGCAAATAGATATTCAGAAGAGTTTCTTAAATCTGTGATGACGAAATTTGAGCATTTTTCCATGAATAACATGTATTTTAGTATTTTTTAAAATCTACTTAAATAATAAGAGATTAAGAATATAAGAAATATAAAAAATATGAAAATATATGGTGTTATTGTAAGCCCTAACTGTATGATTACATTCAAACTCTTACTTCGATGTTTCTTTACCAGTTTTTTGGGAGAAAATAAATGCAAAATAAATCATGTATTTATGAAATTTTGCATACTAATACATCTTCACTTTGGAGGAAACAAAATTTGTGTGAGCTTTATAGTTCTGGCCTTCACTAGTTTTTATAAAGACTCTTTTTTATAGTCCTCTATGTGTTTATTTTTCAACTGGGGATTTTGGTGAAGACTTCCAGTAGATAATTTAATACCCCTGTATTTCTATGAACAATAACTGAAGTCTACAGTATGGGAATAAAGTTTTTGTTTTGTATTTCAGACATTTTTAATTGGAATGTATATGTGTTGTATTTTGCTGAAATATGTAATTCTTTCGGGTGTATTTCAAAGATGAGTTGCAGTGGATTGTATGCATTTTTGCTCACTAAGTACTGCTGTTTCATTGGACTTCACTTTTGAATTGCTTCCAAACTTACTAAACTTCGTCAATTATAATACACTCTTGCTAGGAGTTGGATTGATACATCACTAACCATTTGTTGAATTATTTGTCATTCTGAATAGAAACCACACTAAGAGGGGTTGACAACACCACTTATTTGATGAAGCACGGGCCACAGAACAGTAGTTTTCCATCTGTTTGGTTTGGGTTTTTTTGTTTTGTGTTGTGGGTTTTTTTAGCAAACATACTGTCAGGTGAACATTATACCATCACTGTGTGTTTCAGGGAGCAGTTCAATCAGCAGAGCCACTTGTCTACACTCTGTATGTCTCGCAACCTTGGCTAAAGTCTCTTAGAGCAGTTGGTTATGTTTAAATAACACCTTGCTTCTGTAGCTGCTGAGTTGATGTGCTAATTTGCTAATTTTTTAAAAAAAAAGAATTCATCCCATCTTCTAGCAAGGGTCTGAGATAACTAGATTTTCTTTCTAACTGAAGACATAGGAAAATTAAATTTAGAAGCAGAGGAGATTTGTCTAATTTTGTTTCTTCCGTGAGTTATTGAAGCTAGGAAATCTAGGCTGTATTTGGCATTATTAATAATTAATGTGTTATTTTTCAGTGTCATCTAGCAATGAGAATGAGATAATGATTTATCCAGAATAATACCAATTAAATACAACTTGCATATATTTTTGAAACAGTGGAAAAAAACTTCTAAAACACCTAATATTAAAAACCACCTCATATTAACAAAACAGGAAAGGGAGTGTGATTGTTTTTTCCTTGCTGTTTTGAGAACTAGTGGCAAGATCCCAATTAGCATTTTTGTGTGTAAGTGGGATTTGGGCACAACTCAGGTGTACAAGACCACAACTGAAATTAGTCCTCCTCCTTTCCCCATCTTTCCCCTTTTGAGATGCTCGGTTAGGTGCTTAAAGTACTACAAGTTTCGCATCTTCAGATGTGATGCTTTCTTTGCTGAGTTTAGAGTACAATGCGTATTTCTAAAGTACCTAGTGTTTAAACAGGTGGCCAGAAAGTTGGGAGACTTAGATTTAGTTTCCTTCTTCACTCATGGGGTGCAGAGTAATCTGGATAATGGCAGCCGCCTTTTGGAGATGTGTATCTAATATCATTACGATTTGCAGACAGAACATAAAAAATCAGCTGCTGTCAAAATGCAAGAAATCCACAGAAAAGGAGTGATCTAAAGGAATCATGACTTTGTAGTCTGTTGTCGTGGTTTAACCTGGCAGCAGCCAAATACCACGCAGCCGCTCGCTCACCCCCCCCGCCGGGTGGGATGGGGGAGAGAATCAGAAGGGTAAAAGTGAGAAAAACTCGTGGGTTGAGATAAAGACAGTTTAATAGGGAAAGCAAAAGCCGCGCACGCAAGCAAAGCAAAACAAGGGATTCATTCACTACTTCCCATCGGCAGGCAGGTGTTCAGCCATCTCCAGGAAAGCAGGGCTCCATCACGCGTAACGGTTACTTGGGAAGACACACGCCATCGCTCCGAACGCCCCCCCCTCCTTCTTCACCCAGCCTTATATGCTGAGCATGATGTCATATGGTATGGAATAGCCTATTGGCCAGCTGGGCCAGCCGCCCTGGCCACACTCCCTCCCAGCCCCCTGCACATCTGGCAGGGCATGGGAAGATGAAAAGTCCTTGACTAGCGTAAACAATACCTAGCAACAACCAAAACATCAGTGTATCATCAACATTATTCTCACACTACATCCAAAACACAGCACTATACCAGTTAATAGGAAGAAAATCAACTCCATCCCAGCCAAAACCAGGACATCTGTCTTTTGATTAAAGCACTTGTGAGTGAAGGTGCAGATACGTATTCTGGTGTTCCCTGGCTGGTTTACACATACTAAATTCTGTGCGTTTTAGATATAGGTTAAAAAAAGAATGTTGCAAGCAAGCTGCTGCCTGGTTTTTGAGTAGTGTGGATTGTGCATATGTAAGAAACACACACTTGGGCTGTGAGGGTTGTGGTTTGGATGCCCTCAGGCTGAGAAGGGATCCAAGTCTTAGCTTTCTAGGAGACTGCTTAACCGTTAAGCTCTTGATGTATAAAATGTATAAAGAGGGAACAGCCACCATGACAGTAGATAGCCAGCTCTGTGGGTAGAGGTAATTTCAGAGAAATTCTCCTTTTGCTTTTCCTGGTCCCCTAAAATTCCTGTACGAATTACATTTGTTCAAGGTTGCTAGCCTATTCTTTTGAAAAAACTGCATGTGAAGTAGCAACGCAGAGCTCTTTTTTGATGTTAACTCTCAAGTTCAAATTTAATAATGTAATTCTGCAAATTATCTGCATTTGGATTTCTGTCTTCAGTCAAGCAAACGAAGCAGTATCACAATTAACCTCAATACTGTGTTTCTCTCAATACTTTCACTTTTCTGAAGTCTTTTCTCCTTTTCCTACTCCCTTCCCCCCTAACCTGGAACCCACCATGTACCTCACCCTTAGTCTAGGGTAATAATGTCCTTGAAGAATGGAATCGCTTGAACTGAGGCTTTATTGCTGTCAGAACCAAGACTTAAATTCTCCATTCTCTCCTCCATCCCTTTTCCTTTACATCAAACGTCTTATCCCTATGACTTCCACTCCCCTACCGCTTTCTCCTCCTCTGATTTCATCTTTGCTCATACCTATGCGGTGTTTGTTGATGTCCCCCTTGACCTTCTTAGCTTCAGCAACCTTTCTATCCTTGTCTAGCAGACTTGCTCATTCTTTCATCTCTTCTACGTGTGGGTCATGCCTTCACAATTCTCATTCCCATCTTAATCTGTTAATGAATAGTCTTGCCTGCACAAGTCACCTCCAGTTGCACTTAGGCACTCTCCTAATTGTTTTACCCTCTCAAAAATCATTTTCTTGCAGCTTTTACAAGCACCTTGATCTGCCAGCTCACGAGCTTGATTTGCTCCTGCTCCAAATTTGCTGATCCTCTTTACTGATAAGAATACTGTCCTTTCTTCTGCATTTAGATTGGTTCTTTTCAGAACCTGCTTTATCTTAATCTTAAGTTATCTGGTACACTGATATATTGTTGGAAACCTACGATGCAGAAATTATTGTGTAAAAATAATGGTGTAGGTGTTTTGTCTGTCTATTGGAATATTTCATAGAATATCCTGTAGAGATTTCCTACTGCAAACACTAAGTCTTTTTTTTTACCAAAATCTTACGTTCCCAAGCAGGAGTAAAGCTGTGGGAGATTTCAAAGGACTTTCCTCACATGAGTTAAACACCAAATGTTACAGAAAATGTATACAATTTAAGGCTCCTGGGATACTGCAATTTTTGGCTGTACAGAAAGTGTTCTAGTGAAATTAAGGATATCAAGACCTGACTTTGTGAAGAACTAAATAGTATTTACTTCAGTGTCACGGTTATTTTAAGGTTAAATAAACTAGTATTTTAATGAGCAACTTTATATAACATCAGTTTGTTTAAGGTCACGTAGACGAGATCTTTTGATTGAAGGACATTGTGTAATGACAAAACATTTTTTCATGTCTGAATATTGCAGTAGCTGGTGACTTAGAAATACCACAGATAGCTGTGTTAAGTAGGTAATGATTGCATCTTGGTATTTCAAGCCAAGATTGTGTGTAGACTATTACTGAGAACATAATGGTCATACTATTTGCCTATTCAATTGTTTGACTGACGTTTTCTGAGTTCCCACTGAGGTAATAAAATTTGAAAATATTCTAGTATATAAATAGGCTTTTACAGTGAGTGGAGTATAAAATGATAATTTCTTTTTATGATAATATTTATATTTTTCAGTCTTGTTATTGAAATAGTTATTTGGTTTTGTAAATTCTCTTTTTTGCTCTCAGTGGATTTGTAATGGGCCATATTCTAGGGCATGTTGAAAACCTGCCAGTTCTATGGGAGAATTGTTGCATGTGAAAGTCCTCCATGCCTCTTAAGGTTTTGTCCATTTTAACTTACGTAATAGTGAAGTCAGGATTAGATCTGGGTCTAGCTTTTCCTGCTTAATGCCTTACTTCAAGATTTTGCCACGTATTTTAAGCAGCACAATATAAGAAGGCTTTATTCAATGTGAATATAGGTAGCATAATCTGAAAGAAAGCCTTCTGATGATTATGTATCGAGTATTTTATTCAGTTCCGAAGATACTGATTATCTCTTTATGAACAATCTTTTTTTCATCCAGTGACGGGTTATTTCAAATATCAGGGTGTTAAACTTAATGTATGAGTATGTCAAATACAGAATTATATCATGGTTTACTTTGCATCATTACACAAGACATGGAGGTACTCCTTCATGCTGGTGCCCCATATCACTGGTTGTAGTGCAGGGAAGAGCATGTGCTCTTCAGGGGTGTTGGGGGAAGTCATACACCAGCTAACACTGCTTCTGACGCACCAACAAATATAGCTTTCCTGTAGGACAGGTGAGAGCCCAGGGAGAAAATCGTGGCTGTCCGAGAAAAAATAAAGTTGTGGTTTAGACTAAGTGTCCTTGAAACACAAAAAGTCAATGAGTGACCTTGAACCAGGAGAAGTCATTGAGTGAAGGCAGAGGAAGAGTATCCCTACAGTGTTGGTCATGTAGATAAGAGAGAAAATTAGCACTGATATCTATGAGCATTGACAATACAAGCCTGATTCTGTAGGTCATCTTTTGGAGTTGAATAGTAAAATCAAAATCTCAGCTTTTCATGTTTTCTGGTCTTCTTGACAGATGTAGAAAATTGAAAATGGGACACCAGTGGTACCAGTATAGACACTAATACCTGTGAGTGTGCAGGCAACACTGTCATCACTCTGAACTTTTCATAACTTAGTACCCCACTGCTGTGGGGTAACTTGTCACTGTCCTTTTATCAGCAAATTCCATTTCTGCGGAGTCGTATTACATTGAGGCTCCTTTGGTGATATTGTCGTTCTCCTTCCTCACCCCATTCCCCATGCAGAAAGTCCCTCCAATAGTTAGTTGTCTTTTCTGTGAACTCCAGAAGGATTGAAGGTCCAGACAATGGGGGACCCTTTTGTAGAAAGGTCCTCCTGTCTTCCCAGCCAAGGGGACCCTATAGAGAAAGGGTTAGGGATACAAATAACACCACTCCTGAGACTGCCTCTACTCGTGCTGCTATGAAAAGAAGTGGAATCAAAGCACTGAGATTACACTTCAAGGAGAAGGCTTGTGAAGGGTAGCTGGGCCATTTTGTATCTTAATCGTACGTTTGCCTTGAAGTCTAAACTGTTTTGCAGTTGTCTGGTACGTGACAGCAAAGGTAGACAATGGAAGATCAAGAAATTTATTCTTAGGTGAGAGACGTCTTTGGTGTGGGGTTTTGGGAGACGTCGGAAGATTGTGAGAGTCTGCTAACAATTACCGCCAAGGATGAATAAGACATGTTTTTCAAATGTTAGTGATTACATTGCGTATTTTCATATCACGTTTGCCCACAGGTTTAAATAATATAAATGGAAATTATTTTAACATGTTTCATGAATGTACCTCTAAGTTATGTCCAGCAGAAGGTGCAATGTTGTTGGTCTACATGGTAGTATTATAGATCCTGTGACTCCTAATAATTATGATGCTACCTTTGGAGTATGGTGAAGTTAGTATGGGATAAATATTTAGCAGACACAAAAATCCAATTTTTTTTTTAACTGAAAGACTAACAAAAATATGAAAATATTCACCTAGAGATGTTTTTCTGCAATGCAAAAACATGTTAGAGGATAGTATTTCTTTCTCCCACTTTTATTAAAGTGCTTGTTTGCAGACTAATTAAGGTAATTTCTGAAGAGTTCTTTTGTTCTTACACTTACTCCTCTGTTGATGTCATATCCTTGTCTTGTGATAACATCTTTACTACTGTAACTAACTGTTATATATATACACTCCTCTACAGTTCAACAGCTGAAGTAAGCAGACGACAGTGAGGAATGATATTAAAAAAATCCTCTATAGTATATTAAAAATAGATAATGAATTGCAATTAATATATGCTTGATAGAAGTTTTCAAAGAGACTAAGTTTTTATTGGCTTTTTAAAACAAGTTTGTACAAAGCTTCATGAAACATAGGCCCTGAATATAAAAAGTTAATAGCTTGCAACTATATTAATGTAATGTCTGGAATATTACATTACTTTGTTTCCAGAGATAATCAATGATGGTAATATAATATCTGCCTCTCAGAGCCAATGTATGATTTAAATTAATTATTGCTTATAAAGCACTTTGAAGTCTTTAGCAGAAAGGTGTTGCATAAGTGTAAAAGTACTATTATTAATTTAACATCACCATTAGAGTAAAGTCAGTACTTTAGGAACATTTGCTATACTCTGCTCAATATATTTTTATTCATCATATGCTGCATATTAGTTATTTTAACATTTAGAAAGCTTAGTAATCTGGAAGTACTCCAAACCATTGTTCCAGACAGCAGTTAGATATTTGGGTGGATCATGTAAAAACAGTGAAACGGCTGAGAAAGCATGTAAAATGTTTGTTTTAAGTAATATTACATCAATGGAACAGACATCTGCAGCATTGGACTTGGTTTTAAACGTCTTTAAACTTTTTTTAAGTTAACTTTGTACCAGGTTTTTCTAAAATTGATTGGGGGGGGCTAATGTCATATTATTTCTAAACATGTATGGTGTTTTACCTTTTGTTCAATTTTCATTTCTGTTTCTCAGATGTTTGTAGGAAACCACATTTACAATGGGCAGGTCTTAGGAGGTGGTGAACACCTGCCCCACTCAGTATTATTGTTGCTGTTTGGTTTTGTAACCTAACGTCAACTATCAATATCCGTATTATCTATTTTAATATTCATTCGTGCTATCTCTTGTATAAGATTATTTTAAAATACAAGCAGGTCTTGGAGATTATAGCCTCAGAAAAAGGGTATAGAATCGCTCTATCACGTAGTGATTATGCACTATAAAATAATGCTGCGTGTTTACACAGTTGTTGTTGTCTGTAAGGTTATATTCTAAATTGTCCCAAATGGAGAAAAAGAAATTTTAGGGACCCTGTCCTCCATCTTTCCCAGTAGCATTGTCTGGAATTTTATGTTTAGCTCTAGAGTTCAGTGCAGGGTCTGCAGGCTTTGGAGCCAGTTATAAGACTGGGTAAAACGCCTTTAAAGTTAGAGTTCAGCCAGGCTCCCCAGCCCCACGAAGGTAGGTGGGGAGAGCGATCAGGTGATTAACAGACACGTCTTTGTGAATGGTATAAGCTGATGTTCCAGCTTTCTGAAAGCAATATTAATTTAAAAGCCAAATGTGTGAGTAAATCGATTAAAAGATTCACCTGTAAGTAGTTTGCTGAGTCAGCAGTGAGGAAGTTCGATTTTCACCATGTAGTTGAAAATGATGATATTAATTACTGGTAATATTTTTTGAGTCTTCTCCTTGTGGTGGACATTTTATTTAAAAATACCACTTGCACTACTAGGATTAGAGGAATCCTTTCTAGGTAACTGGAAATGAATTTTCTTCTCTTCTTTGAATTTATTCTACATTCTGAGATGAATTTAATATGTACTGCAAATGAATTAAGCATTGAACCCTTCGATTTCTCTTGGGATTACTAAATCAGTTAACAAACAGGTTTATCATCCCTAGAATGAAATGCCATATGGCTCAGGTTCACCCCGTGTTATTTTCATATATAACCTAGAAGATTAAAGTATGCTATTAATATGAAATTACAATTTCAAGCTCATTTTTCAATTTATTAATAATAAGAAAGAGGTTTTCCTCTTATATCAGCAAACTGGGTACTCATGTTTCCAACAAATGCTTCATTGTGTACGAAAACTAGCAAACTTCAGCCTTAATTCTGCACATTTCCGTGCACAGGAATATCAGCAAAACTGATCAAGTATGTACTCCTGTTTTCAAGCAGGTTTAGGGTTGAGATATTGTTTAAAAGTATATTAAAAATTTTCAAATGTAGACAAATTATCCCTAATTTACATGTCACTGGAAATATTTAAAAGTAATTCACATAAATAAATTGAGATCTTTTTAATGTTTACCCTAACTCCTGTAGATATTAATGGTGACATGTACATGCTTTCCTTGTCCAGTATAAATGTTGTCCAAGGCAAGTAGCAATTTGCAAACTATAGGATACCATATATGCAGCTAAATAAATAAATAAATAAATTCCTCTTCATTGAAGAGCGGTCAGTCACATAAGAGTCATTAGCACAGTAACAATGTGGCTGCAGGGCAATTTAAGGTTATTTAAGCACAGGCTGCCGTTTTAATTCAGCAAAGACTTTAAGCCAGCACTTGAGGCAGTGCTGCTACCGCAAGAAGCTGTCCTGCCCTTTTGCCTCCCACAGCTCGTTCTCATGAGCATCGCTGCGTGGTCCTACAGGTGCTGGTGCTGGCACAAGCAACAGAGCAGCTGGAGACTACAAACAGCAGCTGTAGGTGGGAGAGGAAAGAACTACTTCTGGTGGCGACAGTGCTGAACATAAGCTAGTTTAAATTATTTGTGGAATAACAGCCTAAATTATTGAATCAGGTAGGAGGCAGGAGATTGTAGTGAAACAGCGATTGTGCTACTATTTTGAAGTAGCAGTTGTTCCTCGTGGTTTGTAGATCCCCAAACCTTATTTGTTCGTGTTCTGTATTCTGTGCTCGCCACAGTTTTAAAGTCCAAACCTGGACTTCTTAAAAAGAGTGGGGGGAGAGGAAGAAGAGGGGCACTTCAGGTCTGCTTTGTTTCTAAATAAATTATGCGATTTCGTTTACAGTTACTGTGGATAAAAAGTACCGCTTTTAAATGCTTACTTTGTTTTCCACTGCAAAGTATGTTAATGAAAATAGTCTACATGTCAAACCCATTCTAGAGTAATGAGAATGATCTTTGCTTTTACTTTCAGCACCAAAGGGAATACTCCATCTCTCTCCTGATGTTTATCAAGAGATGGAAGCAAGCCGCAACAAATCAGCCCCTGGTACCACCGTAAGCTATTTGTCATCCAAAGAAATGAGCCAGACTTCTAGCTCTTTCTTCAGCATATCTCCTACAACAAATAGCACAGCTACGATTGCCAGGGAACTTCTCATGAATGGAACGTCCCCAACTGCCGAAGCCATAGGTCTAAAAGGAATATCTCCTGCTTCCCCCTGTTCTGCAGTGCAGCCTTCAAAACAGCTGGAGTATTTGGCAAGGATTCAAGGCTTTCAGGTATGGGAGGGGGAAAATGAAGCTCTTCAGCCAGAATCATAGCATTACCATCAAGGTTTCACTCTTGCCCTCATGAATGTGGGCATGCATGTAACTTATCTTGTAAAATTAGCTGGTGTCCAAGGCAGTTTCTGGGTCCAGGAGATACAACCCTGCACCAATATACATGTCCCTCCTTCTCTTTTTTGTTCTTTTCTTCCATTCACCTTACTGCAGGCCATCTTTCTCTTCTTTGTTTATTCTCCTTAAATAATTACAGGCTTAAATTATGCTTTTTACTTGCACTTCTTTGAGAGTCTTCACCTCTTGGCATTAGAAGCTTTACATACTGCTCCGGTGTTGGTTTCTCTCTTCGACTCTGATCCAGAAGGTAGTGACGCACCACCTTAACTTTGCGTTTGTCTTCTGGGTCGGGTCGTTAAAGCCGTTGCTCTGCTTCCCACCCTGCACCTCTTAGTTGTAACCTGTAGAACAATGTTATGATCAGAAGGTGCAGCCTAGGAGCAGACCTGCTGTCAGAGCAATGCAGAATGTTTTTGACATCACAGTCAATGCTAGAGAATGTAAGATGTACTGCGCTGGGTCAGCGCATGAGTCCTTCAGCACTGATAACCTGTATCCAGCAATGGCCAATACCCTACCTTTCATAGGACAGTGACAGCCTCTGTAGTACATCCAGTCATTTCTGCAGTGTGGAAGATGGGAAAAGGAAGCCTCTTCCCGATCACCATTACCTGCAAAATTACATGCATATGTGGATTGTAGCTCATTTTACTGTGTTGCACCATCGGACGATAGGACCAGCTATGTAGAAATATTCTTTTTCCTGTTGTAGGTTTTTGTTTTGGGTTTTTTTTTTCCTTTTCACAGTTGTGAATTTGTTTCATTTAAAAAGTTGGTTTCATATGTTCTAGCATATGTAATTTGATCATGTAACTAAATTCTGGAAATGGGAGGTTTCTGTTAGAATTTTTGCATGCCTGATAATGATTTTTTTCATCAAAGCCCATGTAATTTACAAAGTATGCCGTTGTTGGAAGTGATTCAAAAGAGGCTGCTAGAAATTGAGAAATAGTGTCAGATGTTCTGCTGGCATAAGCAGCATAGTTAAATTACATTTGCCTACATCAGATATCACCAGTTGTGGATTTGACCTAACGCTGTTTCTGTCTAAAATGTACATTCAGCTTTCTTTTGGTCTTCATTTTTAAAAAGTCATTTTTGATTCATTAGTTTGAATGTCTCTTAATGCACGAGACGGTAAAAGCCTAAGCCTCACCGTAGTAGAGTTAAGCTGCTAACTGGAATTCAGTTTTCCTGAGTTCTATTTGTTACCTGCCTGCAGTAGAAACAGATGAATTCCGATGAAAAGAAATTCAATCCGTGAAGTTTTCACTGCTCGCTTTCACATCTTGTCAGATTGCTTGTGTCTACTAGTAACACTTTATTTTCATAGAACCGATGCACAATTTATGTTACTGTTTTGATTCCTACTTGCCTACAGTATGTGGTTACTGTAAAATGATTAGTTGTGTTTGTCCTGGTTTTTTTCATGCTTTGATTCTAGTTGCTTATGTAGAAATTGTTTTTAAAGGGTCTTACCTTGAGCCAAAAAATATAATCCGTTTCATCCATAAACTAGACTACTACTTTTTACTTGGCCCTGATACAAACCAAGGAGTTTGGTAAAGAATCTCGATTATTAACATCTATCCGCTGTGTATGTAACTGATGGTTTTACATCACCTTAGCATGCTTTTTAACACCTCGCTTGAATGAGCCTGGTATTGATGTGAAACTCTGCCACTGCTGGGTGGCTGAGCCGAGGTGGAGCAGTGAACAGAATCTCTGTGGGAAATGGCTCAGTGGCCTGTCAGGTGCATATCGCAGGTCTCTTCACCATTTCAGCCTAGAAAGCTCTTTGTGTTTAAGAGTTTAAAAGCCGATTTCTTTAGAGGTTAACTTTCTCAGGCATATTTACTAAGTAGAAAACTACTGCAGTTGCAAACAGCTAGCTTGTTTCATGTTTCCTGAATGACCCAAAATGATTTTTAAATTGTTAGCATGTATTTGTATTCCGGTCCGGATGATAACCATAGTTTTGTCTTTCATTGAAGAACGTATACATTCTGTTCTGTTACAATGTATTTTTGAATTTTTAAAAAAATCAATAAATACTCATATGATGTTTCATTTGTAAATGTAAAAAAATGTTATTTGCTTATTTGAATGGTTTTTTTGAACTTCTTTAGCTGCAGGGGACACGTCTTTAAAATGTGGTTATTTAATTTAAATTCTTCTGAACTGTTTGTGTATGATCTCAGCCATGTTCTATTGTAAGCCCTTAATATTAAGAGTTATTGGGACCAATGTATGGAAAAGTACTAAAAATTACATTTTTATGTTTTATGGCTTATTATTCTAAAGATATTTGTAATTGGTAAGCAGCAGCTCAGTGTCACTGAAAAACAGGTGTTTAGCTTGGATACTTTCAAGGCTCAGGCTTCAAATTACCAGTGATAATTAAACACAAGTACTTCAAGCAAGCCTTTACAAACTCTGAATAAAGCATTTTTAGTGCTTGCTTCATATTTGTGAATACGATCTACCAGTTAATTGTTTTGCAGACTTTGCCCGGAGATTGTTTAAAGGAAAATTCAGCTTTGGTAAAATTGTTATTTTTAAGTGACTATGTGGTATTTTGGCCATTGTTTTGTAACCAGATTAGGAAAGTTACAGTTATTTTTGCTGACCGTTTAAGTGCAGTAAATTGTTCAGAGAGTTTGTTTAAATGGAAACATTTAGAGAAGCTGTTTACACATGAATAATTTGAGCCTCCAGTTGTTACTGAGGCAGAACACAAGTTGCAGGTAGTCCAGTAGGAAATTCTGCTGGGAGTTTCCATGAAGCAAAGATCATAAAATTTAAAAAGCCATGATTGAGTGCCCATAGTCAGTCCCAGTGCCTGGCTGCAGCCATACTTGGCTTGCTGCATTGGCAGGACTTAGAGATCTTAACTTTTTCTTTGTAGTGGCTATGTAATAAAACCTCACACAGGATATCGTTTCTATGTGATGTATTGCTTTGATTGCAATAGTTACACAATTTTTTTTTTTTTTTTTTTGCCCCTCCGCATTTGTTTAGTGGTTAACTCTTCCATTTTATACATTGATAGATTTAAATGTTTTATTGTTGGGCATTTCTAAATGTTTCTCATTTCCCCAAGCAGTAGCGAAGGCATACGTTTCTGAGGGACTGCACACACAGGAGAAGTCCTGCTGGATGCTCTAGAATCAGGTTTACTTGTGGTCCCTACATTTCAGCGCATGGTTTTGGCAAAGGTGGGACTAAACTAACTTTCCACACTTTGTACGAGGGTTGACACTGAACTCAAACCTTTCCCTACAGTGGCTTTAAACAAAACAAACACTCGTTTTGCTTTGTTGGAGGTTGGATTTGGAAATCAATCTAAGAGTGCTTGGATCTCAGTACTGAGATATATATGTGAGGAAAATTTCAGGGAAATTCAACCCCTGGTGAATTTCAAGGGAGGAGCTGTAGTTTTGGTCTGATCTGTATGTAATTGCAAATTTCTTGGAGCAGGTCAAACTTTAAAAAGCACCTAAATACCATTTTCAAAATTGTCACAGGTGCTATGGATGCTAATAGCAAGTCATTTAGAGGTGTAAAATCATCTAAAAAGCTAGATGCTTCTTGGGATTTTCATAATCACCTGTGCAGATGAGGTACCTGGCTTCCAGTTCACTTGTAAGCCTGGGCACTCTACATAGTGTTTTGCAAATTTGGGCTGTTGCCCTACGCTGTGAACTCATTGCTGAAGCCAGTCATACCTTTGAGACTTCTGCCCTGTACTGTGTTGTCTGATGCAGACATGTCCTCACGTGCTGTGGGTTGTCATCCTGGTGTGGTTGATAACGGCACTTTCCTCGGTGTCTGCTCACCGCTTTCGCTGAAGGATGTAGTCACTGACAGGAAGAGCAAAAAGGGGGCAAGTCTGGCTTCTTCGGACGCGGTGTAGTATGTGAAGCAGCCCTTGGTCGTAGCGTAGGCCGTGCTGTGACCCTTTCCTGGTCTCTCAGATTTAGCTGTGGCGGCTAGCGAGTGCAGCACCGCAGAACTGGTGCCTGGCTTCCCAAGTGAAGGACGGTGGGTGACCTTTGCATCCATCCCACCTGAGTTTGTGAAGGTTTGTGAATCCCAGCCCTGCTTTTACCTGAGGTCTCTTTCTCTTTGACCAATATTAAGTTCGCTGTCAGAACTTATTGACAGTGTTTATGATAGTTAAAGAGTTCTCGGTCCTTTTAATGATGAAGAGTTTGGGCCTGAAACCCTTTCTCCAGCAAACCTCCTAGACACAGTCATGAAAATCAGATTTGAGTTCAGTGGAAATTTTTAGTACAAAAGGAATGAGTGAGGCATTCAGGGTTAAGCCTGAAGAAAATAATTGAAATATAAATTATCATCATCACAACTTTTGCATCCTGAAATTTGATGCAATTGCCTTTATCGTCCTTCATTAACATTTTGTGTCCAAGTATGCCAACTCATTGACGATGGCTGAAATAACAATTTCAATTCAAAAGTTCTTTTCCAAAGCAGGTCACAATTAAGAAAAATTGCTTACTTAGTTAACTCAAAATTCACTGGCTTCACTAGATGGAAGCAGCTTTCCTTTCGTTAGTTGTTCTTCATTACATGACCCAGTGAAATATGGATACTTAATTTGCAAGAGCTCCCTGGGAGTCTTGATATTAGCCATTTCCCTTCTTCCTTACCTCTGAAGCTGTTTTTTACCTCAGTAAAAGCAACATCTTATTCCTTTTCAGTCTATCTTTTTCTCTTCCCACAGCAAGCAGGACTTTTTTCAATTGAAGTTTCATCGGTCTTTGCCAGCACACCAAGATATTTCTTTTTGGTGACCTTCAGTATAACTTAAGACTGGAAAAACAAGGCCAGATCATTTACTTGTACAAATTGTTGTATCTCTGAAGGCAACAGAGTGACACAGCAGTTATGGACAGCAGCCCAACAGGGCTGCACTTCAAAATTTTCCATAAACTTGTCACATTCACAAAAAAAGCCATGATAAACAAGAAGGAGAAGGCGGCTACAGCAAGACATTTACCAGTCTTTTGAGCTCTTGCAGAACACAAATCTCTGAATTAGCTTTGAAAATTGCAAGAATTCATTGGTACGGATTGCATGGTTAGGGAGAAAAACAAGCAGGAAAAAACCCCCAAGCATTCCCCATTGACTTCAGATTCAAATAGCTACAGTAAAGGGAATTATGAGACTTTTTATTGTTCTGGTGAGTGAAGTAAGGTGAAAGCATTCTGAGAAATGCTCAGTATCGCATCTCATTCTCAGCAGAATGTCCCTGCTGAGGAGGCTGATGGGAAGAAATGAAAACAGATTAACAAGAATGCTATGACGGAGGTGAAAGCTTCAACAGAGGGCTTTGAATCAGCACGTTAAAATGAAGTTTCCATGGTTTCCCAGAAAATCAGTGGGCATTTCCTGTCTCTGCGGCTCTGATGGACTGTAGACTACCTTCCCATCCCAAATGTCCTGTCTCAGTTTTTACAACAGACAATCTTCATTTTTTTGTTGTTGTTTTCATTTCCATTCCTCTCTCAGGAGAAAGCAGCAACTTCTCTTTGCTTCTTTCAGCCTTTCTCGTGGCTCACTGCTTTGCGTAAAGTGGCCCCCCACTATGTCATTCACCTCCACTCTTCCTCAGTAGTTATCTACTGAGCCTACACTACAGAAGTTGTAGTTAGAAGTTTAATAGTTTTGTGGTGATTGTGTTCAAGTGATCATTTATTTAGGGGTGAGATGGAGCTGAGCTGTGGTAAACTGGACAAAACCCAAACCACCTCTTATGAGTCATAAATGGCTGACGTGATTTTCCATAGATTCCCTCAAATCACTTTAGAGAAGAAAAAAAAAAAAGTAAAATTTTACTGTGTTTTGAGGGGAAGGGTTCTATGTACTGGATCTATTATAATGAATGATGATACTGTTCTGTCCTTGAATGCGTCAGCTGCAGAAAGGTTTGTGGCCGGTGTCAGCTTAGGACTGGAATCCCAGCAAATAAGCTAGTTCTGGGGAGTACAAAAGTTTCATCACTTGTTCAAATTAGAAAAACCAAACAATAATTAAAGGAAGCTTTTGAAATTATAACATCAGGCTTCCTGGCATCATTAATGTAAAACGGATTTGAAGGCTATGTCAGCAAACTTGTTTTTATATAAATGCTTCTTTGAAGAAGATCTTATCTCCAAAAATGAGGAAGAATTAGGATACTAAAAAATGAAAATGTTTGTAGAATAATGTTAGAGAATACTTTTGAAATAAGGCTGTTAAAGAAAATATTGCTTCATCCACATTTGGGGTCAACCCCCCCCTATAATTCTATGTATATGACTGTATATGACTGTGCATCTAGACCCCCCTCCAAGGCATTGGAGACTTCTTTCCCAGCAGGATTGACCAGACTGCAAATATTAATGAAATTGTTCTGAAAGGGTAGTGTACCATCAGGCCCAGGGGGAACTGTGATCAGCTGATTCACCTTCATGTTAACACTCAAAGGGCAGTGGGAATTTATATTTAAAAATAAGTATTCATGAAACCCCTTGAAGTAGGTCAAGAGTGCCTGTGTTGCCGTGTATTATCAATACCTGCTTCTGCAAAACAAGCTGTGGAATTGGGCTTTTGGTTCCTGTCCTGGTGCCTTGGGTTGTAGTCAAGTTCACTAGCACTGCTCATTGGTCACGTCGGTTTCTGTAAAATGACGTGTGGAGTGATGTTGTGCTCTGTCATCACTGAAAGTATTGAAATCTGGCCTTTTGCAGAAGGGTATTATCTTCCTGTGTGTTTGTACTATGCCATGCTCAGTGGCCAGTACAATAATCTCAACAGCAATGTTTGTCTCTTACCCACAGGGAGTATAAACACCTGTAGAAATGGTCAACAAAGTCCTCATTATCTCAGTTTCCATCTTTTCTGGATACTTTTTTTTTCCTAATGTGAAGTTTGCATTTTCACCAATTATCAAACTATTGCCTGATGTTCAAATTACTACAGACTTTTGTTGTGGATTAACCCTGGTAGGCAGCTTAAGCCCCACATAGCTGCTTCGTCACTCCCCCGTAGTGGGATGAGGGAAAGGGCAAGAGTGAGAAAACTCGTGGGTTGAGATAAAGACAAAAGCTGCATGTGCAAGCAAAGCAAAATATGGCAGGCAGGTGTTCAGCCATCTCCAGGAAAGCAGGGCTTCATCATGCATAATGGTTACTTGGGAAGACAGGCACCATAACTCTGAACATCCCCACTTCCTCCTTCTTTTCCCCTGCTTTTATTGCTGAGCAGGATGTCATATGGTGTGGGATATCCCTTTGGTCAGTTGGGGTCAGCTGTCCCAGCTGTCTCCCCTCACAACTTCTTGCCCACCCCCAGCCTCCTCGCTGGGTGTGAGAAGCAGAAAAGGTGTGCAGATGCTGTGTAAGCGCTGCTCAGCAATAGCTAAAACATAGGTGTGCTAACAGTGCTCTTTTGGTCACAAATCCAAAACATAGCACCATACAAGCTGCTCTGAAGAAAATTAACTCCATCCCAGCCAAAACCAGTATATTCTCCACCCTTATTCCATAACATTTACATCATGCTCAGGTCCCATACTAGCCAGTAGATCCTCATTAACCACCCGGCCCTTGCCGTCCTTTGATATATACACAGATATCATTCCCTTAGTCTATGGACCACCCCTTTAAAAAGTCCACAGATGTCCACTGTATTCATTTAGTCCATGACTTGGGCTCCATCTGTTGTGGTAGTTGCTCAGGACAGGAGAGGTGGTGTGCTGTGTGGAGTTATTTGGCACCAAAGGCAGCTCAGGTGGGTTCACTGCTGCACTTTCATTACTTCTTGTGAGGCTTGTCCTCAGTTGGTTTAGGTGGTTCCTGCTTATAGTACTTCATAGAAAATGTAACTCAAATCATGGGTCAACAACAATTAAGAGGTATATCCGTTACAATCTCCACCCCTGGTATGTTTGGACCAGGTTATAGGGTTTAACACTGTAATGCTTCCCTTGCCCCTGCTCCAACATGGGCTTGTCCTCAGGCCATGGTCCCTTAGGAGTGTACCTGCTCCAGTGTGACCTTACACATGGGCCACAGTTCCTTCAGGGGTGTACCTGCTCTGGCATGGACTACTCCACGGCCACATATGCTTCTGGATGTTCCTGCTCCACCGTGGACTTATTCACGGTCACAGTCCCCTGGACTTGAGTTCCAGCCTGCCCGGTACAGCAGCACAGGAGCAGCAGCAATGCCCTGGCCGTGGGCCAGCCCATTGCTGTTATCAGCGTGTTCCCAGGCAGAGCAGAACAGGACGAGACGGAGTACAGGAAACAGCAGGACAGCAAAAAGCGGCCACGAACGAGTACTAGACTAATATACAGCAAAGCAAGCAAGCCCCATGGCAAGCACAGGAGCCTGCCAATTAGTAGCTAAACAGCTATAAATTTGGTCTAGCATACTCTGATCAAATCTGTCATTATCTTGAACCTCTCATATCCCGCATCAGGTGCCAGAAAGCACGGGGGTTATCCCCAGCAGGGAGCTCAGCCCCACCCAGCCGCTCGCTCACCCTGCCCAGTGGGATGGGGGAAAGGAACAGTAAAAGTGAGAAAACTCGTGGGTTGAGATAAAGGCAGTTTAATAGGTAAAGCAAAAGCTGCACACGCAAGCAAAGCAAACCAAGAAATTCCCTCACTACTTCCCGTCGGCAGGCAGGTGTTCAGCCATCTCCAGGAAAGCAGGGCTCCATCACGCCTAACGGTTACTTGGGAAGACAAAATGCCACCTGAATGTCCCCCCCTTCCTTCTTCTTCCCCCAGCTCTATATGCTGAGCACGATGTCGTATGGTATGGAATATCCCTTTGGTCAGTTGGGGTCAGCTGTCGCAGCTGTGTCCCCTCCCAGCTTCTTGCCTAGCCCCAGCCTACTCGCTGGTGGAGTGGGGTGAGAAGCAGAAAAGGCCTTGTTGCTGTATGAGCACTGCTAACAACACTGTTTTGATCAAAAATCCAAAATGTAGCACCATACAAGCTGCTATGAAGAAAATTAGCTCTATCCTAGCCAAAACCAGTACCGCTTTCTACACTTCACTGGCACAACTTTCCAGTTGTGTACCACTGGGCAGAAGTCAGGAAATAGGAGAACTCCTTTTATCCGTGTGAACTTACCGTCTTTGTGCTCTGAAGAAAACTTACACTTTTTTATCAGGTTATTTGCTACAAAGCTTCCCCATTTATTCAAGACAGCTGCTATTTTTGTTGTAAAGGTAATACAGATTAACAGGGAAAGAAGTTTCCTCCAAGCAAGGCAGTGGGTCAGTCAGGATTTTATTGATAATTTTAGTGGCATCTGTGATTTGCACAACCTGTTAACTGAGAGTCCTTACCTGGCTGTCAGAAACCTGCAGGTGTCCTACTACACTGAAAATCAACTTGAAATCAAATGGCTATGTTCTGTAGGTAAGGGCTTCAAGGTCTCCAAACCCTAATTCATACATGACTAGCCAAAAGTAAGGAAATATGTTGGGAATGTGAAATAGAGGGAGAGATAAAACAGAAGAAACTGATAGCAAGAATTGTTCTTGAGAGAGTTTCATGTAAAAATCAAAGCACCTGGACTTCATTGCGTTCTGTTTTATACGGTTTCTTCATCAACTAACTTCAGAGAGAAGGTAGGCAGTACCACAGTTGATGGCAGTGACCCAGAGTAGATCTATGAGAAGTGGTTTTATTAGTTTCCATTTACTTCAGAAATGTTTCTGCTGACTATAGACCATCTAGTCCATATTACCCTATTTTTGACCTCAAAGGAAGTCAAAATAGTGGTAGTCATTCAGCAAAAAAATAAACATAAGAATCATTCTCATGTCAGTTTCTATAAGGAAAGATACGTAAGTTTCGAAACCTAGCATATTCATTCACAGAGCATAATATTTGCAGGAGGTAGTATTTGTTGCAGGAGGAATATTTCAGAATTAATTTAAGAGCGTGCAGGATTAGGAAATCAAATGCAAATCTAGCTACAAGGGGCAGAAAATTTTCTGACACGAGGTCTTCAACTACCTGGCTTCTAGCTAGAAATCTGTCTAAACTAGCTTTCTTCTATTCTAGCCATCGTTACCGCTCTCCCTCTTACAAGGAAGAAAGCCCTTTACTCAAGTGCTGCTGAAGTTTTGCTCTTCTTGCCTCCAGAAACAGCCAGGTGCTTCTTTTTTGTTTCAGTTTCTAAAAGGAAAGAAGGTAAATGGAGAATAACTGGCTAATGGCATTGCCTGGGTCCCCAGGTGTGGTGTGGATGTCACCTTGGTAACATTTTCGCTTTTCTCCTCGGCATCTTGCAAATAATCATTAGAATCCTCCCACGTATCCCTGCACGTAACTTGGTCCATGGAAAAAATGTGAATTATATTTTCATAACCAATTTTAGAATTTAGGGGGTTTACGTATGAGAAAGTTTAAAAGCTGTCAGGACCTCTCAAAATACTGCAGCCAGCACTAAACACGCTGGGCTGTGTTCCCTGCCAAAATCTTTCTAAGTAAATCCTAACGTGACTTGATAACTTAGCTACGGACCTTGGCTTGGAATACAGCCAAAACTTTGAAAGACTGGAAGTTTCAGCTGGCAAAAATGTGAAGGTGCGATGGTGAATTCATAGCAGACTGGGGTTTAGCTTTAATTATAATGAGGGAACTCAGCTCTCAAGCAAAAACCCTTAAAGAGAGAAGCAACAAGAAAAGGTGAAGAAGGAGAAAAGAGACAAATTGCAGTTTATTCCTCTCACTGTGACTTGAAGCTGAGGCTTTCAGAGGCTTTTTTGGCTGTCGTCTCCTTCAGTCTTGTTCAGAATTGGGAGCACAATGAAGCAGGATAATTTTCAGAAGTGAAATGATTGTTTCTTGTTTTAATTAAAGAAGGGTGGGTCTTTCCACATACTGCCCTGTATTTAGGTTAGTGCACAAAACCAGTGTCGGTATCAGCATTAGACTTTTCAGCAAACTCAGGCAGCGGGTTTTGTACTCGCAGTTTCACAGTGATCCTGTTCCCTCTTTAATGCAGCGTTTGGGGCTTTCACATGCAGTTTGTAAACAGAGAATAGTTAATACTTGCTTCACAACCTTCATAATGAAAAAGAGTGTACGTGAAAACGTATTTCCGTCGATACTTTTGCTAGAAAGTGATTTTAAACCGAACTATTTTCTCTCTCCAAACTAACCAAGTTGCTCTCTCCTTTTATTCAGTTGTTCAGGATGATACCCAAGACACAGGTTCCTCCACAAATGCTCCATACCATGCTTGCCCTCTGTGTACTTTCTTAGCAGAACACAAACTCCCTCACCTTCCTCCTTTTTTTTAGGCCATGTGATGAAAACAGGAGATCCCAGGGTTGCCAGTTTTTCCTATTTCCGTTGACTATGAATTATAAAATTAATTTCAACTCCTCTCCCTGAAAATACAGTATTTACCTGATTAATTATGGGTGAATGGATCAGGGGCAGACAAGTTGTTGCTGCAAAAACCATGTCAGGTGTAACTTACATGTTTTTGCAGTGCTTTGCAGTGTTCTAATTTATGAATATTTTTTTTTTTAATCATGTTTTTCTTATTCATTTTTTGGGGGGAAGATTGTATTCAGCGTTTTAGATCACTGTAGTTAAACTGCTCTCTACTGTGTCTACAAAATAATACGTATCTTAGTTACAGAATAGAGGAAGGGAACAGGGTAGCAAGGTACTCTTCAACATTAGTGTGACTTTTTATAGAAAGCCATGTCCTGATTTCAGCTTCCCCACCAGACAAACAGGTCTTTTTGCACACTTGAATGCCAGCCACTGAAAATACGGTTGTTTGCTTTGCATGTGCTCCACAGAAACACTGTCTTTATAAATACATACCTGGGTTAAGGTTTAACAGATGCAAGGTAAACAGTAAGCACCTTACTGTACTTATTATCCTGTACGCTGCTGCGACAGCCGCGGTGTTAGCTAATTTTCACTTTATTAGAACCAAACATCACATCCAGAGGCAGGACGGAGCTGGGTCTCCCTTGCCTGACTGAGCATAATATATGGCCAAACTTTCCAGATCTCCTGCATCACCGAAACGGGAGCTCTGAATTCAGAGGATAACTAAATAGCATGAAAAAAAGGACGTACAAGCTTCTTTGGCTCAGATGATAAAGTTAGTTTGCATTTAGCAGATATTTTATATATTCTCTTTGGGAACTGTATCAAGTAAGCTTTTTCACCCTTATTTGTACTTCACATGTTTTTATAGATGTCAAGTGTCTGCCTTACTGTAGTCAGGAACGTAAAATACTACCGCAGTAACCTGTGACAATGCCTTTAGTCAGCTTGTTGTCACCTATTTACAGTACAGTAATGGCTTGTTTCTTAGTCTAAACCCTAGGACTGTATTTTAATGAAGATTTAAGACTACGATACAGCTGCTGTTCAAACCCTGTAAGAGAGGAGCACGTTGGAATAGCGCAAGATTTACTGCTGAACTGTCAGTCTTTAAGCTACCGAGTGTCTTTACCCTTCCGAGCAGTAGCTGCGGTGGAAACTTTGCCCACTGCTGTGAAGCAGACACAGCGATTAATGAACCTGAGGCGCGCTAATCAAACATATGTTTTCTTGACACAATGATTGTGTTATATATCACATCCGAATGTACAGGCCTTTATCTTTCCTTAATGATCTAGCAAGGGGGCTTTTTTAAATGTGGGTGTTTTTCATGCACTCCTTAGATTTGTTCCACAGGGGGTGACCATTAAAAACATCTGACGGGCATGCAGTTAGCCAGCTCCCTGCTGAGATTAGTAAAATACTATATTTAGTAATCGCACTACATCAAGGAACTCCAGCATTGCAGGAAACAGTTTGATTCAACGCTTTTTTTCTGATTTTTTGAAATTTTTTTTATTGTATGTTTTATTTTTTCATCTGGGACAATTTTTTTCATCTCAGTCTTGTTTTTTGTATCTATGCTTCAACTTTTTGTAAACGACTTTGTTCATACAACAGGATTTTTTCCCCAATTTTGGGGGATTTTTACTGTACTCCTGTTCTACTCTCACAAATACAATATATGGAATTGTAAAGCAGGTAGTAAGAATGCAAAGTGGTGTTTGGAATCTCTCATGCTGCTCCATGTCTGAAGAGACTAATCTATTATTTGTTAGGAAAGCTCTATGGATAATACAATACGCTTTCAAGTACTAGAACACTATACTGTGAAAGCTCCTAATATTGGCTTTGAGAAAATGGTTGAAGTGACAAGTATATTTAATTTATTTTTGCGCCAGGAGTATTTCTTCACCAATAAATACGCATGAAACAGAGTTTGACCTCAAACAAACAGGATTGTTTAATTTTTTTTTGGTAGATGACATGACTAACAGTAGATGACAACAGAAAAAGGAAGATAAAAGACCAATATGGAAAACACAAGCATTTCACCAGGAAGCTAAAGGCAAAAAAATGTTTCATGAGACTCTTGTCCAAGTCAAAATTACTATTTTAACATCTGATTTTTGAGCCCATTCTGGTTTGCTTGTCACTGTAAATCCAGAGCAACCTATGTAAAATCCTGGAAATTATTCTGTAGATTCAGGACTAAATTAGGTGCTTTCTCTTTAAGGGGCAGATTTAAAGGAATACCATCCTTTGTTCTAACAAAATAGTCCTGGCTTGTCAATCCAGAAGATTTGTGCATTGCTGAACATAATGGCATTTTATTACCTAGTTTATTTCTGTCTAGCATTCTAAGACTCCTGCTGATGCTTTGACTCAGAGTAGTTTTTGGTTTGGAAACATGAACTCCAATGTCACAGATGACTTCTTTCTTTTGGTAATTCATATTATTTTTTTAAGTTAATAAATGTTCAAGAAAGAAAGTGTTTGGCCAGACAGAAGTTGTGTTTCAAACTGTGAACATCTAAGCACCAGTGTGTGAAAATAGTAGCCTTTATTTTTGCTTCTCTCAGTCTCTTGTTAATGCACAGTTAGCTCGTTTCTAACAGTAGTTTAGTATATTATCATTAAACTTAACTGCTATGTAGTAATATAACAGGTCTCTCACCTTCCTCAGTTGTGAATCAGTGAATCACAGCCCTTGTTCATCAAAAAGGACGGGTGCTCAAATGCACAAGTGCCCACTGACGTCCAGGAGACTACCCGTGCTTGAAGTTAGGGACACTGTCTTTACAGAATACTTCATGCAGATTAACTATGGCCATTATCTGAAATTGCATATTGATCCAGTGTCTAGCTTATTGCAAGACAAATCATGCAATATTTTTACAGTTTCTACCAGAACATAGTAAAGGGTATTATAGTAAAGCTAGATTCAAGAGATGTCTTTGTATAAATATGAAAGAAATGGGAAAATGGGAAATTCCTGCATTTGGAGCAGCATTATGATAAAAGTAACCTTAACTGTAATTTCTTATGAATTTTTATACAGTGTAATTTAGTTTTTCATTTGTAAAATAACATAGAAGGTTGAGAATTTTGGCTATGCCATTCCACATTCAGTTGTAACATTGTAAACATTCATCTTCCTTTATGTGAAGCTATAAATGTCCATCAAAATATCTGCATCTCTTCAGTAATTTAAAATATTAAAAACAAGGGCCAAATTTCAACATAGTTGTCAAATGGTTTCAGACCTTCGCATACATTTCTATATACATACGCCCGTTAGCAGTACCCCTCCATACATACTCATTCCATACAGCTTGCTCTTGGCTGAAGCAATCTGTGAAAAGGATATACAGTTGCATCTCCTGAGAATATCGAACATGAAAGCATACACGTATGAGTAAATTCATGGCATGTACTTGTGGAAAAAATTACTTCTAGAATTTATTTCATTATTTTGATGCCCGGGATGCACTTTGCGTTTTACATGCGGAGGTTTCGTGCCCTGCCCCCACAGAGCAGTGGAGTGCTGCGCTTGGGATTCCTGAGCTGGTTACACATGATTTATCTCAGGTACTCCACGTGTGTAGTTACCTAGGAGAAAAGCTAGCAGTGCTGTATGCTTTTTCCAATAAATGAGCAGGCTCATTTATAGTTATTGCCAGGATCTTCTTGTTGTGGCAGTGCTTTGTGCTGTGTGGACGTACCTTGGAGGAGAATTACATGTGAATCACTCGTAATAGTCTGAGGCTGGAGTCTTGTATTTTACTCAGAAACTTGCACAACCCTTACTACAGACATCATATGCTGGCCATTATTTTCTAACCAGATCCTAATGCTGTTCTATAAAATCTCTGCTTATATGTTACCCCAGTGAAACATCCTGAATTTTAATGAGTGAAATTTCATTGCTGTTTAATCCTTAAAATGCACGGAGCTAATTTGTGAGTGTCCCTTAATTACAAAAAATTGAAGCCTGAAAATTAGGTCTGGACATAGATAGAAATTATTTTCACAAGTCTTTTGTTTTTACCTCCATAATATATGGAAAGGGAAAATGACAAATTGTGGTTAGGCCAGAGGCCTTAATGAGGGGTTATAGTCCCAGCGCTGCCGTTCACTCCTGCCAGTGCCGAGTGAATTTGGATGAGTCATTTAAGGTCTGCCCACAAAGCGTCCTTACCTGCCTGACAGAGTTATTGCCAAGGTGAGCTGCGGTTAAGCACTCTTGACTCTTAAGGCACTGAGGAACTTAGAAAAGTATTGTCGTCGTGAATCTCAGTAACGGCTGCGTAATCACCGTTGGAGCACTTGGCCAGCCCTCCCTCGCCACTCCTTGGTCGCAGATACTGAATCAAGTATTCGCTGTGCCTTCACGTTCCCCTGCCTTAGATGATAATGATATTCTTAAACCAGTTTTATAGACATTCAGGTTTCTCCCATGCTTAGTCATAATAGCATGGACGTAGAAACAGAAACATTTGCAACGTAATGCTGGCTGAAAACCTGGAAGCATCTGCTGCTATTCAGACTATTTGATAACTATTCAACTACCATTTCTTTCTGAGTGCCTATTTTGGACATTCTGCTCAAATAGGTAAATGCCTAGCACTCTTGGTTGACAAAAAACCCCAAACTTTGGATCATAGATCAAATTTGAAGAAGAAAGTGATAAAATAGAGAGTTTGAGAACGTAGCAGCTGGACTGATAAATAACAAAACAGGATTACTGGGAAATTGCACATACGCATGCCAAATGTAGAAGAAATCTGAGTGTTTCTGCTGACGGCACAAATCTGTAGACTAGAGAGATTTGATGGAAGGACAAAGTTTTATTCTGTCCCCCATTCAAAGTCCAGTCTTTTGTTTTTTATATCACTGTTCATATCATTAACATAGAAAGTGTTTGTTTTGGTTCAGCTGAAGAGCTTCAACAGGGCAAGAGATAATTAGAGGACTGTTGTCTAAGAAATTACAAAGTAGTGGCCTTGATACATCCGCATGAGGCCAGAAATGCATCATGAAATTCCTTCAGGAAAGTTAAGCCTAGAAAGATACCAAAATTCTGAATTTATTGCAATTTCAATGTGAGACTCTAAAGGGGGTGTGGATCAAATCTGCTATTGCAGATAACAGTGTCATGTAATACTAATCATCATTTTTCCTCTGGATATCTCCTCTTCTTTCAGCTTGTTAACCTTGCTTAATTCCAGTGGACGTTAGTGAAGTGTAACCTTATTCATACTATTCTCATTAAAAATAAGGCTACAAACATGCTGTGCAGTTCAGAAAGTGCCATTTTTTCATTTCTCCATATGTGCTGTAAGACATGTACTTTTCGCAGTCACCAGATTTTGCCCCTTTTACTATGTCATATTTGCAGTACAGAATTATCCCCTTGAGCTTTTCTGCCCCATTTCTCCGCATCGCATTCCCACAACACGTACTCAGCAGAAAATCTAGCTTGCAACCAAATACCACAGTTGTGGAAGCTTGATAAGTCCTTGTCATAACAGTAGTCCCTGACATTTAAAGAACTTCAGTTTATATTTGCAAGCCAAATTTCATACCTTCATACCTCTTTCGATTAATCAAAGTTAAACCATTGTATATGTGAAGGGGCCTCTTGTGGTTTCTAAGTAAGTAGTATGGCTTTTCTGGCAGAGAGCCACAAGCAATTTAGTAGGCACATATTGTGGGGGTTGAGAGAGGAAGAGAGACGGGGATAATCCAGAAAGCTTTAAGAAGGGCTGAGTGAAATCAATATTTCTATACACAGTACAAGAATTTTGCGTTCTGTATCTTACTTTTGGCCGCAGCAAAACTGTTTTGATGTGTTGTCAGCAAAGTAATTCTGAAATATAGCACCGACTTGGTTTTCCTCTCACTCAGCCGGTTTTGCACTGGTTTTGCTTCAGCTGAAGTATTCCCAATTTGCACCTGTGGCAAAGAAGTGTTAGGCACAGGGGATTTAATACGCACAGTGTACAATTAAGTATCGTATACGTCACTAAATCATTTCCGCAGGAATAAACCTAATATGGTTCCTAGCTGTCTTCAGAAATAATAAAGTTTAATTTTGTAGCCTAAATGTCAAGATGAGGCTTTATCATGTAACTTTTGCCTGAGAGCTATACAGCTGTAAATAGATACTAACATAAAAGGTCTGTCTCCAGCAGAGCTGATCTCTCTTTCCATTTCTGACAGGGGTCACATAGCCAATGTAAATTACCACCATAAACTAAATTCCACCTCTCCTGTAGGACAAAGTGCTTCATCTGCCTGTCTAGAAGCCAGGAGCTATGCAGAGAACTGTAATATTTCAACAATTCAGCATGAGTGGCAACCTGTTCTTAATAATGGAACACTGGCAACATTTAACTTAATTTTGTCTCAACATATTGAAATCCATCCTTTCTTTAGGGGATTTAAGAACTGTCTGAAGGGAACTTGAAGACAAGGAGAATAATTCAAGTAGAAGCACTATCTTCCTCTGTATTTCATGCAAGATTCAGGTTCAACATGCACTTCTTGAGATCAGTAGGGAATGAGTTACTTTTAGAAAAGGATAGCCTAGACATCTCAAGAAGAATGTGAATTCTTCTCCATTTTATCTGTCATTTTTATTTAATTACAAAATCAAATTCAAATACACCACATTACCTAGCCATGTCAAAAAAGTTAGTGGATTTTAATAGAAATGGCATTACAATTGAAAAATTAAAACTATTATTGCCAAGTTTTTGGAGGTATAATGATTTGCACGGATGTTTTATAACTAGCTTCAAAATGCTGTTAAAAATGACATCTAGACTGGAAACTATACCTTGAAACTAGGTTCTTATAATCGTTTAGATACAACATCTTGAATTCAGTCTCAAAGGTCTCAGAAACTGAAGAACACAGCACTTTAAAAACTATCCAACAGACATATCACAGAAAATTTGGCCCCAGTTCAGTATGTGACTACCTAGGATATTTTACCCACTCCTTGTTTTATATTAAAGATGAATTCAATGTAAATGTTTGGAATTCTTCTTACAAACTTGTTGAAAAGGGACAGTATTTTAGCATGACTCCCTTGTACAAACCTGGTGTTTAGCAGATTACGTATGTTATTCTGTTATAGGTACACTACAGTGATAGACAAAATGGCAAAGAGTGTATGACCTGTTTGACACTGTCTCCTGTGCAGATGACTTTCCAAGGTATCGGAAGCTCCATTGAAGCCAGCCATGACCAGGTATAATACCTTCACCCCACACTCTTGTAATTTTATTAATATCTGGTAAGGCCAGAATGTCAGCATTAGTAAATTTTAAATTTCGACACATCTTGTAATTTTCGTATGGCATGTTCTTGTCACTGGGATTTGCCTATCTTGCCATAGTAAAATCCTGATCAAATCTAAAGAGTCACCCAAAAAGGAGACAAAACTAGGTTGCCTTTTATATATTTTTAAGACATATTAGGAAAGCCTGAAGAGCTTGCTTTGGTTTCAAAGTCAGATGTAAGGTTTCTGCAAAGGTTTTGTTTAATTCTATGTATGTATCAGGTCTTGTCTGTCCTATTTTTACTAGAAGATTATGGGTAGCTGGAAAAGCAGAGAGATGAAGCCATCATCTCTAGCCATCATCTGTCACAAGAAACTGGCATTTCAGAGGGGAAAGGGATTTTTAATCAGACTGTGTAAAACTCCCATTTTGTTTGGCTGTTGTTAAAACGTTTAATTCAATCTCCTGGCAAAAAGCCAGGAGAAAAAAAAAGTCTCAGTGTTAATCACTCATCACCCTGCTGCTTCAGATGGGAACTGAGGGGGACTTCCATTCTAGTCGTCTTGTCCTCCAACACTCTTATGTATAAAAGCAAGACAAGACTTTGATACTCCAAAGGTTTTAAAAGCAAAAAGGAAACAAGTAGAAGAAAACTTTAAACCAAACCTTGCACCTTTCAGATCTTCAGTAGATTGGAAAAAATACTGGCTTTATTTGCCTTCACAGGCCATCTTTAAATTGTACTGTGTTCGCATTTACCATACATTTTATCAGACTCTATGTAAGATTCTCTAAGGAAAAAGGAAAAGTCACCTTAAGAATTATCAGAATTAGTTACTTTTGGGGAAGAGGTTCAGGCACTCCTAGCCATATTTTTGGTTGGTGGGGTTTTTTTATTGGAAGTTTCTAAGTTAGTTGTTAACATAACCTAAGCCCATTAGTTATTTACGTGGTAACACGAGGATACTTCCTGTTCTTAAGTGTTTGGTGTTTCACAGTAATGGAGAGCTGTGGTAAGTCAGAACGTACTTCGACAGACGTAATCCATTCAGTTCTCATTTCATCCAGCAACTTGTTTATGCTGTTCTAAAGTTGCTCCGTTTTACTTTCAGTAAAGATCGCCTTTTAAAATTTAGTTATAACTCAAATACAATATTTAGACATTTCAATGAATTTAAGGTGGTCCCTGTCAATTTGGCAACAACTACATTCTGGGCTACCAGCCAGCTTGGCCTTTGTCTTAGCATTTATTTAGGCTAGAGTATGATATGTAAACTGAAAAAAGACTTCGTAAGCAAAAAGCACATTTAAGCCATCTGAATAATTATATATTTAAGAAGACATGTAAATGAAAAAATGTTATTAAGCCTGCAAAATCAAGCACCTAGAAATTAGGAAATTCCAGATTATGTGCAGCATTAGTTTGATCCCAAGTGTACCCATTCAGTGCTCCAAACAGGACATTCTTTTGGGAGGAAAAAAAAATGCATAAAATCACATAGATAAAGATTGTATCGTAGCATGTGCACAAATGGGTAGAATTAAGTTTGCTTGGGCCATTATGTAGCTAGAATTTCCTAATCTTGCTTCAATTTGAAGTTTAAAAAACGTTCATCGTTAGTTTTAGTTATGTAATTTTCCACAGGGCTCTTAAAAAGGAAAGAAAAATGTTTTGTCATTGCATGATGGGGTGGTTGTTGCATATTGCAAAGATTTCATCTGAGCTGAGAGCAAAAGAAAATAATCATCTAAAAGCCAAGTGCCAACCAGTGGGTCACAAAATCCATCATCCACATACTGGACAGGATTCACAAATTTCTGCTCATCCCCTTCTTTCCACTTTCTGGGGAAAGAGATGCTACTGACTGCTTGTGGTTGATAAGGGGCGTGGCAGGACTGGATTAAAGCATTATTTGCTATCACCTAAATAAATAGACAAAACGGAATCATTAGCAAACAAACAGAAAACACATCAGGTGTTTGTCAGGCGCTGGAATTAATTAATTAATGACAAAATTAGAGCTCTTAATGGACTAACTAAAAAAAAAGATCCTCTTTTATTACTTTTCCTGTGTGATTGGTATGATTTTGCTTGTTTTTCTACAATTCCCTCACAGCAGGTTTATTTGATACCGTTATTATTCTTATAAAAGTAGGAGACAGAACTGCTGTACCTTTGTTAAGCTGAATTATCCACATTTTAAAGTTTCAAATGAAGTAAGTGCAAGATAGCCATATACTATAAAACTTAAATTCTAGAAACTCTTCTTTAGCTTCTGTCATCTGTTACTTTTAAATCATTTCTTTTGGATTGTATGGTAATTAGGATGGACTAGTCACCTGAAAGCCTGTGATTTCAATGGAGGAATGTTGATTTGTGTCAGCTATGAGGCCTGACGTAGTTTGACTTCAGGACCTGTCTGTGTCTGTGTTTATAAAGATAATTTTTCTCATGTTCATTCTAAAATATAGATTTTATAATTTCTAGTTTTTTTAATGGAAAACTTTCTGAATGAGACTCTGGAATAGTTTCTTTATGGGAAAGTGGTGGAATCTGTTGTGTGAGAATATCTAACAAAAAAGCTGTATACCAGATCTGTCACTATATTGTGGCAGAAAAACCACAGCTGCCCACATACCTTGATCAAAAAAAGAAACAGAAATGAAAAAAAAAAAAAAAAGAAGAACAGATTCCCAATGGCATCTCCAGCACTATAGTCTACCTTTTAGATTGGACTTGTCTTTTGTAATATATCTCTCTACTCACATCCAGTGGGAGATTTGTTACCCAGCAGATACTAGTGTGGTTACAAACCTACATAAGTATATTATCTTGCATTTTCAAATATGCCAAGACTTGACACGGCAGTTTTTCAAGTCACTTGCTCTTTTCCTATACTCCGTAGGGAGTTTTCATTCTTCAGATTGGTTTAGCTTGTGATTTTAATGAGTTTAAATTTTTTCCCCACATACTTCGTTTGAGCAATTTCAGATTAAAATAAACATTTCATACTGGTACCCTAATTAGTGTGTATTTCAAATGTCTGATTAACAAGGCATATCTCATTTGGTCATGAAGCAGTATTGTGGAAGCAATTGCTGGTCTTTCATTTTTCTTTTGGCAAACAGTAAAAAAGGGGAACATTCCTAAAGTACCACTGCAGTCTAGCCTGCCCCATGTTTGGTTGGCTTTCGCATTCAGGTATGCCAACCTCTTTAGTAGAAATTTAATGGGGTTTAGAATATTTTTTTCCTGAATTATTTCTTTTTCTATTTTCTATTTCCCTGTATCTGACTATAACTATCAATTTCTCTTTCCTTAATGGCCACTGTTCTTTGGGTTTTTTCAGTAGAATTTAGCTACAAGGAGCTTTTAGTTAAAATGGTCACCACTTTCTAGTGGCTTTCTCAAGCAAACCTGAGTTTGTCCTTAATGGTAATGAATCCTGGTATTATTTTTTACCTTGCTGTGGGACTGGAGACAACCTTTCTCAGGACTTAGGATGGACTTTAGGCATACAGTGTGAAGCTGAGGAATGAATTGAATGTGGGTGATGTAAAGAAACAGAAAGGAAGTCCAGGTAATCGTTCTATTTGTGTCACTAAGAAAATTCAAGGTATGAGGGGTGGGAGACAGGAAAAGGAAAAATTCAAAGATAGGAGGCTACATAAACAAAAATAGGTGGGGTGGAGCAGAAAACTAAGAAAGTGCAGGGAAGTGGGGCAGCAAATGTCTAAAGGCCATGGAAGTGGAATAAAGAGAGTAAGGTAGAGCTAAGTGGAAGAGGGGGCTCAAAAACCCCACCAAAATGAATAAAGGCATCTTCTCTACTGCTTAGTCTGAAAGTCTTAGAGTTCTGCCTGCTTAGCTTCTCAAAGTATTGAACACTGAATTGCTTGTTACCAACAGAAATAAATATCTTTCAGCTTTAGTGAACCGGGTTATATGAAGAGCTCTTTGAATTCTTGAGCACAGACGTACCGAGAACTTTTAGTTAGAAGATGTGATGCTATTGGAGGAAGGAATTAGAGATTTCTGTTTCCCCTAAAGACTTGCAGTCAATGCCATCGAGTTGTTAAGAGATGTACTTGACTTAACAGAAATTATTGGACTCACTATAATGGTAGGCTAGGATAAATTTGGTGGCCTGTGTCATACAAGACAGCCTGTGACATAGTTTCAATCTAAGAAGTGACACTTCTACTTCTGCTGTGTCTTGACAAGCCAGTGTCAAACTCAGCTTCCATGTTTGCACGTATATTTTGGAAACTTGCAATGTTACCATCTTTAGTGGCTTTGTAATAATTGCTGTTTTTCTGAATCTTCAGCTCTAAATGACTGCAGAGCTCTGCTTCAGGGGTATCATACCGTTGTGGTTGTCATAGCTGTGAAAAAAACCCTGGAAAAAACATCTTGGGTGCATTCTTAAGGCTTGCTGAACAGCAGGCAAATTGAAAGTATGAACATTCATTTTTAAATAAAATTATTTTAAAGTCAGTGCTGGTGATAGGAAGAACATATTGGGCCCATTTTGAGATTTTTGAATGTTTGCCATGGAGTACTCTGCCTGTACAACTGAATTTTTAACCCCCAGTAACTTGATATTCATTGAGGGGTGACCAGTTCCCTACTTAAATTTCAGAAGACAGATCAAAGGACCAGTGCATTTTCTTAAAGTCTCATTACTTTAATACTTTCTGATGATTTTGGAGGTTTTAACTTATGCGTGTTTTTTGGAGCTAGCAATACTGCCCATTTGTTTATTACTGTTTACTTCACCCAATAGTCCCAATGAGATGTGCTGTTAAAGTGATGGCAATTTATCTTTTACATTTATATTTTAGTCCATGCTTTCTTAATCCCATCCATTATATTTGTGTTGTATATTAGACCATGTTTTTAGAACTCTTTTACACTTCACATAAAATAGAATACTTTTATTTTCTAGGACAGATAGCAATTGTGTAACGTTATATATAATCTACCACTATTACCACTTTTATTTTCAAGTACAAAAATAGCTGGAGAGAGAATAAGCAGGGGCAGAAATTGTAGAAGTGGAAGAGCTACTGATGAGATAGACTTGATAAGAGAGTCCAGCAGAGAGAACTCTGTAAGAAAAACAAAAGCCCAAAAAACTGGTGCAGACAGTGAGTATGCAGAGGATGAGAATTGGTCCAATGCTGTAACCAAAAAAGATTAAGGGGATTGGGTTTTTTGTTAAGATACCTTTCCACATCAGAAAAAAATATTATTTATTGGACACTACAATAATTTCTGCTTAAAATTAATTTTGTTCTAAGGTGTAATGAGTATTTTCTAGATGTTCAGATTTACTTCACCGTGAGTGTTTGTGTCCTGGACATAGCCAAAAAAAGAGAAAATGTTGGGATTTTCTTTAAAAAATACATGTTATTCGTTTTTTTGGCTGGTGTTATGTGCTTCACTTGTCAGCTCATTTCTGCTTGATTTACTGTAAATGCAGTTCTCATTTCTTTGGGGTTGCTTCTTCACCATCCCTGGAGGTATTTAAAAGACATGTAGATGAGGCCCTTAGGGACATGGTTTAGTGGGCATGGTGTGTTGGGTTGACGGTTGGACACGATGATCTTAGAGGTCTTTTCCAACCTGTATGATTCTGTGATTCTATGATTCTATTCAATGAAACGAGAAAACTTTAGTTTGACTGAGTAAAAATCTTCTAGCAGTTTTCCCAAAGCTTGGTGATTCCTTCACAGCCCCTTCAGCATCAGGACTCCTACCTGATCTTGTAAAAACATCTCACGCAACTAAGTCGTCTTCTCCTGCCGGTGTGATCTGGCTGGCTGCTGCCTTCTCCTTGACGGCTCCGTAACCTTCAGAGTGGGTCAGGCATGGCCACAGCTGCGTGCCTGGTGCTCCAAAAGAGACAGTTCACATGGGACAGAAATACAAACTGCTTTTGATATATAGCACCGCGCTTCACTCTTCTCTTGTTGTGTGGGGAAAGTTGCACCTCTTAGTTGACGTAGCAGTCAGGAGTCAATCCATCAGGTTTTACTTAGGCTCAGTAGGTTGTTGTCTGCTATTTGGTACTTTTTCCTTGTCTGCCGTGCTCCCCACGACTGTGTGTGGAAGCGTTGGTACATTCTCTCCGTATTCTTCATCTTCTGTTTCGCATTATCTCAGTCTGGATGTACATGACAGAACATTTGCTTTTCCCTGGCAGCTGCTGAAGTTTTCCTTGATGAGCCCGAGATCAAACGTTTGTATTTGTTCAGGATGTGTAATCTTTCATTTTCAAAAAGTGAGTTACTAATTAGCTGCCGAATGGGAACAGAATGTAAACCAAGGCACAGCTATCTCCCTGCCAGACCCCTTCAGTGCTGTCATTCAGGGCTTCCCGAGTAGCTTCCCAATGTGACTGCCTCTTGCTGAAGATGCAGAATAGGATTTTTCAGTGCTCTGTGTATGCATGTTTGTTTGCACTGTAATGTCAGCAGGGTATGAAATGCTACTGTTGCAGTCTCTGGGTATTTTACATGCTTGGCATGTAAATGATGACAAAGACAGACCATGTATGTTTCGGGGACTGTTTCCTCTGTTGGAAAAAAAAATTGTGAAATATCCTGGTGACATCTATAGGTGAGGGTTCACAAGAGTAGTGAGGTTCACAGAATCACAGAATGGCTGAGGCTGGAAGGGACCTCTGGAGGTCATCTGGTCCAACCCCCCTGCTCAAGCAGGGCCACCTAGAGCAGGTCTGCCCAGGCCTGTGTCCAGGCAGCCTTTGAATATCTTCAAGGTCGAAGACACTTCCTTGGTTGTTCCTTCCCATTGACTTCATCTCCAATCCTGGCTGCTTCCTAAACCACTGAGCTGGCAGAAACTAACTCAAATTTTTAGCCAGCGAAGTGAGTTGAACTGGCCCACTGGGGCTTAGATGAGTACCAGAGCTGAAACAAGGGAGATATCAGGACTGCCCAGCCAAGAGAAGAGGAGGGGCAGCCATCCCTTCCACAGCTTGTAGAAATGTTTGTCTTGTTTAGTACCCTTAAACCTGTTCACTGTGCAGTAGCATGATCTGGCATAAAGAAGAGAACAGGAAAGCACGCAGAAGGAGGGAGGAGGAGCAGGATCATAGCAGCCCTGACCTAGAGGAGTTTAGCTGCTTTGGAACTGCACCCTTAGCAGTTGCTTGCATTAAAATACTTTAGTGCAGTGTAGCATGTGGAAGTGAAAAGAAAGGCATTAACAACATGCAATGAGCCAACCTTGCGTGGACCACAGGCCTGCTGTTCGCTATCCTTAGTCTGCAATCTGTTTCTGGTTTGGTTTGGTTTGCTGTTACTTTAGGCTCAGCTGGCCAATGGTGAAATGTAAAAATCTTGAATTTTCTTGCTGCTGTGGCTGTTGGGGAAGGGAAGAAGCTTAAAAGGGAAAGGTATTGGAGAAGTTTGGAAAAGCTAAAAGTGTCAGTTAGTTTTCTGCCTTGTCACACTGCAGCAGGAGATTCAGCCTACTTGCAGTATCAAGAAAACTAACAGCTTTTTCCCCGGCAGGAGAAAACAGAGGGAAGATAACAGAGGTAGGTTCCTTTCCTACTCAACAGTTAAAAATGGATAGACATACACCTACTAGACAAAAGTTGGTGACAGAGAAGGAGGTAAAAATGAAGTGGGAGGAGACCCCCCCTAGTAGCTTGGCTTGCAGTTGGGATTGACAAGGATCTGGGTTTTTCACCTTGACCTCTGACGGGCAGCATTTTCATTTTAATAGCTATGTTCATTTTAATTTCTAGGACCAGTAAAGCCTTTCAAACCTTATGAATTAAAACTAATGCTCAGTCAAAACCCAGTTGCCTATTTTGTAGGCACCTCCATTTTAGGCAAAGAAAGGCATTAGCAAAATGTACACTCAACTTTGTTGCCCACCCTGTACTTGCCGGAGTTATTCTGTGGCATTTTCCACACACTGATCAAAGTAATGCTATGTCTGTTTGTTGATACGTGTTTAATCACTTGTCATTCAATGAAGTTGCTTAACACGCTAATTATATAATTGCCATTTCAAAATACATTTCCTTAACCATTCTACAAGACAAAATAATGACTTCCACATGTTGCATCTGAAGAACTGTGCTTTTGCCAAAATTGTGTTTGCCACCTAATTTTTCCACTTCTTTTGAAATAATATCGTATGGCTGGCATTATGCATTCACCTAGTACGAATGAAGTTTCGTAGTTTTTTGTTTGCATAATCATCATAAACCCCTGGATCTACGTAGTGCAAGTAGAAACTCAATTTGACATCCTACACCCCTTCATTTGAAGGATTCATTTCAATAAGCCAGGATCTCATAATTAATGTTCCGACCATAGACTTAAAGGGAAGTGAAGGAGGTCGGGTTTTATAAGTAATTACAGGGGAATAGCCAAGCTTAGGTACTGTGAAATACAGTGGGATAACAAAACTGAGCGCTCCTCTCTGTCATCACATTAGTTTCATCAAATTGGTTAATTTTCCTTTGACTATCTGCTCAGAGTTTAAACAACTTCTCCTTCT
The DNA here is from genome assembly GCF_964195595.1 of Calonectris borealis. Classification (NCBI taxonomy): domain Eukaryota; kingdom Metazoa; phylum Chordata; class Aves; order Procellariiformes; family Procellariidae; genus Calonectris; species Calonectris borealis. The sequence goes on from NC_134313.1 coordinate 36,441,983, forward strand.
TCTTTTTGAGATAAGTCTACACAACATAACCAGCCCTGGTGGTGGGCTAGTCTAAGCACTGCCGTAAACTTGGACTGTCTTGCAGCACCACGGTCCCACAGCAAACTCCTGTCATCTGTTGGGTGTACATAACTTACGCACTCATCTGTATGTAGTTTGGCCCATGTTTTTAGTGCTGAAGCACTTTTCTCAGTTTGTTGTAGGCAAACGCATGTCTGTTCTGGGCAGAGGTAGGATTACCAGAGAAATAAAGGAATGGTTTTGTCAAGTAATGGGAAAAGTATAAAAGTAGTCATGCATGCATGCTCAGTGCAGGCTGTAGCAAGTTCCTGCCCAATTTAAAGTTCAGTTCTAAAGTTACTCTCTTAGCCATGCTACCTGTAACACAGATCGGTACATTAAAGGTCTGGATCTCTGCTGAGCATGAGGAAGTTGTGGAGCTATGTTTAGGAGCACTAAGATTAAGCTTGGTTCCTAGACATCCATGGTGCAACAACATCCTGCTTTCTTCCTTGGACTTTTTTTTAAATACCTCATCAAGAAAGAGCTGAAGACTTACCTTAGCTTGATCACTAATAGTTTACCTGAGAAAATAATTTCACTTTCCTTTTTTACTTGATTGCCATTGATGCCCTGATGGAAAGTGTCAGACATCTCCAGGGAAAAAGGTGGTTATATTCTTTCCTATAACTCATTTAACATAGCATCCGAGTCCCTCTCTTGTCTTCCAAACGCATTTCACATACAGGCTTTTGTAGTCACACTGCGTTTCTTGGATCATCGAGTCAACACATCCCACTGTTTGAGACAGGAAGGAGTCACCCACAAACCTTCTCTTCAAAGCATCAAATGTGCAATATCCTCACTTGATACAGGAGTTCCTGCATCCCCAGAAGCTCCGTATGTACTTGTGTCCTCCACTTCGTAGGCCTTGCAGACCGTCTGTGTTCCAATACTAATGCTTCATTCCAGCAAGATCCTTCACATATGCTAAATGTAAGACTGCTTCCAAGTAATTCACTCTCTCAAGGATCCAGGACTTGAGATAATAAACACTAAATTGGAGGTATCAAGCAAAACCAAAACAGTGAACTCTTAAGTTAAACTTTAAATTTTCTATGTATTTCTTCATATTCATTCTTTCTCTTTCCCATCATTAGAGAGACTGTGAGACCTAGTTTTCCACAGATCCTTACGGCTGTACAAATAATTGATTTTACAGTCCAAAATCTCCTCTCTCATCCTTCATCCCCTCAAAAAAACAGTTCAAATTGGTCCAAAATAAAGAAAAAAATGCTTCTGGCCAAAAAAAATAATTCATTTTGTACTTGGGCATTTTTAGTGAAACTAGAAAAATGGCTGAAATTCACAAAACTGGTGGGAAAGACGATGAATTATTTTACCTACAAGTTCAGCGGTTCACGCACTCATGCAAGATGTAGAAGATGTAAATTTTACTCTGTGCCTGTCCCCGCAGGAGCATGGATCCTCTGTAGGAACTCTCCTCATCCTACGGAGCAGCACAGCTGGGCAGCCACAGGAAGACAAAGTGATAACCACAGAGTAGTCCTCTTTGACTCACTGTTTAAATAGTGTGCTCAGTAGAGCTGCGCGAGCAGAAGAGTTTGGGGGAATTCTTGTTTTGTAATACCCCGCAAGATGGCAGTTAGGGCGCTGTTCTGAAGGGTGAAAAGAAGGATTCAGATCCTCCTGGAAGTCAAAGAGGATTTTCCACAGTCCAGTATCGACCATCAAGTGATTCTTCCTCTTTGGTTTTCACTACAAATGGCCAAAGCTAAGCAAACTATAACAGATCACTTCAAAGTTTCTACAGTTACTTACAGTTGAAATTGCAGAATACCTGTCCCAAGTCTGGGAGCAGATTTAGCCAATACAAAGCTGCTTTTTCCAATGTCCATATATTTTTCAGGAAGAATATGCTTACCTTGCTCTACAGCCGACCCCATCCCTGCCAGCGGTACGTATCCAGCTGGTGGCGGCATTGTTCAAACCTCCCGGCCATGTGCTCCTCGGGCTTGGAAGCTGCCACATGGCCCCAGGCAGGGACTGCTAGGTCAGGCTACAAAGGCAATTTGAGGTGGTAAGGCATGTTCAGCTGGAGTCACTGTGTTCCCCAGCAGTGCCCGGAAAGTCGTCTTCTTCCTCCCTTGTGTAATTCCTCTAAGCCCAACCTGCAGAGAAAATGAAAGCTTCCCTTCTTCAGCATTCAGCTCTCCACTTGTCTGTAAAAAACCTTTACATTTGCTTCAGGATTTTTAAAACTTGGTTACATGGCATGCATTCATAAAGGACACCTTGCCATACATTTATACCTCTACTGTTGCTGAATCTCTTATACTGGCAGCTTGATAAAGTAAGACAAGTGCTGAAGGCTGGATTCCCTGTGTGCCGATAGCAGTGGGGCTCTGAGCAGTTCCAATCCCTGTACACATCATGCCACAACTATTTACGTAAAAAGCACATCTTTTTCTGATACTGACTACAAGACTCATCCTAGTAACTTAAAGATTTTAGCTGGTTTGTGAGATCGTAAAAAAGCCTGTTTAGCCATTACTTCAAAACATCAGGCTGCTCAACAACTCGGTCCTATTTCAGACTCCTCCCTAAATATTTTGTAATTTAACATTGTTTTGAATAATTGGGGTAATTTTTTCTGGCACAGCATGCTGTATGAAATTATGAATTGAGGAGATTTCTGTGTTGTCGTATTTGATTCAATACCCCATTGTCATTTATGAGAAGTGGTATAATAACACACTGTCAGTCATTAAGGGTTCAGCTGGACGTACATGAAGCTTTGTTCATGTGAGGGGGGCTTCCCAGGGTGCCTCAGTTCAGCAGCGCAGATAATACTGCAGGACCTGGGGCTTGATTTTGGAGTGTGCCAGAAAACAGGTTCATTCTTTCAAATTAAATAAAAAATAAACAGAGATCAGTGTGTAGAACTTTTTTTGTCATCATGTATCTGTCCATGCTTGTGAGGAAAATAATAGAAAAGAAAAAAATTGGGAAGGAATATCAGGTATAATTTTCTAACCTGCGAAATAGTTAAGCAAGAAGATATGGGTTTGAGAGGGAGTTAAAGAAATTAAAAGGAGGCATCAAACATTGGCTTGACCCAAAAATGCTTAAAGCCCCATTTGCCCTTACAGATCAAAAATATTAGCACAGAAGTCGTCTGACATGCTGGCAAATACACAATTTAGACAGTTGCAAAATTTGCAAAAATGTTAAAGTTTTTGGCCCTCACTTAAATAAACTGGATCTTGTGAAGTTTTTTGGAACTCTCCTGATAAGTAACATTTAAAACTCTTTTGATCAAATACTCTTTCTCAGGCAATTACATGTTCTTAATTTAGAGGCCAGTTCAAAAGATTGCTTGTTACCTTCATTTAGCAAAGGTTCAACTGCTGCAGTTTTCTGATCCTTTTAAAAAAGGAGAGTTTACACAATAAAAGTTCTTTTTTTATTCTCAAATTAATTATTTTGAAATATCTCACAGATTACATCAGTTTCTTACTTGCATTCATGTTGCAAGATGGCGACTATTGTATATTGCTAGTGATGCATTAAATGAGTTGTTTACATTATAAAATCTAAACATATTAGAATCTTTTGTGTTTGTCTTCAAAGATTCCTATTCTAATAAAGCTTTCTGAAACAAGTAAGGTTGTCTTTTTTGTTTAGTTAATGCATCAGTGGAGAACCTAAAGATTTGTAGCCTCTAGCCATCCCTGTCTGTGTTTAGTAGAGTGTAAGGAAATTGTGTTTGGGACAATATATATTTTCATTTAAAAGGGAAAGTTATACTTTTAAATGAATCATTTTGCATTTAGAAGAGGTAACACCTGAGACAAATGTAGATGGAAAGAGTCGAAATTCATCCTCTTTTCTCAAAGACTCTGTTTTGTTGTGACTTTCAATCTGAGTAAAAGAAGCATGTATAGTGTACTGAAAAATAAAAATTTTGGCTGCACTGTTCCTATTTCTGATGGCTTTGTGTCTCTCTTCAGGTCAAAGTGTTTCTGAGGGTTAAGTGATACAAGCCCAACATTCAGTAAAGAACAGTATTTGGGTTTTTAAAGAAACTTTGCAATTTGGACTCTCAGTTTTGCTCTTTAACAAATGTTTTAACAGAGATGTAATGAAATGTGAAAAATAAAAGCAAAAGCTGACAGCTTTAATATGGCTGGAGCTGCTCTGTGAAAGTAACTTTAACTGTTGAATGAAGTTCATGAATACGTTTTTAGCAGCAAAGGAGCTTCTTGAAGAGTCAGCTGAGCAGTGTGGCAATGAATGTCCACACTGCAGTACGTCTTAGTTCTTCGGCTGGAGGAATGACTGCTTTAATACACTTTTTAGGTCATACTGCATCTGCCTTATAAATCTGTGGTTTAATATGTTTAGACATACATTTTCCTATCTTAACAGTATTGGCAAGTTGTGAGAAAACAGCAGGATTTTATTTACCTGTCAAAACCCAAAATAACTTGCATTAAGCCAATGACCAAATAAAATTGTCACAGTTACATTTTATATCAATGAATGTCACTGAAAGGAAGAGTAGCAAGCTAAGTGTTAACTTCAGAAGCAGATTATTTTCTGTGTACAAGGTATGTCTTTTAGGATAACAAGCCAAGAGCACTTCATATCTAAATAGCCTCTAGAACATACAGCAATGTAACAAGTGCTGAATTATAGTAAGACTTGGGAAGTGTGACAAAATAAGCAGTGGAATGAAGGGAACAGTACTGAAACCAGTTGGAAAAACAGGAAGTATAGAATTTGATGAAATTATGAAATATCTTAAGGAACATCGTGTTTCTGATCGTGACTAAACAGTGAGAAAAGCAATAAGGAGTAAACTGGCTATTTTCAATAAACCTTCAACTTCAGACAAAAAAGTTAAGTGATTAAAAAGTACTGAAGACTGTTTTGTTTAAATAAATAAGTGTAGCATTTTAAAGTGTAAGATTAAAAAAAAGGAATATATTATTTGCTTGAAAGACATTTTTAATGAAAGAAAGCCTGAGAAGGTATGAAACAGTTTGGTGTAACAGCCTGCCAGAAGTTGTTTCAAAGGTTATCACTTGCTGAGATATTTAGGCAAGATGTGTTCCATCAGCAGCCTAAGGACAGTGCCGCGAGTAACAGGATAGTAGCACTCATGATATCTGAACACTTTTAGTAAAGTTAAAGGTTAATCATGAAGCTTCAAAAATAATATGGACTGGCATCTGAAGTCTAAGGTACAAATTAAAGCCTTGAGAGAAAAATTAAAGGCTACATTTCAAATATACCCTTCGATTCTGGACTTTTGATTTGAGATATCTTAAACTACAGTGTTCAGAAACAAAGAGCACCAACAGCTTTTAAATGGATGCATGCTTTATCTTTTGCAGAAGCTTTACTCATTCAGTTTGTAATGATACCAGATGAGTATTCACAGCACTAGTTCATTAAGAAATTCTGTCCAAAAGTCCTGATCCTGTAAACATTTTCATACTGATGTAGGTCTGCATATGAGTCATCCCATTAGATTACCTGATGATCGGTCTGTGCAGATGTACAGACAGTCAGAAATGCAAGTTCAACTGATGTGAATGGAGGTTGATCTGAGGTGAAATACCAAACATAGCTACGTTGCTTGGGTTTGGTATCCCATCTTTGTTTTGGCTGGGATCTTGTCTAAGTGCATGAGAGTAAAACATGGCATCTCTGAACACAGTCATACTAAGAACTGATGTTCCTACAGTTAGTTTTTAATGTCCAAACTGCATGAAAGCTGCAGCTTCCAGCCATATCACAATTTTTACAGTACAATGAATAATTTGTAATTTGAACTCCCTTTTGCTCTTTCTATTTTCTTTTACAAGTCATAGTAGCTGGTACTTGCATGCCCATTGCCTCCTGCTGGCCAAAAGTGGCTGAAGGGGAAAATTTTGTTTATAGTTTTAGAAGAAGAGGTGGACGGAAGTATAGAAAAGTAAGGGCTCATTGTTGGATTCACAGGAATCCATGGCCCTTGTCCTAAGAACAGATACGTGTGCTGGGTTGTATCTTGAAGAGCCACAGTGTCTCATAGGTCTCCCTTTGGGTAATGCCCCTTATTTCTCTTCTAGACCTCTCTTCTAAAACCTTGTTCCAGATCATAAATCATTTCACAATTGAAAGAGCAGCAGCCCAGAGTATCAAAGACTGGTATTTGACTGATGGTTTGAGCAGGAGTGCAATTTTGACAGGGATGGTCTTTATTAGATGGAACGGGACTCTAGGGCGTATGTTATGTACTTCTGCATTCCCGATCACGTTCTCCATTTCAAGTAGAAATTAGAAGGTAAGCAACCCAAGTTGTCAGCTAAGAGTGGTATAACCAGGTGACATGCTTTGGTTTCTATTATACAAAGAAGTCAGAAAAGTCCTTTCAGGTCTTGAAATGGACAGTGTGAATACGCTGGTGTAGTGCATTGGCGCTGGAAACTTGCTAAAGAGTTTCAGAGTTTGCAGCTGAACTTTCCATTACGTTCCTTGTCTGGCAGAAGAAAGAAAAGGCTCAATATCACTCTTATCCTGCTGTAGTCTAAGAGAAGTTGTGTATCTTACTTCTTGTCTGATCTTTCTCTACATTTTACAAGATCTTGTTTTTGTCTTTGTCGTTACTTTTGAGATGTCTCCCTGCAAATCTTTCTCATTGTAGGTACTGCAGGTCCACTGTTAGGTTACCCACACCTTCTCTCATAAGCAGAATAACTTAAGCTTCTTTAGTCTTGAAATAGAGGGAAGATTTTACATACTCACCTTATTCTTCTAATTCTTTTTCAGAACCGTCTAATCTGTCAATATACCTTTTAAACTTTGGAGCTTAGAGCTAAGCATGGTCAAGTTCTAGAATATCAATGCTATCTCTACGGGTAATAACACTTTCCTGTTTCTTGATACCGTTCTGACTATGTGTCTAAGGGTTTGCTGTTGTAGCCTTTGCATTACTTTTGCTGGTGTAGTTTGTTCCATTTTTTAATTTTGTCCTTTTTTCTGGAATATATGAGCGGCATCTGAATGAGGTGGAACTTGCATCGTTGCAAAGTTCCATTTTTACAATTATTACATGTCAACATTAGGGTTTTGCTCCAAAATAGCTGCTTTTTTATCAATTGCTCTTTGCTGGGGAGAAAGCAGAGAATGCAGCAAGAATGCATTATCTGTGTTGAAAGTAGGTCTTTACATATAGAAAACAAGATTCAATTTCCCCTAAATTTCATTATTTCATGAGTTGCATTCCTTGAGTACTGGGAGTAAAGTTCAAAATGTTAATATGTTGGTATGATTAGGATGTTTTTGATGAATGTGGTCTGTATGAGACTGGGCTCCTGTTCATAAGCAATCAATCAGTGCCCGGTGAGTTTCGTAAGTAAATGTCATTAAAGGTTGCATTTGCTGAGGATGTATTTGTGTTCTCTAAATAATCATCTGACATATTCTCTGCGTAATATCCTTACATAGTGTCAAAAATTACAGAGAGAATAAATCTTAAAAAATGCAAATCTTCTGTCTACAAATGCACAGGAAGCAGCGTACCTCTGAGCAGTCCTGTTGAAACCAATTGATTAATCCAGTCTTATGTCAAAATACTTATACAATGTTGAATAAAATAAAATTAAGGCTATGAGTAGGAACAAAATTCTTACAAATTACCTCAGAGCAAAAAAAATATACTGACATGCTGTCTGTACAACATAGGAAGTAATGTATATATTTATGTTCATTCTTATAGAAATTACAAAAACTTGTATGTCAAATTACAAAGCACTTATGCGAGTAGTTAAAATTAATTCACAGGGATTACTTGTACGTAAAGTCACTCAGTTACATAGCATTTTCAAGATCTGGCCCAGACTATATGCATCTATCAACATATTTAAAACAACTTGTCACTATGGTTTATCCTGTATAAATTAATAATCTGTGTATATATCAGATATACAATCAAATTATATTTCACATTTGAAATATATTTAAAATATTTTCTTTTGATATAAATTTCTTCAGTACAATGTTTTTTCTGCTGAAATCTGAGATGATCTCTTTAATTGTGTAGTGTTGTGTTTCAGTAATTCAAGTCACGGTGCAGGTGGTACATGCAGTTTACTGATGTTAGAGATAGTATTTAAACAACTCCATGCTCAGAGGTAGTATATCAAAAGTTTTTAAATTGAGGGTGACAGGAACTGGTGCTGCACTTTCATGTTATCCAACAATGTGGAAGAATTTTGACATACAGCTGGAATGATCAAACTGCACTAGTTTTACTGTCTAACTTAATTTGACATGAATTTCAAAGGTATTTGGAAATTATTAAATTGTATGCTACATTTGGAGAGTTTACCTTCCTTAGGAAACTTTTTTGTAAAGTCTGATACAAGGGGGTTTATGATCTCAAAACATTGCATAAAGCTGATATATTTTTTGGTACATCTCCTTTCATGTTGAATTTGCGAGTCATGCAGAAGCTGTGGTTTCTATAGGAGCTGTTACTATAAAAGTGAAGCATGCTGCTACCAACCTACCCACATTATTTTACAAACATACTTCTTCCACTGATACAGGAAGAGACTGGCCTGAAAATACAAAAGATTACTTCAGATCATCAGTATTTCATGTACATATATGTTGGAAAACAAAGGTAACAACAGGAAGCCCAGAGCAGTTTTGGGATACAAAGTTGGTTCTAATTCACATCATAAATGATATCATTTGTGCAAGCTTAGTAAGTGTTGTAGAATATTTACTCATTTGTTGCTTTTTGACAGAAAAGCCAAGAAAAATTTCTCTAAATCTTTCTGTTGTGTTGCTTAATACTGATGTGGCTCAAAGAGCATAGCTCTAACATAGAGATAAACACTTTTTAATAGAGTAAAAACTGTATGTAATTTTAAATTTTCTGTGAATACTTGTATTTCTTCAGGATTCTGACAGCTGTGACCCGTAGGACTTAATATACTTTTGTAATTACATGTACGTATGAGTCATATAAAAGAAATGAGGATTTCAAAACTTAACAAAATTAATTTAATTACAAAAAATTTATTTACAGTAAGATCGTTTATGTCAGTGATGCCTTTTTCTATCCGAGTACCAAGCGATTACTGCATAGTGATTCACAAAGGGTACCTCAATATAATAGCATTTTATAATTATCTGACAAAACAGTGGATGATCGTTTCACGTTTGCAGTGCTTATCTGCAGCAATAACAAAGGATTAAATGCTTCCTCGCTCCTGTGTTACAGTTCTCATACTTCCCCTGCTAGCTCACATAGGCGAGAGAGACATGTTTAGACCAAGTATAAAGTTCAGTAGAGACTGTAGGAGGGAGCTGGTTATTAAGAAATCGATATATGTCTCATATAAGCAAAACCAGTGTCCTGTGCGATAGCGATTTCTGTTAAACAGAAGCCTATGGGGGGAAGGATTATGGCGTGTGATTGAGACACCTGTTGAGAAAATAGGCAACTATTGACAAGTCTGATTCATGACTGAGTGACTGCTCTGCTAGTCTTCACATGATCCCCACCGAGAGCGAGCCTCGACCGCCTGCTAAACAAGGGCTGTTTGAAGTTTCTTTTTAACATTTCCAAGACGTTAATTCAGCAGGACATCTCCACTGGGGTTCTCGATGTCACCAAATCAGCAGCTGTTGAAATCCATTCACTTCAGCATGAAATGTTTGCATAAGTTTTTTTCTTTTTTTCTTTTATTTGTGACAACAGCAAAGTAAATAAAACCCTAAAAATCCTGCACTACTCAACTCGTGTATGTGTGAGAACAGCTTCTGGTCACAATTGTAGCTGCTAAGGCAAAATGTTTATTTGTAGAGAACAATGACAATCCGAGTCGTTTATTATGACACAAAAAATACTGATTTTAATAGACATTTCTGTGACATTTTTCCAGTGTAAACATTTAGTTAACTTTCGTGCCAGCTGTCGAACTTGTGTGAAAAGTGTTTTGAAATGGAATTGTCTTTGTTTTTCAATTCCAAAAAAATCTTAAAAGTCTGAAAGCAAATGTTTCCTATTTTTTCCAGTTAGTAAATGAAATGCTGTTTCTCGGGTAGGAAAACATTTCTATCTGACTCACATTTCCCTGAGAAAACAGCTTGTATCACAGAATTAGTTTAGTTTGAAGGGGAAACAGAACAAGGCAAGACATGTAAACATATTACAAAGCTTACTTTGATATTTAAATGCTTTTTTTTCTTTTCCTGGCCATCTGAAAAAAGGTGTGGTGGATGCAGTCAATTGTAAATAGAAACTCTGTATTTTCAGTCAGCTTCATTGTTAAACCCGAGAACTGCTGACCACATATGAAGACTGCCGGTTTGAGCCATCCCTCCTCTGTTTATTAAATCTGTTAAGACTTAAGTGTATTTTTACAAGTTCATTAATGTATTCCATTCTCTCTGATGTATTTTTTCCCACTATTATCAGATTTCATTATATGGGAGGAATTATCAGATCAACCCATTATACAGCCGAGCAGCGTTAAGTCTGATTGGAATTTGGGCTTCCCTCCGTTTACAGGGGGAATATTGTGTAAATCAGACTCTCGGGTTTCAGTGGGAGGCACAGGACTGCACAGCATCCATTTGTCAAGTTGATTGCGCCTCAGCGAGGTTGCATTAGCTTGTCTTTGAACAGAAGTGAAATCCTATGCGAAGCTCCCCTTTCTGTCATTTACACTAACATCCATCCTCTTAAACCAAGGCCTCAGAGAAAAAACAAAGTGATGGCACAATATAATCAGTCACTCAGGTTGTCTGTCATCTGTTTTCTTAAGGAAATGACTTTTAAGTTAGTGGAGCAGAAAATTGAAGAAAATTAGCAGAAGGTTGTTGTAGAAGCAGGAGGAATTTTTAAAAATTACAGATGTACGCAGAGAAGCTCAATTGCATACAGCAAGTAGAAATGCAGTTGACTGTGTTTTTTAGTTTAGTGCTAATATAATGCCAGCATACCCAATATGTAATAATTTAACTTTTAATGGAACTTTATTCATAAACTTCAATTGGGCTGTAAACGCACAATAAAAAGCTGGTATGCACATTTTCAGCTTTTATATCAGTGACTGTGTTTTATGATGCTGAATACTCAAGTAATTTGCACTCTTTTCCATGTGTCAGGAAAGCTGCCTACGTATCTCAGAAATGTTAAGCTGGAAAGGCCACTGTAAACAGCTCTGTGAGCAGGCTTGTAAGTTTTTTTGAAAATCAGAGAACTGAATTTTTATTCTGATGCAAATGGCAGCAGTAAGTAACATTACTTGTTTTAAACTGATGTACAATTAAACTCATGGCAGTACTGTTGCAACAGTTGCTACAGGGTTAATGGTGTAAATGAAGAGAAGGTAAAGATGTACATTTTGCACAAGGTAAAAAGCATGACATTTTAATATACTTCTTTTTCTCCCATCTTCCTAAACTCTTCTTTTATCCACTCTGGAAGTAAGTTTATAATTAGAGATACTTTGGTTTAACTTCAATCAGTAAGAGAATCAGTTTTGTCTTGTGTATCTTAAGGGAACATTTTTCAGTGTGGTATTTTTTTAAAGGAGGGTTGTGCATGGCTATTTTAAATCAGAGCAAAATAGCACATTCCTAGTTTAAAATAAAAACTGTGAGCTCTTGCAACAAACTGGTGTGAATTTTGAATTTATTTAGTTATTTTGGTATAGATATGCCTTCTAAGGTCTTTTCAGTCATGCAGTAAGTGATGTGACTAGCATCTGTCAAATGTGCTTCCTTCTTTCTTTCTTTTCTCCCTTCTTCATTCTGCCCAAGGGAAAATTGCAAGTGGTCTTTATTTGTTTATCTGATGCAGATATAGTAGTCTAAATCTTACAGCTCAGTAATCGAAATATTACTGATCTTGGGTGGGAAACCTCTTTTCTTATATTCCTTTTTCCTTGTATTCCTTTTTCACCATTTTTTTCTGCTAGAAATAGAGGCACAAAACCTCACAAAACAAGTAAGGTTATTAAATTGCTGCATCTTAACATGCCTTGGAAACTTTGGATGGAATGTGGTATGACAATACAAAATTCTGATATTGATTTATAGCAATGTACTAGCACATTGTCATTTGGAAAGAGAACGGAAATGTAGAAAGAAGGTTACTGTTTTAAATACTGTGCAAAGCATATTTTTATAATTTTCATGCACAACTGTAGCTTGCAGCTAGTTTAATTTTTCAGTCAGTAAGTATTAGATTTTTCATGCGTCCCTTGAAGAAAACTTAAATTGGCTTCACAGTCTTGAAAACACTTAAATTTGAATAGCTTTACTCAGTACAGACATTATATACACTAAAATCAGTCAGATACGTAAGGGTCTGCAGGATCAGAGCATAAGTGGATCCATGTTTTTCCTCAAAAATAAATCTTAAAAGATTTCAGAAGGAAAGTATTTTTAAGCACAGCATGTAAATTTATATAAAAAGTTACAGATTATAGAAATATCAAGTACACTGCTCATGCAACTCACGTTTCATTAAGATATATATTACTTGAGGTTGTGATATGAAGATGATGGCTACATTTTACACTTCTTTTCCCTTTTATAACCTGATGTTAACATCTAGGAATTTGGGAACTTGAGAGCCCTAGTAGATCAATCTTGATTAGTTTGTTTTTCTTTGTAAAGATTTTGATAGCCTGGTAATGCTTTTGTTTGAAAGAGTATTCTTTACTTCCTCTTGTGGGGGATGAAATATTGTTGCACCCAGCTCTTCCTCTGAAATAGTGAAAAACAATTTAGGTAACTGAATCTTTGATGAGGAGACCTTAGATTGAAAAGTCTGGCATTTAATTGCCCTTTTACTCATAATTCTTCTACATTTAACCTCAAAGGTGATTTAAAAAGTTACATCTTAATTGCATAGCCTCATTCAAGCATTAGTACTTTGCCTTGCAGCAATTTATTACAACTTTATTTCCCTGAACCATCAATGAAGATGATGCTGAATTTTATATTAGCCAAATGTCCTTTTGAGATTAATGTGGTAATATAGATTTTATGCACGCTTTTTCCGCTTTAATATTTGTGTTACAGATTGGGGTTATAGGTATAGCACAACTGCTTAAGTAGTTTAGAGAATGCTGCGTGTATTGCCTCAAGAACTGATGCAGGAGATTTATTTGAAAATGTGCATCTGCAAGAGGAAATAATAGCAGGGCATTCTCTGATGTGCTTCTCTCTAGCTCTTTTTACAGCTTACTCACACAGGGTTTTCCCCTTTGAAGATAATAGTTGGACTCCCGTTGTGAGGAAAGCACTGTGATCAGATGGGCTAGGAGATGGGGATGTGGGCACAAGGGTGCTTTGCCACAAATGCCACCATTAACGTTGGGCAAGTCACTCTTTAAATTGTACTTCTCTTTCATAGCGGTCTTTTGGAGATTCCAACCTTCTTAAAATTTTTAAGGGTTCCAGCTACTAAGACTATGAAATACCAAAAACCCCTTGTGTCGGTGTAGGATCAAGGTAGAGTTCATCACAAGCATGTTTCCTGTTATGTTCTCTAATTCATTTGCATAGATATTTAAATATGTCGAGTAGAAGGTGTTGAGACTTTATGCTCATAACGTCATAATTTAAAAACTTAAAAATTCACTGCTTTTCCAGATAGTGATGCTCAGATTAGAACTAGCAGCTACTGGCATCTACTTTACAAGCATTTCTGCTTGCACAAGGCTCAGGGAGATTTCGATGGACGAGGCCAGTTTGATGAATACTTCAAGCCAGGTGTGCTGACACCAATGCCAAAAGCGCCATCCTGCCTTCCCCCACTCTTGGCTTCTCATTCCTGACCCTCTACCAACGCTTTCCTTTGAGCTATTGCAGCTGTTTATCCTGCAAGCAGTGCGGGAGACGAGCCTGGGGGAGGACAGGACTGCTTCCTTCACTCACACCGCTGGCACAACCAGCAGAAGTGTTGGTTTGGCTGCAGGCTCTGGAGCCAGCTGAGTGGGGTACGTAGGCAAACCAGAAGGGTCTCCACAGCATTCCAAAAATGCAAACTTTTGGCATGCGTCTTTGGGTGATATACTGTGGAACTTGGTGAATGTTACATCCTTCCTTTGAGGAACAGGTAAGCTCATGCTAGCAGCAGTTCAAACAATAGCAGCCTCCACCCTAATCTCAGGCACATTTCACCTCCTGAAACAAAAGGATATGTGGGGACACTCAGGCATTTGAACTAGGTGGAAGAAGGGTATGACTGGATATTAAATGAATCTCTGTGGAAATTGGGTATGTCTGAAAGAGAAGGACAAATGGAAAAGAAAGAAAAACAGATAAAGCAGGAGAAAAAGCATAGCTCAAAGGAGGAAAAGAAAGTGAAAAAAAGAATTTGATAAGCACTATGACAGTCCCACAAAGGTCTCAGTGCTGGCTGAAAAGGCTTCAAGAAGGGATGGCAGAGATATTTTGTTGTGGTGTATCTATCTCCTGCATTCAAGGAACCAAGAGTGTTGTTGGGGGTGGGTGACTTCGGAGGTGATTTTTTAACTAGATATGCCTAAATGATGCTTGACTTCATAATTTTCTCCTCCTAATAGAAACAGCCCTCAGGGCCTCAAACTTTGGCTAATCATTTAGGTCAAAAGGGTAATAATAATGTAGAAGACCATGAATTAGAAGTGTACCCTGGGGAAAGCTTGACCCAATGCAGAAGTAGAAAATAACCATACAAAACTCTGTAATGGGATCCTCTGAAGTGAATGGGAAAATGAGGGCTCATACAAATATGTTCACCATCTAATATGAAACATAACTCCAGAAGTATGTATTTTTATTCCCTGTTACAAGAGTGAAACCACAGTGGAGTTACTGTAACACTGAGGCTGAACTAATCCCATCACAGGATCAGATCTTGGTAATAAATAGTTCCAGGTGCGATCCAAGGACTAGGAATGTTTAGATTTGTTTAAACTGAAAGGTGTGGAGTTTTTTCAATCTTTCCACTGACAAGGGAGGGTTGTATGAGGTGTGTTGCATAGCACTTTTCACTGGTGTATCTCAGATACTTTGCCAAGAAAGTTGATATCATTCTTCTTATGTTACAGATAAGGAAATGGGGCACGAGTATGCTCAGCATCTTGGCAAAAGTCAGCAAACCTGGTGACAAACCTGGAAGTATAAACCCTGGTACAGTGCTCTACTTAGTGGGCTCTGCTGCTTTCCCTTATACCAGAGCATCCTTTCAATTTGCCACTTCCTTTATCATGAAACTTTGGATTTGTGATGGGACAAGTTTGGAAAAGAGCTGCTCTTTTCAATATGCCCATCTTGTGAGTGGCATTGGACAGGAATGGAATGATCATGTATTTAAAGGTTGTGCCATATTGCACATACATAAAGGACCGTACCAAGGTTGCGTAGGCAATCTCATAGCCAATGCCCCTATGTTTTTCAGTCTTCAGTTTTACAGTTTTATGGACTATGTCTAATCAAGCACTTGAAGCTCTATGAAATAGGCTATACTTGTGTGTTAGGTTGCTAGCCCCAGTTCTGAGTTCCTTTCCATAGGCTGTGACTGTCTTGGCAGCAGATACAGTTAGTTATCTCAGACACATAATTTGGATAAATTTGTAGCTGAAAAAGGAGCTGCCCAGAGCTGGCTCCAACGACACACCAAGTAGTTATATCTGTTTCTGTACTATAGTCCCTGTTCACAATTTATACAATGGTATCAGAGCGACAGGTAGGTGGTGACTTCCAGTCATAACCCAGAATTTTCCATGTGTGCATCCCACTGACAGGCAGGAACAAAGCAGTTTGTGGCCTGGAGCGTTTGCCTTTTCTGCTTGATCCATGTGTCCAGAGAGAACAGAATGGAAAGAGAGAGCATGGCAAAAGAGGAGTGCGGAGAAAACTGCTCCTCTGCACCTACACTGGCACTTAGGGGAAGAAAGCGAGCGGGTGCTGGATATCTGTGCAAAGAAAATAATCACCAGTAGGCACCAACTATAGAGCCTCAGAATATAATAGAATCATAGAATGGTTTGAGTTGGAAGGGGCCTTAAAGCTCATCTAGTTCCAACTCCCCTGCCATGGGCAGGGACACCTTCTGCTAGACCAGGTTGCTCAAAGCCCCATCCAACCTGGCCTTGAACACTTCCAGGGATGGGGCATCCACAACTTCTCTGAGCAACCTGTTCCAGTGCCTCACCACCCTCATAGTGAAGAATTTCTTCCTTATATCTAATCTAAATCTACCCTCTTTCAGTTTAAAGCCATTACCTCTTGTCCTCTCATTACAGGCCCTTGCAAAAAGTCCCTCTTCAACTTTCTTGGAGGCCCCCTTCAGGTACTGGAAGGCTGCTATAAGGTCTCCCCAGAGCCTTCTCTTCTCCAGGCTGAACAACCCCAACTCTCTCAGCCTGTCTTCATAGGAGAGGTGCTTCAGCCCTGATCATCTTCGTGGACCTCCTCTGGATTCACTCCAACAGATCTATGTCCTTCTTATGTTGGACATCCAGAGCTGGATGCAGTACTCCAGGTGGGGTCTCACCAGAGCAGAGTAGAGGGGCAGAATCACCTCCCTCGACCTGCTGGCCACGCTTCTTTTGGTGCAGCCCAGGATACAGTTGGCCTTCTGGGCTGCAAGTGCACATTGTCGGCTCATGTCCAGCTTTTCATCCACCAGTACCCCCAAGTCCTTCTCCTCAGGGCTGTTCTCAATCCAGCCTGTATTTGTGCTTGAGATTGCCCTGACCTATGTGCAGGACCTTGCACTTGGGCTTGTTGTACTTCATGAGGTTCACACAGGCCCACCTCTCAAGCCTGTCAAGGTCCCTCTGGATGGCCAACTTCTCTCCAGCATGTTGACCGCACCTCACAGCTTGGTGTCATCAGCAAACTTGCTGAGGGTGCACTCAATCCCACTGTCCGTGTCACCGACAAAGATGCTAAACAGCGCCTGTCCCAATACCGACCCCTGAGGAGCGCCATTCATCACTGGTCTCCACTTGGACATCGAGCCGTTGATCACAACCCTTTGAGTGCAACTATCCAGCTAATTCCTTATCCACCGAGTGGTCCATCCATCAAATCCATCATGTCTCTCCAATTTAGAGACAAGGATGTCGTGCGGGACAGTGTCAAATGCTTTGCACGAGCCCAGGTAGATGACGTCAGTTCTTTTCCCTTATCCATCAATGCTGTAACCCCATCATAGAAGGCCACCAAATTTGTCAGGCATGATTTGCCCTTAGTGAAGCCATGTTGGCTGTCACCAAGCACCTCCTTATTTTCCATGTGCCTTAACATAGTTTCTAGCAGGATCTGCTCCATGATCTTCCCGGGCACAGAGGTGAGACTGACTGGCCTGTAGTTCCTCGGGTCTTCCTTTTTTCCCTTTTTCAAAATGGGGGTTATATTTCCCCTTTTCCAATCAGTGGGAACTTCACCAGACTGCCATGACTTCTCAAATATAATGGATAGTGGCTTAGCAACTTCATCCGCCAGTTCCCTCAGGACCTGCGGATGGATCTCATCAGGTCCCATGGACTTGTGCATCTTCAGGTTCCTTAGATGGTCTTGAACCTGATCTTCTCCTACAGTGGGCAGTTCTTCATTCTCCCAGTCCCTGCCTTTGCCTTCCGTGATTTGGGCAGTGTTGCTTGAGCACTTGCTGGTGAAGACCGAGGCAAAAAAGTCGTTGAGCACCTCAGCTTTCTCCATATCCCGGTTAACCAGCTCTCCCGTTTCATTCTGGAGAGGGCCCACATTTTCCCTAGTCTTCCTTTTATCACTGATGTACCTATAGAAGCTTTTCTTGTTGCCCTTGACATCCCTGGCCAGATTTAATTCTGTCAGGGCTTTAGCTTTCCTAACCTGATCCCTGGCCGCTTTCTCTGGACAATTTCTCTGTATTCCTCACAGGCTACCTGTCCTTGCTTCCACCCTCTTCCACCCTCAAAAAGGCTTCCTTTTTGTGTTTGAGTTTGTCCAGGAGCTCCTTGTTCATCCATGCAGGCCTCCTGGCGTTTTTGCCTGACTTCCTCTTTGTTGGGCTGCATCGCTCCTGAGCTTGGGGGAGGTGATCTTTGAATATTAATCAACTTTCTTGGGTCCCTCTTCCCTCCAGGGCTTTATCCCATGGTACTCTACTAAGCAGATCCCTGAAGAGGCCAAAGTCTGCTCTCCTGCAGTCCAGGCTAGCGAGCTTGCTGTGCGCCCTTCTCGGTGCCCTGAGGATCTTGAACTCCACCATTTCATGGTCACTGCAGCCAAGGCTGCCCTTGAGCTTCTCATTCCCCATCAGCCCCTCCTTGTTGGTGAGAACAAGGTCCAGCATAGCACCTCTCCTCATTGGCTCCTCTATTGCTTGGAGAAGGAAGTTATCATCAATGCATTCCAGGAACCTCCCAGATTGCTTATGCCCTTGCTGTATCCAACAGATATTGGGGTGGTTGAAGTCCCCCATGAGGACCAGGGCTTGTGAACGTGAGGCTGCTCCTATCTGTCTATAGAGGGCCTCATCCGCTCCTTTAGTCTGTGCTGCTGAGCAGAGGCTCTGAGCCAGGGACAAAGTGTTCTGGGACACATCCTCTGTAATACTTCTGGATTTCTTGAATAATTCATGAAGCTTTTGGACCCTTTTTCCCCAAACACACACAAAGCCGATTGTGCCGTAGAAGAGAGTTTGAGAAACTTCGTAAGGAAAGCCACTTACTTCTTCAGCCTTTATATAGGCATTTTAAAGCAGTTTTTATTATTCCCTATTTTCAGGAGATGACGAAGCTGACCACTTAGTTTTTGCAGAGTTCATACGCTGTAGTGATTTACTTTTTATCTCTTTATTCGGGTTTTATTGCCTTATTTACATTGTAATAGCAGTAGTGATGTTTTGCATATAGTCACATTGCCTTTGTTTGGGAACAATACCAAGAAAACTGAGTGCTTTATGATTTAATTATTTGTGTTCTTTGCAAGAATAATAAAAGGATCATGCCAAAATCTTATCAGAGCATGAAAATTTAGCATGCCAAGAGTGAAGCTATTTAAGTGGCATACCAATGATGTATTGGCTGACAAGATTCAGTTTTAGAAACTCTCTCTTCGATGTTTCACTACTGGTAGATAGAAGTGCAAAAAGTGTAGTTATCAAAAAGCATTAGTAGGAAGAGAGAATAGATTTTTCAAGTGACTTGTGATTGTAGGTGCTTCGGTTTAAAAAAAAGTCATCAGAAAAACTGATTTTTCAGAACTGAGCAAGTATTTTCTGAAAAGTCAAGCCATGGGCAGGTGTTTGAAAGTCAACTAGCACTGACACAGCTACTCTTGCAAATCCTTTTCTAAATCTTCACCATAAAGTTTCTGGAGTCTAGTTACTCATCTGGAACACCTCTTTAATCTGTAAGTAGTAGCTTGTTTTGGAAGTATTGCAGCTGAATAGGAAAAACTGGTGATAGTTGTTCTGAATAATTAAACAATCTATGACAATTGTAAAATGGCTGTAGTCCATATATGCTTTATGAAATAGATCCTTTATTTACCATTAGATCTTCTTAAGCCACAAACATCTACCTGGTTATTTTTTCCTAAGTGTTTTCTCTATAAAATTGATTAATCCACTCCCAAACAACAGATTTAACTGTCTCCAGTAAAACACAATTTTGCATGGTGCATATACCTTGACCTACAAAGTTAATCCACATCTTTTCTTGAAGAATTTTTGTATACTTATAAACACTGGTCTGTTGCAGGAGGGACTTAAAAGGATTTATCTGTAGATGCTTGAAGGAACTGTCATTTAATAAAGTAGTATTCAGATCTGCAGATCATATTTAACATTTGAAATATATCAGTAGCACTAAGTCAGTTTGGGTGTCTCAGCAACTAACTGGTCCCAGAAAGAGTATCGGCGGTATCCTGCAAAGTGCTGATCTTCAACATTTTTAGTGCTTTGCAGAATTGATTACTCAGTCCCAAGGCAATTGTCCATATCATGCAAGTGCTGCATACTATTATCGTCAGAAGCCTCTGTTTGAGAGTAATCCAAGAACGAATGCCAGTATTTTGTTTCCAAGTTATTTTTGTAAGATTTTTGGCCCAAATGCATAGCTAATTTTCATAAGGCTCTTTGAAAGTCTCTCTTTAGAAAAGGATGTATTTTTTCTATGTGCATAGTTCATTTTTAAACCAAATCTAGCTAAAAATTGCCACATAAGCTGTTTTTTCAACAGAGGGACAATAGGCATATTTTTGTCTACCCACAGAAGGAATACCTTTATGTTTTAAATATATGTATTGGAGTAGTCGTATAGAATAAGCAACATAAAGGTGTCATATTGAATTCATTAAGATTTCTCTCTCATATGTAATTCCAAGTATCTAGATCCTTATAATTTTATTGGCAGAAGGAGCAAGTACATGGTTTGACATATCAGCTGGGCTATGAATATCTAAACATTAATATGCTTCCAAGCTCATGTTTTGGTTTGGTTTTCTGCCTTACAAGTGACTGCAGTATTGGTTAAGAAGTCCCCAGTGATGATGCCATCTCCAGACCATATTTAGCAGACAGATTTTGCCTGTCCTGTTATCGCCCCTCCAAAGTGGGGAGATGGCGTGTCCTTTGGTCCCTGGTCCCCTTGGACATTCAATGCTCAGCTTTCTTGCTGCTCTTTGTTCACTAGAGCATAACCGCAGGCGAAGTGAGACAGCAGATTTGCCGGGCTGCGGAGCTGCCGGGCCCTAGAGAGCCATGATTCCCATGGCTATTGCTGTCCCAAGGAACAGAGGGCTCAAAGAAAACTAAAGGTAAAGGACGGGTCACTGATTCGGTCGTCTTCTTCTTTGATAGAAATAATTATTAGGAAACAAAATTTAACTTTCGCCTCGTAACCAGAAATTAGTACCATTTTTGTTTGACATAGTGACATCTTACCTTGTTAAAGAGAGCCCTCGATGGCTACTAGGGATTAGTAGGGGAAAATATTTCACTTGTAGGTCACCTGCACGAATCTGGCCCCGGGGCCCAGGGTGATTGACAGCTGTTCAAATGTGATGTCTGGAGGAGGCCCCTTGAAGGAAGTTGCAAGTTTCAGTCTGGGTAGGCAGGTGTGAGCACTACAGACCCACGCTGCTGTAATTAGTACTCTCTGCCGGCAGCGCCATGCTGGCTGCCGGAGCGGGGACCGCGTGGAAACCCAGCCTCAGGGGGGCAGGTGAGGACGTCGGTGGGACGTGGGGGCTTTCTGCTGCTGGTGCTGTGCTTGCACGGGGAAGCGGCGTGAAATCGTTAAGCGTGAGTGTTACTGTGTGGTGTAGCCCTGGAGAAAGCGAATACCAAAGGAAAGGGTTTAATGCCCTTCATTATTTCTGTCCCAGATTCCTTCCCGCAAACCTGCATTTCGCCAGTCTTCTCTTACCACTTCAGCTCCGTGCTACACTTTCCCATGCATACTTTTTCTTCCTTGTAAGTAAGTGATGTGGAGTAAATACCTAATGTTATCTTTAGTGCTGACGCAAGAAAAATAGAGGAGGTATATTACAGTTCTGTTCAGTATTCTTTCCAGAGAAAACTGCTGGTTAGGTCAATTTACTTGGCACTGTACACTGCTTTAATCTTAACTTGAGGCCTGCTGTAGATATACAGCAGCTGGGTCTAATGTCTTCATGCATGGTTGCAAGCAAGCCAGTTAATTTCTGTTTGTTGAGAGGTAGGAATCAAGCAAATTTTTCTCTGTTGAATGAAAACATTGTGGGGCTGGTAACAGGTGAATAAGCAATACTGGATAAGAAAACAACCTGGAATTACCACCTAATCTTTGAAGGGCTGGATTCCACAACAGAGAAGTCACAGTTTCATCCCGTTTATAATGGCAGTAGTTTAGCCCCAAATCTTCGATTAGAAGAATTAAAAAGAAAAACTGGCTTGACAGACCTTGTTTGGGCGAAAACATGTCACCAGTGAAGAAGCACTTAGCTTCGAGTCCACTTGCAGTGCTGTAAGCAGCTAACTGGGGTGGTCAGTGTATTGCTAAACCTATATGCAGGCTACAAAAGCTAAACGAATTCCTCCCCCATCTCACTGAGGTCTGCTCAGGCTCTCAGTGACCTCTCAGGTTATATCCATCAGGCTTGTTGCTGTATGTCCATAGAGGTAGCGCTGGCTATGCAGAGTGTTACCCATAGATGGTCTGAGTTCTTGCCACATTCTGTGGAGTCCTCAAAGATTGGTAGGAAATTCACTGGATCTTTTGACTTTAAAGAGGTCTTTAGAGTTATAGCCAGTCAAAGAGCTAACTACTTAAAAACAGGTGCTAATAAAGCCTCCAATGTTCTGACTAACTGTAAGCTGCAAGAGCTATGGGTCTGTACCTCACCCTATAAACAATTAGGCTCCTATCATATTAATGGTAGCTTAATTCCAAACACACCTTACTGTTATACCTTAAAATTACCTAAAACTGTTCATATATTTAGAAAATAAAACTTCAGATAAAATAGACAACAAATCTTAATAGCAGAAAAAGAAATCCAGGTCTTTCTTCTCCCAGATGACCACCTATAGAGTCAGGCAGCTGTCTCCTCCCCTGCTGGGAACCTTAAGCTGTTGCCTGCACAGTGCCGCAGGCACAAAAAAAATCTTTTTTTCCCCTCAATTTACTCCAATTCTTTTTTGTTGTTGTTGTTCCTGTGTCTATGTTCATAGAATAATCATAGAATCGTCATAGAATCATAGAATGGTTTGGGCTGGAAGGGACCTTAAAGATCATCTAGTTCCAACCCCCCTGCCATGGGCAGGGACACCTTCCACTAGATCTAGATATTCAGAGTAGAAGAGCATGCTTCCAAGCACCATA
The DNA here is from genome assembly GCF_964195595.1 of Calonectris borealis. Classification (NCBI taxonomy): domain Eukaryota; kingdom Metazoa; phylum Chordata; class Aves; order Procellariiformes; family Procellariidae; genus Calonectris; species Calonectris borealis. The sequence goes on from NC_134313.1 coordinate 36,464,875, forward strand.
ATATTTTATTACAAGACTTTCTTCATCTGTACAGCCTAGCTTCTCTCATTTAGTGCATAGGCAGTTATAAGAAGTGGGAAATCTCAGGCTAAGAGAGATGCTGAATCAGCTTTCTTACTCTATAGTTGGTATTACTGCCAAAGTCTCTGTATTGTCAAACCACCGACTGAGAGAAGTTGCATTTCAGAAACCTTTTACCAAAGAATTGATGAAAGGCTATAAAAAATGACAACCTGCACAGGATAGAGACTAAACAGATTTAATGTGTAATTTCCATAGAATGTATCTCCACTGTTAGTTAAAAAGACAGCTAAGATGCAAACTTTAGTCTGATGTTTCCTCTCAAGCTTGACTGCTTAAAGCACTTCCCTGCAAATTTTGGTGTTTACCTAAGCCCCTAGGTGAAAAGCCACCTTCCCCTCCCCTATACCTAGTGGAGCTAATGAGCCATGCCTCTTATCCTCCCAAAACTCTCGGCTCAGCAGAAATTAATCCTCTTTCTTTGCCCAGTTCTAACACATGCCACCAGGTTAAGCCAGGAGAATGAACCTTCCTACACTTTTATGCTTACTGGAGGATTGACTGACAGACAGGTAGTACTTCTTTGTGTTTCATTAGTCATTATGTAGTTTGACACTAAAGCTAAATCAACTTAATTGCTAGCTGCTACCAAAAGAGGTGGTCTCACCCCTCTCCTACCACCTTGCTCCTGACTGCATGGTCACCCTGGCTCCTTTGCACAGGCACCTGGCCCCACGGGAACTTGGTTCAGAGGTCTAGACCTAGAAAAAATGAACCCTGCGAAAATATGTGAATAGATTTACAGCTCCACTTGAGGGTTGATCAGGTGCCCATGGTGGTGGAAGACCAGGGGTAGAAGCATGTTCCTGGGGTGGGAGGGGAGAGATTGGACAGCTAATTTTAGCCGTGACACGGTGTTAGATTGGCTTAGCCGTCTTGCCAAACTAGCCTTGGTATTCTGTAGAGAACAGCAATTGCACTATTCCACAATAAACCTGTGGTTCCTGTTGTGAGTCAGCCTGTATAACTGAATTAACTTTCCCGATGAATCATGTTTCTAATGTAGTTCATCGGGCATGGTTGCACAGACCATCCGTTAGCACTGACGCTAACATGCACACCTGACACGCCACCCCTTGTCTTGGTGCAACTCTCCAGGCCTGTAGGATGAATGAGATGGGAAAACTGACCAACATTAAATATAACTTCTTTTTTCCTGGCAAATTAGTTGTAGGCCGGTCACTGATATGTCCTGATAGACAGTTGTAGCAGCATAATTAATGGAGCCACGCAAAGGCTGGAATGGTGATGGGGGAGTGGAGAGAAAAGGAGTGGAGAAGAACTGCTTAAGCAGATATTGGCACCAAAAGAAATATCTGTGTAACCATTGCTGTAGTAAGGGCTTAGCAAAGGCTTTCCTTTATCTAAAGTGTAAGGGACATTCACTTTTGGAGCGGAAGCTCTGAGTTTAACCATACTGCCAACATGCCACAATCTGAATCGTTGTGACAATCTCAAAGATTAACGGGGTAATGCAATTTGCTTCTTGTTGTCAGTCAAAGTGGGTGCGACTCTGAGCCCTGAGTATAAGGTAAGATAAAGCAGCTGTCTGACCAAAACTGGCAGTAAGTTAGTCCTAGAAGGAACTTCTAGGATTAGATAGCATATTCAGGGCTGGTTGTTCACGCAGGGCGAATGGGGGAGGAAGGGGCTGGGGACAAGAGGGGAATTTCGCAGGTGTCACATCACCTGTTCGGGAGCATGCTCACCTTACTGAGGCTGCTAAGCTGGAGCAGACAGACTGGGTAGATGACAGGACAAATCTGAACCTGCAAAATATTGTAATTGTATGCATATACCTTCGTTAGTGTCTGATGGAGTTACACTTACATCAGCATCCTCTAACTACAGCTCCGTGTTTTCTCTGTTGGTATTTTCCAATAAATGCCATCGCATTTAGAAGAGATGCGGGGCCAATGCGCTCTCAAATTCTCAACAGGGGGTTACAGAAGCAGAAGGAGAATGACAGCAGGATCAGTCCCATCCCAGCATGATAGTGATATTTTACAAACAGCTTTGAAGCATTTGGATATGTAATATTTTGCGGTTGCATGTAAAGTTCTCTGATGTCTTTCGGAGCAATTAAAAATCTTGCCATATGCTCCAACCTTCTTTTTGTGTGGCCGTGGGTTATGTGCAAATCTTCGGGATGGCTGCTAGAACTCTTGTGAGCATATTGGATGCTTGCAGGATTCGGGGCGCAACTTGAAATGTGCTCAGCATCCCACGCTGACTGCAGCCCATTGAACTGGAGTGCTCTCAACACCTCGGCACAGCAGGCTCTTAACAAGTGGACTGCATTACGTTAGCTTCCTTGGAAGGAAATCAAGTACTGCTCTCTTAAAATCGTTTGTGCCTGCCTTTCTGCCAAAATTTGTAGGGGTTGACAAACTTTCTCTCAAGTAATTCCTTAGTGCTACTTTGCTCCGCAGTGTGTGAAGGAGGAAGTTTGTCACGCAGAGCAGCCTGTGAGTCAGACCTGTAGGGCATGTCACTGGCACGTCAGGTTCTTACGCGGAGGCTAAAAACAGTTTGTGTCAATGCTCCCCATTAGCTGCCCTAATTTTCAGATGGAAACTTGACTGTCACTTCGACTTAACTGCATCGTTTCCTAACGTGCAATGATGTGCAGGTTTTGTTTTCCTAACTGTACCGTGTGTAAAGGCTTTATAACAAGACCAAAAATGTTGGTTTGTTTGTAAATGAAAGCTGGTATTTCACATGACCCTTCAAAACAGAGGCAGAGCTACCTATACACAATTTTGTTGTTCTCCCTAGTGAAAAAACCCATTCATTTGATGCTAATTGTGGGTAACCTTTTAGTCAGAACAGGATCATTTGAAGTACTTCTAAAGTACGCCTACAGAGCATAGCTGCATGCTGCATAACATGTTAAAAACTTTGACTACTTCACGTGTGTAAATATGCTTTATTACTAAAAGTTTACTTTATGTACTGTGAGCCCTGATCTTTATTTTGGGACATTGTTTTACTTCTAGCTGTCTCTATTACTAAATTTGAGGTATACAGTTCCAATTCGCAGCTCAGTCACCTTCTATCTAAAAAATATGTTTCACTTCTTTGCCCTGAAAAATTCTGAATTTCTAATTATGAAAGGGAGCTGTTTATCGTTGTTTGAGGTGTCGGTTTGACAAGCAGTCATGCAGAAATAGTGCAATGTGTAGGCTCCCAGTATAAATAGAAGCAATCATGATCCAAACTGTGGATAAGTAATTAGAATAATAAGTAGAAATAAAGAAGCTTTGTCAGTTTGCATTCCTTTTTCTGAAGCAGCTAAGGGCAAGTGTAGAAATTCATCCTTATCTTTAGTTTTTCTCCCAAAATAAGGATAAAATTGGATTTAAGAATAAGAGCTTACCATATGAATTTAGGTTTATGGAAGATGTATTCTAGACTGTCAAAAATAGTATGCCTAAGGCAGATATGCTTCTGAAGAGAAGAATGCAATAAAGCTTAGGGTTATACTGAAACTGAACTGCGATATATTATGAAATAGTTTGGTTCAGTAATTCCTGGATCATTAAATTCAGATTTTCTGCCACTATGGTCCTTCGTGAATTAAAAAAAATCCTCTGATAAATGCCAAGGACTAGTGAAGTTAAGGGTCTAACTTTTCTTTTCTGAACCTTTCAAAGCAAGAAGGAGATAATAATTTACACTTTACACAAAAACTGAATAGTGACCTGAAGCTATTAAATGTATTTCAAAGAGATGTTTGAGAATAGTGACAACCGAAACTAGCCTCAGCGAAAAGTGACCATCACGTCTCTATCTGACTAAGAAAGCTCTGGAAAGTTGGTCTGCTTTCAGATGTTTTTCACTCTCTGAGCTAGGATCTAGAAGATGAGGTCAAAGAAGACTGCACATCGTGTATGGTCTGTACCGTCTCTAGCATGACTTAATCAGCCTCAATGCTGCTCTAAATTATAGCAGAACAAACTAGTCTTCCGATTCTTCATTGTATAATCATCTACTGAACACGACAGTCTTTTTGGATTATTCTTTGCTACAGGTTTGTAAATGTTCTGGAACTAAAAAATAAGCAGAGGAAACCCATTTTTTCTGGTACTGACAGTTCTTATTTGTAGACTAGTTGTATAAATAACTCAAGGACATCTGACATCCTATTCATATAAAATGTGTTGGCAAAATTTGGCATGAATTGGTTCCATTTCATCAACTTTCTTTTTGGTTCTGTTTTTTTTCTTTTCTGTGGGAGTATTTCTACTTTTTTAATCATTTTGGAATTTGGACGTTTATTCACATCATCTTAAGCGTATAATAGTTCAAGGAACACATAATCCCTTTTAGGCAGCAGCTTTTACAACATGTGGTGGGTGCCTCTGAATCAGCATCAAATGTTGGCATCTCCACTTCCTCCTTCATCAGAAGTAGTGAAGTTTCATCAGAACTAGTGAGAAAAAAATATTTCAAGAGAATATAAAGAAGTGGTGCTTCTTTCCTCAGGGAAAAAAAAAAGAAAACCAGATTTAATACTAAATGGAAGAACACAAAGCCACTTTTCAAAACCATCCTGTGTACTTCCTTCAAACTGAACAAGGAATTAAAAATTTCTCATTGAAGATGGACACTGTTGATAAATAATAATGAGAAGTGAATATGACTTGTCATAAGACAGAGCTCCTTTACCTGAATATTTGTAATGTGATTTGATGTTTTTTCATGTGTGGAAACCTTGGGTTCAGGATATCCTGTTTCTGGCAGATATAGAAAAGAGCAAAATTCAGAATAATGTAATTTTCAATCGGTACAGTTAGATTAATAAGATGCCCTACCGCCTACTTTCTCTAATCTTCTGATCCATTTGATATAACTACTGGCAAAAATATTTCACTATTTAGAAAATCACTTCTGAACTTTTGAGCTCCTGAGGCTGGTATACACTCTGTCTGTCTCCCAGCCT